>NC_090928.1:1314575834-1315775834 GCF_040938575.1 Ambystoma mexicanum | reverse complement strand
TTTGTAGTAATAGGGCTCCCCTCAACCCCATAACGTGTGCATGTGTGAGTGTATGGTGAAAGGGTGCACATAAATGTATGGGTCGCTGGGTGTGCGTGCATGCGTGTACGGTGAGAGGGTGCACACTTAAATGTATGGGTGGCTGCCTAAGTGTGCCTGCATGGTGAAAGGGTGCACACTTAAATGAATGGATGGATGGGTGTGTATATGGTGAATGGTGTGTGCGCTTGTGTACAGGGGCACAACAAAACCTACATTTCAGGGGGCTAACCCTTCAAGTGTTGGGTTAGGCGCTAACTTCACGGGTGGTGGGGAGGGGCAAACTTATTTGTGTGAGGGGCATCTAACTTCTTTACGCGTTTTAATGAGACTATTCTAGAGCAGCTTCAATGTTGCAAGCAGTTAACTCTCTCCTCTAAGTCTCCTATTTCCTCTCTACCCTTCCAATCACTCCCCTGGCATGCAAGTACTAGACCCACATCGCAATTTCAATTGCCTAAAAAATGTGGCATTTGAATGCAGGTACTAGCAGTGAAATGCTTAACGTTGGAAATTGCTGGGCCCTTATTAACATCAAAACCCAGGTGCCGTTTAACATCTGTGTCCTTTTCTGTCCGGCAACTGCTCTAAAGGTCAGCCAGGTCGAGTCAACATAGCCAAAAATGACAGGGGGGAGGGGAGTGCTGAAGCCCAGTCAACTCAATGCCTTGATTACTCCTAGCCCTAGTCTTCCTCGTCCCAATACTTATGTATGAGGCAGTACTTGTTTACTCTGCCTCATACACACGTACTGGGATGAGGTAGAGTATATGGAGGTAATGCCTGACTTAGCTACCTGTACTCTTCATTGCTCCTAGTCCCACTCTTCCTCATCCCAGTATTTACCTATGAGGCAAAGAGCCTCATATGTAAGCTTTGGTACAAGGAAGAGGGACGTGGATGTAACTCTTGGCCAAGGTGCTGATTTTGGAGTTTGGGGTAGGGGGTGGGAGGGAGAGGGGATGTGTGTGGGGGGACAGGGTTGTGCAATAAATCATAATGGGTGTCCATGTCCAGGCTAAGCAGGCATGATATGTGGTATTAGTGGCTAGAGAGGCATTTTGGTGCAGCCAGACTAGTCATTCCTCAGTTTGGTATGACTTCCTTTTAACTTGGAATTTCTGAAAAAGCAGTCCCGCTAAGTGTAATTACCTGGCTAGATTTTCATTTGGGTGCTGCCAGTCTAGCCGTTTCTTACTGCGGCATTATATATTTTTCTGGGCATCTGTGATGAAATGATAAGATAAAAGTAATTTATAACGCGCCTGTACACAAGTGCTTCTATGCGCGACAAGACAAGGGAGGGAAGATGGAGGGAGGACAAGACAAACGATCTCACTAGGCCTTGTGTCATTGTGAGAACGAGAGGTGCAAGAGGAAAGGGAGGGGGAAGTGCAAGGGAGAGGGGAGGGGAAAACAAGGCTGCAATGCTCTGAATAAGTGCAGCCAGGGCAGCGCAGCTATGGGTAGTGCAAGGTGAACAAGGGGCTGTAGGGTGACAGTTACAGCCCCTAAGGGCATGCTAGGCACAGAGACAGTGACAGTGACAAGGGTGACCGATCAAGAAAGAGCCTGGACTCAGAGAGACTCTGACGGTATCCAAGCAACCGGTCGGTACAGCAGACAGGTAGGTCAGCAGGGGTGGGAGAGAGAGAAAGCAGAGGAGAAAAGGAAAGTTTTTAGCTGCTTCTGAAAACTTCAGATGGTCCGGCTCAAGTTTGAAGGGGCAGGGAGGCCATTCCAGAGGGAGGCACCAGCACAGGAGAGAGATCTACCCTCCACTCTCTGCATGGAGAAGCGTCTAACCCTTAAAGAGTTGGAGGTAGCTGAGCGAAGGGCTCAAGAAGGAAGGTATTTTGGAAGAGAGCGTTGGATATAGTGCGTGTCCCAGTCTCCGTCTTACTGGCAGAGATCATTGGAGGCGCACCAATCCTGAATCATCGATAGACAGTCAGGATTGAGCGAGAGAGGAGAGGAGGCTGAGGGGAGCCTGAAGGAAAGCTAAGTGTCATCTGCATAACACTGAAAGTTAGAGGAGAAGGTAGAGATCAGGTGGGCCAAAGGGGCCAAGTAGTGGTTGAAAAACCAGGGTGAGAATATAGAGCCCTGGGGAAGGCCACAGGTAGAGAGAGGTGGCAGTGAGATTGGGGCCAGGTTGGACCTGGGAGGGTGGACCTTCGGGGCGTTCCAAGAGGAAGGAGGTCAGTCACTCCAGTGCCTGATTCATGATGCCCAGGTTCTCACTGAGTCGATTGATCAGGATGGCGTTGTCGACTGTGTCGAAAGCAGAGGAAAGAAGGAGGCTGAGGACAGAAGGAATGCTGGAATGAAGGTTAGAGAGCAGATCTTCATGGATGTTCAGGAGAGCAGTTTCCATGCCTCTGTCAGCTCTGAAGTCAGACTGATGGTCATCGAGACAACCAACAGATTCATTGTGGAGAATAAGCTGGGAGACGGCAAGGTTTTGCAAGAGTTTGCCCAAGAAAGGGGTGATGGAGATTGGGCAATAGTTTGCCGGGCAGGTAGGATCAGCAGACGGCTTCTTGAGGAGTGGGTGCACAAGAGAGTGCTTAAGGGGAGAGGCGAACGTTCCAGTGGCTAATGAGTGATTACAAAAATTGGCCAAGGCTGGACGAGGGTGTCAATATAGTCCTTGATGGTTCTGGAGGAGCAGAGGAGCACCTGTTTGGACGACGCTTTCATAGATCAGACTTGTCTAGAAACCTTGTAAGGTGTTGTCAGAGAGAAAGAGGAAAAAGGAGGGGGAGAGGTAGAGATGGCCAAAGGGGGCCGAGAGAGGAAGAGGGAGAGGAAGAGGAGATAGAGGACAGGATGTCCTGAGATTTAGCAGAGAAGTGAGCGGTCAGAGCCGTACAGAGGGCTTTGGAGGGAACAGGAGAAATTTAGACTGCAACAGGAATTGACCAGTTCCTTGCAGATTTTAGAGAGTTTGGCCATGTTGGTAGAGGCCACAGAGATACAGGCTTGAATGTGTGCTCTCTTCTTGATGAGTGTTATTGCTTTGACTGGCATTTTGGTGCAACCAGTCTAGATATGTCTTAATGTGGCCTGGCATGCTTTACTGTAATGTTATTATGTGTCTACACTGGTCTACATTGTGCAGCCAGTTGGACATGTTTTCATTGTGGCATGGCATTTTTAATAGCAAAGCATTCATGTTCCTGTGCATTGTTGGTGACTTACATGTATTGGATTGGTGTTACCCTAAAAAACAATTGCAAACACTGTGGCTTTATAGCAATTTTTTCGCAGAAAGTGTGCGGTATATTGAATTGAAATACATATTTATATCTTTCTCCTAGTGCAGTGTGCAGCATACCCCTTCAGCAGCACATGTGTGCGTATTTCACAAGCGTGACATTCTAGGCCGGCCCAGAGTGTGGCGCGGCCCGTGATTTGTTGCCGAGTTGGTTAGTGTTACGCCACTGTACCCACCCACAGACCATAAATCACAGTACTTTTTTATTCTGTCATACATCATCAACTGAACTTTTCACAAATTACACATCATATATCAAAAACATTCAACCACCATTATGCAATGTATCAAATAAAAACAGAAGATCAAGTAACATCAGCAGCTTAATATATGTGTTATGTCAAAGCACCCTATTATATAAGCATTATCATTCTGTTACAGACCCTACATTTGAATGTATTGTGTCCTCCCATGTATTCCTCATCTTTGACACTTGTTGGAAAAAATCGGCAGAAGGCGCTGTGCATTGATGGCGTCGAGTTGATGTCCCTCGAAGGCCTCCGACAAGGGTGATGTCATTGAAGGCATATTTAGCACATGCAGCGCCCGTTGGCCTCGGTTCCGTTTTTCCGCAACAGTGATAGCTTCGACAAAATTTGGTGCGCCTCACATCTTGTGACGTCTTTGTTAAGAATCATTCACTACTATGCCTTCATCATCGACACTGATAACTCCGAAGACTGGTTTTAAAAAAATGTAGGATTGTGGAACAAAGATGTCCGTTACTGATCCGCACTGCATCTGTTTGTGGTGCCTCGGAGCGGACTAAGACACCTCCGACTGTAGAAGTGCCAGTCCACGACTGGAAAGGCCTTGAGGGAATGGAAGGGGAAGCTGAAGGTAGGAAAAAACCCTAAAACCCGATCCTTGAACCCTTCAAATGATGAGTCGAGAGGCGACTCTCTGTGGAGGAAGAAGGCCAAGCGGTCCAGGTCGAGGAGTGGCTCACACTACTCGTCTTCGTCCTCGAACAAGTCGAAGAGAAGGCACCGTAGGTTGCCTTCGTCATCGGACACTTCCCCCAATAGGTTTGCTTGCCCGACCAAGAAATCCTCTCCGGCCAAGTGGGAAGCCTTCAGGGCTGAAATGCTTAAGATTTATAAGAAACAAAAACCTAGCCATGCTCCTATCGAGCCTTTGAAAGAAGCTGGAAAGGAAAGGTCTTATCCTAAACCTTGCGCGCCCTCAAGCCCGGGAAAAAGGCCTGATCCACTTCATGGACCTCCGATGTTTCATCGAAGGATCATTCGAGACATAAAGACAAGTCAAGGTCGTCGACTCCATCGACACATTCAATGCCAGTGGTGCCTTCAACACCTGCCAAACCCTGGACATCGACGCTGAAGACTTAGACGCCAGCTGCACCACATTTACCAGCTGCGCCGTCGACGCTGAGCGCCCCTCCAAAATCAATGGCGCTGATAAAGAAAGCCTTAATGACTACTATGGCGTCAAAGCCAATTATGCCAAAAACAATAATTCCAGACAAAACGTATGCTCCTCTGCCTAAGAAATACTTTTTAAGTCACTTAAATATATATATATATATATACATATATATATATATATATATATTTTATTTTTTTATTCTTGATAAAGCGCCAAATTGCCTGCAGGCCTCACCGCGCACATAAAAAACCCAAACAAGACAGACAATCAGATTTTTGAAGAAGAGAAGAGGTGTGATGAAGAGGCCCCACAATATGGTACGCCCAATGTACCAGAAAGTTTCATTTCAAAAGAGTCCAGGATGAAGGACCTTTATGAAAATGTGCAAACTGCAAGTGTGGTAGATACCTCACCTGAACTTGAGTTTGGAAAACCTGAGGCTGGGGAGCATGCTGAGGCATCCTAGAGGCAGCTCATGTCAAAGATGGTCGATTACATGGGTTGGAGCAAGCCTCCATTACCATATGAACAGCCCTCTGTGTGGGGAAAGAATGTCCTGATAATGACGGACAACACAGTGTCCATGTACTACCTCAACAAAAGTAGGTGTAGGGTCACTACCACTGTGCAGAGAGGCAATGCCGCTCTGGTAGTGGGCAATTCAAGAAGGAATCTCTCTATCGGAAGTTCATCTTGCTGGAGAGCAGAACATGGTGGCAGACGCTCTGAGCAGGCAGAGCACAGTCTCCGACGAGTGGGAACTAGCTCAGGTAGTCCTTCAAGAGATCTTCACCCTTTGGGGAACCCCTCAAGTGGATCTGTTCGCGACCGAGGTCAACCGGAAGTGCGAACGGTATTGCTCCAGGGAATTTCCCCCAAGAGGAGCTCTAGGAGACGTGTTTGTAGTGGACTGAGAATTTCCACTCCTGAACGCGTTTCCTCCAGTCCCCGTCATTCCTCATGGGCTCAGGCGGTTAAGAAGGTTCGGGAAACACATGATCCTAATTGCCCCGGATTGGGCCAGGAGGACGTGGTACCCGGACCTTCTGCACCTGTCCATCTGTCCTCCGATGCTTATTACACAAAGAGAGGATCTTCTCTCGCGAGAGGAGGGTCGGGATCTCCATCCACAGGTCAAGACACTCAACCTTCACGCATAGTTTCTGAAAGGCTGAGATGTAAGGATTGGGATCTCCCGGATGATTAAATTCTGCAACTGGTGCAGGGAAAAGAATGTAGATCCTTTTCTTTGTAAAACAGCGGATGTTTTATCCTTTTTCCTATCTCTGTCTAATCTAGGGCTCCATTAAAGGATACTTGGCAGCTCTGTCCATCTTTAAGCACTCATCAGAGGAATGTTCCTATTTCAAAATTCCACTGGTGACACAATTTGTAAAGGGGCTCACTAATGTGTCCCCCCCATCTCCTTTCCAGGTTCCAGTTTGGGATCTTAATCTGCTTCTAAAATTCCTAATGTGTGCACCCTTTGAACCTCTACACTCATGTAATTTAAGGTTGGTTGGTAACCTTTAAAACCATTCTATTGGTAGCTCTAACTTCAGTCTGTAGCGTGAGCGAGTTGCAGACACTTTCGTCCAAGCCACCCTTTACTATCTTCCATAAGGAAAGGGTTGTTTTAAGGGTCAATCCTTTATTTGTGCCCAAAATCATTTTGAATTTCGATATAGGTCAGAAAATTGTTCTACCTACTTTCTATCCCCCACCTCACCTGGCAAGGAGGAGGAAAGACTACAAAGAGTGTTAATCTTTCATATATCAAGAATGTCTAAGCTACGTATTGATGACCACATTCTCATTGGATATACATGACATAAGCTGGGTCAGGCTGTTTCTAAACAGACCCTATCCAGGTGAATAATTCTGGCTATCTCAGAATGTTACAAGCAGCCAGGAAAAGACCCTCCTGAAGGTTTAAGGGCCCATTCCACCAGGGGCATGGCTCCCTCTACAGCCCTGCAAACGGATGTTGCAATTAAAAACATTTGTGAAGCGGAAAAGTGGTCTTCCATCCACACATTAACTCTGCATTATTGCCTACAATCTTCCCTGGGTCAGGATGGTGCTTTTGGCAAGGCTGTGTTTTACCCCATCCATGATAATACATGAATTCGAATTATACTCCCTCCTCCAAACCACATACTGCTGTAGGGGTCTTTCAAAGATGAGGAATACGTGGGAGGACACAATACATTCGAAGAACAAGTTACTTACCCCTGGTAACGTTCTTCCGGCTGGATGTTCCTCCCACGTATTACTCATCGCCCTCCCAGCCTACCCCGCAGTACAATTTCCCGTGCTATTACAGGTTTCCTTTTCATCAAGCCGGAGTACGGTCACTCCCATGTTTGTGGGTATCTCTACTGTTAAAGGGGGGAAAAACAGAACTGAGGGCAACGGGTGCTGTGCGTGCTGTCTATGCCTTCGATGACATCACCCTTGACAGAGGCCTTCGAGGCACATCAACTCGACGCACAGTGCACCCTGCCAGACATTTGTTCTGAAGCAGCTGAAGCTGGACATCAAGTGTCAAATATGAGGAATACGTGGGAGCAACATCCAGTCAAAAGAAGGTTACCAGGGGTAAGTAACTTGTTCTTCTCATTTAAATGTCATTTAAAAAATCTTATCAAGAGGAGTTTCCATGACTTTTAGGGGCCTTCAAGCAAGATGTGCCACGAGACTTCTGAAGAGCATGTTCTGAGATCCCCCACGGGGCGACCGAGAAATTCCCCTCTTGATTCCTTCAGACGAACACATTCAAGAGCGAAGTGTCTTAAGGTTTCCATTTCATTAGGCTTTCAAAAGCGGAAAGTTCTCATGTCTCGTGTGATTTTATTTCTAGCTCCCAAAATCTCATTAGAGGTTAAAAGGTCTAATTTTATTTTAAAAAAATATAACCTCCAGCAAGCATTTGGGAATTGTAACAGATAATTAGGGAGCTTGTGAAAGGGATTCCCAACAAATACAATATAATGATGGAAGGTGTACAACTTGTGCTCTTCAAAGGTTTGGATCCAATCAGCTTTCCAGAGCCGCTTCTTAATCTCAAACGGGTTTGTAATCAAAAGCTCCAGGGAAGACTCAAGCAAGGTCAACGTTAGCATGCAGGCTTCAACCTAATTATTAACAATCGTCACTCTTCTGCCGTTGGCTAGTTGGTCAAACGGTAGCATAACAATGCCTCGCAAGCAATACTAATTTTCCGCAGCACCGACAGAACTTTCCATGTAATCATTGCCTTCCAAATTTTATCAAACTATTATAGTGGTTCCCACGTACTGTTGTCCAATATTTGCAACCAGGAAAGACTACAAAGAGTGTTAATCTTTCATATATCAAGAATGTCTAAGCTACGTATTGATGACCACATTCTCATTGGATATACATGACATAAGCTGGGTCAGGCTGTTTCTAAACAGACCCTATCCAGGTGAATAATTCTGGCTATCTCAGAATGTTACAAGCAGTCAGGAAAAGACCCTCCTGAAGGTTTAAGGGCCCGTTCCACCAGGGGCATGGCTCCCTCTACAGCCCTGCAAACGGATGTTGCAATTAAAAACATTTGTGAAGCGGAAAAGTTGTCTTCCATCCACACATTCACTCTGCATTATTGCCTACAATCTTCCCTGGGTCAGGATGGTGCTTTTGGCAAGGCTGTGTTTTACCCCATCCATGATAATACATGAATTCGAATTATACTCCCTCCTCCAAACCACATACTGCTGTAGGGGTCTTTCAAAGATGAGGAATACGTGGGAGGACACAATACATTCGAAGAACAAGTTACTTACCCCTGGTAACGTTCTTCCGGCTGGATGTTCCTCCCACGTATTACTCATCGCCCTCCCAGCCTACCCCGCAGTACAATTTCCCGTGCTATTACAGGTTTCCTTTTTATCAAGCCGGAGTACGGTCACTCCCATGTTTGTGGGTATCTCTACTGTTAAAGGGGGGAAAAACAGAACTGAGGGCAACGGGTGCTGTGCGTGCTGTCTATGCCTTCGATGACATCACCCTTGACAGAGGCCTTCGAGGCACATCAACTCGACGCACAGTGCTCCCTGCCAGACATTTGTTCTGAAGCAGCTGAAGCTGGACATCAAGTGTCAAAGATGAGGAATACGTGGGAGCAACATCCAGTCAAAAGAAGGTTACCAGGGGTAAGTAACTTGTTCTTCTCATTTAAATGTCATTTAAAAAATCTTATCAAGAGGAGTTTCCATGACTTTTAGGGGCCTTCAAGCAAGATGTGCCACGAGACTTCTGAAGAGCATGTTCTGAGATCCCCCACGGGGCGACCGAGAAATTCCCCTCTTGATTCCTTCAGACGAACACATTCAAGAGCAAAGTGTCTTAAGGTTTCCATTTCATTAGGCTTTCAAAAGCGGAAAGTTCTCATGTCTCGTGTGATTTTATTTCTAGCTCCCAAAATCTCATTAGAGGTTAAAAGGTCTCATTTTATTTTAAAAAAATATAACCTCCAGCAAGCATTTGGGAATTGTAACAGATAATTAGGGAGCTTGTGAAAGGGATTCCCAACAAATACAATATAATGATGGAAGGTGTACAACTTGTGCTCTTCAAAGGTTTGGATCCAATCAGCTTTCCAGAGCCGCTTCTTAATCTCAAACGGGTTTGTAATCAAAAGCTCCAGGGAAGACTCAAGCAAGGTCAACGTTAGCATGCAGGCTTCAACCTAATTATTAACAATCGTCACTCTTCTGCCGTTGGCTAGTTGGTCAAACGGTAGCATAACAATGCCTCGCAAGCAATACTAATTTTCCACAGCACCGACAGAACTTTCCATGTAATCATTGCCTTCCAAATTTTATCTAACTATTATAGTGGTTCCCACGTACTGTTGTCCAATAATTGCAACCAGATATGCTGGTCATCCCCAACTAAGTAGTTTTGACCAGTGAAGTGAACAGTTCATGCTGTCGATGTCCTTGAGAAATCGATAAAGTATGCATATAAATATGTACCTTTCTCGAGAAATCTAGACTTCAACAGATTCACCAAAAATGGATTTAACGCTGTGCCAGTCCCTTTGATAAAACCTGTTTGAAAGGGTTCCAAAATTCCTGTAGCAATTTCCCAGATCCTTAGTTGTCACTCAATCAGGGAGCAAAAGATTTTTCTAGGCATAGCCAATAGATCGGAATGATGATGAAGGATTTCCACAGCAGCGGAATTTCCTTAGAATTAAGAACTCTACTGAAAAGGAAGGACAGACTATGGGTCCAGAGGATCGGGGTTGCATTTAAGGGTGACATTCGGCAATCCATCTGGGGCTCTTGAAATTTTACTCTTAGAAATTATAGCAAGAATGTGTTCCTCATTAAAAGATTACTTCCACTTAGCTTTGTTGAGGGCCTCCTTGGAGTATATTGATACATACGTCTGAGCATCTATAGTAGAAACAAGACCAGTCCAATCATCTCTGGGATGGGATTTGGCTCCGGATTCACCTGCCGGTTTAACTGATTGTTGATGACTCCCCAGAATTGACCTCTGTTCCGCTCCTTCAGGCTTTTCAACATCGGCTCAGCATCAGTATGAGCTGGGACGCTTCTGTTCTGTCGAAACCAATTGTTATGTCTATTTTTGATTTTATGTTTGAGAGGGACTGTAGTATTAGTAAGATATCGATTTAAGAGATCAAGGTCCCTCCTCAACTTTCTTTTCTGGGTTTCTATAGAATTAATTTCCCCTCACCTTGGTTTTTATCTTCCATTCTAACCATAAACAGGAATGATCGCTGACTGCAGTTTCTTGCACTCAGAGGGTCTCACAATTAAAAACTGAAGACTCAGAGACCAAAATGTAATCCACTGTGGAGAAGGCAGAGCCACTTCTCCATGTTGGTTTAGGGGGTATATCCCCCAATAAATTCCCATTGACCCTTAATAGGCTCCATCTTATTCGCCCATCCCAGCCCCCACTGACTAGAGCAGAAACAAGCACAGTGGAGCATGTAGCATTCATGCAACAGTTGGTAAAACCACCACAAATAATGATTTCCAATCTATCGTGTGCACAATAAATGTCCTCCAAGATTTCTTCTATGGAGTCTATCATTAACATTGGGGAGAAGGCTACCCGGGTCCCAGTAAATATTTATTAGTACAGTTTGAGACTCATGAAAATAAAGACTTTTTTTAAATTTATTTTTTATTTTTTTATTTATTTGTTATGGTTTATATAAACCTTACAAAATATTTTAAAAAACACACTTTATCAAACGTATTTGCACTACTTTGACATAAAATAAGTACCAATCACAAAAGAAGAAATACAGAATCAAATGCAAAGAACAAGTACAACACCAATCAAGAAAAAACAATTGACCAAAATTTCAGAGAAAAAAAAAACAGCAGAAAAAAGAAGTCACCAAATAGGATTAACATTCTCTCCCATTAAATACAGTCGATACCTTTTAAAAGAGATCACAAACATTTCTCAAAAACGTTGCAGCCCTAATATTTAAATTGCCTTTACTACAATGGAGCATTCTATACCAGATGAAATCCCTGTCCACATTAGCAGTATTAGATACATATTGACTGAAGTATATAAGTCTTTTGGCCTTGAGTGCCGGACACACCAGCAAAATATGTTGTAAATTCTCAACCGTCCCCTCTACACAGCAGAATCTACACCAGGTCCAGGACCCTTTCACAGTCGATCTAATGGAATTAACCTGGTTTATAGCAATGACATTAAATCTAAAATGCATAAAATCATTTCTTATTCGTTTACTAGGATATTTGGCTAAATACTGTTCCATAACTGGAAACCATTTATTCAGAGCACATACTTGATGATATAGTTTAGAGTCCAAAATTTTATTTTTTGTATGTAACCAATCAAACCCCATCACACTTTCTTTCACCCGTGTGGGTTTATTCTTGAGAGAGGTTACTGACATACCTAGAAATTTCAGAGTCTTTGTAGTTTCGGCATTCAACTCTTGTATAAAAGGGTTACCAATGTCCTGATCTACACAACAGTAGAGTGTATTCATTTCACTATGCATGCATTTCCTCCACAGCTTTAGTCTTTTCCAAGTTACGTAAGCCAATAAAGAGTTTAGACCGAATTCATACAGAATTAACTCAAAAGGAATTGATTTAGGTAATAAATACAAAACAGATGTCCAGATGTAACTCTCAGTGGATGACCAATCCCCCTCGTATTTAAGAGACTGTAATTCGCCCCATAGATTAATCTAGGGATGACCTTTTTATCTGGATTCGATTACTCTCATTTGACGGATTGCAATGTCCGCCTTGAATCTAAGTTGAGTTCTAAATACTGATCTTAAATTGGACCGTGATATAACAAAACCTAAATATTTAAACACAGGCTGGGCTCTAAGAGGGGAGTTACCACATGACCAGGTAAGCGAGTCCAGGTTCTTATTTCTGTTACCCAAACGAACTATCACAGTTTTAGCCGAGTTAATCTTCAGCAGTAAAGAAGAAATAAATTCTTCAAAGGCTTTAAGAAATCTTTGAAGACCGATCTTTGTGTTATCGATAAGGAGGAAGTCAACAGCATTAGCTAGAAATGCTAAACGGATGTTCTGTATTTTGGGAGCTACAAGGCCTTTATTCGACAGGGAGGTATTCGCACCACTCACGTAAAGGTTGAATATTGTGGGTGCCAACCTACAGCCCTGACTTAGACCGTTGTATACAGTCAGTGCATTCGAAAGAGTACCCTCAGCATCCAATCTTATCCTTATTTCTGTATCTGAGTATATATCCCTGACTATATCCAACAGAATTGGAGGCATATTTAATGTTCAGTCTCTGCCAAAGGGTCATCCTGCCCACCAAATCAAAAGCGGAGCTTAAGTCCATGGACGTAACAAAGATAGGTAAAGCACCCTTCATTGCTTCAGCTCGCAGGCAGCTAAGTATCATCCCTCCACATTCGGTTCCCATATTTTTTCTAAAACCGATTTGCTTAATATCGAGAATTTTTCCTTCAAGCATCCACTTGTGAATTTCCTTCAATACAACTGAAGCAAACAATTTGGATTCTTGATCCGAAATGGCAATTGGCCTATAGCTTAGGGGACATTGTCGGGAACCCTTCATAAAGACTTTTAACACACTCCAACTTGATAATTTGGATAAAGAAATTGGGTGACTTTTTCTCTGTTGCATGAATACCCCTTCCACTGCACACACCCACCAACAGACCCGCAGAAGGGACGCCCCTGTAAGTTCTATTGCGCCAGGTTAAATACGATGTTGAAGCCATCCGGTAAAGGCTTCTGAAGCAGCCACGTTTCCTGTAAAGCGAAAATGTCAGCCATGTTAAACCAACATTTCTTGATTGAAACAAATGTGTATGGTCCCTAGTATTCCAAACTAGAAAGTGTATAGCACTCTAAAGGAGGGGTGGTGGGGTGAGAAACCAAAGGGTGTCTCACCCGCTAGTCCTCGGGGACTTGTCATCCAGGTGGCCAGGACATGGCCCCTGATATTCCAAAACAGAAAGTGTATCATGCTCTAAAGTAGGGGGATGTCATAAATCACCAATGTATCAACTGAAAAGGATACGGAAACCAATAAAGGATACAATTTGGTAGGGCTCTTCCGGATCATATTTTCACAAGACTTGATTGTAGGCAGGTCAAATTAGACCTTCCAAATGATACAACTCTCTGACTGATAAAACAGGCAGAGAGATGGATCACTGGAAAGGGCGTGGGAATTGTGTAGGAAGTATGCCTAGGATAGATAAAGTATCATAAGAAACTGTCCCAATCGAATTACTAAGATAACACAGTTTTAGCATTAATTCAGACACTGACCTTATGGCAAAATTGAAGTAATCCACGAAGGTTCCTTGAAGAAAATCAGGAGTTGAACAACGACAAAGGAAGGGAAAATTAGTAAGGGAGACTTATCCCGAACGGCACGAGGCTCTCGCTAGATACCGGGTTGGTGCACCACAGGATAGCGTCCCAAGTACTGTGCACAATAACCTTCAAATAGTTCATGAAATACTTCCTTTCCCACGATGAACAAAAAATTAGAATTTCACCTGTTAAATGTCACAGGTACCAAAGGTTCAAAATAGTTCAGAAAACCACGTGCAGGATTGCACGCGATAGAATACACGCAGCCAGGACAGCCGTGCTTGAAAACAGGATCCGCGTGTAGAAATTTAGCACGCGAACAGGATTCACGCAACTCAGGACAGCCGCGCTTGCAGACAGCGTCCGCGTGGAGATTAGGCACGCGAACAGGATTCACACAGCTCAGGACAGCCACGCTTGCAGACAGCGTCCGCGTGGAGATTTGGCACGCGAACAGGATTCACGCAGCTCAGGACAGCCGTGCTTGCAGACAGCGTCCGCGTGGAGATTTGGCACGCGAACAGGATTCACGCAGCTCAGGACAGCCGCGCTTACAGACAGCGTCCACGTGGAGATTTGGCACGTGAACAGGATTCACGCAGCTCAGGACAGCCGCGCTTGCAGACAGCATCCGCGTGGAGATTTGGCACGCGAACAGGATTCACACAGCTCAGGACAGCTGCGCTTGCAGACAGCGTCCACGTGGAGATTTAGCACGCGAACAGGATTCACGCAGCTCAGGACAGCCGCGCTTGCAGACAGCGTCCGCGTGGAGATTTAGCACGCGAACAGGATTCACGCCGCTCAGGACAGCCGCGCTTGCAGACAGCGTCCGCGTGTTGATTTAGCACGCAAACAGGATTCACGCAGCTCAGGACAGCCGCGCTTGCAGACAGCGTCCGTGTGGATACTTGGCACGCGAACAGGAAACACGCAGCTCCGGAATTAGCGTGTGGAGGAAACACGCTCAAAATAGGCCAAAGAAGTTGCTGAAGGGAATGCGAGAACGCAGGTCCTGAGTTCAGCTACCAAAACGCCAAAATTGACTTAATCAGAAGCAGCGATTGGAGTTTCCATGCTGCTTATGTACGCACTGCCGTGATACACGTGACGGACCTAAGTCACGTGAAATTACGTGAAATTTAACGACGTGAAAAATGCAGATGTCGTTTTCCGGGCAATGCATCGAACAACCTCCATTTTGAGTAGAATGGTCTAGTGGTTCTATGGGCGTAACTCATTTTGTATGGAGAAGTTGTTCCTATTCCAGAGGTATGTCCAGCAGGCATGACAGTGCCACCCCCCAAAGGAGCAGCCTCTCCCCTTTTCGAGTGGAATCGCCTTAATAAAGCTGGAGCATGAATGTTAGACAGAGGTTCCCAGGATCTATCCTCGGGACCATAACCTTTCCAATCCACCAGATGAAATGGTTTCCCAGACCGTAACCTCATGTCCAGAATGTCATGTACTTCATATTCGTCTGACCCTTTCACAGAAATAGCAACAGGCCGTATAGGCAATCTAGTAGCATCCGAACACGGTTTGATGAGTGACACGTGGAATACAGGATGCACTCGCCACCGTTGTGGCAAAGCCAGACGGGCAGCAGCCGTATTTATAACGTGGAGCACTTCATATGGCCCGATGTATTTAGGCAACAATTTCTTTTTACCGGGTATCCTCAAGTTTTTTGTGGACAGCCATACCTTCATACCTGCTTTGTAGACAGGTGCAGGGATTCTATGAGCATCGGCATAGGTCTTGTCTCGTTTTTTAGCTTGCTCCAATTGCTGCTTAACTTTCTTCTGTAGACTTTTAAGATCTCTAAAATTACGTCCTGCTGCAGGAGTATCCAAAGACAAACTGGAATCCAAAGGAATGGAATGTGGGTGTTGCCCATACAAAGCATAGAAAGGTGAAGTACCTATAGCACTATGATAGGAATTGTTATAGGCGAACTCTGCTGCCGGCAGAACATTGAGCCAATCTGACTGAAACTGCAGGCACAAACATCGCAGATATTGTTCCATAGTGCTATTGACTCTCTCAGTCTGTCCATCCGTTTGAGGGTGATAAGCACTAGACAATCTGTCATCAATTAGTAATGCCGAATTTAGTGCTCTCCAAAAATGTGACGCAAATTGTGAGCCCCTGTCAGTGATTATCACTGAAAGTAGACCAAAAAACCGGAATATATGCCGGATGAATAGATCAGCCAGACCAGCAGCTGTTGGTACACCAATACAGGGATGAAAAGCGCCAATTTTGTAAAGTAGTCCACCACCCCCCATATGGTATCGTAGCCTTTATTTCTTGGAAGTTCAACCACAAAATCCATTGATATCATGTCCCATGGTTTTTTGGGAACAGGTAGAGACTGGAGTAAACCCACTGGTTTGCCAGGAGTGTTCTTGCATTGACTGCATATAGAACATGTTGAAACATAATTTATAACATCTTGTGTTATAGACAGCCACCAACACCATCTTTTCAGTAACTCTAGAGTCTTCTTCTGTCCAGGATGGGCGGCAATCAAAGAATCATGATCCCAACTGAGGGCTTTTTTCTGAATGGTATCAGTTGGTAGATAGAGTACTCCTTGTTTAAAAGGCAAACCATTGAATATATCAATATTCAATTCCTGAATCAATTGTGGATTTAGTTTCACCCACTCCTGTAACTCGTTTTTTAGGGAAGGTTGTGCAGAACAACTACATATCACGTGATCTACCAACAACTTATTTTGCACCTATGATTCTTCCTTCACCTCTTCTCCGATGCGAGACAAAGCATCAGATTTGACATGTTGTCTGGCAGGGCGATAAGTAATTCGAAAATCGTATTGAGCAAAGAAAACATGTCATCTGGCCTGTCTAGCTGTAAGACATTTCATAGTTTTGAATGACTGAAGATTTCTATGATCGAATACACCACCACCTGATGTTTGGCCCCAAGAAGATGATGTCACCATTTTTGGAAAGCATCCTTGATTGCAAGTAATTCCCGCTCAGTGACAGTATAGTTTTGTTCATATGGGGTAAGTTTGCGTGAGAAGAAAGCAACTGGACGCTCCTCCTTAGTTTCTAAACAAACCTGCGAGAGTACAGCTCCTGTAGCGACACTGGAGGCGTCAGCTTCAACGATAAACTGACCATCCGGATCAGGATGTTGAAGTACAGGTGCAGTGGTAAATGCTTCTTTTAACTTCTCAAAAGAAGCTTGGGCATTCTGGTTCCAACAGAATGGAATTTTAGAACTACTTAAAGCTGTCAATGGTGCCACTGTTTTGGAGAAAGAATGAATAAATCTGCGATAAAAATTCGCAAATCCTAGAAATGACTGTAATGACTTGACATTGTGTGGAACAGGCCAATTCAATATGGCCTTCACTTTGGAACGACTCATTCGAACACCTTGATTGGTAATGTCGTAACCCAGAAATTCCACTTCTTGTGTATGAAAGACACATTTCTCGGCTTTAACAAAAAGTTTGTTCTCTCTCAGTCTTTGTAAGACAGCTAAGACGTGTTTAACATGTTCTGGAAAAGATGATGAATATATCAAAATGTCATCCAAGTAAATCACCACGAATTGATCCATCATATCTTTGAAGATATTGTTCATGAAGAACTGAAATGTGGCGGGAGCGTTACAAAGACCAAAAGGCATCCCTAAATATTCATAAAGGCCGTACCGCGTCTTAAAAGCGGTCTTCCATTCGTCTCCTTCGCGAATGCGAACCTGATTGTAAGCACCGCGCAAATCCAATTTAGAGAAATACTTGGAAGTTCCTAATTGATCTAACAGAACATTAATCAGTGGTAAAGGATACTGATTCTTTATGGTGATGTCGTTAATAGCCCTGTAATCAATGCAAGGCCTTAGATCTCCTTCCTTCTTTGGAACAAAGAATAAAGGAGAGGCAGCCGGCGATTGAGATGGCTGTATAAATCCCATATCAAGAGCTTTATCGATGTATTCTTTCAAGACAACATCTTCTTTGAGAGTCAAAGAATAAACTCGACCAGTAGGGATTTTAGCTCCAGGAATTAATTCAATTGGACAATCATATTGCCTATGTGGAGGCAGCCGTTCTGCCTGACCTTTGTCAAACACATCAGCAAAATCTGCATATTCACTTGGTATAAGTGTACCGCTCTGATGTACCACAATGATAGTGGAACTTCCCTCAATAGAGGCCAACATATGTGATTTATTTGACACCACCTGGTTGGTAAAGCAATGTTCGTTGCAAAAAACGGAAGGATATTGGATCAATCCCGTAACCCAGTCTATGGCGGGATTATGAAGAGTCAACCAAGTAAGCCCAAGTAATATTTTGTATTGAGGAGCCACAATGACATTGAAGACTATTTCCTCCGAATGACCATTTAATAAAGTCATCTGAATAGGTACAGTCTCCTGAGTTACCATACCGGAAATCAAGACCGATCCATCCACAGTATTAACAGTTTCGGGTTTGTTCTTGTCTATAAGGGGTATAGAACATTTCTTGGCATATGTGATATCGATGTAATTATTAGTGGCTCCAGAGTCAACCAAAGCCTTGGAAGCCAAGTCTTGATCATTGAAACGAAAAATCATCTCAACAGCTATCGTTGCATGAGCTGGAAATGTAATGGAGTCCGATGTAACACTCGACACAGGGACTCCTGCTACTGTCGAGTTTTGGTGTTTCCCGAAGACTTATTTGGTCTTTTAGGACATGCCGCCAATAAATGCTCAGATGAACCGCAATACATACATAAGTTATTTTTTCTTCAGTTCTCTCTTTCGGTTCTAGACAACCGGCCTCTCACCGCACCAATTTGCATTGGTTCAGGATAATTTGAAGAAGGTGCCGGTGTATCAGAACGAACTGGTGCATGAAGGAAAGGTTTTCTCTCTCCTTTGCGGGCATTTCTTCGGGCATCAATTTGTAAGATTAAATCAAGAAATTCTGAAAAACCTGCAGGAACCACTGGGACCGTGGACAAGGCATCTTTGAGTTCTTCTGAAAGACCCTTGTAGAAAACAGCCGTCTTCTTGTCTTCCGGCCATTGGGTTTCGGCTGTTAATTGGTTAAATCGTGCAATGTAAGCCAACAGAGGTTGAGTACCTTGTTGTAAATTCAGCAACTCCAGATCTGTGGCTTGAGTAGCGTAGCGCATATCAAAGACTTTGTTCATAGCAGCCAGAAGATCATCGCAATCGTACAACAAGGGGCTATTAGATTCCAATAAAGGATTTGCCCAAGCAGCAGCTGTACCCCCCAAATGGGAAAGAATGAATGCTGCTTTAGTAGTTAGATCAGGAAATGAATTAGGCTGGCAAAGAAAATGAAGTCGGCACTGATTAACAAAAGTTCTGTAGGTTTTAGGATCACCTGTGAACCTTTCTTGGGGAGCCAATGAAATCTGTGTGGGCATAACCACTTTAAGAGTTTCCTGTGATAATGATGGTGTCGTAGTCCCAGATCCAGATGCAGTGGCTACTGGAAGCTGTACTCCCTGAGGAGTGGCATGCATGGCATCTTGCATAACATCCATTCGATGCCGTAGCACATCCTGTGCCGTGATCATTTCATTTCTCAAGTCAGTGATTAACTGAGGCAAAACAGTTAAAGGATCCGTACCCTCCATGGCTTCTGATTCTGTCATAAATCACCAATGTATCAACTGAAAAGGATACGGAAACCAATAAAGGATACAATTTGGTAGGGCTCTTCCGGATCCTATTTTCACAAGACTTGATGGTAGGCAGGTCAAATTAGACCTTCCAAATGATACAACTCTCTGACTGGATAAAACAGGCAGAGAGATGGATCACTGGAAAGGAGTGGGAATTGTGTAGGAAGTATGCCTAGGATAGATAAAGTATCATAAGAAACTGTCCTAATCGAATTACTAAAATAACACAGTTTTAGCATTAATTCAGACACTGACCTTATGGCAAAATTGAAGTAATCCACGAAGGTTCCTTGAAGAAAACCAGGAGTTGAACAACGACAAAGGAAGGGAAAATTAGTAAGGGAGACTTATCCCGAACGGCACTAGGCTCACGCTAGATACCGGGTTGGTGCACCACAGGATAGCGTCCAAAGTACTGTGCACAATAACTTTAAAATAGTTCATGAAATACTTCCTTTCCCACGATGAACAAAAAATTAGAATTTCACCTGTTAAATGTCACAGGTACCAAAGGTTCAAAATAGTTCAGAAAACCACGTGCAGGATTGCACGTGATAGAATACACGCAGCCAGGACAGCCGCGCTTGAAAACAGGATCCGCGTGTAGAAATTTAGCACGCGTACAGGATGCACGCAGCTCAGGACAGCCGTGCTTGCAGACAGCGTCCGCGTGGAGATTTGGCACGCGAACAGGATTCACGCAGCTCAGGACAGCCGCACTTGCAGACAGCGTCCGCGTGGAGATTTGGCACGTGAACAGGATTCATGCAGCTCAGGACAGCCGCGCTTGCAGAGAGCGTCCGCGTGGAGATTTGGCACGCGAACAGGATTCACGCAGCTCAGGACAGCCGCGCTTGCAGACAGCATCCGCGTGGAGATTTGGCACGCGAACAGGATTCACGCAGCTCAGGACAGCCGCGCTTGCAGACAGCATCCGCGTGGAGATTTAGCACGCGAACAGGATTCACGCAGCTCAGGACAGCCGCGCTTGCAGACAGCGTCCGCGTGGAGACTTGGCACGCGAACAGGAAACAAGCAGCTCCGGAATTAGCGTGTGGAGCAAACACGCTCAAAATAGGCCAGAGAAGTTGCTGAAGGGAATGCGAGAACGAAGGTCTGGAGTTCAGCTACCAAAACGCCAAAATTGACTTAATCAGAAGCAGCGATTGGAGTTTCCACGCTGCTTATGTACGCACTGCCGTGATACACGTGACAGACCTAAGTCACGTGAAATTAGGTGAAATTTAACGACGTGAAAAATGCAGACGTCGTTTTCTGGGCAATGCATCGAACAACCTCCATTTTGAGTAGAATGGTCTAGTGGTTCGATGGGCGTAACTCATTTTGTATGGAGAAGTCGTTCCTGGTCCAGAGGTATGTCCAGCAGGCATGACAGGGGAGGTGTGAGAAACCAAAGAGTGTCTCACCTGCTAGTCCCTAGGGACTTGACATCCAGGTGGCCAGGACATGGCCCCTGATATTCCAAACCAGAAAGTGTATCACGCTCTAAAGTAGGGGGAGGTGTGAGAAACCAAAGGGTGTCTCACCTGCTAGTCCTTAGGGACTTGTCATCCAGGTGGCTATGACATGGCCCCTGGTATTCCAAACCAGAAAGCGTATTGCGCTGTAAAGTAGGGGGAGGTGTAAGAAACCAAAGGGTGTCTCACCCGCTAGTCCTCGGGGACTTGTCATCCAGGTGGCCAGGACATGGCCCCAGGTATTCCAAACCAGAAGGGGGAGATGTAAGCTATGTGTTATAAATAGATCTAGTGCAGGGGTGCACAACTGATTTTGACAGAGGGCCGAAAGTACCTTAGATGATGCCTATAGTGGGCGGAAAAGTAAATGTGGGTGGGGCGATAGGTGCGGTGGGGCATGGCGTGGCAGGAGGCCTTTTCAACCCCCCCTTTTCATTAAACACATGGAAAAAGAATACGTTTTTTGAGGTGTAACAGTGTTTATTTGTATTTCAAACTTACATTTTGTACTACACATTTTCCATTGTTATCATTTATTTCTATTTAGTTATTGCATATCGTCTGTTTAATTAAACTATATATATTTTATTGACCACTGATTGGACATTCCGTCAATTTGGACTGCTATACTTTGCTGTTTGGGTTGGCCAAGAAGATTATGGCCTTCGCTGAGTCAGGATTCTACAAAAAGCAAAGGAGGTACATCTCCTAATGATGCCTGTTTTAGCTTTATTATTGGGTTCACTCTTGGAGTACGAAACTATGCCCCATGGTCCCCACCCCCCAACCAAACACTATGCCTCATGGCCCCCACCCCCACCAAACACTATGCCCCGTGGCCCCCAGCCCCCAACCAAACACTATGCCCCATGGCCCGCAACCAAACACTATGCCCCATGGCCCCCACACCCCAACCAAACACTGTGCCAGCAATAGATGTTTTCTGTTTGGTGATGGGGAGAGCCCGGCCAGGGTACAGTGAATCATTGGCAATAAATACTGTTTTTCATTGAGCAGAACATTAAGGAAAGATAGGCCATGCAGTGTCATACAGACCTGAACCCCCACCATACAGACTAACAAGCATGCACCATGCATACAGACCCATACAGACCCGAACCCCCCACCATACAGACTAACAAGCATGCACCATGCATGCAGACCCATACAGACCCATACAGACCAAACCCCCACCATACAGACCTGAACCCCCCACCACACAGACTAACAAGCATACACAATGCATACAGACCCCTACAGACCCATACTGACACAAACCCCCACCATACAGACTACCAAGCATGCACCATGCATACAGACCCATACAGACCCATACAGACCCGAACCCCCCCACCATACAGACTACCAAGCATGCACCATGCATACAGACCCATACAGACCCAAACCTCCACCATACAGACTAACAAGCATGCCCGATGCATACAGACCCATACAGACCCATACAGACCTGAACCCCCACCATACAGACTAACAAGCATGCACCATGCATACAGACCCATACAGACCCGAACCCCCCACCATACAGACTACCAAGCATGCACCATGCATACAGACCCATACAGACCCATACAGACCCGAACCCCCCACCATACAGACTAACAAGCATGCACCATGCATGCAGACCCATACAGACCCATACAGACCAAACCCCCACCATACAGACCTGAACCCCCCACCACACAGACTAACAAGCATGCACCATGCATACAGACCCATACAGATCCGAACCCCCAACCATACAGACCTGAACCCCCCCACCATACAGACTACCAAGCATGCACCATGCATACAAACCCATACAGACCTGAACCCCCACCATACAGACTAACAATCATGCACCATGCATACAGACCCATACAGACCCGAAACCCCCACCATACAGACTAACAAGCATGCCCCATGCATACAGACCCATACAGACCCAAACCCCCACCATACAGACTAACAAGCATGCCCCATGCATACAGACCCATACAGACCCATACAGACCCGAACCCCCCCACCATACAGACCCGAACCCCCCACCATACAGACTAACAAGCATGCACCATGCATACAGACACATACAGACCCATACAGACCCGAACCACCCCACCATACAGACTAACAAGCATGCACCATGCATACATACCCGAACCACCCCACCATACAGACTAACAAGCAAGCACCATGCATACATACCCATACAGACCCATACAGACCTGAACCCCCCACCATACAGACTAACAAGCATGCACCATGCATACAGACCCATACAGACCCGAACCCCCACCATACAGACTAACAAGCATGCACCATGCATACAGACCCGAACTCCCACCATACAGACTAACTAGCATGCACCATGCATATAGACCCATACAGACCCAAACCCCCCACCATACAGACCTGAACCCACCCAACATACAGACTAACAAGCATGCACCATGCATACAGACCCATACAGACCCGAACTCCCACCATACAGACTAACTAGCATGCACCATGCATATAGACCCATACAGACCCATACAGGCCCGAACCCCCACCATACAGACTAACAAGCATGCACCATGCATACAGAGCCATACAGACCCGAACCCCCACCATACAGACCTGAACCCCCCACCACACAGACTAACAAGCATACACAATGCATACGGACCCATACAGACCCAAACCCCCCACCATACAGACTACCAAGCATGCACCATGCATACAGACCCATACAGACCCGAACCCCCACCATACAGACTAACAAGCATACACAATGCATACGGACCCATACAGACCCAAACCCCCCACCATACAGACTACCAAGCATGCACCATGCATACAGACCCATACAGACCCGAACCCCCACCATACAGACTAACAAGCATGCACCATGCATACAGACCCATACAGACCCATACAGACCCAAACCCCCACCATACAGACTACCAAGCATGCACCATGCATACAGACCCATACAGACCCATACAGACCCGAACCCCCACCATACAGACTAACACGCATGCCCCATGCATACAGACCCATACAGACCCATACAGACCTGAACCCCCACCATACAGACTAACAAGCATGCCCCATGCATACAGACCCATACAGACCCATACAGACCTGAACCCCCACCATACAGACTAACAAGCATGCACCATGCATACAGATCCATACAGACCCATACAAACCCGAACCCCCACCATACAGACTAACAAGCATGCACCATGCATACAGACCCATACAGACCCATACAGACCTGAACCCCCACCATACAGACTAACAAGCATGCATCATGCATACAGACCCATACAGACCCATACAGACCCGAACCCCCCACCATACAGACCTGAACCCCCCACCATACAGACTAACAAGCATGCACCATGCATACATACCCATACAGACCCGAACCCCCACCATACAGACTACCAAGCATGCACCATGCATACAGACCCATACAGACCCGGACCCCCACCATACAGACTAACAAGCATGCACCATGCATACAGACCCATACAGACCCGAAACCCCCACCATAGAGACTAACAAGCATGCCCCATGCATACAGACCCATACAGACCCAAACCCCCACCATACAGACTAACAAGCATGCCCCATGCATACATACCCGAACCACCCCACCATACAGACTAATAAGCATGCACCATGCATACAGACCCATGCAGACCCGAACCCCCCACCATACAGACCTGAACCCCCACCACACAGACTAACAAGCATGCACCATGCATACAGACCCATACAGACCCATACAGACCCGAACCCCCACCATACAGACTAACAAGCATGCACCATGCATACAGACCCATACAGACCCGAACCCCCACCATACAGACTAACAAGCATGCACCATGCATACAGACCCATACAGACCCATACAGACCCGAACCCCCCACCATACAGACCTGAACCCCCCTCCACACAGACTACCAAGCATGCACCATGCATACAGACCCATACAGACCCGTACCCCCCACCATACAGACTACCAAGCATGCACCTTGCATACAGACCCATACAGACCCATACAGACCCGAACCCGCACCATACAGACTAACGAGCATGCACCATGCATACAGACCCATACAGACCCATATAGACCCGAACCCCCACCATACAGACTAACAAGCATGCACCATGCATACAGATCTATACAGACCCATACAGACCCGAACCCCCACCATACAGACCTGAACCCCCCACCATACAGAGTAACAAGCATACACAATGCATATATACCCATACAGACCCAACCCATACAGACCCGAACCCCCCACCATATAGAATAACAAGCATGCACCATGCATACAGACCCATACAGACCCGAGCCCCCACCATACAGACTAACAAGCATGCACCATGCATACAGACCCATACAGACCCATACAGACCCAAACCCCCCACCATACAGACCTGAACCCCCACCACACAGACTAACAAGCATGCACCATGCATACACAATGCATACAGACCCGAACCCCCACCATACAGACTACCAAGCATGCACCATGCATACAGACCTATACAGACCCATACAGACCCGAAACCCCCACCATAAAGACTAACAAGCATGCACCATACATACAGACCCATACAGACCCAAGCCCCCACCATACAGACTAACAAGCATGCACCATGCATACCGACCTATACAGACCCATACAGACCCCATATCCCCACCATACAGACTAACAAGCATGCCCCATGCATACAGACCCATACAGACCCAAACCCCCACCATACAGACTAACAAGCATGCACCATGCATACAGACCCATTCAGACCCGAACCCCCACCATACAGACTAACACGCATGCACCATGCCTACAGACCCATACAGACCCGAACCCCCCACCATACAGACTAACAAGCATGCACCATGCATACAGACCCATACAGACCCGAACCCCCACCATACAGACTAACAAGCATGCACTATGCATACAGACCCATACAGTCCCGAACCCTCACCATACAGACTAACAAGCATGCACCATGCATACAGACCCATACAGACCCAAACCCCCCACCATACAGACTAACAAGTATGCACCATGCATACAGACCCATACTCAAAGACAAGGACACTGAATGTCACAGAATCCAGCTAGGGGAAGCTAGAGTGGAGACTTCAGCTAAACCAGTTGAGAGTGTCAGGTCCTCAGCCACCACGTTTATGAAAGATTTGGTTGGTGTGTTTGTGGAGGGTTCTGATATCCTCCAATGGATTGAAACATTTGAAATGGCTTGTGCCATTCATGATGTTGATAATAGAGATTGGGCTAAGTGATTGTTAAGCAGAGTGCCTCAGACTGGATATGACTTTATTCTGAAACTGAGTGTGGAAGAACGGGGTCAGTATGAGTGCATGAAGTCTGCTTTGATTGCCAAGTTTGGCAAGACACCTTCCCAATACCTTAAAAGATTCAGGTATTTTAAGAAGAGAGAGAATGTGTCTTGGGTTGACTGGGTGAGTGCTGCGCACATGAACATGATGGGGTGGATTGATGGTTACAAGGTGAAAACGTTTGTTGAATTGTCCCACCTTTTGTTTTCTGAGCATTTTTCGGCGGAAGCCTGTTCACCAGAGCTGCGTCAGTATGTTGCTGACCAGAACATTTTGTATCCCTTTAAGCTGGCCAGGCTAGCTGACAAGTGGGTCTCCCACCAGGTGTTCCCTAAGGACTCCAGTGGGAAGGACAAGGACAAAGAAAAGGGAGCCTCTCAGAAAGCTGAGGAGTCCCAGAAGCAGTCACAGTCAAGTAAACCAAAACATTCCTCTCCTAAAACCCAAAAACCTAGTGTCATCTGTGGGTGGGAATACTAGTAGTGGGCTACCTGCTGCAAAGCAGGCTCCCAGTGGTTCCAGTAACGTACCCCGCATTCCTGGCACTTGTTGGGAATGTGGGGCTCTGGATCACAAGAAGGGTGACTCCAAGTGTAAAGGTAAGGCACTTGGAGTACAGGCTGTCAGCCTAAGCTACCCTTACCTCATGCCTGAGGTGGAGGCCACTGTCCTCCCCTCCTCTACAATGATCACCTTTGGTGCTCCTGTAGAGATTTCCTTAGTGTCCCTTGGGGCCTGAGACCAGTACGCAGAAGTACTGGCAACAATCCCACAAGACACCCGTAGGTTTTCTAGAAGTGTCCTCTTGAATGGCCAGCCTTCTACTGGTTTGAGAGACACTGGGGCAAGCATGACAGTGGTAGACAGGACCCTGCTCAAGCCAGAGGACAATGTAGGTGCTCCTCTGAGAACCACCAGGTTAGCTCGTGAGCCTCCCAAATTATCGCCTGTAGCCTTAGTTACACTCATGATTGGAGAAAAGACAGCAAAGCTTCCTGTCCTGGTTCAGGACAATGTCCCTGCTAACATTCTGTTAGAAAATGATCTAGTAGAGTTGGGGTTCATCTCGGATGGTCTACCCATGACTGCTGCTGCAGTCACTAGGTCACAGGTGACACAGGGTCTGGCTGTGAGGCAGGTACACGAGCCATAGGCAAGGCCTAAGGCAAGAAGACGGAAGAGCAAGAAGGCCACCTCTGTGAAGGGGGCTCCTTCTCTTCCTGCTGTTCCTACAGCACCCATTGGGATCCATGCTCTGGATGGTCTGGGTCCAGTGGAAAACCCAAACATCAACTCCTGAGGGAGAAGAGGCAGAAGGCTCTCCTGCGGGAGAGGTGCTCAACCCGGAGGACCACCCCGACCTTCAATGCCTTTTGGCTGAAGGGGGACCATCTCGGGCAGACTTCTGTAAGGGACAGAGAGAGTGCCACTCTCTCGAGGTTCTGAGGAAACAGGCCCTGTCCCAGCCACAAGGAGAAGTGCCAAGGCATTACGGATCTATTGGGAGGGTGAGCTCCTTGTTAGTGAGCCCACTAAGCCTGAACCTGCTGCCCTCAAGAGGTTGGTGGTACCCCGGGTTTACAGGCACTTCTTGCTGCAGTTGGCACATGAGGTGCCCTTAGCTGGTCATCTTGGTACCAAGAAGACTAAGCAGAGGCTCTCTGCCCATTTCTACTGGCCACGGATGGGAGTAGAAGTGGAGTCCCAATGCAGGACCTGCCCAACTTGTCAGTTGTCTGGCAAGACTGGAGGCAGTGTCATTGCCCCACTGCAGCCATTGGGCCTCATTACGACCCAGGCGGTAAGTTACCGCCTGGGCCGTGACTTTACCACCATGGCGTAAACTACGTTTACGCCATGGTGGTTGGCGGACTTACCGCCCCATTCCGACCTAGGCGGGGCGGTAAGTCCCCAATCCCCATTTACCCTTCCCCATTCCCATTTTTGCCCCATAGGGCATAATGGGAGTGGGGAAGGCGTTAATTACGCCACCGTAAATTACGGTGGCGTAATTAACTCCATGGTCCCTTAGCGCCATGGATTTTAACACCTGCTAAAAGCAGGTGTTAAAAGCACCATGGCGCTAGGGGACCTCGTAATTGGCGGTAAGGGGTCGGCGCAGCTAACGCTGGCGTTAACCCCTTACCGCCAGGGTCGTAATGAGGCCCATTGCCAGTGGCTGGCACACCGTTTGAGAGGGTGGCATCGACATTGTCGGTCCCCTTGACCCTCCCACTTCAGGTGGACATTGGTTCATCCTGGTCTTGGTTGATCATGCCACCAGGTACCCTGAGGCTATACCCCTTTGGACTATACCCCCTACACCCCTTTGGACTGTTACTGCCAAGTGTCAGTGGCAAAGGGCCACTGACACTGCGAAAGTGCCCACACCAGCTGCTACCACCGCACAGGAGCCCATGGCAGCTGGGTCACTGTCCACTGCCAACAGTTCTGTTGGTGAATCAGCAGCCACTGCACCCCTGACAGACAATGAGGTGGTTGCCAGAGCTCTCCTGGGCATTGTCACCCGTGTTGGGATCCCTAAGGAGGTTGTATCTGACAGAGGATCCAACTTAATTTCTAGTTACAGGAAAACCATGTGGAAAGAGTGCGGGGTAACCTACAAGTTCTCCACCAATGGTCTGGTTGAGAGATTTAAAAAAATGGACCTTAGCAGCATCATGGAAAGCGCTGATAGCACTACCAGCATCAATGGATACGGCATTAGCGGGCATCGCTATTAGCGGTGACCACTATTAGCAGTGCCCGTAAATAAGCGGAACCGGAAGTAGCGTCATCGCACAGGAACGGGAAACAACACAGCGGCCATCTTGAAAAACACAATCCATTGTAATCTTCCATACAAAGGACCTGCATCATCACCACAGCAGCCCCAACTTCACATACCTCCACATCACCATGGGCAGGGCCCTCAAGAAAGGTGCTGTGCACCTGCACAAGGTGCGTTTTTCAGAGGATGAGCTAAACATGCTCGTGGACAACCTTGCAGAAAATGGGGATGTCGGGTTTGCGGCAGATATGAGTCGACCTGCCATTATGAGGAAGAAGGAGATCTGGGAGGAGGTGGCACGTAAAGTCAGTGCGGTCGGTACCACCCCCCGCACCGTGAAAGATGTGCGTAAGCGCTGTGACGACCTGCGCCCACGCATCAGAAACATTCTGGCAGCTAACAGGAGCCAGGGCATGGAAACAGGTGGCAGAGCAAGCTCACCAATCAAGACGACTCGCTGGGAGGAAACATGAGCTGAGACAATTGGGATGGAGTCAATTGAAGGAGTGGGAGAAAAGGAGCAGGGAGCGCCGTCATCTGCAGATGTAGGTGAGTGTCCACACAAACCACTGTAATGCAAAGCATGATGATGTCCCACAAATGTGACAGTGAAATGAGCCAATGCATGGGCCATCACACACACATGTACACAAACCTGCCTATAGGCTGTCCCCAGCACATCACATCCACATGCATCCAGCACCTCAAAGCCATTCCTGACACACACTCCACAAGCATGTAAACGTCATGTGTCACACTGCACGCATTGCACAACTGGAAGGCACGTCACACAGCATACACCACCTCATACATGTGTGACCCAGATGTATGCCTCCATGACCTACCCATATGGCAAGCAACCTGTATGTCACAACTCCAATACCAAATCCCCTCAAATGTGTAGAACTGCATCAATACCAATATATGCATGATGCATGTAGAACCATCACTGATGCTGTCCCTCTCCCTGTTCCCCACAGGCTCGCAATCTGATAGCGAGGGCCAGGACTCCACGGCGCAGGCCACGACACCCAGTAAGAAGGCCAGGGGCACGGTAGGAGGCAACAGGCCTTCTACATCAAGAGGCACAGCCAAACCTGGACTGCCACTGAAGGCCAAAGCATCACAGGATGCTCCGGCATCGGGCGGCAAAGGGCCACTGACACTGCGAAAGTGCCCACACCAGCTGCTACCACCGCACAGGAGCCCATGGCAGCTGGGTCACTGTCCGCTGCCAACAGTTCTGTTGGTGAATCAGCAGCCACTGCACCCCTGACAGACAATGAGGTGCACAGCCAAACCTCCGGACCACATGGCACACTCAGGCCGCAGCTGTCACCCCACCTCACCCCACACAGCACACCCAACGCCAGCAGCCATGAGCAGTCAGGAGGGGAGTCATGGCCAGGGAGCTTGAGCCCCACAGAGAGCACACATGATGTGGGACCCCTGCCGCATGCTGCATCAACCTCCACTGGTGTCAGGGACGGAGAGCTGAGAATGGCACTCATAGAACAGCGCCAGGAGGAGCTCACAGCGCTGGTCGGACAGCACATGACCGAAGGTGCCCTGGCAAGGCAGGAGTGCCACCAACACACTGTGGCCTTTAAAGTTGTGATAGAGGTGAGTACGACTCGCATCTGTGATGAGTTGGCTGCTGTGAGGCAGGTCCTCAGCCGCATTGCAGATGCCATGGAAGCCCAGCGTCCTGCACAGGGACTGCAGCAAGCGAGCACATGCTCCTCTGCCAGCTCCACCATGCCAGCCCCCTGCGCAGGTCCGCACGGACCTTGCGCCGGTCAGGCATGCCGCCAGCCGAGGCCGGTAGAGGACATGGAACGTAGGGGCAGACTGGCAATGGCAACTGTTGGAGACTCATGCTGCATTGAAATGACCAGCATGTGTGGGATAGTTCTGGGGGGAGGAGGGAGGGTGTGTGGGGTTGTTCTGGGGGAGGTGTAGAGGGTGTGTGGGGTAGTTCTGGGGGGAGGGAGGAGAGGGTTAGAGCACTTGTATATACTTCATGTTTAATGCACCTGTTGTGTCAAGAAAAATCACATGACTGGACATTGGTTATTGTGTATGTGTGCTTTATTGGTTAACAGTGCACAGTGTCCATGTTCCCCCACACCCAGTGCCCTCCTTCTCCTCCTGCATCTCCTCTGTGGCACCTGTTGTTGTTGTAGCAATGAAAGCATGTCCTACAGCCCCAGTATGCTACTACTAGTGGAATCATTTTGGTGTGGGAAGTGGTGTGGTGTATGGGTGTGCTCCTTTTGTGCTGGCCCAGACTCCATTGCCTCCACCTGTGCTGATTGTGTGCACCTGTGGCAGTTGGAAACACTGCACATAGCATTTTATGGTTGGTTCACAATGCCGGTAATTGTTAGGCAGAATCCTGTGCAGCGCCCTTAGGGACCACTACACACAATTAAGACTACAGGTGGCAATACAAGTTTTACCTTTGGTACAAGCCTGTACTACTATGTTATAGTGGTAGCAGTAGCGGAGCAGCCAGGCTTATCTCAAGAGCAAATGAGCAGTAGCAGAGATTACACACAGGGACTACAATTGCTGTGACTCAAGCAAACACTGACTCAGGTTTCAGGTCGAAAAATATAAGTACATTTATTTTTAAACCATTCGTTATAAACACAACACTTCTATTAAACTTAAACAAAAACCACACGTTAAATATACTACAACTAACCAATTCACTTTGTACAGTATGTCTCAAGGTAGGTACCCTGTGTTTGAATGAACCGGTGTTACGAACAAAACACGTTACCGCGAATACAATTGCGATCACTTTTTGACAGTTCGGTCTACTTAATAAATGAGTATCCTTGACATGAAATGCTACCGGGGCAAAACACACTTAGCACCTGAGATACCCAGAGGGAGTTGGAGGCAAAAATCACAGGCAATAAAACAGAATCGAGAAACACTCTGAGACAGGAGTTCAAAAGTCAAAGGGCCGGAGCCAGGGTTGAGAGACACCGGGGCCTGTTGCCGAAGATCACACAGTCAGACTGTTCACGATTCAACGTAGCCAAAAGTACTTCGATATTGTCAATGTGCGGAAGCAAAAGTTATAAGAAGGAGGGAAGACAAGGGCAAGCCTTGTAGATGAAGAAAAGCGTTCACCCAGTTTCCTCAAGCAGAATACAGTGGGCCTCATTATGACCCCGGCGCTAAACCATGGTGCTATTAGCACCATGGTCCATGCCAGGGTCCGCCATAGTGAATGGCGGAATTACCACCCCATTCCAAGGTTGGCGGGGCGGTAATTCCCCATTCACCATGGGCCCTTCCCCATTCCCATTTTTGCCCCATAGGGCTCAATGGGAGTGGAGAAGGCGCTAAGTACGGTGCCGCAAATTGCGGCACCGTACTTAGCACCAAGGTCCCTTTGCGGCACCCTACTTTAACGCCTGTATTAAAAGCAGGCGTTAAGGTCGGGTCCCGCAAAGGGACCTCGTAATCAGGCATTAAGGGTTTAACGGCGCCAACACCTTTTACGGCACCGTTAAAGCCTTAACGCCAGGGTCGTAATGAGGCCCAGTACCTTATTCCAATGGTGCAGCTGGTGCCCTGGCAGTTGTTCCTGTTGGTTTCCCGCAGACCCACGGTTCCTTGAGCTTCGTTGTGAAGGAGGACATCTGAAGGGGGTCTGCACCACACAGGGATGAAGCCAGCAGCAGCGACAAGGAATAAATAGTGCACTCCTTAAAAACAGGAGAGGCTCTTCAGATGACTATCCGACCACTACAGCAGTGTGCAGCGATTTCGACCAAGGAAGAGGATCCTCTGGCTGTGGAAGATGAGCTGGTTACCCCTACCAGGCTCAAGGGAAGAAGGCTCCGGACTGGATCTTCTCTTAGTCGTTGAAGGGTAGATAGCTCAGGACTGTAGCAGGGCTTCACCGGGACGGGGTAGTTGCAGCAGCCGTCGTTCTCTCTGCTTCTCTTCAGTTACTTGTAGTTCCAGTGGCGACTCTCTGACTTCTAGCCCAAGAGACCTGCCTTTTATGCGCAAACCCCCCATTCACACAACCTGGCTGTCAATCAACCAGCAGGGGGGTTGTCCAGCCTGGACAACCACCTCAGCCAATCATGGCAAAGTGTGACTTGGGTTTCCTAGGATACCCTGTGCAGGGGGTGACTACACCCCTCCCTCACATTCAGCCCACCTAGACACCCAGGCTCCTGGTGGAGGGCTACTGTGCAGAAACCCGCCAAAAGACGGTGAACAAAGAAGGCGAACCTAGTTTGCCGCGCAAAGTAAAACACAAGAAGGATTTTAACAAAAAGAAATGGCGAATAAACCCAACCGGAGCCAAAAGTAAGACAATTCGGTCAAGCAGGTTTATGTTCGAGGCTAATATAATAGCCAAGAAAAATACCACGTTTATCTTATATAATCGCGGTAGAAAAGTTAGGGTAGATACTACTGCCACCAGCCAAGTCTAAATGTTAAAAGAGCGAAACAATGCTCTAAGAGGTACAGATAAAAAGGGATATGATTTAACCCTTTCCAGTACTCCATGGAAGATGGGGTGTACTGCATCTGTGGTAGATTGACTAAGTAAAGTTAATGGCAACTTTACCCTTTTCTGGGGAACTGTAGTCAGCCTCAGAAATTGAGTCGGGGAAGTCTCAAAGACAACCCTGTGCCACGGCACCAAGGGTGCTGTATGACACACAAAAAGAAGGGGGCTACTGAAGTGGTGTACTTCAGAGTCCACAATCACAAAAACAGAGAAATACACATGGCTAAAACATAGGTAAGAGTGGGGGAAACGCTCACACTCTTACCAAGTGGAAAGAAATAAACTCCAGAAGTCCAGCAAAGCTGCTGGGGGACTCACTAGGTGAGGGAAATTAGCCATAAATGAGAATTCTCCCTAATACCGGTATCCCCTATTAGCGCCTTCATGATGCCGTTATTAGCATGTCCGCCTGACTTGTGATGTCCTCCCATTAGCGGCATGCCGGTATTGCCGGCCTGATGCGTGGCGTGTCCGCGCCCTTGCTCTTATTAGAGGCACTGCAATTAGCGGTGCCTCTAACACCAGGGTTTTAGGTCGGAATAGCCCGGAGCGGTATGCGATGCCGGTAATTTTTTACCGGCATCGCTTTCCATTACCTCCAACCTCGTAATGACCCCCTATGTGTAAGGCCTCAGACGGAGGATGACACAGATGATGGGTCAAGCGACAGCGAATCTCAAGGCCAGCCAGGAATTGAACAAATACTGGCATGACCTTAAAGCATCGCAAGTGGAGTGGACTCCGGGACAGGAGGTCCTCGTGATGGAGCCTACCAAGCCTCGGGCATTGGCAGATAAATCTACTGGACCCTTCAGGATAAACTCCAAGATGGGCGAGGTCAATTATCTGGTTGACATGGGAGTCCCTGGGGTAGCCCCTCAGGTATTCCATGTGAACCGGCCCAAGCCTTTCCACCGACGAGCTGAAGTCTCATGTCTCTTGCTAGCTTCAGAGCAAGAAGAGGATGAGAGTGAGCCCCTTCCTTATTTGCTACATAGCAACCCTCAGGTTGGCTCAGTGGAGGGAATGCAGCTCTCTCCCGATCTGACGACAGTGCAGCAGAGGGCCTGCAGGGCTTTGCTCCGGCAGTGTGCCTCTCTGATTTCACTGACGCCAGGCCTTACACCTTGGTGTAGGCACGAAATTGACACTGGTGAAAGTGTGCCTGTCAAAAGCAGGTGCTACCGTATGTCAGATACAGTTAAGAACCACATCTAGGCTGAGGTCACCAAGATGTTGTATCTGGGTGTTATTGAACCCTCAACCAGCCCTGGTCCAGTCCCGTGGTCCTTGTCCCCAAGGCAAGTTCCCAGGCAGGTACCAAGGATTGGAGGTTCTGTGTGGACTACCGAGGAGTCAATGCCGTCACCAAAACTGACACGCACCCATTGCCCAGGGCTGATGAGCTTGTGGACACTATAGGTGCTGCCAAATTTGTGAGCACCTTTGACCTCACCTCAGGCTATTGGCAAATAGCTCTGACGGACCATGCCAAGGAAAAGATGGTATTCTCAACACCTGAGGGACTCTACCAGTTCAGGGTCATGCCTTTTTGGTTGAAGAATGCCCCTGCCACCTTCCAGAGATTGGTCAATCATGCGCTCAGTGGGCTGGAAGCCTTTTGTGTGGCCTACTTAGATGACATTGCCATCTACAGTTCCACCTGGGAAGAGCATTTGACACATCTGGATAAGGTGTTGCAGGTCTTGAAAAGGGATAACCTCACTATCAAGGCCACCAAGTGCCCGATAGCTCAGGGGAAAGTCATGTGTCCTTGTCATGAGGTAGGAGGGGGTCAAATCCAGCCTTTCCCCAGTAAAGTACAGGATGTACATGACTGGGAGACTCCCACTACTCAAACCCAGGTGAGAGCCTTTTTGGGCCTCACTGGGTATTATCCATAGCTCTCAACCATTTATGTCGCAAAGGTGGGTGAAAACACACAATTTTATTTTTAGCGGGTGAGAGGCCCATTGAAATTAATGGCCATGCAGGAGGCTTGGCGGGTGAGTCAGCTGTTTACAAGGCGGGTGACACCCGCCAAAAGCGTGTGAGTTGAGAGCTATGCATTATCGCAATTTCATGGCAGACTATGGAACCATAGCTGCACCACTGACAGCTCTCACTTCACCCAAACAGCGTAGGAAGGTTAATTAAACCGAAGACTGTCAGAGGGCCTTTGATGGCTTAAAAGAAAGTCTGTGGGCCTCATTACGACCCTGGCGGTAAGGGGTTTACGCCAGCGTTAGCTGCGCCGACCCCTTACCGCCAATTACGAGGTCCCCTAGCGCCATGGTGCTTTTAACACCTGCTTTTAGCAGGTGTTAAAATCCATGGCGCTAAGGGACCATGGAGTTAATTACGCCACTGTAATTTACGGTGGCGTAATTAACGCCTTCCCCACTCCCATTATGCCCTATGGGGCAAAAATGGGAATGGGGAAGGGTAAATGGGGATTGGGGACTTACCGCCCCGCCAAGGTCGGAATGGGGCGGTAAGTCCGCCAACCACCATGGCGTAAACGTAGTTTACGCCATGGTGGTAAAGTCACGGCCCAGGCGGTAACTTACCGCCTGGGTCGTAATGAGGCCCTGTGTACGGCACCTGTGTTGTGTGCGCCTGACTACAGCCGACCCTTTATCGTCAAGACGGATGCCTGCGACACCAGAATTGGAGCTGTCTTGTCCCAGTTAGATGACAAAGGGAGGGAACATCCTTTCATATTCATCAGTAGACAACTAATGGGTAGAGAACTTAGGTGGGCTACTGTTGAAAAGGAATGTTTTAGCATAGTTTGGAGCCTTAGGCATTTTAGTCCCTACCTTACAGGGTCTACCTTCAAGGTCCAAACAGATCATAAACCCCTAAAGTGGCTTATGCAGATGAAGGGTGAGAACCCAAAAGTGCTCAGGTGGTCCATTAACCTGCAAGGGCTAGACTTCACCATACAGCATAGACCAGGGAAGAGTCATGATAATGCAGATGGCCTTTCCAGAAGGTATGTTGACCATCTGGATGAGGGTGTCTATCTCGTGGGAGATTAGGCACCCTAACCTCAGTCGGGGGGGCGACAGTGATGCTGGAAATGCATCGGAGGGACAGGGCCTCAAAATCCTTGTCCTTTACTGTTTTTTATTGTGTGTTCTGTTGTGTTTTCCACGCAGGAGTTCACGTGGGACTCCTGGCGGTGCAGCTCTCTTTTCGTTTGGTGTACAGACCCATCGGGATACCCTTATGGCACCCATTGGTGGGGGTGCAACCCTGTGCCCTTAGTGTATGTTTTTGGGCACCTGTGTGTGGCCCACAGAGCAGGGTATGGGCTGGTGGCAGCTCCATGCTGAATTTGACAGGTGCTCTGAGTATGCTCCATTTTGGGATACCCAGGCCCTGGCATTGGAATCAATTGATTCCTGGTAGGAAACAAGATGGCCCCTGTGGCCTCTTGCTTTCTATTGCCTGTTACCTTGTTTTCCCAAAGTCCTGGGAAGCCCTGACTCTGTCCCCTCCCCCTGACTGGATGTTGGGTGGATGTTCCATATATGATGTTGTTGTGAAGTCCAGGCCAGACTAGCTGGAGCCTTCCCAGTGACTGTATGTTGTGGGTACACCCTGTGGGTGGGACCTGGGTGAATGGAGTGTGTGATCAATATTCACTTCTTGTTGTGGATGTCTGGTTTCTGGTATGAGAGACAAAGACTGAGACAGCCCTGCCCGAAACTGGCCTGAATTCAGTGTGTAGTGTTGAATCGCTGGGTACTGGTCCCAATACACATAACTTGTTGTGAGTGTCTGGAGAGAAGTGAATAGCCTGAATGCACCATGCACCTGATTGGCTGCCTGCCTGCATGAATGCCCTTCTGACCGATTGCCTGAGTGTGACCCAGCAGAATGAATGGGAGACCAACTAGTATATCTGGGGGCCTCTCACTGCTAGAATTTGTGTTCAGAAGCTGAAGTCCAAACTACGAAGAGTAACTGGAGTGAAATTGAAACTTGACCTTGAAGCCCTGCTGAACGAGGAGAATTGCTGTTGCTCTTCTTCACCAATCAGAAAGCTGATGTGTCTCCAAGGACTGACCCAGAGAGGACCAGGTAAGGCGCCCTCTTCCTGAGCTACGAGGAACCATCATGCACCAGCTGATCTTTGCCAAAGCTCCCTGGTAGACAGACCTACGAAAGGCTGCCGACCGGAGATGGGGGCCGCCGCGGAATCACAAGGAGAAGCGCCCAGTTGTCCATCACTGTCGACAACCGCCGGAGCCGCCGTGCTCCTTTTGCCTAAGAACTTTCGATTCACGGACATGCTTGTCCACACCGCCGCCTGTCTTATCCCGCTGGAGAAGGCCAGGCCGTCGTCGCACCCAGGAGCATCCGCCGGTGCGTTTCTCACCACCCAAAGACCACAGAGACGCCGACGACTCAACGCCCTTGCTGGGCCACAGTTCTTCAAACTCTTTGCGGTCCAGAACTTTCGACATCGAGGTGCCCTACATGCCTCTTCCTGGCATGACATTTACGCTTCCCCATCGATGAGCACCGCTAGGAAAGAAGCTGCCACTTCACCGCCGTAGTTCACTTTGTTCTTCGCTGGACGTTCGACGACCCGTGACTTCTGCCTTAAAGGGAGGGCACTCAAGAAGGGCCGTTGATTCTCCGACGAGGAACGCTACAACACCAGGTACCTAGGGGTTGTTGAACTATTGGAAAGACTCTTATGAACAATAAATGGACTGGGCTTGTGATAAATCTTTATTCTACAGGTTGCCAGGTGGGGGGATCTCCACACAGAACTGTGTCTAGGTAACGGGCCAGTATTCTGCCAATTGTTCTAACCAACTGCTTTCCTTTTATATCTATTCTTGGTTTCCTTTACGAACTGATTTGTGTGACATTTAACCATACAGTTTATGCACTTTAAAGAGATCGAATAGTGATTGTGGTACCACATAGAACTGTATATTTGCCATTATAGATAACCGAGTACGAAATGAGTTATCGTAATATAGTACATAACCTTGAATATTAATTATATAAAGACTGTGTTTTAACTAATACAGTGTGCGGACATTCCTTTGTGGGTGCTTGGGGACTACACTGTACTTAAGAACCAGCCTGCATCACCTCCTGAGAAGCTAGGCCTTGATTGCTCGTCCATTGCTACCACAATGTGTGCCTCTCCTGTACCATATAGAGAGCGGAAGTACAGACCCCCCCCTCCAGTCTTTACAGTCTTTACAGTGCTTCTCCCCCATTTTGTGTTGTATTGACTGTATACCACAGTGGGATCACCTGATTGCATTCCACCCAGCATCTTTCTTTGTTTTCTGCCTCAGTGCTTCTCGCCCATCTTGTGTGCAACTGACTGTATTCCACAGTTGGGTCACCTGATCACATTCCACCTGGTAGCTTTCCTGTGTTTTCTCCTCTGGGGCTTCTCGCCTATCTTGTGTTTTATTGACTGTATTCCACAGCTGGGTCACCTGATTGCATTCCACCCGGTAGTTTTCCTTTGTTTTCTCTCTCGGTGCTTCGCTCCCATCTTGTGTGCTATTGACTGTATTCCGTAGTCGGGTGGCCTGATTAAGGCCACCTGGTATCTTTCCTTTAATGCTTCATATTCCATTGAAGCTGCAGTAGCTTGCTTTGATACTTATCTATGGCCGTCTTCCCCAGACTAAATCCCCTCCATTGTACCTGCTCTATTGTGGGTGTGTATATTTTGACGGAATTTGGGGGCGATTGTGAATTTAATCTCTATTGTAACATCTTGGGGCATTTTTGACAGGTCTCTCTTTGTGTACCCTCTCAAATATTCATACATATTGCCAGTACTTCCTGGTGTAGCTTCTCACATTTTAATCAATCAGATTTAAAGGCCCTCATTAGGAACCTGGTGCTAAGTGTTTAACGGCGCCGTAAAAGGCTGCGGCGCCGTTAAACACTTATCGCCTTACTACGAGGTCCCTTTGCGAGACCCGACCTGAATGGCTGGTCTAGACCAGCCGTTAAAGTAGGGACCCGCAAAGGGACTCTCGAGGTAAGTATGGTACCACAATTTGCGGTACCGTACTTACCGCCTTCCCCAGTCCCATTGAGCCCTGTGGGGCAAAAATGGGAATGGGGATAGGCCAATGTTCAATGGAGAATTACGCCCCGCCAACCTTGGAATGGGGTGGTAATTCCCCATTGAACATTGGCAGACTCGTTAAGATACCGGCACCAACCATGGTGCTAATAGCGCCATGGTTTAGCGCCAGTATCGTAATGAGGGCCAAAATCTGTAAGAGCTACTTCAGGGGTATTGGGGTGATTACAGTTTTGGCGGAGTAGAAAAAGTGTAAGTAAAAATGCTGGCAAATCTGTTACCAGCACGTTTACCGCCACGCTAAACTACAGGCTAGCGGGTGGGGGCTACCTGATTTACCTCCAGCCAAGTGATTGAGGTAAATCAGGCTTCCACCGGCAAAGCATTGCTGGCAATTCACTTACTTCCTCCCATGGTGTCCTATGGGACTCTATGGAATGAGGAATTACCAGCATTCGCGCCACCTGTAATATCCCGGAAATAACGTCTCAATTGCACTCTTATGGCCCAGGGTCTTCAACCCAATCTTTTTCTCTTTGACCGGCACCTGCCGCCCTCATCAACTTCCTACCTTCTACGGTTACTCCTTCTTCCACTCTCTCTGCACCTCCATCACCACCTCAGACGGGTGTACTACCTCCCTCTGCCCCTCCTCGAAAAACCTTCAAAGATGGTGGCCGGCTACATTTAGCCACTATGAACGCTCAATCTGCTGTCAATCATACTTCTGACATTGCCTCCTTCTTGAAGACTTTGATCTCGATGTCCTCGCTCTCACCGAGGCGTGGTTCAATGCCAGCTCAGTCACTGCTTTTGACTCCCTTCTCCCTGATGGCTACAAGATCCTCTCCAAGCCTCAGCCCAACCCACCTGGTGGTGGAGTGGCCCTGATCTTCCCTGAGTGTGTCCCCACCTCTCTCATACTCACCTAGCCCTACTCCTCCTTTGAAAGTCTTGTCTGAAAGATCGGTGTCTCTCTGACTCTCTCTCACCCTTGCCACTATCCACAGGCCCCTTGGCTCTGTGTCTGTCCTCCTTTTGGAAATGGTCTGACTTCACCTCCTGTCTTCTGACATCTACCTCTAAACTCCTCCTCCTGGGAGACTTCAACATCTACCTCGACTCCACTGTTACTACCTCTTTTCTCTTCTGTGACCTGTGCAACTCTCTCTCCCTCTCTATTCTCCCCTCTGGCCCTACCCACTCTGCCGGACACACTCTTGATGCCTTCATTCATACTGATATCCCGTTCTCCAATCCTCTCACTACCCTGCTCTCTTGGTCTGATCACTCTCTTCTCATTTGGGACCTCTCGGCCTCTCAATCAAGCCTTCATCAGCACTGCCAGCCTCCTTCTTAACTGTCCACTGTCTGTCCTCGCCACTGACTGTGCTCGCCAATCTTCATCTTGCTATCACCTATACTCTTGGCATCCTTGCCCCCATCATGAGGATCCGCCTGAAACCCACCTCCAAGCGTAACAGCTGGTATGACCCCGATCTAGCCACTCTGAAACCGCAAGTGGAGAGTTGCTGAATGGAAGTGGCAGACCTCAGGCTCATCCTCTGACAAACTGGCCTTCCACCTATTCCAAAGACAATACTGTCTATCTGCGCACATCCAGATCCGTATCCCTGGAGCCTCTAACATTGCTGAACGGTTCAAAATCTGCAAGGAACTAGCCAATCCTTATGGCGTCTCCACCTCACCCTTCTTAGGCCCTCTGTAGTGCACTTGCCACCCTTTTTACCTCTAAAACTCTGGACATTCTGTCCTCTCTCTCTCTTCTTCTTCCTCCTCCATTCCTGCCCCTGTCCCCCTGCCTCGCTCTGCCTCTCTTCAACCCCCTCCCATGTTCTCCTCCTTCTCAACTATCACAATGGATGAGATCTCTAGAGTAGTCTGCTCTATGAAGGTCTCATTCAAACAGGTGTCTCCCTGTTCTTCCAGAACCATTAAGGACAACATCTCCTCCCTCTATCCGGCTCTTGCTGACGTCTGCAACCACTCCTTATCATCTGGCTCTTTCCCTTCTTCTCTCAAGCACTCCCTTGTGCACTCCCTCCTAAAAAGCCTTCAGCCGACCCCTTGTGTCCAGCCAACTACTGCCCTATCTCTATTACACTCTTCCTTTGGAAACTCCTGGAGAAGTTGGTCTTCCGGCAACTGACCCAACACACTGAACTTATTGGTTGTTTAAATGACCATCAATCTGGATTCCGAGCACCCAGAGGCACGGAAACTGCTCTCCTGAGCACCCGTGAAGAACTGCTGGCATCTCTGGACTCTAACTCTCCTGCTGTTCTCATTCTCCTTGACCTCTCTTCCACCTTTGACACTGTTGTCAAGTACTTGATGACTGGGGCGTTGCTTACCAGTTCCTGGTTGCAATGATCCTTTCCCTTTCTTTTTGGCGGCACTGGTCGCGAGCCATCCAGGATATACCATGGTCTCTGCAGGCGGGAGACCCAGCCCCCTCCCATCCCAAACTGATGTTAACCAGGGCGCGGTCGGGGACCGATTCTCCCCCAAAACGGGCTGAGCTGCTTTCCGGAATTAAGGTGGTACAAAGTGTTGGGAAGGAGACGATCCTTGCCCCCCCCTTGCATCACTCCAGGTACATAACGCATGTAATAACCAAGGGGGGAGGTGCAGCCGCCCGCAGCATTCTGTTGCATCACATCCTATAGAAAATAACACATATACCATAGCTTCTAGCCCTGCATTAAGAAACCATTTTGAACTAGGCACAATGCCATCTTTGTATTAGGCCCAAAAATCCATCTTTCTTAAGAAAAGCAGCTCTGCCATCCCCAGTGCCTCGCACAGCCAGCCCTCACCATTGCCTCCCCCTTGCCAGCACCGCTTGAGCCCCGTTCTCACAGAGGCCCAGCCCAGCCTGCCTTGTTACAATCCCACAGTATCATTTCCGAAAGAATGTGCTCTGTACAGAGCTTGAGACAGTGACAAGTCATAAGCCCAAGTACCCATTCATCTCCCCTAAACTGACCGTGCCCTATCGACCCCCATCCGGCCAAGCCAATGCCCACCAGCCCCAGCCCCTCACCTTCTTTCATGTTTGCCCCCCGTGTACCAGCCATTTCAGAACACCCATCCCAAAACTAACACATGTCTCCCTATATCATGAGCGCGTCTGATTGGCAGATGGCAGATCAATCTTTACGGTGGGCACCTTGGCGCAGGGTTTGTGTTATCAAAGGGATGACTGAATGTAGAGGTTGGAATGCCAGTATATTAGCTCATCTGACCCATCTACCCCTATTGATGCAAGGATTTCATGTCTGCTATTAATTTTATATTATCAGTTCCTGTTGTTTAGCTTAGATAGTTAGATATGTCACACCGGGGAGATGAGCCCAGCTGACCCATGTGTGCCAAGAGCAACAGAGAGACGGCAGCCAATTATCATCTTGTTTCCTTATAGTATCAACTGTTCTATAGGCTCCTCGCCAATCCGATGCTAGAATGTGTACCCTAGTCATGACGACATCATGTGATGCTGTGTGCCTGTTTAATGTGCTGCCCGTGTAATGTTTCGGCAGAGCGCTCTCGGGCAGCAGAGTTCTTTGCTGGCAATTTTTATGATTATATAAACTTTGTTACCTTTGCAATTCATCTCCTGGTCTCATTCCCCTGACGGGGGTTTGCTTTATTTCTGTATATTTTTGGGAGACATGCAAGCTGGTTGTCTTCATTTGGTGACCCCTTTAGACGTGATGTCCTTGAGTCCCCTGAAATTGCAGCGACATCCAGGCCACCCCCAAATACGACTGACCAATCCCCAAAAACTGCGTACGTAGAAGGAGAAGGTTCTTGTGGTTCTGGCTTTGCTAATACCCGTGCGGCCCCAAGGAGAAGTCCAGTCGTTGTGGATAGACCGCAAATGGAGGCTCCTGGAAGAACACCGGCACGGGAGTATAAATTGCAAAGAAGATAACAAAGCAGGGAATATTGAGGGGAATATAGAGGGGAATATAGAGGGGAATATAGAGGGGAATATAGAGGGGAATATAGAGCAACATGATTGAGGAGAACACACAGTGAATGGATGGATGATTGATCTGGATGATTGATTGGAGTGAAGCGCCTTCAACTTTTTGTGGCCATTAGTTTTTTTCAGGGGTCAAGTCCTAAAAATTTAAGTGGGGGTCTTATCAACAAATGCAATGGGATGTGACGTTGCCAGAAATGAACGTATGAAGGTGAAATATGGACATTTCATTCAATTGTCTTTGCATAACCACCCAAATTGTACAGGACGAACGGCATTTGCCTTTCACAAAATCAACACAAACACACACAAAAAAAACAAGAGAGGATATTTTCATTTAATACTGTTTTTGAAAATGTTAAAAGGTGTGCACGTTTTAAACTCCAAAACCAATATGTCACACCGCGGCACTGGAAGCTGTGGCTGGCACCAATGGAGACTGGGCAGGTAGCCACCTTCCATCTTTACCTGATGGTCTAGTCCTTTTGTGTCAGACTGGAATAAAGGGAAGCCACGCCCCCTTACTCACTGCTTTGCAACTGCTTTGTTACAGACGCCCGAGTAGTTACCTGCCCGATTCATTGACTGCTTTCCTTGGATATTCTTTGCCCTCCCGTTACACCGTCTCGCCGGTGTAATTCCTTCCTATTCTTTTCTCTCGTTGTAGTTCTTTCTGCCTGTAGCCCGCTCGGATGATTCTTTGCTCCGCCTTTCCTTTCTTGCTTTAGCGGTACCGGCTCTCATGGTTTACTTCCTGCTTTTCAGTGACGTTATTTCTAGTGGCGTTTGCCTTCTGGGGAACTAGTGCTTTTCTGCATTCTTTTTGTTTTCCTCTTGCTCATCACGTCCTCTTTTCCCTTTGTGACCAGCCAAGCTTTGGACCCTCGGTTCCCGTTAGCGAGTAACGGCTCGCAAGCTCACAGCTCTCTCTCTCTCTCTCTCTCTCTTCCCTTTTTTCCTCACTCCTACACTCTCGCTCGCACTTCATTCTTCTTGCTCTCACGTCTTCTGGCTCACTTTTACTTACCCCAGATCCAGCTGTACGGAGTTTGTGACGTTCTGCATCCTTCCAGTTCTGCCATACAACACCGGCAGATCAGCTGCTCTTTACCTTGACGCTCCAGCTTAGGAATTGGTATTCCTAGTGATCCCACCTCGAAGATCTGAGACGCATTCAAGGGGAAGCCCTCTGAAATCTGGAAACCTACAAACAAAGGTACAAGACGTACTCAGCTAAGAAGCGACGGCCAAATCCAGAATGGGTGCCAGGTACACTTGTGTGCTTGTCGACCAAACACCTGCCACGTTGGGTTCGTCCAGGAAAATTCTCGGCCAAGTACATAGGCCCGTTTCCTATCCTTTCCCGGATCAATCCCGTCGCCTTCAAACTACGCTTGCCTGCTCGACTCAAGAAAATTCACCTGGTCTTCCACACCTCTTTATTGAAAGAATATCTTCTGGATCCTCATCGTCGGATTCCGCGACAATCGATATTGAAAGATCCAGATCCCGAGGAGTATGAAGTGGAGAGGTTAGTGGACTCCAGATATAAGAAGGGAACCCTACAGTATTTAGTGCACTGGAAGGGATTCTCTACTGCGGAAAGGACTAGGGAACCCAGACGTCACTTACACGCTCCACAGCTTCTCTGTCAATTCCACAGCTGAACCCGAGCAAACCCGGAGGGGCCTTTATGAAAAGGGGGCATACTGATACACTGCGATGCTGGAAGCATTGGCACCAATGGAGACTGGGCAGGTAGCCACCTTCTATCTTCACCTGACGGTCTAGTCTTTTTTTGTCAGAACGGAATAAAGGGAAGCCACACCCACTTACTCGCTACATTGCAACTGCTTTGTTACAGACGCTTGAGTAGTTACCTGCCCGATTCAGTGACTGCTTTCCTTGGATATTCTTTGCCCTCCCGCTACACCGGCTCGCCGGTGTAATTCCTTCCTATTCTTTTCTCTTGTTGTAGTTCTTTCTGCCTGTAGCCCGCTCGGATGATTCTTTGCTCCGCCTTTCCTTTCTTGCTTTAGCGGTACCGGCTCGCATGGTTTACTTTCTGCTTTTCGGTGACGTTATTTCTAGTGGCGTTTGCCTTCTGGGGAACTAGTGCTTTTCTGCATTCTTTTTGTTTTCCTCTTGCTCATCACGTCCTCTTTTCCCTTTGTGAACAGCCAAGCTTTGGACCCTCGGTTCCCGTGAGCATGTAACGACTCGCAAGATCACAACTCTCTCTCTCTCTCCCTCTTTCCTTTTTTCCTCACTCCTACACTCTCATTTGCACTTCAGTCTTTTTGCTCTCACGTCTTCTGGCTCACTTTTACTTACCCCCTATCCAGCTGTACGGAGTTTGTGACGTTCTGCATCCTTCCAGTTCTGCCATACAACACCGGCAGATCAGCTGTTCTTTACCTTGATGCTCCTTGATATTCATAGTGATCCCTCCTTCTACCACAACAGACATTTGGCAACCTGAAGGTGAAATCTGCCCACTCCATTATCCTGGACAGAGATACACAGTTCTTTCTGCCTATTTAGGATTTTTCCCTGTTTGGGGGGCTGGCCCCTTCGGAACCTTCTTTGGCTGTAGTTCCGATCACAGCCAGGGTGGCCTCTGGGGGGGCTCGTCCCTACCTACACGAAAAAGAGAAAAAGAAGAAGCCTAAGAAAGAAAGGGCAGAAGAGGAAACAGATCTCAGGAAGAGTAGAAGACTGAAGAAGCCTTTACCGCCGGAAAACACCAGGGAAGACTCAGGTGATGAGGAGCCGGGGGAGGTGGATCCTGAGCCTGACACAATACAAATGTTTTCCCTGGAGTTTGCGGCACTGAAATGGGACATTTCACCTTTAGTTGTTTGCTATTTTTCAGGTTTTATAGTGCAGTAGTGAAGGGTCCAGCCTGCAAACCTGGTGACATATATTCAAAGAGAACATTCAATGTTTCTCATTTTAGATGGGGGGACTGAGTTCACCCTCTGAAAAAAGTGGGTGGACTCCGTCCACCCGCGTGTACCCTCAACTCAAGCCCTGTTTTTTTTATATAGAGATATGTGAAGGAAGATAAAATTGAAAATATGGGAGCCTGACCTGGAAAGAGGTTGGAGGGTGGCGTCACAAAGCACTGTTTTGACCAGTGCTGGAGACAAAGTAAAAGAGATAAAAGTAGGAGCCCCATATAGTTAGAGGGCTCGGGAATAAGTAGAAGTTGTTATTTTAGCTTGTTATTTTCAGTGTTTTTTCAAATATATATATATATATATATATATATATATATATATATATATATATATATATATATATATATATCACAGCCGCGGTAGTGGCTGTGTAGTTATGGTTAAGTTGCTAATCCCATAGGAAGAGCACTTTTTGGGTGGCTTATAACTGCACTCTCCCTGGATGAATCCTCGACAAACTTTGCAAAAAAAGTATATGGCCCAACTGCAAAGTTTGGTGAGATTTGGTTTGGGGGGGCAAAATTATAGGGGGGTCCCAACATTTCTTTTTTTCCCATAAACTGAATGGTCTAGCCCAAATCCGTCCAGTAGTATTTTTTAAAACTATGAAAAGTAGGTCTAAAAAAATTAGTGATATCTATGTCCGCTCTGCGGACACACTTCCCTGTTCGCTCCGCGGACAGGTAATCGATTGGCTAATCGGCTTGCGTTATGTCCGGTATACCGTCATTTTATCGACGGGATTTTCATCGCAGGGTTTTTTGCCGCGATTTAAAAAAAAAAAAAATCGAGAGTATGAAGTGCGTCAGATTGTTCCGATGCGCATGCCATCTTGGATCTGCCGACAGCGCGGCGGCGAACAGAGGCAAAATGCAATTTTGGGGAGTGTTCTGGTGTGCAAGAATGCTTGGGGAGGTTTGGGGAGTAAGAGATGGGTCAAATATTATATTTGTTTAGGTGGCAGGTGCCCCTGATGTGTTCGCCATGCACGTGGACTGCTGCGCTGTCTGTGATGTCTGGAATTAGTCAAAATGAGGGATGTCCTAAGGACACTATTCCCGTCCGTGCTGTCCGCAGGCAAGTTGAAACTGTTCTAAGAACACGTGCGGTGCCCGCGGACATAAAAATTGCCCATATGGCATAGTTAAAATGTTTGATTCTATGGGTGTGATATGCTGCAGTGGTTGTGGCCAGGGCCTAGAGTCTTGGGTGCATGGCCGAAGGCCGTAGGTCGTAGGCCATGCACCCAAGACTCTAGGCCCTGGCCATACCCAGTGCAGCATATTACACCCATAGCTCACACCCATAGAATCGAATATCTATCAGATAGTTGCAAATCTACAGTTTGTGTACTGTTTGATTTGTATAGTTTGTATGTGAAGTTTTGGCTACGTCATGTCATTAAGATTTTAGGGTTTGGTAACAAGCACTGCAGTATAACATATCCATGGAAGTAAACATTTTATATTGTGGTGTATGGTTAGATGTTTGCTTCAATGGTTCTGTTATGCAGCAGGATTTATGTGTTCCATTAGAATATACTCACTGTTTGATTTTTTGTGATTGGATACATTTTTTTCATGAGTTGGGTAACTGGAGCGATATTCTTTTTCAATTTATGTGATAAAAGAAAAGATCATGTTAGTGTAGGTATTTTATAAAGACTTATTACATTGCAAAATAGACTTTTTTTTCGACCCTCATATTTAGTAGTTTACAAACCAGTGTACTGTGCAATTTGCTCAGTTTCTGTGTTTGTTTTTTAAATCATTGGGTCTGTGGGGAAAAAAATCCATGTTGGATTAAAAAAAACCTTTTTTGTTATGCTACAGTATATTTGTTTGTTTGTTTTCAGTGTTCACTTGTTGTTTCTGGCTAATGTTCTATCTGTTGGCTTGTTGCAGATTGTTACATACCTGTTGTTGAATTTAAACTGGTTGTAGTTTTTTATTTATATTCTCAAGTTGCTGATCTATCTATTGGGTTGTTGCAGATTTTTGGAGCAGTTAGATAACTGTTTATTTCTTGTTATAATTTAGTGGCATTGATTTATCTGTTTGGTTGTTGCAGAATCTTGGGGCAGTTAGATACCTGTTGGCGTATTCAAACTGTTTATTTCTTGTTATAATTTAGTGGTATTGATTTATCTGTTTGGTTGTTATAGAATCTTGGGGCAGTTAGATACCTGTTGGTGTATTCTAACTGTTTACATTTTTTTTAATTGAAGTTTTATTAATGTTTATGCACAGATTAGTTATTAGTGGTATTGATTTATCTCTTTGGTTGTTGAAAAATCTTAGAGCCGTTAGATACCTGTTGGTGTATTCTAACTGTTTATAGTTTTCTAATTGAAGTTTTGTTAATGTTTAAGTACAGATGAGTTATTCAATTTTGGTTTTAAGAAGATTAAATAAGCGTTTATAAGATTTGCTAGTAATCTCTGCTTTAGAGTAATGGTACTATCATTACATTCAAACCATCCACAGTCCTTTTTTTTATATGCAGTGTAGTGACCTGCAGTGGTTGTGGCTCCTCCGTGGTAGATTATACCTATTGTTGTGAAGGTTTTCTTACCAAGCGATACTTGACCGTGTGTGAATCCAGTCAGCTTGCAGTTGTTTTTGGTACCATCTGCATTGTAACGTAAAAGCATTAGTATTACGTATTTACTATGTGTTTGTATTACTAAGGTGGAGATATTATCTGAATTGCAGGTAGTAAATAATCTACCATGGCTTGCATTTTGTACAAGTTGCTGAAATGGAACGGATTCACAATTAGGTATGGATACATACACGAAGCGCTCATTAGGGATTTGTTCCTCTGCCACATTGTTGCAGAGAGCGCATGTATGTTTCCACATGTATGAAATCTGGAAGGTATTTCATTTATAGGTATGTCTTTGTTTTCCAGTACTTGTAGCAAGTACATTAGAAATTCTTGTGAATCTTCTTGTGAGCTTATAATGAATTTCACCATTCCAACACAGTAGTCCAAATCTTGTCTTATTCCATAAACACTATACGTGTTGTCAGGATTGTTGGTTGCTTTTCTATGAAGGGCTAACATTTGCAAACACAATTGGTCTGTACTGTGTAAGTAAATGTTGTCAACAATTGGTGGCAATTGAAATAGAATATTGATTGCTACATTTGCGTAGCAATTTACACCAGTTATATTTGAAAATTAGAATGGACCAGATAGTTCTGTGTCCAAGTAATTTTTTCGGAGTGTGTGTTGCTTCTTTGAAGAAGTACCTGAGTTACTTTGAGTAAAAGATTTGTCTTTGGCTGTGGTAATTGAAGTATTAGCTTATTTTACTCCCTTTGGAGGATTTGCAGTGAGATTCTGTTGCATTTCTGTTTGAATAAGGTTTCTTTTACAACGTTTCCTTTTTTGTGGAACAGGATATGTTTTTAGATGAGGGGTGTATAGTGAACGTAGTCTATTGTATTCTAAAATGCAAGGAATGTCAGCGTTTACTTTAGTTGTATCAAAGTTGATCAGAAATAGACTGTCAAGTGTACGTAAGCGTGATAGTGCTACGTAGCTCATGCCTTCTTTAAAGACTGTGTTCCCAATATCTATCAATGCTTTATCTAGGGTAAGACCTTGTGATTTATGAATGGTGAATGCGTATGCTAGAGTTAGAGAAAATTGTCCTCTGCGTACATACATGTCTTTGAAAAGAAGGAATCGAGCTGTTGAGCACCCTATCCTATTTACTTCTGAAAGTTTGTCAAAGAGAATATTGACAAACTGAATGTTCTTGTCACGTGGGTATGTTTGAAAGCCAACAACTATACCCAGTTCTCCATTAACTAGTCCTTGCTCCACGTCAAGTTTACGTTTAAGCATTACAGTTTAAGGATCATTTTTATATTTTCTCCAAACCAGCTGTGTTGGAGATAGAATGTTGTTCTAAGTTATTGAGTCTTGTTGTGGCTTGGTCACACATGGGCAGTGTGATACCATGTACGTCCAGATTGTCTGTGCAGCAAATTTCAATTATTGGTTGCATTTCTTTTTTCAACATTGTTTCATTGAATTTGGTACAGCTTGCAAGAGATGGCATTAAGGACATACAATTGACATTTTTGTGTGCTAATTATTCCATGACATCAGTAGCACATGAGTTATGGCCATAAAGTACATGGATGTGCCAGGTTTTTAATATTGCTTGTGCTTCTTGAGATAGTAAACCAACTCTAATACTTTTTAAAATGTTGGTGTAAGTGAGGTCTGCAGATTGGCGCATGTTTTCTGTTAGTTCTTTGTATTGGAAATGTTGCCAAAGGTTGACATTTCCTATGGTACCTTCCTGCCTGCTGCCCTTTTTCACCACTTAGCAAGCCCCGCCCACCTGGTGCCTTCCTTCACCATCACTGTCTTGTGGCCAATGCTGGATTTGACTTTTGTGGACATCATTCATTCACGGCCCCATCATTCATTCATTTCTCAACTCTCATGCTGGACTTCCTTTGCATCTTGTACTCATGGTGGCCCTGAATCATGCTGTTCCCATCTTCATCTTGTATCCTGGCTTGCAACATTATGTGTTACTACTGATTTCTGCAATTGTATTCGCTCTCCACTCTTGCTTCTCCACTCTTGTTGACTGCTTAATCTCTTTTCTCTCCTCCTTTCCCTTCTCCCTTTTCCTATCTCCTCCCCTTACTTTCTTCTATGTACTTACTCTATCAGAATTGTCCCTGGACCTAATATGATAGCAACCTCGTCTGTTTTCTCCACCCTCCCATTACTGTTTTTTTCCTCCTCACCACCCCTCCAGCACTATCTGAAATGTCGTCAGGCCTAGTATGATAGTCGCTTGTTTTGTTCCTCCCCTCCCTTTCTGCACCCCTCTCCCTCACCTTTTGTTTTTCTCCGGCTCTACCAGAAATGTCGTCAGGCCTAGTACGGTAGTCGCCTGTCTGTTTCCATTTCCTTCCCACTCTCCCCCTCCCTTCCTTATCTATGTCTTAGCTCTTACACTATCTGAAATGTCGTCGGGCCGAGTACGATAGTTAATTTCAGATCCTTACTGTTCATGGCCTGTAAGAATGTGGTTGTATTTTCCCTTGTTCCCTCCCTTGCTTTGAAGCACTTTGAAACACATTGTGTATAGGCGCTATATAAATAAACAATCATATCATATCATATGCTGCCAACAGTTTTACGGCAGAGTTTGTGTCCTAAGGTTTTAAAAATAGGTTCACCTTTCACTGGTGTCAATTGAAGAAGATCTCCGAAAACAATGATGTGTTTTCCTCCAAAGAGCTCTTCGTAGTCTGTTTTGAGAACTTCTTGTAATCTGAGGTGAATCAAAGCCAACATTAGGTTGGAGACCATGCTCACTTCATATATTAGTAGCATTTTCATTTGTTTTATTACTCTGTGCAGATCCATTGCAGCTTCTGTAGAAAGTTTGTAATATTCTAATTTTTTTTTGGTGTTCTACTGGAAGGAGTAGTAATCGGTGTAAAGTGACACCCCCTATGTTGCAGGCAGCTACACCTGTGGGGGCCATTACACAGCTGACAGTTTGTTGTTTGTCAATTGTTGAAGGAACTTGTTGATGATTTTGATTGAGAATGTTTTGCCTGAACCAGCTTCACCACTGACGTACAGTAGTATAGGTTTGTAATTTTGGCAGGTACATTCTTTATTTCCATGTTGTACACCATGTGCAATTGGTTTGTTACTTCTTGAAAAATGGTACGCTGCTCTTTGTTCAATTTTGATTGTAGTACAGTTAAGTCTTCTGTATCTTCTTCATAGTGACACATGGGCCTCATTACGACCCAGGCATTAACCATGGCACTGTTAGCGCCATGGTTGACGCCGGTATTTTATCGATTGCGCCATGGTAAAGCAGGCGATAAGGTCGGGTCCCGCAAAGGGACCTCGTAATCAGGCATTAAGGGTTTAACTGCACCAACACCTTTTACGGCACCGTTAAAGCCTTAACGCCAGGGTCGTAATGAGGCCCAGTACCTTATTCCAGTGGTGCAGCTGGTGCCCTGGCAGTTGTTCCTGTTGGTTTCCCGCAGACCCACGGTTCCTTGAGCTTCGTTGTGAAGGAGGACATCTGAAGGGGGTCTGCACCACACAGGGATGAAGCCGGCAGCAGCGACAAGGAATAAATAGTGCACTCCTTAAAAACAGGAGAGGCTCTTCAGATGGCTATCCGACCACTACAGCAGTGTGCAGCGATTTCGACCAAGGACGAGGATCCTCTGGCTGTGGAAGATGAGCTGGTTACCCCTACCAGGCTCAAGGGAAGAAGACTCCGGACTGGATCTTCTCTTAGTCGTTGAAGGGTAGATAGCTCAGGACTGTAGCAGGGCTTCACCGGGACAGGGTAGTTGCAGCAGCCGTCGTTCTCTCTGCTTCTCTTCAGTTACTTGTAGTTCCAGTGGCGGCTCTCTGACTTCTAGCCCAAGAGACCTGCCTTTTATGTGCAAAACCCCTATTCACACAACCTGGCTGTCAATCAACCAGCAGGGGGGTTGTCCAGCCTGGACAACCACCTCAGCCAATCATGGCAAAGTGTGACTTGGGTTTCCTAGGATACCCTGTGCAGGGGGTGACTACACCCCTCCCTCACATTCAGCCCACCTAGACACCCAGGTTCCTGGTGGAGGGCTACTGAGCAGAAACCCGCCAAAAGACGGTGAACAAAGAAGGCGAACCTAGTTTGCCGCGCAAAGTAAAACACAAGAAGGATTTTAAAAAAAACGAAATGGCGAATAAACCCAACCGGAGCCAAAAGTAAGACAATTCGGTCAAGCAGGTTTATGTTCGAGGCTAATATAATAGCCAAGAACAATACCACGTTTATCTTATATAATCGCGGTAGAAAAGTTAGGGTAGATACCACTGCCACCAGCCAAGTCTAAATGTTAAAAGAGCGAAACAATGCTCTAAGAGGTACAGATAAAAAGGGATATGATTTAACCCTTTCCAGTACTCCATGGAAGATGGGGTGTATTGCATCTGTGGTAGATTGACTAAGTAAAGTTAATGGCAACTTTACCCTTTTCTGGGGGACTGTAGTCAGCCTCAGAAATGGAGTCGGGGAAGTCTCAAAGACAACCCTGTGCCACGGCACCAAGGGTGCTGTATGACACACAAAAAGAAGGGGGCTACTGAAGTGGTGTACTTCAGAGTCCACAATCACAAAAACAGAGAAATACACATGGCTAAAACATAGGTAAGAGTAGGGGAAAAGCTCACACTCTTACCAAGTGGAAAAAAATAAACTCCAGAAGTCCAGCAAAGCTGCTGGGGGACTCACTAGGTGAGGGAAATTAGCCATAAATGAGAATTCTCCCTAATACCGGTATCCCCTATTAGCGCCTTCATGATGCCGTTATTAGCATGTCCGCCTGACTTGTGATGTCCTCCCATTAGCGGCATGCCGGTATTGCCGGCCTGATGCGTGGCGTGTCCGCGCCCTTGCTGCTATTAGAGGCACCGCTATTAGCGGTGCCCCTAACACCATGGTCTTAGGTCGGAATAGCCCGGAGCGGTATGCGATGCCGGTAATTTTTTACCGGCATCGCTTTCCATTACCTCCAACCTCGTAATGACCCCCTATGTGTTAGGCCTCAGGCGGAGGATGACACAGATGATAGGTCAAGCGACAGCGAATCTCAAGGCCAGCCAGGAATTGAACAAATACTGGCATGACCTTAAAGCATCGCAAGTGGAGTGGACTCCGGGACAGGAGGTCCTTGTGATGGAGCCTACCAAGCCTCGGGCATTGGCAGATAAATGTACTGGACCCTTCAGGATAAACTCCAAGATGGGCGAGGTCAATTATCTGGTTGACATGGGAGTCCCTGGGGTAGCCCCTCAGGTATTCCATGTGAACCGGCCCAAGCCTTTCCACCGACGAGCTGAAGTCTCATGTCTCTTGCTAGCTTCAGAGCAAGAAGAGGATGAGAGTGAGCCCCTTCCTTATTTGCTACATAGCAACCCTCAGGTTGGCTCAGTGGAGGGAGTGCAGCTCTCTCCCGATCTGACGACAGTGCAGCAGAGGGCCTGCAGGGCTTTTCTCCGGCAGTGTGCCTCTCTGATTTCACTGACGCCAGGCCTTACACCTTGGTGTAGGCACGAAATTGACACTGGTGAAAGTGTGCCTGTCAAAAGCAGGTGCTACCGTATGTCAGATACAGTTAAGAACCACATCTAGGCTGAGGTCACCAAGATGTTGGATCTGGGTGTTATTGAACCCTCAACCAGCCCTGGTCCAGTCCCGTGGTCCTTGTCCCCAAGGCAAGTTCCCAGGCAGGTACCAAGGATTGGAGGTTCTGTGTGGACTACCGAGGAGTCAATGCCGTCACCAAAACTGACACGCACCCATTGCCCAGGGCTGATGAGCTTGTGGACACTATAGGTGCTGCCAAATTTGTGAGCACCTTTGACCTCACCTCAGGCTATTGGCAAATAGCTCTGACGGACCATGCCAAGGAAAAGATGGTATTCTCAACACCTGAGGGACACTACCAGTTCAGGGTCATGCCTTTTTGGTTGAAGAATGCCCCTGCCACCTTCCAGAGATTGGTCAATCATGCGCTCAGTGGGCTGGAAGCCTTTTGTGTGGCCTACTTAGATGACATTGCCATCTACAGTTCCACCTGGGAAGAGCATTTGACACATCTGGATAAGATGTTGCAGGTCTTGAAAAGGGATAACCTCACTATCAAGGCCACCAAGTGCCCGATAGCTATGGGGAAAGTCATGTATCTTTGTCATGAGGTAGGAGGGGGTCAAATCCAGCCTTTCCCCAGTAAAGTACAGGATGTACATGACTGGGAGACTCCCACTACTCAAACCCATGTGAGAGCCTTTTTGGGCCTCACTGGGTATTAGCCCATAGCTCTCAACCATTTATGTCGCAAAGGTGGGTGAAAACACACGATTTTATTTTTGGTGGGTGAGAGGCCCATTGAAATTAATGGCCGTGCAGGAGGCTTGGCGGGTGAGTCAGCTGTTTACAAGGCGGGTGACACCCGCCAAAAGCGTGTGAGTTGAGAGCTATGCATTATCGCAATTTCATGGCAGACTATGGAACCATAGCTGCACCACTGACAGCTCTCACTTCACCCAAACAGCGTAGGAAGGTTAATTAGACCGAAGACTGTCAGAGGGCCTTTGATGGCTTGAAAGAAAGTCTGTGTACGGCACCTGTGTTGTGTGCGCCTGACTACCGCCGACCCTTTATCGTCAAGACGGATGCCTGCGACACCAGAATTGGAGCTGTCTTGTCCCAGTTAGATGACAAAGGGAGGGAACATCCTATCATATTCATCAGTAGACAACTAAAGGGTAGAGAACTTAGGTGGGCTACTGTTGAAAAGGAATGTTTTAGCATAGTTTGGAGCCTTAGGCATTTTAGTCCCTACCTTACAGGGTCTACCTTCAAGGTCCAAACAGATCATAAGCCCCTAAAGTGGCTTATGCAGATGAAGGGTGAGAACCCGAAACTGCTCAGGTGGTCCATTAGCCTGCAAGGGCTAGACTTCACCATAGAGCACAGACCAGGGAAGAGTCACGATAATGCAGATGGCCTTTCCAGAAGGTATGTTGACCGTCTGGATGAGGGTGTCTATCTCATGAGAGATTAGGCACCCTAACCGCAGTCTGGGGGGGGGGTGACTGTGATGCTGGAAATGCATCGGAGCGACAGGGCCTCAAAATCCTTGTCCTTTACTGTTTTTTATTGTGTGTTCTGTTGTGTTTTCCACGCAGGAGTTCACGTGGGACTCCTGGCGGTGCAGCTCTCTTTTCGTTTGGTGTACAGACCCATCGGGATACCCTTATGGCACCCATTGGTGGGGGTGCAACCCTGTGCCCTTAGTGTATGTTTTTGGGCACCTGTGTGTGGCCCACAGAGCAGGGTATGGGCTGGTGGCAGCTCCATGCTGAATTTGACAGGTGCTCTGAGTATGCTCCATTTTGGGATACCCAGGCCCTGGCATTGGAATCAATTGATTCCTGGTCGGAAACAAGATGGCCCCTGTGGCCTCTTGCTTTCTATTGCCTGTTACCTTGTTTTCCCAAAGTCCTGGGAAGCCCTGACTCTGTCCCCTCCCCCTGACTGGATGTTGGGTGGACGTTCCATATATGATGTTGTTGTGAAGTCCAGGCCAGACTAGCTGGAGCCTTCCCAGTGACTGTATGTTGTGGGTACACCCTGTGGGTGGGACCTGGGTGAATGGAGTGTGTGATCAATATGCACTTCTTGTTGTGGATGTCTGGTTTCTGGTATGAGAGACAAAGACTGAGACAGCCCTGCCCGAAACTGGCCTGAATGCAGTGTGTAGTGTTGAATCGCTGGGTACTTGTCCCAATACACATAACTTGTTGTGAGTGTCTGGAGAGAAGTGAATAGCCTGAATGCACCATGCACCTGATTGGCTGCCTGCCTGCATGAATGCCCTTCTGACCGATTGGTTGCCTGAGTGTGACCCAGCAGAATGAATGGGAGACCAACTAGTATATCTGGGGGCCTCTCACTGCTAGAATTCGTGTTCAGAAGCTGACGTCCAAACTACGAAGAGTAACTGGAGTGAAATTGAAACTTGACCTTGAAGCCCTGCTGAACGAGAAGAATTGCTGTTGCTCTTCTTGACCAATCAGAAAGCTGATGTGTCTCCAAGGACTGACCCAGAGAGGACCAGGTAAGGCGCCCTCTTCCCGAGCTACGAGGGACCATCATGCACCAGCTGATCTTTGCCAAAGCTCCCTGGTAGACAGACCTACGAAAGGCTGCCGACCGGAGATGGGGGCCGCCGCGGAATCACAAGGAGAAGTGCCCAGACACTGTTGTCCATCACCGTCGACAACCGCTGTCGCTGACCGGAGCCGCCGTGCTCCTTTTGCCTAAGAACTTTCGATTCACGGACATGCTTGTCCACACCGCCGCCTGTCTTATCCCGCTGGAGAAGGCCAGGCCGTCGTCGCACCCAGGAGCATCCGCCGGTGCGTTTCTCACCACCCAAAGACCACAGAGACGCCGACGACTCAACGCCCTTGCTGGGCCACAGTTCTTCAAACTCTTTGCGGTCCAGAACTTTCGACATCGAGGTGCCCTGCATGCCTCTTCCTGGCATGACATTTACACTTCCCCATCGATGAGCACCGCTAGGAAAGAAGCTGCCACTTCACCGCCGTAGTTCACTTTGTTCTTCGCTGGACGTTCGACGACCCGTGACTTCTGCCTTAAAGGGAGGGCACTCAAGAAGGGCCGTTTATTCTCCGACGAGGAACGCTACAACACCAGGTACCTAGGGGTTGTTGAACTATTGCAAAGACTCTTATGAACAATAAATGGACTGGGCTTGTGATAAATCTTTATTCTACAGGTTGCCAGGTGGGGGGATCTCCACACAGAACTGTGTCTAGGTAACGGGCCAGTATTCTGCCAATTGTTCTAACCAAATGCTTTCCTTTTATATCTATTCTTGGTTTCCTTTACAAACTGATTTGTGTGACATTTAACCATACAGTTTATGCACTTTAAAGAGATGGAATAGTGATTGTGGTACCACATAGAACTGTATATTTGCCATTATAGATAACCGAGTACGAAGTGAGTTATCGTAATATTGTACATAACCTTGAATATTAATTATATAAAGACTGTGTTTTAACTAATACAGTGTGCGGACATTCCTTTGTGGGTGCTTGGGGACTACACTGTACTTAAGAACCAGCCTGCATCACCTCCTGAGAAGCTAGGCCTTGATTGCTCGTCCATTGCTACCACAAAAGAGAATCTTGGCTGGGGTCCTCTGTGCCTCTCCTGTACCATATAGAGAGCGGAAGTACAGACCCCCCCCTCCAGTCTTTACAGTGCTTCTCCCCCATTTTGTGTTGTATTGACTGTATACCACAATTGGTTGACCCGATTGCATTCCACCTGGTAGCTTTCCCTTGTTTTCTTCCTCAGTGCTTCTCGCCCATCTTGTGTTTAATTGACTGTATTTCACAGTGGGATCACCTGATTGCATTCCACCTGGTAGCTTTCCTTTGTTTTCTCTCTGTGCTTCCCCCCATCCTTTGTTGTATTGACTGTGTTCCACTGTTGGGTCATCTGATTGCATTCCTCCTGGTAGCTTTCCTTTGTTTTCTCACTCTGTGATTCTCATCCATCTTGTGTTTTATTGACTGTATTCTATAGTTGGGGCACCTGATTGCATTCTACCTGGTAGCTTTTCTTTGTTCTCGCTCAGCTCTTCTCAACCATCTTGTGTTGTAGTGACTGTATTCCACAGTTGCGTTACCTGATTGCATTCCACCCAACAGCTTTCCTTTGTTTTCTCCTCTGGTGCTTCTTGCCCATCTTGTGTTGTATCGACTGTCTTCCTCAGTTGGGTCACCTGATTGCATTCCACCTCGTAGATTTCCTTTGTTTTCTCCCTCGGTGCTTCTCATCCATCTTGTGTTCTATTGACTGTATTCCACAGTTGCGTTACCTGATTGCATTCCACCCGGTAGTTTTCCTTTGTTTTCTCTCTCGGTGCTTCGCTCCCATCTTGTGTGCTATTGACTGTATTCTGTAGTCGGGTGGCCTGATTAAGGCCACCTGGTATCTTTCCTTTAATGCTTCATATTCCATTGAAGCTGCAGTAGCTTGCTTTGATACTTATCTATGGCCGTCTTCCCCAGACTAAATCCCCTCCATTGTACCTGCTCTATTGTGGGTGTGTATATTTTGACGGAATTTGGGGGCGATTGTGAATTTAATCTCTATTGTAACATCTTGGGGCATTTTTGACAGGTCTCTCTTCGTTGTGTACCCTCTCAAATATTCATACATATTGCCAGTACTTCCTGGTGTAGCTTCTCACATTTTAATCAATCAGATTTAAAGGCCCTCATTAGGAACCTGGTGCTAAGTGTTTAACGGCGCCGTAAAAGGCTGCAGCGCCGTTAAACACTTAGCGCCTTACTACGAGGTCCCTTTGCGAGACCCGACCTGAACGGTTGGTCTAGACCAGCCGTTAAAGTAGGGACCCGCAAAGGGACTCTCGAGGTAAGTATGGTACCGCAATTTGCGGTACCGTACTTACCGCCTTCCCCAGTCCCATTGAGCCCTGTGGGGCAAAAATGAGAATGGGGATGGGCCAATGTTCAATGGAGAATTACGCCCCGCCAACCTTGGAATGGGGTGGTAATTCCCCATTGAACATTGGCGGACTCGTTAAATACCGGCACCAACCATGGTGCTAATAGCGCCATGGTTTAGCGCCAGTATCGTAATGAGGGCCAAAATCTGTAAGAGCTACTTCAGGGCTATTGGGGTGATTACAGTTTTGGCGGAGTAGAAAAAGTGTAAGTAAAAATGCTGGTAAATCTGTTACCAGCACGTTTACCGCCACGCTAAACTACAGGCTAGCGGGTGGGGGCTACCTGATTTACCTCCAGCCAAGTGATGGAGGTAAATCAGGCTTCCACCGGCAAAGCATTGCTGGCAATTCACTTACTTCCTCCCATGGTGTCCTATGGGACTCTATGGAATGAGGAATTACCAGCATTCGCGCCACCTGTAATATCCCGGAAATAACGTCTTAATTGCACTCTTGTGGCCCAGGGTCTTCAACCCAATCTTTTTCTCTTTGACCGGCACCTGCCGCCCTCATCAACTTCCTACCTTCTACGGTTACTCCTTCTTCCACTCTCTCTGCACCTCCATCACCACCTCAGACGGGTGTACTACCTCCCTCTGCCCCTCCTCGAAAAACCTTCAAAGATGGTGGCCGGCTACATTTAGCCACTATGAACGCTCAATCTGCTGTCAAACATACTTCTGACATTGCCTCCTTCTTGAAGACTTTGATCTCGATGTCCTCGCTCTCACCGAGGCGTGGTTCAATGCCAGCTCAGTCACTGCTTTTGACTCCCTTCTCCCTGATGGCTACAAGATCCTCTCCAAGCCTCAGCCCAACCCACCTGGTGGTGGAGTGGCCCTGATCTTCCCTGAGTGTGTCCCCACCTCTCTCATACTCACCCAGCCCTACTCCTCCTTTGAAAGTCTTGTCTGAAAGATCGGTGTCTCTCTGACTCTCTCTCACCCTTGCCACTATCCACAGGCCCCTTGGCTCTGTGTCTGTCCTCCTTTTGGAAATGGTCTGACTTCACCTCCTGTCTTCTGACATCTACCGCTAAACTCCTCCTCCTGGGAGACTTCAACATCTACCTCGACTCCACTGTTACTACCTCTTCTCTCTTCTGTGACCTGTGCAACTCTCTCTCCCTCTCTATTCTCCCCTCTGGCCCTACCCACTCTGCCGGACACACTCTTGATGCCTTCATTCATACTGATCTCCCGTTCTCCAATCCTCTCACTACCCCGCTCTCTTGGTCTGATCACTCTCTTCTCATTTGGGACCTCTCGGCCTCTCAATCAAGCCTCCATCAGCACTGCCAGCCTCCTTCTTAACTGTCCACTGTCTGTCCTCGCCACTGACTGTGCTCGCCAATCTTCATCTTGCTATCACCTATACTCTTGGCATCCTTGCCCCCATTATGAGGATCTGCCTGAAACCCACCTCCAAGCATAACAGCTGGTATGACCCCGATCTAGCCACTCTGAAACCGCAAGTGGAGAGTTGCTGAATGGAAGTGGCAGACCTCAGGCTCATCCTCTGACAAACTGGCCTTCCACCTATTCCAAAGACAATACTGTCTATCTGCGCACATCCAGATCCGTATCCCTGGAGCCTCTAACATTGCTGAACGCTTCAAAATCTGCAAGGAACTAGCCAATCCTTATGGCGTCTCCACCTCACCCTTCTTAGGCCCTCTGTAGTGCACTTGCCACCCTTTTTACCTCTAAAACTCTGGACATTCTGTCCTCTCTCTCTCTTCTTCTTCCTCTTCCATTCCTGCCCCTGTCCCCCTGCCTCGCTCTGCCTCTCTTCAACCCCCTCCCATGTTCTCCTCCTTCTCAACTATCACAATTGATGAGATCTCTAGAGTAGTCCGCTCTATGAAGGTCTCATTCAAACAGGTGTCTCCCTGTTCTTCCAGAACCATTAAGGACAACATCTCCTCCCTCGATCCGGCTCTTGCTGACGTCTGCAACCACTCCTTATCATCTGGCTCTTTCCCTTCTTCTCTCAAGCACTCCCTTGTGCACTCCCTCCTAAAAAGCCTTCAGCCGACCCCTTGTGTCCAGCCCACTACCGCCCTATCTCTATTACACTCTTCCTTTGGAAACGCCTGGAGAAGTTGGTCTTCCGGCAACTGACCCAACACACTGAGCTTATTGGTTGTTTAAATGACCATCAATCTGGATTCCGAGCACCCAGAGGCACGGAAACTGCTCTCCTGAGCACCCGTGAAGAACTGCTGGCATCTCTGGACTCTAACTCTCCTGCTGTTCTCATTCTCCTTGACCTCTCTTCCACCTTTGACACTGTTGTCAAGTACTTGATGACTGGGGCGTTGCTTACCAGTTCCTGGTTGCAATGATCCTTTCCCTTTCTTTTTGGCGGCACTGGGTCGCGAGCCATCCAGGATGAACCAGGGTCTCTGCAGGCGGGAGACCCAGCCCCCTCCCATCCCAAACTGATGTTAACCAGGTCAGGGACCGATTCTCCCCCAAAACGGGCTGAGCTGCTTTCCGGAATTAAGGTGGTACAAAGTGTTGGGAAGGAGACGATCCTTGCCCCCCCCCCTTGGATCACTCCAGGTACATAACGCATGTAATAACCAAGGGGGGAGGTGCAGCCGCCCGCAGCATTCTGTTGCATCACATCCTATAGAAAATAACACATATACCATAGCTTCTAGCCCTGCATTAAGAAACCATTTTGAACTAGGCACAATGCCATCTTTGTATTAGGCCCAAAAATCCATCTTTCTTAAGAAAAGCAGCTCTGCCATCCCCAGTGCCTCGCACAGCCAGCCCTCACCATTGCCTCCCCCTTGCCAGCACCGCTAGAGCCCCGTTCTCACAGAGGCCCAGCCCAGCCCTGCCTTGTTACAATCCCACAGTATCATTTCCGAAAGAATGTGCTCTGTACAGAGCTTGAGACAGTGACAAGTCATAAGCCCAAGTACCCATTCATCTCCCCTAAACTGACCGTGCCCTATCGACCCCCATCCGGCCAAGCCAATGCCCACCAGCCCCAGCCCCTCACCTTCTTTCATGTTTACCCCCGTGTACCAGCCATTTCAGAACACCCATCCCAAAACTAACACACGTCTCCCTATATCATGAGCGCGTCTGATAGGCAGATGGCAGATCAATCTTTATGGTGGGCACCTTGGCGCAGGGTTTGTGGTATCAAAGGGATCACTGAATGTAGAGGTTGGAATGCCAGTATATTAGCTCATCTGACCCATCTACCCCTATTGATGCAAGGATTTCATGTCTGCTATTCATTTTATATTATCAGTTCCTGTTGTTTAGCTTAGATAGTTAGATATGTTACACCGGGGAGATGAGCCCAGCTGACCCATGTGTGCCAAGAGCAACAGAGAGACGGCAGCCAATTATCATCTTGTTCCCCTTATAGTATCAACTGTTCTATTGGCTCCTCGCCAATCCGATGCTAGAATGTGTACCCTAGTCATGACGACATCATGTGATGCTGTGTGCCTGTTTAATGTGCTGCCCGTGTAATGTTTCGGCAGAGCGCTCTCGGGCAGCAGAGTTCTTTGCTGGACATTTTTATGATTATATAAACTTTGTTACCTTTGCAATTCATCTCCTGGTCTCATTCCCCTGACGGGGGTTTGCTTTATTTCTGTATATTTTTGGGAGACATGCAAGCTGGTTGTCTTCATTTGGTGACCCCTTTAGACGTGATGTCCTTGAGTCCCCTGAAATTGCAGCGACATCCAGGCCACCCCCAAATACGACTGACCAATCCCCAAAAACTGCGTACGTAGAAGGAGAAGGTTCTTGTGGTTCTGGCTTTGCTAATACCCGTGCGGCCCCAAGGAGAAGTCCAGTCGTTGTGGATAGACCGCAAATGGAGGCTCCTGGAAGAACACCGGCACGTGAGTATAAATTGCAAAGAAGATAACAAAGCAGGGAATATTGAGGGGAATATTGAGGGGAATATTGAGGGGAATATAGAGCAACATGATTGAGGAGAACACACAGTGAATGGATGGATGATTGAACTGGATGATTGATTGGAGTGAAGCGCTTTCAACTTTTTGTGGCCATTAGTTTTTTTCAGGGGTCAAGTCCTAAAAATTTAAGTGGGGGTCTTATCAACAAATGCAATGGGATGTGACGTTGCCAGAAATGAACGTATGAAGGTGAAATATGGACATTTCATTCAATTGTCTTTGCATAACCACCCAAATTGCACAGGACGAACGGCATTTGCCTTTCACAAAATCAACACAAACACACACAAAAAAAACAAGAGAGGATATTTTCATTTAATACTGTTTTTGAAAATGTTAAAAGGTGTGCACGTTTTAAACTCCAAAACCAATATGTCACACCGCGGCACTGGAAGCTTTGGCACCAATGGAGACTGGGCAGGTAGCCACCTTCCATCTTTACCTGATGGTCTAGTCCTTTTGTGTCAGACTGGAATAAAGGGAAGCCACGCCCCCATACTCACTGCTTTGCAACTGCTTTGTTACAGACGCCCGAGTAGTTACCTGCCCGATTCATTGACTGCTTTCCTTGGATATTCTTTTCCCTCCCGTTACACCGTCTCGCCGGTGTAATTCCTTCCTATTCTTTTCTCTCGTTGTAGTTCTTTCTGCCTGTAGCCCGCTTGGATGATTCTTTGCTCCGCCTTTCCTTTCTTGCTTTAGCGGTACCAGCTCTCATGGTTTACTTCCTGCTTTTCAGTGACGTTATTTCTAGTGGCGTTTGCCTTCTGGGGAACTAGTGCTTTACTGCATTCTTTTTGTTTTCCTCTTGCTCATCACGTCCTCTTTTCCCTTTGTGACCAGCCAAGCTTTGGACCCTCGGTTCCCGTTAGCGAGTAACGGCTCGCAAGCTCACAGCTCTCTCTCTCTCTCTCTCTCTCTTCCCTTTTTTCCTCACTCCTACACTCTCGCTCGCACTTCATTCTTCTTGCTCTCACGTCTTCTGGCTCACTTTTACTTACCCCAGATCCAGCTGTACGGAGTTTGTGACGTTCTGCATCCTTCCAGTTCTGCCATACAACACCGGCAGATCAGCGGCTCTTTACCTTGACGCTCCAGCTTAGGAATTGGTATTCCTAGTGATCCCACCTCGAAGATCTGAGACGCATTCAAGGGGAAGCCCTCTGAAATCTGGAAACCTACAAACAAAGGTACAAGACGTACTCAGCTAAGAAGCGACGGCCAAATCCAGAATGGGTGCCAGGTACACTTGTGTGCTTGTCGACCAAACACCTGCCACGTTGGGTTCGTCCAGGAAAATTCTCGGCCAAGTACATAGGCCCGTTTCCTATCCTTTCCCGGATCAATCCCGTCGCCTTCAAACTACGCTTGCCTGCTCGACTCAAGAAAATTCACCTGGTCTTCCACATCTCTTTATTGAAAGAATATCTTCTGGATCCTCATCGTCGGATTCCGCGACAATCGATATTGAAAGATCCAGATCCCGAGGAGTATGAAGTGGAGAGGTTAGTGGACTCCAGATATAAGAAGGGAACCCTACAGTATTTAGTGCACTGGAAGGGATTCTCTACTGCGGAAAGGACTAGGGAACCCAGACGTCACTTACACGCTCCACAGCTTCTCTGTCAATTCCACAGCTGAACCCGAGCAAACCCGGAGGGGCCTTTATGAAAAGGGGGCATACTGATACACTGCGATGCTGGAAGCATTGGCACCAATGGAGACTGGGCAGGTAGCCACCTTCTATCTTCACCTGACGGTCTAGTCTTTTTTTGTCAGAACGGAATAAAGGGAAGCCACACCCACTTACTCGCTACATTGCAACTGCTTTGTTACAGACGCTTGAGTAGTTACCTGCCCGATTCAGTGACTGCTTTCCTTGGATATTCTTTGCCCTCCCGCTACACCGGCTCGCCGGTGTAATTCCTTCCTATTCTTTTCTCTTGTTGTAGTTCTTTCTGCCTGTAGCCCGCTCGGATGATTCTTTGCTCCGCCTTTCCTTTCTTGCTTTAGCGGTACCGGCTCGCATGGTTTACTTTCTGCTTTTCGGTGACGTTATTTCTAGTGGCGTTTGCCTTCTGGGGAACTAGTGCTTTTCTGCATTCTTTTTGTTTTCCTCTTGCTCATCACGTCCTCTTTTCCCTTTGTGAACAGCCAAGCTTTGGACCCTCGGTTCCCGTGAGCATGTAACGACTCGCAAGATCACAACTCTCTCTCTCTCTCCCTCTTTCCTTTTTTCCTCACTCCTACACTCTCATTTGCACTTCAGTCTTTTTGCTCTCACGTCTTCTGGCTCACTTTTACTTACCCCCTATCCAGCTGTACGGAGTTTGTGACGTTCTGCATCCTTCCAGTTCTGCCATACAACACCGGCAGATCAGCTGTTCTTTACCTTGATGCTCCTTGATATTCATAGTGATCCCTCCTTCTACCACAACAGACATTTGGCAACCTGAAGGTGAAATCTGCCCACTCCATTATCCTGGACAGAGATACACAGTTCTTTCTGCCTATTTAGGATTTTTCCCTGTTTGGGGGGCTGGCCCCTTCGGAACCTTCTTTGGCTGTAGTTCCGATCACAGCCAGGGTGGCCTCTGGGGGGGCTCGTCCCTACCTACACGAAAAAGAGAAAAAGAAGAAGCCTAAGAAAGAAAGGGCAGAAGAGGAAACAGATCTCAGGAAGAGTAGAAGACTGAAGAAGCCTTTACCGCCGGAAAACACCAGGGAAGACTCAGGTGATGAGGAGCCGGGGGAGGTGGATCCTGAGCCTGACACAATACAAATGTTTTCCCTGGAGTTTGCGGCACTGAAATGGGACATTTCACCTTTAGTTGTTTGCTATTTTTCAGGTTTTATAGTGCAGTAGTGAAGGGTCCAGCCTGCAAACCTGGTGACATATATTCAAAGAGAACATTCAATGTTTCTCATTTTAGATGGGGGGACTGAGTTCACCCTCTGAAAAAAGTGGGTGGACTCCGTCCACCCGCGTGTACCCTCAACTCAAGCCCTGTTTTTTTTATATAGAGATATGTGAAGGAAGATAAAATTGAAAATATGGGAGCCTGACCTGGAAAGAGGTTGGAGGGTGGCGTCACAAAGCACTGTTTTGACCAGTGCTGGAGACAAAGTAAAAGAGATAAAAGTAGGAGCCCCATATAGTTAGAGGGCTCGGGAATAAGTAGAAGTTGTTATTTTAGCTTGTTATTTTCAGTGTTTTTTCAAATATATATATATATATATATATATATATATATATATATATATATATATATATATATATATATATATATATCACAGCCGCGGTAGTGGCTGTGTAGTTATGGTTAAGTTGCTAATCCCATAGGAAGAGCACTTTTTGGGTGGCTTATAACTGCACTCTCCCTGGATGAATCCTCGACAAACTTTGCAAAAAAAGTATATGGCCCAACTGCAAAGTTTGGTGAGATTTGGTTTGGGGGGGCAAAATTATAGGGGGGTCCCAACATTTCTTTTTTTCCCATAAACTGAATGGTCTAGCCCAAATCCGTCCAGTAGTATTTTTTAAAACTATGAAAAGTAGGTCTAAAAAAATTAGTGATATCTATGTCCGCTCTGCGGACACACTTCCCTGTTCGCTCCGCGGACAGGTAATCGATTGGCTAATCGGCTTGCGTTATGTCCGGTATACCGTCATTTTATCGACGGGATTTTCATCGCAGGGTTTTTTGCCGCGATTTAAAAAAAAAAAAAATCGAGAGTATGAAGTGCGTCAGATTGTTCCGATGCGCATGCCATCTTGGATCTGCCGACAGCGCGGCGGCGAACAGAGGCAAAATGCAATTTTGGGGAGTGTTCTGGTGTGCAAGAATGCTTGGGGAGGTTTGGGGAGTAAGAGATGGGTCAAATATTATATTTGTTTAGGTGGCAGGTGCCCCTGATGTGTTCGCCATGCACGTGGACTGCTGCGCTGTCTGTGATGTCTGGAATTAGTCAAAATGAGGGATGTCCTAAGGACACTATTCCCGTCCGTGCTGTCCGCAGGCAAGTTGAAACTGTTCTAAGAACACGTGCGGTGCCCGCGGACATAAAAATTGCCCATATGGCATAGTTAAAATGTTTGATTCTATGGGTGTGATATGCTGCAGTGGTTGTGGCCAGGGCCTAGAGTCTTGGGTGCATGGCCGAAGGCCGTAGGTCGTAGGCCATGCACCCAAGACTCTAGGCCCTGGCCATACCCAGTGCAGCATATTACACCCATAGCTCACACCCATAGAATCGAATATCTATCAGATAGTTGCAAATCTACAGTTTGTGTACTGTTTGATTTGTATAGTTTGTATGTGAAGTTTTGGCTACGTCATGTCATTAAGATTTTAGGGTTTGGTAACAAGCACTGCAGTATAACATATCCATGGAAGTAAACATTTTATATTGTGGTGTATGGTTAGATGTTTGCTTCAATGGTTCTGTTATGCAGCAGGATTTATGTGTTCCATTAGAATATACTCACTGTTTGATTTTTTGTGATTGGATACATTTTTTTCATGAGTTGGGTAACTGGAGCGATATTCTTTTTCAATTTATGTGATAAAAGAAAAGATCATGTTAGTGTAGGTATTTTATAAAGACTTATTACATTGCAAAATAGACTTTTTTTTCGACCCTCATATTTAGTAGTTTACAAACCAGTGTACTGTGCAATTTGCTCAGTTTCTGTGTTTGTTTTTTAAATCATTGGGTCTGTGGGGAAAAAAAATCCATGTTGGATTAAAAAAAACCTTTTTTGTTATGCTACAGTATATTTGTTTGTTTGTTTTCAGTGTTCACTTGTTGTTTCTGGCTAATGTTCTATCTGTTGGCTTGTTGCAGATTGTTACATACCTGTTGTTGAATTTAAACTGGTTGTAGTTTTTTATTTATATTCTCAAGTTGCTGATCTATCTATTGGGTTGTTGCAGATTTTTGGAGCAGTTAGATAACTGTTTATTTCTTGTTATAATTTAGTGGTATTGATTTATCTGTTTGGTTGTTGCAGAATCTTGGGGCAGTTAGATACCTGTTGGCGTATTCAAACTGTTTATTTCTTGTTATAATTTAGTGGTATTGATTTATCTGTTTGGTTGTTATAGAATCTTGGGGCAGTTAGATACCTGTTGGTGTATTCTAACTGTTTACATTTTTTTAATTGAAGTTTTATTAATGTTTATGCACAGATTAGTTATTAGTGGTATTGATTTATCTCTTTGGTTGTTGAAAAATCTTAGAGCCGTTAGATACCTGTTGGTGTATTCTAACTGTTTATAGTTTTCTAATTGAAGTTTTGTTAATGTTTAAGTACAGATTAGTTATTCAATTTTGGTTTTAAGAAGATTAAATAAGCGTTTATAAGATTTGCTAGTAATCTCTGCTTTAGAGTAATGGTACTATCATTACATTCAAACCATCCACAGTTCTTTTTTATATATGCAGTGTAGTGACCTGCATTGGTTGTGGCTCCTCCGTGGTCGATTATACCTATTTTTGTGAAGGTTTTCTTACCAAGCGATACTTGACCATGTGTGAATCCAGTCAGCTTGCAGTTGTTTTTGGTACCATCTGCATTGTAACGTAAAAGCATTAGTATTACGTATTTACTATGTGTTTGTATTACTAAGGTGGAGATATTATCTGAATTGCAGGTAGTAAATAATCTACCATGACTTGCATTTTGTACAAGTTGCTGAAATGGAACGGATTCACAATTAGGTATGGATACATACACGAAGCGCTCATTAGGGATTTGTTCCTCTGCCACATTGTTGCAGAGAGCGCATGTATGTTTCCACATGTATGAAATCTGGAAGGTATTTCATTTATAGGTATGTCTTTGTTTTCCAGTACTTGTAGCAAGTACATTAGAAATTCTTGTGAATCTTCTTGTGAGCTTATAATGAATTTCACCATTCCAACACAGTAGTCCAATTCTTGTCTTATTCCATAAACACTATACGTGTTGTCAGGATTGTTGGTTGCATTTATATGAAGGACTAACATTTGCAAACACAATTGGTCTGTACTGTGTAAGTAAATGTTGTCAACAATTGGTGGCAATTGAAATAGAATATTGATTGCTACATTTGCGTAGTAATTTACACCAGTTATATTTGAAAATTAGAATGGACCAGATACTTCTGTGTCCAAGTCATTTTTTCGGAGTGTGTGTTGCTTCTTTGAAGAAGTACCTGAGTTACTTTGAGTAAAAGATTTGTCTTTGGCTGTGGTAATTGAAGTATTAGCTTCTTTTACTCCCTTTGGAGGATTTGCAGTGAGATTCTGTTGCATTTCTGTTTGAATAAGGTTTCTTTTACAACGTTTCCTTTTTTGTGGAACAGGATATGTTTTTAGATGAGGGGTGTATAGTGAACGTAGTCTATTGTATTCTAAAATGCAAGGAATATCAGCGTTTACTTTAGTTGTATCAAAGTTGATTGGAAATAGACCGTCAAGTGTACGTAAGCGTAATAGTGCTACGTAGCTCATGCCTTCTTTAAAGACTGTGTTCCCAATATCTATCAATGCTTTATCTAGGGTAAGACCTTGTGATTTGTGAATGGTGAATGCGTATGCTAGAGTTAGAGAAAATTGTCCTCTGCGTACATACATGTCTTTGAAAAGAAGGAATCGAGCTGTTGAGCACCCTATCCTATTTACTTCTGAAAGTTTGTCAAAGAGAATATTGACAAACTGAATGTTCTTGTCACGTGGGTATGTTTGAAAGCCAACAACTATACCCAGTTCTCCATTAACTAGTCCTTGCTCCACGTCAAGGTTACGTTTAAGCATTACTCTACAGTTTAAGGATCATTTTTATATTTTCTCCAAACCAGCTGTGTTGGAGATAGAATGTTCTAAGTTATTGAGTCTTGTTGTGGCTTGGTCACACATGGGCAGTGTGATACCATGTACGTCCAGATTGTCTGTGCAGCAAATTTCAATTATTGGTTGCATTTCTTTTTTCAACATTGTTTCATTGAATTTGGAACAGCTTGCAAGAGATGGCATTATGGACATACAATTGACATTTTTGTGTGCTAATTGTTCCATGACATCAGTAGCACATGAGTTATGGCCATAAAGTACATGGATGTGCTGGGTTTTTAATATTCCTTGTGCTTCTTGAGATAGTAAACCAGCTTTAATACTTTTTTAAATGTTGGTGTAAGTGAGGTCTGCAGATTGGCACATGTTTTCTGTTAATTCTTTGTATTGGAAATGTTGCCAAAGGTTGACATTTCCTATGGTACCTTCCTGCCTGCTGCCCTTTTTCACCACTTAGCACGCCCCGCCCACCTGGTGCCTTCCTTCACCATCACTGTCTTGTGGCCAATGCTGGATTTGACTTTTGTGGACATCATTCATTCATGGCCCCATCATTCATTCATTTCTCAACTCTCATGCTGGACTTCCTTTGCATTTTGTACTCATGGTGGTCCTGAATCATGCTGTTCCCATCTTCATCTTGTATCCTGGCTTGCAACATTATGTGTTACTACTGATTTCTGCAATTGTATTCGCTCTCCACTCTTGCTTCTTCACTCTTTTTGACTGCTTACTCTCTTTTCTCTCCTCCTTTCCCTTCTCCCTTTTCCTATCTCCTCCCCTTACTTTCTTCTATGCACTTACTCTATCAGAATTGTCCCTGGACCTAATATGATAGCAACCTCGTCTGTTTTCTCCACCCTCCCATTACTGTTTTTATCCTCCCCACCATCCCTCCAGCACTATCTGAAATGTCGTCAGGCCTAGTATGATAGTCGCTTGTTTTGTTCCTCCCCTCCCTTTCTGCACCCCTCTCCCTCACCTTTTGTTTTTCTCCGGCTCTACCAGAAATGTCGTCAGGCCTAGTACGGTAGTCGCCTGTCTGTTTCCATTTCCTTCCCACTCTCCCCCTCCCTTCCTTATCTATGTTTTAGCTCTTACACTATCTGAAATGTCGTCGGGCCGAGTACGATAGTTAATTTCAGATCCTTACTGTTCATGGCCTGTAAGAATGTGGTTGTATTTTCCCTTGTTCCCTCCCTTGCTTTGAAGCACTTTGAAACACATTGTGTATAGGCGCTATATAAATAAACAATCATATCATATCATATGCTGCCAACAGTTTTACGGCAGAGTTTGTGTCCTAAGGTTTTAAAAATAGGTTCACCTTTCACTGGTGTCAATTGAAGAAGATCTCCGAAAACAATGATGTGTTTTCCTCCAAAGAGCTCTTCGTAGTCTGTTTTGAGAACTTCTTGTAATCTGAGGTGAATCAAAGCCAACATTAGGTTGGAGACCATGCTCACTTCATATATTAGTAGCATTTTCATTTGTTTTATTACTCTGTGCAGATCCATTGCAGCTTCTGTAGAAAGTTTGTAATATTCTAATTTTTTTTTGGTGTTCTACTGGAAGGAGTAGTAATCGGTGTAAAGTGACACCCCCTATGTTGCAGGCAGCTACACCTGTGGGGGCCATTACACAGCTGACAGTTTGTTGTTTGTCAATTGTTGAAGGAACTTGTTGATGATTTTGATTGAGAATGTTTTGCCTGAACCAGCTTCACCACTGACGTACAGTAGTATAGGTTTGTAATTTTGGCAGGTACATTCTTTATTTCCATGTTGTACACCATGTGCAATTGGTTTGTTACTTCTTGAAAAATGGTACGCTGCTCTTTGTTCAATTTTGATTGTAGTACAGTTAAGTCTTCTGTATCTTCTTCATAGTGACACATGGGCCTCATTACGACCCAGGCATTAACCATGGCACTGTTAGCGCCAAGGTTGACGCCGGTATTTTACCGATTGCGCCATGGTGGATGGCGGAATTACCGCCCCATTCCAAGGTTGGCGGGTGTTATGCTTGATCTAAAATGGCACTGGTGCGCAATGTATTCTGGGAGCGCTCGGAGCCATGATGGATATTTACTTCATACCGCAGTGAAAAGCTGCACACATTTTGCTGAATGTTAGATTCACGGTGCCGAGAAAAACATCCTTTCCAAACTTTGTATGCGGTCAAGGACATTTATGCTGGGAAAGCTAACGTTGTTATGGTTTGCTACTGTTCTCCGTGGAGCGTGTTTTTAGAGAAGGGAGGCACTGCGCTTCTTGGGGGGAGTTCTCGATTGACCCAGCTGTCAACCGACGGCTGTTCCTCAAATTCGCAAGTGCAATTTCCAGAAGGTTTGAGAATTGACTCCCCTTTGTGGAGTGTGTATATATGCGGAAGCCCGGAGGGGGTCAGGTGAGACTTCAGCCGGAGAAGGACGCTTACGTCCGGCCTTCCTGTGAGCTGTGGTACTCTCGGCCTGGCTGTTCCCATGGTTTTCCAGCCGCTTCTAGGCGAGATGAGGAATTCTGTTATGCTCACAGTGATGTATTTCCTTTTGAATTCTTTATTTCTTCTGTGATTTATGTCCATATTATTTTTGTGAGTTATTTCTATGTATTTCTGAGCTTTGAATAAATAGCCGTATAAGAGCTGATTATCTTCTAAGAGTGCGTGGCTGTGAGTTATTGCGTCTGTCTACGTTCAAAGTATTTGCTCTGTAATTGCATTGGTGATTTATGATTGTTCTGTGCACTTCGGGGAGAGCAATACATTTTTGGCGTCACAAACAGGATGCTCGTGATGAATTGTGCCGAGTATTCAAGAATCTGTTGAAACGTAGATAGGATTTGGTTGTTGTGTAAGTGAAGTTTTTGAATAGTGAAGTTTTTTTTTTCCTTGTTTCAGTGTGTGAGTGCCTGTGGGAGTGATTGTAACGTGGAGAGAAGAAAATATATAGATTCAACAAGGTTCTATTTTATTTGTGATAATGAGTAGCTTGTTCAGGAAGAAGAGCATTACCGCTGGCGGTGACTGTTCTGATGTTGTTATTCCAGGTTGGACTAAGAGTCCATATGATAAGTTGGCTCAAGCGTGGGCATGTGGTGCCGGTTTAAGTGAAACATGGGATCAAGGATTGGGAGATGCCGATCCGGCTGATGTAATGGCATGCTTGCAACAAGTTCCAGTAGAATGTGGCAAAGAATGTGCGGCATTAGGTAGACGAGGTTGGGTTCTTTTGCATGCTTATAGGAAAATACATCAAATGAAGGTGGAAATGAAAAATGAGGTCTTGCGATTAGAAAGAGAGCTAGCTGTAGAACGGCAGACTGCGTTAATGCAGCCGATTCAAATGAAACTGTTTAAAGATAAGGCCGACACATATCAGGCGGTGGCCGAGAGGGCAGCAGTCAGAGTAGCCCAGTATAAGTATAGGAAAAGATGGGGAGGGGTCAACAAAAGAAAGGTGGCAACTGTAATCGCTACCGCTGGCGTAGACTGGGATCCGGATAAATGGGATGGTGATATTTTTGATTCGACCAGTCTAGAAAGTAGTTCCGCAGATGAGTCTTACCCCAAAACAGAGGCGAAACAGAAAACAGTGACGACTAAGCCAGTTAGAAGACGGCGAGCCGGACCCCACCCCCAGAATCCTGCTGGCGGAATGGTGGATTTAACCACGCTGGAGGATTACACACAACAGGAGGTTGGGGAAATTATTACCCGTTTGAGACAAAAATCAGGGGAAGCTTTACTGACATGGATGGTGAGATTGCTAGATGGCGGTGCTGCAGGATTGTTGGTAGATTCTACGGATTCATCGCATTTTTTACCCCTGTCAATTGACACCAATGTACAGGAGGTCTTAAGAACAGGACCGCCCCCTGATGCAAATGGTCAAGATACGCAGGTGTCTTTGTTGCACCTAGTAGCCCAAGCATGTAACTGTAAATACCCCATTACCACAGACTGGCCTAGTGAAGAAACGAAGTGGTATACATTGAGAGAAGCAATTCAAAAAGTCAGAGGGCATGCTATGGAAGAGGCTATTCACATAGATGCTCCTGATCACATGGGAGCCATGCCACTCTCAGTTTCAACCCGAAACATGGTGATTAGAACTGCGCCACCCGCATACAAAAGTGTCATTATGACTTTGCTCGTAGGTATGACGGGCAAGGCTACCGATGAGGTAGCAGATGCCATTTCGCAACTTACAGATTTGGGAGAGTGGGATAAGAGTGATAACAAGCCACGGGAGAGAGAGGGGCGCAGTGAGAGAAGAACCGAAGGCAGGCGGCAAGATAGCAGAGACTCCCAAGTGTGTCACAGGTTTCCCCCCTTCTCACCTGTCTATGTTGCCTGGTGTCCTGTTTAGGTGGAGTCTTCTTTCGTATGGTTCGGGACTTAAATAAGCCCGCTCGGCCGTCCTCGGCTTCCAGATTACGTTCAGCTTCGATGTCCAGGATTACGGGAAACTCCGGGATTATTCAAGAAGGAGTAGGGGGGCAGGCGGAAGCGACGCAGGTATTCCGGGAAGTTAGGAAAGAGGGAAGAAGTCTGGAGAAGGGAATCCAGGGGCCCGGGGATAGAAAGTAGCACAAGAGAAGGTTCGGAGCACACGTCCGATCACAGCTAGTAGCAGCGTTGAGATGTGCAGGGCCGCGGGGGTGTGGCTTCTTTATAGAGGACGCTGCATAGAATGTGAAGACTGGGGAGCAGCGTTCTGATCTTGCCGCCATGTTGGTAGTATTATGGAGTGTAAGGCCCGACGTGTCAGGGACCAGGAGGCCCAGAAGGGGCGAGTTCGATGGTTCATGACAGTGTGTCCCATAAAGACATGTTTTTGGCTTTGTTAAAAGATGACGTGCCACACGAAGAAATTGATGGCATCGAAACCAGAGTAATGTATGAATTATACAAAAATGAGGACTTGCAGCCAAAGAGCGCTATAAACAAGTTAAGAAACAAGTAGTCACCACGCCACAGGGGGACACCTCACCTTCTGTTCCCCCTGCGGAAGAACAAGACGCCTTCCCCGTACCAGCCAACATATGCTGACTTGAGAAAGGTGGTGAGTGCGATGCTAGAGGCGGAGTCGAGTCACACTCATTCGAAGTTTGACTAGGGCTTCGGCCAAGCTCCGGCAGCGTCTGTCAGCATAAAAGTGGATAGGCGGCCTCATGTTGATGTTAAGATTTTTTGGGGGCCAGGAAATATACAAGGGGTGCGAGCATTGATAGACACGGGGGTGGAAGCCTCTTTGATTCATGGTAATCCAACACGATTTAAAGGCAAACAATTTACTATTACAGGTTTAGGGGGAAAGGAGCCCCTGCAGTACAAACGAGAATGGAGATGAAAATAGGCAATTTGAATAGGCAGAAATACCAAGTGTTGATTGTCCAGATACCTAAATATATAATTGGCTTTGACATTTTGGAAGGGTTAACCTTGGGACTTGGCGGTAAAACGTACCAGTTTGGGGTGAGTGCATCAATTTGTACACCCATTACGTAGGCAAATTGAAGATGCCCCCAGTACAAGTGCCAGTGGCAACCAAGCGGGTAACAATGAAACAATGCCGCATTCCTGGGGGGCACAAGGACATTTCAGACACCATCAAAGAATACGTGGAGGCGGGTGTATTACGCCCTATTACCACCTCATGGAACAATCCTCTCTGGCCTATTAAAAAGGGAGATGGGTCGTGGAGGATGACGGTGGATTACAGGGAGTTGAATAAACACACTCCTCCCTTAGTGCCTGCAGTCCCAGATGCTATTACATTGATTGAAAATGTCCAAAAGTTTGAGGGGACTTGATATGCAGTGATCGATTTAGCTAATGCATTTTTCTCCGTGTCAATTGCTGACGAGTGTCAAGAACAGTTTGCATTTTCGTGGAGTGGACGTCAGTACACTTTCACAAGGCTACCTATGGGGTACATACATAGCCCGACTATCTGTCACCGGCTGGTGGCAGAGCACTTAGACAAGATACCGTGTAAACCTGACATACAAATCTCTCATTACATTGATGATATTTTGATCCAAGGCAAGGATGGGCACAGTGTGCAAAGCCAGTTAGATGTCCTTATGGAAGGATTGAACAAGGAAGGGTGGGAGATTAATCAGAGTAAAATTCAAGGTCCAGCTGAAACAGTGATATTTCTAGGGATTCAGTGGCATCATGGGCATCGAGAAATGGTGCCAAAAGCCTGTCAGAAAATACTTGAATTCACCACTCCAATGAAAAAAAAGCAAGCTCAGCAGTTTATAGGACTGTTTGGGTTTTGGAGACAGCACATTCCTCATTTAGGGCAGATATTGGCCCCCCTCTACAAAGTGACACGTAAGAAATATGAGTTTCAGTGGGGGGAAGAGCAGCAGAAAGCCTTTGAAATGGCGAAAGACACCGTGCAGCAGGTGCTTGATTTATGGCCATTGAAGGAAGGCGAAGTGGAATTAAATGTTTCTGTGCAAGACAATTATGCTAACTGGAGTGTGTGGCAGAAACAAGACAGGAAACGTGTGCCATTGGGGTTCTGGAGTCGTAAATTGCCTGATGCTGGTAACTCGTACACTCCATTTGAGAAGCAATTGCTTGCGTGTTATTGGACTCTTGTTGATACCGAGCAAATGACGGTGGGCCATGATGTATTAATGAGACCAGAAATACCAATCATGCAATGGGTACTGAGCTCTCCTAAAACGCATCGAATTGGACATGCTCAAGAAGCCAGCATAATTAAGTGGAAATGGTATATTCAAGACAGAGCCAAATCAGGAAAGGGTGGAGTGGCAAAATTACATGAGCAAGTAGCCAATATACCGCCCTCAGATTACATACTGCCGGAAGTGTCTGAAAAACGTGAGTCTCCTGTGAAATGGGGAGTCCCACACAGCGATTTGACTGTAGAGCAAACAGAGCATGCTTGGTTCACGGATGGTTCAGCACGATTCGTTGGAACTGAGCGGTACTGGAAAGCAGTGTCATACAATCCCAAAACAAAAAAGATGTTGACAACGACAGGGAAAGGGAAGAGTAGTCAGTTCGCAGAACTTTACGCAGTTTACCAAGCATTGAAACAAGAAACCCCTGGTCAATGTTATGTGTACACAGATTTATGGTCAGTGGCGAATGGATTGGCACTGTAGTTGCCAACTTGGCAAAAGAATGGATGGAAGATTCATTCAAAAGAGTTGTGGGGAAAAGAACTGTGGCAAGATATTGCAGAAATGCTATTACAAAGTGAAGTCACTGTATATCATGTGGACGCGCATTGTGCCACAGATTAATTAGAATGTTGGTTTAATTCTGTTGCAGACGAACACACCAAGATTTCATCAGTGGATGCAGAGGCTCAGGAAGATGATTTGGAGGGTTTGGCCAAATGCATACATGCCAACCCTCCCGATTTAGGCGGGAGACTCCCGATTTTTTAGTGAAAAAGACTGCAATTTTCACGTTATCCCACCTAAAATAATTATTTCCCCAATGCATTCCTATGGGGAAATTGTTGTCTCCCGATTTCTCTGTAGAAATCTCCCTACCAGGCGTGTCAGAATGTTGGCATGTATGCAAATGGGCCCATCAGAAATGTGGGCAACTTGGAGAAAAAGCTACTATCAGGTGGGCACAAGCTCGAGGAATTGGTCTTCCTTTAGAAATAGTGAAAACAATCATTTTGCAATGTCCCGTGTGCCAACACCAATTACATAGACCTATAGCCCAAATTGTTCGAGGCACATTAAGAAGAGGAAAATTACCAGGTCAAATTTGGCAGATTGATTATATCGGTCCCATGCCGATCAGCAGAGGTTGTCAGTATGCATGCACTGTTGTGGATACATACTCGGGATATTTGATGGTTTTGCCGTGCAAACGTGCAACCCAACTGAATACCATTAGGTTGTTAGATCAGATCATATTACATTATGGAGTGCCTTTGCAGATTCAAAGTGGCAATGGGTCACATTTCAAAGGCAAACTAATCCAGGAATTTTGTCAGGAAAAGAGCATTGAGTGGGTGTACCACATCCCCTACCATTCAGCTGCTGCAGGGTTAATTGAACACATGAATGGGTTATTGAAAGAACAGTTGCGCAAATCTGGAGACGGCAGTTTGGCAGGCTGGCGTGATCGTGTGTTTGATGCGGTGCAAGTATTAAACAATAGGCCTGTATATGAACATGAAACTCCTTTGATGCGATTAATGACTCCTACTTTGCAGGTTCAACCCAATTCAGTCAGAGAAACACTATTATACTGGGAAATTACTCCAGGTTCTTTAGCTCCCTATCGAGCAACTCCAGAGTCAGCAGGGGTAGACTTGCATTCCAATGAAGAAATCAGATTAGATCCAAGAGGAATAGTTGTAATTGAAACAGGGATTGGAGTACAGATTCCCCCAGAGCATATGGGATGGATTGCCCCTAGATCTGGCCTAGCATTGAAGGGAGTGCAAGTGTTGGGAGGGGTAATTGATGCTGATTACCAGGGCGAGATTAAAGTCATCCTAATGAATAGTGGGGATCAATTGTTGTCAATCCACAAGGGTGATCGAGTGGCCCAATTGATAGTTATTCCCATTAAATTGTCCATGATTAAGAAGGGGGAGCCTCCTACAGTGTTAACTACCCGTGGGGACTGTGGTTTTGGCTCTTCAGACAGTATGGTACCGGGTGCAAAGGTGTGGGTGGAAAAGCCAAGTGGCCCACCAGTGCCCGCAGATGTCATTGCATCAGGCAAAGATCAAGTTGTTCTAGTTATGGAGCCTGGTAGAAAGAAATGGCAATATGTACCCGCAGACAACTGTTACCTGAGAGAGTGATGTGCAACACTGATATCTCTTTTCTGGGCTTGCTTTGTAGATCCTGTGTCTGGTTGGTGTAACTGTGGCACTAAATGGACTCCATTTGGGCGAGTTAAACAGTCTGCTGCTACCAATGAAAAATGTCACATCTGTGCCAGTGATCAAGGGGATACTGATAGTGATGAATAATGTTGTCCCCAAGCAGCCTTATGCCAGTGCTGAAAAGCCAGCCAGACAGAAGGCATGGGGCCTCATTCTGAGTACGGCGCTACCCAATAGCGCTATTAACGCCTTGGTTGACGCCGTACCTGGACCGACAGCGCCTTGGTGAATGGCGGAATTACCGCCCCATTCCAAGGTTGGTGGGGCGGTAATTCCCCATTCACCAAGGCTCTTCCCCATTCCCAAATGAGCCCCCATAGGGCTCAATGGGAATGGGGAAGATGCAAATAACGGTGACCGTTCATTACGGTCACCGTTATTGGCTTGGAGGCCCCTTTGCGCCCTCTACTTTAACACCTGCTCAAAGCAGGCGTTAAGGGCGAGGGCGCAAAGGGAACTTGGAGTATGGCGGTAAGGGATCACCGCCACCGGTCTCGTTACGTGTGGCCGCTATCCCTTACCGCCATACTCGGAATGAGGCCCATGGATTTGTGAAATGCGACAAACACATCAGGAGCCAGTGAAAACAACCTTGATGCCACTCATGGGAGATGTGATCGTAGGAAGGCGAAAACACTCTCCTATGATTACCCAAGAAGAGAATATGTGGATATATCTGGCACAGCAAGTACTGAACATATCACACTTTTGTCTTACTGATGTGCATAATACTGAAGCTTTATTGACTACGTGTTTAGTAGCAGTGCCAACGCCTGTTCCGGTTTTAAAGCATATCTTCGGCATCACACACAACGATTCTTTAGTTCAAGACTCAGATATTAGACAATCTTTTTCAGTTTACGAATACTGTCGGTTCTGCCAAGAGACCGACCGTAAATGGAGAAATTTGACACATGTTATTACTTACAATATAACTCAAGGTGATGTAGGTTACGTTATGACCTGCAAGGCACAAGAAATTGGCAAATGCCGACAAATAGAGTTGACCAATCAGCGCAATTATACGATGTTCGAGAGGCGACTATGTTCTTGAGTATCACGCAAATGCACCAGTGTTAATAACACTTTCAGGGTAATTCATAGAAATTCGTACAAAATCGATTTCCGCGCACAGCGTATTCATGGATTTTTGCATCCAAAACCAGCCGTGGCGCAGCGTGGCGCAGCGACCCTGCAGCAGCGCCAGTTACGCCCCCAAGAACGCCCTCGCGCAAGGAAAAGCCTTCAAAATCCCCAAATCGCAAAGGGCTGCGCTAACCCTGGACCAGTTCACAGGGCTGGCAAACAGCAAACGCCAAGCGGGGAACGTGTATTTCAGTGGTTCGCGGGAAGTTCCACACGCGATTGTCCTGTGTACGTGTGCATCAGGGGTGTGCGGGAAGTACCACACGCAAATTCAGCTGGGTACGTGTATTTCAGGGGTGCGCGGGAAGTTCCACACGCGATTCCATCAGGGTACGTGTATTTCAGGGGTGTGCGGGAAGTTCCACACACGATTGGCCCCCTGCGAGCAGGGTACATGTATTTCAGGGGTGCGCGGGAAGTTCCACACGCGATTCCATCAGGGTACGTGTATTTCAGGGGTGCGCGGGAAGTTCCACACGCGATTGGCCCCGTGCGAGCAGGGTACGTGTATTCCAGTGGTGCGTGGGAAGTTCCACACGCGATTTCAGAAGGGTATGTGTATTTCAGGGGTTCTGGGGAGTACTACACGTGAATTGGCCGTGTGGGTCCTCCCAGGTGTTCGCTCTACAACCTCCACGGCCCCTGCAGGCAGCCCACACCACAGGGGACTACCCTGCACCCCTGCTCATGTCCCGCAGGCAGCCCATCCACCATGGGCATGCCCCCTAGCCAACCCACATGTCACCTTGCACCACTGATCAACAATGCATGTCTCCCACCACCCCCACCCCCCAGCAGTGCAGGGGTAGCCTCCACCAGGTCCCCACTCATGTCTACCACCACCCCCACCCCCCAGCCACCAGGGGCAGCCTCCACCATGCCCCCACTCATGTGTCCCACCACCCCCACCCCCAAGCAGTGCAGGGGCAGCCTCCACCAGGCCCCCACCCATGTCTCCCACCACCCCCACCCCCCAGCCACCAGGGGCAGCCTCCACCAGGCCCCCACCCATGTCTCCCACCACCCCCACCCCCAGCAGTGCAGGGGCAGCCTCCACCAGGCCCTCACTCATGTCCCCTATTACCCCCCCCCCCCCGCAGTGCAGGGGCAGCCTCCACCAGGCCCCCACTCATGTCCCCTATTACCCCCACCCCCCAGCCACCAGGGGCAGCCTCCACCAGGCCCCCACTCATGTCCCCCTGCACCCCCACCCCCCAGCATTGCAGGGCACCCTCCACCAGGCCCCCACCCATGTCTCCCACCACCCCCACCCCCCAGCAGTGTAGGGGCAGCCTCCACCAGGCCCCCACTCATGTCTGCCACCACCCCCACCCCCAGCCACCAGGGGCAGCCTCCACCAAGCCCCCACTCATGTCCCCTATTACCCCCACCCCCCCGCAGTGGAGGGGCAGCGTCCACCAGGCCCCCACTCATGTCCCCTATTACCTCCACCCCCCAGCCACCAGGGGCAGCCTCCACCAGGCCCCCACTCATGTCCCCCTGCACCCCCACCCCCCAGCAGTGCAGGGGCACCCTCCACCAGACCCCCACCCATGTCTCCCACCACCCCCACCCCCCAGCAGTGCAGGGGCAGCCTCCACCAGGCCCCCACTCATGTCTCCCACCACCCCCAGCCCCCAGCAGTGCAGGGGCAGCCTCCACCAGGCCCCCACTCATGTCCCCCTGCACCCCACCCCCCAGCACTGTGGGGCACCTGCCAGCAGGCCCCCACTCATGTCCAACTCATGTACCCCTGCACCCCCACCCCCCAGCACTGTGGGGCACCTGCCAGCAGGCCCCCACTCATGTCCAACTCATGTCCCCCTGCACCCCCACCCCCCAGCACTGTGGGGCACCTGCCAGCAGGCCCCCACCCATGTCCAACTCATGTTCCCCAGAAAACATGTCATTGCAATCTAGATCCCTGGTCCCTATGGTCAGCCTCCAAATGCAAAACACCCACCCGAGTATTGCATCCACCCACTCATAATTGGCAATTACATGACAGAACACCAATTGCAAGTTCCGAAACAAACACATGTCCCTCACATACACCCAATGGGTGTCAGTGAATCTCAAAACCCATATCATGATATGCATGAAACCAATGAGATGATACTACACATTGAAGTTCAATAAAAAATATGTATTAAAGGAAACATAAATAGAATCAAAAATAAAGAAACAGAAATGGGAATGTACAAAAATGAAAAGAAGCATGTCCGTGAAAAAAAGCAAAACCAAAAATCAAAATCCAAAGTAATGGTGTCCAAAGTCACTGTCCACAAAACAAAATCCAATGGGAAATGAAATAGAAACCATTGCTCCATGGTGAAAATGCAAAAGAAAAATACAATCCAACAGTGAACTATGTACATACGAACAAGCCAGGGTCCATTATCCCAACAAAGAAAGGAAACCTATCTAACTACACTGACTAATAAAATAAACTATATACAAAAATGTGGCCAATGTCCGAAAGGTCCAAAATAAATCCTAAAAAAAATGAAACCTAACACTACCTACATAACTATGTACAAGGGCAGCGGGCTAGTTTGACGGCTCACTTGTGGATGTCCCGGGCCAGGGCATCATCGAACTACTCCTCAATGTCCCAGAGGCGGTCCTCCTCCATGGCCCCGAGGGTCCGCAGGGCCGTCGACGTGTCCACCTCCAAACCCCTGCGGATTGCCTCGAGGTACAGCATCTTCTCCGCCCTCTTCATCAGTTGACGCTGCAGACAGGGAGAAATAAAACACAGGCATCAGGGCACTGTACAATGGACACATACACACATGACAGTTGCACATGAGTGGCATTGGCAAACCTCAGACATGTCATCACAATCCACAACACACATGTCATTACAACTCGCACACATGAGCCATACCACAGCCATATCGCAACTGCCACACCATCCATACACATACAACAGCATGAGCAGCCAAAGGTGAGCCAGACATCACATGCAACACAGGAAGTGCACCACACATGTACACACACCACCACACTTGCATGCATGTGTACACCTCTGCCAAGTGTCGCAGTGTTCAGATGGGCATCCATGTCACATCTGCCAATCAGGCTTCCACATACCGCTGTCACATGCATCCATGTTGCATCACTGTTGCACCCTTGTCAAATACACACACATGCACATGTACACAGTGCTGATACATGCAGCTGAAAACAACATACATGCGTGACATCACGGACATGTCTACTTACATACACATTCATCCAAACATGTGTGCCCACACAACTCCATTTGGCATGCAAGCCTACACACACAAGCACCATCCATGACTCACACATTCCAGCCCTCGCATGTGTCAGCCCCACGACCCTGTACGCCCCCACCCATACTCGACCCCATACAAACAGATGTGCAACCTGCACACTACTGAAAAATCACCACACGCACAGCTCACAATCAGGATGCATGTACACTTACCGCTCGACTCCAGACGGGTCAGCTTCTCAAGGACCTGGACGTGGAGCGCTGGGGATATGCGTTCCAGGACCCTCATCTGTTCTTCCGACAAGTGGCCCCGGCGCCCCTTGGCATCTGCTGCCTTCAAGAGGCGCCAGGCCTTGTTCAGGGTCCTGGACCTGAAGTCCTCCCAGCGCTTCTTGACATGTTGGAAGTCGCAGACTGCCACCCCCTCCGCGTTGATGGCAGTCACGATGTCAGTCCAGATCCGAGTCCGTCCTTCTTTGTCGGCACGGAAACTTCCGAAGAGGGCATCATACTGCCCCAGGACTTGCTCCACCAGGACACCAACTTCGGTGGCACTGAAGCTGGTGCCCCTCTGCCTCTCTGGCCGGGGGTTGTCAGTGGTCTCAGATGGTGTTTGCCCCGACATGACAACCCCAGAGGCAGGAGTGGGTGGGCAACTGGGTCCTGGGGCTGGGCTGTGGAGCGATGGAATCCCAGTCGGGAGTCTTCGGTTCCAGCAGGGGTGGTCACAGCAACAGCACCCCTGGCTGATGTGCAGGCAGCAAATGGCAGGGCACGTGGGCAGCAGGCAGTCAGGCAGCAGCAGATGGCAGGTGGGAGCGTGCTCGGGGCTCTGGGGGGCAGTAGTTCGGCCTTGTGGGCAGGAGCGTGGTCTTCCGTGTGCTTACGCGTGGCCAGCTTGATACGGAGTGATTTGGCACGTGAAAATCCTGCACGCCTGCGTGTAAATCGAGGAAAGGCCCTAAGCGCGTATGCACGTCAGCACACATATGCGATTTCATTGGACCAAAGGCCCTTAGCGCGTGAGCGCGTCTGTGACGTGAGGCGCGCGGGTGTTTCCCTCATTACACGTGATGACAGAGCACACGTGGATTTCCACCAATCGCGTGTGGAACTTCCTGCGCACCCCAGTAATACATGTACCCAGGCCAATCGCGTGTACTCTCACTTCCCTCCGATTACACGCGATGACACTCGGACATGCAGTTTTACCACGTGTGCTCGCATATGCGATTTGATTGGCCCAAAGGCCACCATGCGCAGCTGTGACGTCACGCACATGGCCGTAGAGAATGGCGCGTGTAAAAATGAATAGATACACGTCCGAGTGTCAAAGCGCGTAATTGGTGGAAATTGCCTCATTGCGTATGCACGTCTGTGACGTGTGTATAAAAGGTACGTGTAGAACGCCATTTCCTTGTACGTGCTTTTCGTGGAGAGCGAGTGGGTGAAATCTGTACTTCTTGTCGGTTCACACGCGATTTACTTCACAGCGTTTCCAGTTCGTACTCCCTGTTACCTCTGACAGCTTTTTCTCTTTTCCTCTTTTTCCTGGGCCTGTTTCCTCAAACAGCTTCCCTACTACTGTTGTCCTGTCTCCTCAGACAGCGTACAATTCTTCTTTTGACGGGGGTGTTGCCAACGCGCACACGCGCATATTTTTCACACTTTTGTTCCTGTCAGACGGTGAGTTGCGCACGTATCTAACATCTGTGCTTGCCCCGTGTGTCGCGTACCCCTTCAGAGGTCATTCTAGGCTGCGTGTGACACGCATACGTTCATTCTTGTGTTCCTGGGTGCCACAGCGTAGTGCAGGTTTATTTTTCCACGCACGTGGTCTAGGAGGAGTTGCATGCACCTTACTTCGCTTTTTTGGGGTGCCTGTGTGTTGCGTGACCCGTCATCTTTCCCCAGGGGTGACATACAGCCTTGCTAGAGCACTAGGGTACGATTACCATCTGGTACCCAACCCCTTTGACCCCCAATTGCCCAGGACAATAGTTCACATCAACTCCCATACGCACAATAACATCAGTGCCATGGCTGGGAGGCGAACAAGCCGTAAGGGTGGCAAAGGTGGCCGAGCCCCAAGTGGTGGCCGTGGTGGATCCGGTAGGGGACGTGGACATGACTTGCAGGGTGCCCCTAGCCCCCCATATGTGGAGGAGCAGTCAGGGACACCCATGCCCCCCCCCTGGTTGAGGTTACCGTGGCTGACACCATCCATGCTCAGCCCTTGTTGGACCAGCCCACTGTGGAACCAGACCTGGCACAGGGTGACTCCATGGCTGACTTCCAGGTCAGCAGGTCTAGGCCACGCGCGCCGGTGAACGTTGGTGTCATCAGGCCACGTGGATCAGGGGCAGCTAGGTCATCTGCTGCCCCGTGTAGGCAGGCTGGGGAGGCTTCAGGGGCAGCTGCGGCTCCATCCACCCCACGTCTCACACACCCATCCAGAACAGTGTCGGTCCAAGTCCATCATGCTGACATTCCCCCTGACACCATCACACTTGAGATAATGCCTGCACCAACTCCCATGCTGAGTGTGTGTTAGGAATAATTCTCTGTTTAGGCTGAATTTCCTAACCTAGTGAGTCCCCCAGCAGCTTTGCTGGATTTGTGGGGTTTATTTTTTTTCTCCTGCCAAGAGTGAGACTCTTTTACCCTCACTCTTGGACATGACTTGAGAGTGTTTCTGTGACTTGCTGTGTGCTTTTGGGCTAGGGGGTAATTTTTCCCATAGGCCATCATTGGTTGTTGAATGTGTGTTACACAGCACCCTCAGTGCAGTAGCACAGGGGTGTCTTAGAGACCCCCAAACATAGACTCCACACCCTGGGACTGACTACTGTCTCCCTGGGTCAGTAAAGTTACCATTGACTTTACTAGTCTTAACTTAGGAACTTAACCAGTACAAATCATCTTACTGTGGAAGTACTGGTAGGGGCAATTAGATTGCCCCTGGGTCTGTTGTCGAGGGGGTACTGTCCCGTCCCCCCTCGCCAAGTTCTGGCTGGTGGCAGTGGATACCACGGAAATATTCCACCGGAATATTTCCCAATGGGATTTCCCATTGGTTTTTGATGCACCACTTTTTGGTGCAATGTTAAAGATACCGCCGGTTTATTTAATTAATATAAATTCACCGGTTGGGATTTTTTGCCGGAACTCGCCGCCAAAATGGCGTCTAGGTTCACTTCAGTAACCCTGAACCCGAGTCGAGCCTTTGTTCCACTTTTGGCGGGCTTCTGCACAGAAGCCCTCCAAAGTGGTGCCATTCTGTCTGGGTACCACAGGGGGTGTGGGAGGGGGTTTAGGCACCCTGGACCGAGTTGCCTTGTCAACTCAGGTCGCACTCTAGTGTGATTGGCCCAAGTGGAGAGCCACCCCGCTCACCACTTAGCATGTTTGAGTGACAGCTAGGCTGTATGAAGGGGGGTTTGCTGCATAAAAGCATGGTTTTTGGGACTGGTTCTTCAGAAGTCGCCACAGGACCTAAGAAGCCGAAGAGGGAGAAGCCGAGCCGACCTGCCAAGACAACACCACCGGTGAAGCCCTGCAGAATCGTCTCACCACTTTTCCCGACGACAGAGGAGATCTCCCGCCGAAGAGTCTTCTTCCCTTAACTGGTGGGGACAACCAGTTGCTGCCTTCTTTTCACTGTCCCGAAGCATCTAGTGGCCGCCTTGCCTGTGCCAAGCACCCCGGCAACCGGGATACCATTTTTTACCTCAACCGCGAAAGAGGGGTAAAAATCCTTTGTGACCGGAGAACTCCACGGCTGGCCTCATCCCTGGTAGTGCAACGACCTGCAGCCTTCCTCCCCGACGAGATCGCCTCTTCCTCGGGACGACGCCGTGACTTGCACCCACTACCAGGAACGACTACCACCGCTGGAGGATCCTTTCCACTTTTAAAGGTACTGTGTTCCGCCCGGCCTCCCTTGCCACCGATTGTACGGGGTAGATTTAGCCCTCGGCTCTCGAACCTGGGTAGGTCTGGGACACCCTAACTAAACTTTTCAGAACCATAGTAAAACCGTTTTCTACTCACCTGCAAAGACTTGTGACATTGTGTGATCTTGGGCACATTTTCGCCTGGCTCCCTCTAAAGCGGGCCCCGAACTAATTCCCCTTGTTCCACTATTGACTGTCTTTGCTAACCTTATGTGAAAAGTGTTTTACCTTACTGCTCTCTTTATTTTTGCCTTTTCCCTCCCTTTTGGTAATACTTGTTGGAGTACCATCTAACGTTAAGCGCTCACCTCTGGTTGGAAATAAGTGGTGTTAACTTAGAATTGTCCAACAAATGCTTAGGGATGTACATATGAGTAATAGTGACTGTGTTTGACTTTCTTACCTTTCTAATGTGCTAGTGTAATTTATGAGTGTACCTTTAATAAATAAGTTTATACTTTTACACCTAGCTCTGGTCAGTGTTTGCTTGTGCTACTGTGCCTCTGTACCTATTATGTATCCTCTGTATACTGCCTAACTCTTCTTGAGGGAAGTCTGACTGCTCAGCCACAGCTACCACAGTGAATCTGTGCGGTGCAGACTGCTACCAAGTGGGTTTACTGCCAACACCTGTAGTCTTAAATCTTTTGCAGTGGTCCCAGAGGGAACTGCACAGGTTTCTGCCTAACACTGGTGTACAGCGGTGGGATCTGTATTGAGTATACACTTTAGAGTACTTTTGAGATACCTTAGTGCAACTAACCACAAAGCTTAAGCACAAGAAAGAAAAAGTCATTTTTAACCTGTCTACTATGGAAAGTTATAGTCAAGAGTCCCTTGCTACAAAAACTGCTGATTGTCTAAGACTTCTCTGTAAGCATAAGAATCTCATGACTAAAGGAAAGAAAATAGAGCTAATAGAAAGGTTGTTAGAAAACCAAAGTCTGGAGGATGGTCCAGAGGAACCTATCACTCCAGCAAATGTAGAAAGCAGCAATGATCTTGATATGGAACAAAGTATTGATGATCTTGGGTCAGAACCAGAAGAGGAGGATGAAACTGTTGTAGATAGTCCCTCTGGGCCTCTGTCTGCTCTACCAGCTGTACCTACTGGACCTTTGCCAGGTCCCACATTTAGCCCTCAATACTTTGAACTAGAGAAAATGAAACTTGAATTAGAGTACAAGAAACTAAATGCTCAAACTGACAAAGAACTAAGGCTAAGGGAAATGGAGCTCAAGTATGAGCTAGAAATGAAGAAATTGTCTGTTGAGAATGCTTCTCTCTCTGGCTCCTCTAGAAGTTCCAGTCCTAAAAGACCCCGGATGCCTAAGGAATTGATTGGTATGTATGAGCCTAAGTTGGATGTGTTGGATTGGTTGTCTATGTTTGAGTATAATCATGGGCTCCAGAACATCACAGGTAATGAGTTACTCACCTGGTTGTTCTCTAGGCTTCCCCCTGTTGCAACTGATGTGGTAATGGAGTTGGGGGAGGAGGATAGGAAAGAGTATGAATGTGTGAAACTAGCTTTGATAGCTAGGTTTGGGAAGACCCCTTCCCAGTATCTTAAGAGGTTTAGGAGCCTCAAAAAGCATGATGGTACCCCTTGGGCTACCTGGGTGTGTGAAGGGTTGAAAAACTTAGAGGGATGGATTAAGGGTTACAAGGTGAACACTTATAAAGGAATGAGAAACCTTGTAATGACGGAGTCAATTTATGATGCCTGCTCTCCTGAGCTCAGACAGCACTTGGCTGATTCACAGGAATTAGATCCTAGGAAACTAGCTAAGGCTGCTGACTTGTGGGTTGCCAACAGGGCTACTCACAAGGATTCTGGGGTAACTCAGAAGAAGGATGAGGGAAGACAGCCTAAGAAAGACTCCAAAGAGAATTCGAATAATCCTAATTCCAAAGAGGGCCCCAAACAAAACCATAAGGGTAAGCCACCTGGGAAACCACAGCAGAGTAGTATACCTTCTGGTGCGAAACCAGAAGGAGATCAGAACAAGCCTCCATTCCAAAGGACCTTTGGGGCCTGTTATGTTTGTAAGGCTACTGACCATGTGAAAGGAGATCCCAGATGTAAGGGTAAAACTTCAGGGGTCCAACTTGTCTCCTTAGCCTTTGCTCCAGAGGAGGAAGTCACTATGGCAAGTGGAAACTTTCTACTACTGGCTGATGAACCCACTGGAGTCTCAGCCAGTGTTTCTTTAGTCTCTCTGGGGTTGTGGGAACAACAAAATTTAGATGTGTATAATTCTATCCCAGATAATACTAAAGAGTATTATAAGGACAGTGTCCACGTGAATGGTCAGGAGACTCCTGCCATCAGGGACACTGGGGCCAGCATAACTGTGGTGGATGAATCATTTTTCAAGGCAGAGGATGTTGCTAAGGCACCCAAATGCCTCACCAAGTTAGCTGGAGGGCCTGTGCAGATGTGTCCCCAGTTACCAGTTCTCATCCAGTGTAATGATATGGCTGTGAAGATACCTGTCAGTATACAATGTGAAGTGCCAGGAAGAGTTCTGTTGGGAAATGACCTGAAAGCTCTTGGAGTTGTGTCACATACCCCCAGACCTCCTAGTAAAAGGTTACAGGAGCTCACCAAATCTGCAAGAGAGAAAACCCTGCGAGGTTTATCTCAGGAGATTATGACAGAAATCACTCCTCTCCCACTGGAACAACTTACTGCAGTAACTACCAGATCAGGAGCAAAGGGGCCACCCAAGACTCCTAGGAAAAAGCCTACAGCAAGCACTCCAGTGCTTCCAACAAGGACTTCCCCGAGGTTGTCCAAAGTTACACCTGTAACTCCACCTCCAGCTGAGGCTGAGAGGGAGGTACAGCCCTGTTTGGTTGAACTAGACTCTGAAGAAGAGCTAGAAGGAGGTCCAGAACTTATTGGAGACCTGGACCCGGCTGACCATCCTGAGCTGCAGTCTTTACTGGCAGAAGGTGGACCCAGCAGGACAGCTTTCCGTAAGGGACAAAGAGAATGTCCAACTCTGGAGGGTCTCCGCCAGCAGGCAGCTTCTCAGGCTGATGGGCAAGAGCCTGGGAAGTATAGGTTACACTGGGAAGATGGCCTCTTCTACAGTGAACCAACCGAATCTGAACCTGGAGCATACCAACGCCTGGTAGTGCCCCAAGAGAACAGACAACAGTTCTTACAACTAGCCCATGAGATTCCTTTGGCTGGTCACTTGAGTTTCAAGAAGACCAAGGAAAGGCTCTCTCTCTACTTATATTGGCCATAAATGGGGGCTGAAGTAGATAGGTATTGCAGGAGCTGCCATACCTGCCAGACTTCTGGTAAGGTTGGTTCCAAGAATGTGGCACCTTTAGTGCCTCTCCCAGTTGTGGGAGTCCCATTTGAGAGGGTAGGGATTGACATTGTTGGTCCCCTTGATCCCCCAACCTCCTCAGGCAACAGGTTTATCCTTGTTGTAGTAGACCATGCTACTAGGTACCCTGAGGCAATTCCTATGAGGACTGTTACAGCTCAGGCTGTGGCTAAGGCCCTCCTTGGTATCTTTACCAGGGTTGGGTTTCCTAAGGAGGTGATCTCTGACAGGGGGACAAATTTTATGTCCAACTACATGAAGGCCATGTGGAAAACCTGCAGAGTCACCTACAAGTTCTCAACCGCCTACCACCCCCAGACAAACGGGTTGGTAGAAAGATTTAACAGAACCATGAAGAGCATGATAGGTGCCTTGGAAGAACCCCTTAAGAAGAAGTGGGACCTTCTACTGCCATGCCTTCTATTTGCCTATAGGGAAGTCCCTCAGGAGGGAGTAGGTTATTCTCCCTTTGAACTTCTCTATGGCCATCCCGTCAGAGGCCCCTTGGCCCTGATTAAGGAGGGGTTGGAGAGTGCTCCTTCCCCCAAGCCAGTCAGAGTGACTGACTATGTGATAGGTCTCCGAAGGAGAATGTCACACATGATGGCAGAAGCAAGTGATAACTTGAAAGCTGGCCAAGCTCTGATCAAACATTGGCATGATCAGAAGGCTAACATGCTTGAGTTTACTCAAGACCAGCTAGTTCTAGTTATGCTCCCAACAAGGCAGAGGGCCTTGCAAGACAAATGGATGGGACCCTTCAAGGTTGTGGGAAAACTTGGAGAGGTCAACTATCTGGTGGATCTGGGCAAACCCAGGGAAGCTCCCAGAGTCTTCCACACCAACCGCCTCAAAGCCTATGTCTCTAGACCAGAAGTAGGAGCATTGCTTCTAGCTTCATCGGAAGAGGAGGAGGAGAGTGACGCTCTACCTGACCTCCTGAGAGGCTTACCTTTGGACGAAAAGGTTGAAGGAGTTAATCTCTCTTCAGATCTGACCCCTGAGCAACAGGAGGAGTGCAAAGCTATGTTAAATCAGTTTGCCCCCCTGTTCTCACTTTCACCAGGCTTGACCCCTTGGGGACAGCATGAGATACTCACTGGTGACTGTCTGCCAGTCAAAAGCAGAGGATATAGAATGTCAGAACATGTCAGAACCCACATCAAAGGTGAGGTCAAGAAGATGCTTGATCTCGGGGTAATAGAGCCCTCTACTAGTCCATGGTCTAGCCCAGTGGTGTTAGTACCAAAGGCAGGATCCAAAGAGTTGCGATTCTGTGTGGACTATAGAGCTCTTAATGCAGTCACCAAGACAGATGCCCACCCTTTGCCAAGGACAGATGAGTTGGTGGATAAACTTGGTGCAGCCAAGTACCTCAGCACACTGGACCTTACGTCAGGCTATTGGCAAATAGCCCTGACAGACCATGCCAAGGAGAAAACTGCATTTTCTACCCCAGTTGGCCTATACCAATTCAAGGTTATGCCTTTTGGACTGAAAAATGCACCTGCAACATTCCAAAGGATGGTGAACCAAGTTCTGGCTGGGATGGAGGACTTCTGCATGGCATACTTGGATGACATTGCAGTCTTCAGCCACTCCTGGGAAGAACATGTGACCCACTTAGGACATGTTTTGCAGGCTCTTGAGCAGGCCAATCTGACCATAAAGGCAAGCAAGTGCCAAATTGGTCAGAGTAAAGTGGTCTACCTTGGACATGAGGTAGGAGGTGGAGAAATAAGGCCTTTGCTCAGCAAGATTGAAGCTGTGCAAAATTGGACAACACCTACTACTCAGACCCAGGTGAGAGCCTTCTTAGGCCTCACTGGGTACTACAGGAATTTCATTGAGAACTATGGGACCATAGCTTCTCCTCTGAATGTAATCTCCTCTCCAAAATTCCCTAAGAAGGTCAAATGGACTGAGGAATGCAATCAGGCCTTTGAAAACCTGAAGAAAGCTCTCTGCCAAGCTCCAGTACTCCGAGCTCCTGACTACCACCAAACTTTCATTGTACAAACTGATGCTTCCAATGTAGGTATAGGTGCAGTTCTTAGCCAACTGGATGAGAAGGATAGGGAACACCCCATTTGCTTCATCAGTAGAAAACTGAAGGATCCTGAAACAAGGTGGGCAACAATCGAAAGAGAATGCTTTGCTATTGTGTGGGCACTGAAGAAGTTTAGGCCATACTTGTATGGTTCTACTTTTGTCATTCAGACTGACCACCAACCCTTGAGATGGTTAATGCAAATGAAAGGGGAAAATCCAAAACTATTGAGATGGTCAATCTGCCTCCAAGGGTTTGATTTCACCATTGAGCACAGGTCAGGGTGTCACCAACAAAATGCTGATGGACTCTCTAGGATGTATGTCATCGACTAGAGGTATGAGGTTCATCCAGGAGTGGATTAAATCCTCCTGTCCCTTAGTCTGGAGGGGGCGAGTGTTAGGAAGAATTCTCTGTTTAGGCTGAATTTCCTAACCTAGTGAGTCCCCCAGCAGCTTTGCTGGATTTGTGGGGTTTATTTTTTTCTCCTGCCAAGAGTGAGACTCTTTTACCCTCACTCTTGGACATGACTTGAGAGTGTTTCTGTGACTTGCTATGTGCTTATGGGCTAGGGGGTAATTTTCCCCATAGGCCATCATTGGTTTTTGAATGTGTGTTACACAGCACCCTCAGTGCAGTAGCACAGGGGTGTCTTAGAGACCCCCAAACATAGACTCCACACCCTGGGAATGACTACTGTCTCCCTGGGTCAGTAAAGTTACCATTGACTTTACTAGTCTTAACTTAGGAACTTAACCAGTACAAACCATCTTACTGTGGAAGTACTGGTAGGGGCAATTAGATTGCCCCTGGGTCTGTTGTCGAGGGGGTACTGTCCCGTCCCCCCTCACCGAGTTCTGGCTGGTGGCAGTGGATACCACGGAAATATTCCACCGGAATATTTCCCAATGGGATTTCCCATTGGTTTTTGATGCACCACTTTTTGGTGCAATGTTAAAGATACCGCTGGTTTATTTAATTAATATAAATTCACCGGTTGGGATTTTTTGCCAGAACTCGCCGCCAAAATGGCATCTAGGTTCACTTCAGTAACCCTGAACCCGAGTCGAGCCTTTGTTCCACTTTTGGCGGGCTTCTGCACAGAAGCCCTCCAAAGTGGTGCCATTCTGTCTGGGTACCACAGGGGGTGTGGGAGGGGGTTTAGGCACCCTGGACCGAGTTGCCTTGTCAACTCAGGTCGCACTCTAGTGTGATTGGCCCAAGTGGTGAGCCACCCCGCTCACCACTTAGCATGTTTGAGTGACAGCTAGGCTGTATGAATGGGGGTTTGCTGCATAAAAGCAGGTTTTTTGGGACTGGTTCTTCAGAAGTCGCCACAGGACCTAAGAAGCCGAAGAGGGAGAAGCCGAGCCGACCTGCCAAGACGACACCACCGGTGAAGCCCTGCAGAATCGTCTCACCACTTTTCCCGACGACAGAGGAGATCTCCCGCCGGAGAGTCTTCTTCCCTTAACTGGTGGGGACAACCAGTTGCTGCCTTCTTTTCACTGTCCCGAAGCATCTAGTGGCCGCCTTGCCTGTGCCAAGCACCCCGGCAACCGGGATACCATTTTTTACCTCAACCGCGAAAGAGGGGTAAAAATCCTTTGTGACCGGAGAACTCCACGGCTGGCCTCATCCCTGGTAGTGCAACGACCTGCAGCCTTCCTCCCCGACGAGATCGCCTCTTCCTCGGGACGACGCCGCGACTTGCACCCACTACCAGGAACGACTACCACCGCTGGAGGATCCTTTCCACTTTTAAAGGTACTGTGTTCCGCCCGGCCTCCCTTGCCACCGATTGTACGGGGTAGATTTAGCCCTCGGCTCTCGAACCTGGGTAGGTCTGAGACACCCTAACTAAACTTTTCAGAACCATAGTAAAACCGTTTTCTACTCACCTGCAAAGACTTGTGACATTGTGTGATCTTGGGCACATTTTCGCCTGGCTCCCTCTAACGCGGGCCCCGAACTAATTCCCCTTGTTCCACTATTGACTGTCTTTGCTAACCTTATGTGAAAAGTGTTTTACCTTACTGCTCTCTTTATTTTTGCCTTTTCCCTCCCTTTTGGTAATACTTGTTGGAGTACCATCTAACGTTAAGCGCTCACCTCTGGTTGGAAATAAGTGGTGTTAACTTAGAATTGTCCAACAAATGCTTAGGGATGTACATATGAGTAATAGTAACTGTGTTTGACTTTCTTATCTTTTCTAATGTGCTAGTGTAATTTATGAGTGTACCTTTAATAAATAAGTTTATACTTTTACACCTAGCTCTGGTCAGTGTTTGCTTGTACTACTGTGCCTCTGTACCTAATATGTATCCTCTGTATACTGCCTAACTCTTCTTGAGGGAAGTCTGACTGCTCAGCCACAGCTACCACAGTGAATCTGTGTGGTACAGACTGCTACCAAGTGGGTTTACTGCCAACACCTGTAGACTTAAATCTTTTGCAGTGGTCCCAGAGGGAACTGCACAGGTTTCTGCCTAACAGTGTGCAATCCCACGCTGCTGCCCCTAGTGTCCAGAGCGGCGCAGGACACTCCGGATCCCCACCACCTTCCAAGCGGAAGAGGAAGAGTGCTCGTCCAGTAGAGGCTGATGCCCCAGACACGGCTACACAGTCCGGCCCGTCAAGGAAGCCCAGCTTCAATGAGGCCGAACTGAATGCACTTGTAGAGTATGTGTCCGCACATGACCGCGAAATGGTGATTGTTGCAGGATCCAAGACCACACCTGCACAACGTCAGGCACACTGGCAGACCATTGCGGACATCATAAGTGCCCTTGGAATCGTGAGGCGCACAGCTAATGAATGCTACAAGCGCTGGAATGACCTGAAGCGCAGGGCAAAGAATAAGCTGACCTCAAGTCATGCCGCAACTCTAGTGACTGGAGGTGGGTCTCCAGCAGACGACATAGAACTCACTCCACATGAGCAGGTTGCTGGGACCTACGTCACGGAGGAACAGATCCAAGGCGTGGGAGAAGTGGCAGATTACGAGGCATTGTCTGGTGAGTGCACATGCATGTGTGTGTCATCCATGTGCATGGTGTGTGTGGGAGGGCTTCTGTTTGGGTGCCAGGGGAGGGTGTGTGTGCCTGAGTGGTTCGGCTCACCCATGTGCCTCTTCCTAAACATTCTTGGCAACAGCATTTGGGTATAGCAGCATCCCTTCGGCCAACAGACATCCAGCCCAACACCACGCCAGTTGCCCTTGGCGTGTCATCTTGCCACTACACTGTTGCTTATTTACCTATGTTTATTCAGGCAGATTGTTTGCATACCGCCACTTTTACTCAGGATTTCTCAGTCCTATTGTCACATGTCTGACATGGCTATGGTACAGTGGACTGGCTCAGTTTCGTGGACATGATGAGTTTGGACATGTCCCTGTGCTATAGGACCATTTTTGACTGGCAGCTGCATGTTAAACATTAGAACCATTACAATGAAAATAATCAATCATATGAACAAACTGGACTGAATGAACAATTGGTGACCTCCTCTCCCTCTTCACTTCATGGCTAGGGTACATGCCATCTGTGTGATGGCATGTGTATTTGACCTGCCAATCACTGGCCAATGTGTGATGCCACTGCTAGGCAGCATGCAGCAAATGTGTTCATCTTCCATCTTGGTGTCATCAATGTGTGCCATCTGCCTCCCCATCACACGCAGTGACGGGGCATGCATGGGAATGTTTTAGTCATGTGGGACATGTGTCAATCAAGTACTGTTTCTGTAGCCTCTCAGCCCTCATTGTGTGCCATGGTGCTAATGCCTGTTTCCATTTGTTTTCTTTTATGTCTTTGCAGGGGAAGACGCACCTGATACTGCTGGGGTTGTGGAGATGGTGCAGACCCAGGAGGGGTCTAAGGGCCGACCGACCACCAGTGAGGGACGTGGTGTGGTGGTGGGTGGGAACCCACAACTGCTGCAGGTCGTGCTCTCAAGGGGTGTCTCTGGCTGCACCTCCCCCGAGCTGTACTCAGGTGTTGATTCGGATGATGAGACCTACGTGCCGTCGCAGGTGAGTGTTCCTGGGAGGTATTCTGTTCTGTCCGACCCACCTGCACCAGGGTTAGAACCCTCAATGGGGATGTCAGTGTTGGCAGGTACGCCTTTGGTGGATACGGATGCAGGGTCACACTCCTGGACCAGCAGATCAGAGGGGGAATGCAGTCCTGCAGCCTCAGGCAGTGCCGGCACAGCAAGGCGCAGTTCGCCTTGCCCCAGACAGGTGTGGTGCCCGCCGACGTGGTGGCCGTATGCCACCTGGCAATACCGCATGGGAGCAATCCATTTACGGTATGGCAACCCAACAGGCAGCATCATCAGAGATGATGGCTCAGGCCATGGATAGGGTGGCCACTTCCATTGTCCCCCCGAAAGGCTGATGGAGCAACCACAGCAGGCAACCGACTCCATCTGCCAGTCACACAGGGAGGACATGTTGGCGTCTGACAGGGACAGGCGGGCGGCACTGGCGACTCTGCAGGAAGCCATCTCCATAGAGTCCCAGGGCCACAGGGAAGCCCTGAGGCTGGAACTCCTTCACCTCAGGACGACTCTTGTTGAGCTTGAGGCTTCAACAAACCGAAGGACAGAACAACAGCTGGAGCATCTCACCCGTATGCTGTCAGCTGAGATGCAGGCAACTAGGGCGGAGGTCTGGGCATCCCGTGAGTTGTTGAATGGGGACCTCCGCACACTCATCCTCCAGAACGAGACCTACCACACCCGCATGCTTGCAGCCATGGAGGAACAGACTAGGGCTTTGCGTGGGCTGCCTCCCATAGTGCCACCACCTCCGGATGCAACTGCAGAGGGTGAGAATAGCGACAGCAGTGATACTCTCACAATAGGGTAGCCGTGTAGGCCATGAGCCCAGGGAGGTGTTTTTTTTCTCGCAAGATCCACACAGGTGGGTTTTGGTGTGCACCCTGTCCTCGGACCTCCTGGGTGGCCTCCCCAACCCCCCGGGCCCATTAATGGCCATTTTTGAATTTTATTTATTATTTTTTTTTTTTTGGGACAATGTGTTGCCTTGTGTGGCTCCTGTGGGCATACGCTGCATTGTGGCTGGGCACATGCAGGCTTGTCATGGATTTGGTTCAGATGCTTGGGTTTTTGTCACACACACCCCTCCTGCTTCCCGTTTCCATGGGCTTGCAAAGGGTGTGCCCAAGTGACATTGACGTACATGGTGACATTGGACTCCCATGAGCTGTGTGGGCAGTCTGTAGTCAATACTGTGTATACATTCATAGTGCAGATTGTTGTTGTATTGTACACTGCGTGGTGTATTGAGATGTGCCTCTGCATCCATCTCATCCGCCATATTGTAGGTCCATTCCTCATGTCTTCACAATGCGGTCCACCTTGGAACTGGAGTCCATGTTGTAAGCAGTGCACCTACACTCTTGCGTGGCGCTAACACTGTATACTTGCAAGTGTTCGGAGGGCTGTCATCATCTGTTGGTGAGGCTAGCTAATTTTTAAGTCTGTAATGTCATGTTTAAGGTGGGTTGGAGGTTGTGTAGGTGATTGGTATTCTTGGTAAGTATTTGGTAATGTGGGTTGTAGGTCCTGCATTACTGTGAGCATTTCATGTGTGGACAGGTTTCCATTAGGGACAATGTAGCTGCTGACACTTGGGGCATGTTGTGGGGATTCATTTCTTTCCTCTCACATTTCATGACATGCCATGGTGTGTTGTGTGGCCGTGCCAGGGAGGGGGTGGGTGACATGGCACTGTTTTCATGTAGTATTTTGCAAGTGGGTATTCATTTCTGCAGCATTGAAGTGTCTTTTCATGACACTTCATTGGTGGTGTTTGTGTAGGTAGGGATGCACACATTGTGACACTTCCACATGAACAATCTCAGGTGCTATGGTTCTGACAGTTGACAGTCCCTTTGTTCGTCTTAATTGTCAGGTCGAGTCATCATTGCTTATCAGATGGTATGTGCCAGGCCTGTGTGCACTCCACTGGGGTGTGATTTCTATGTGAAGTAATTAGCCACCAGCTGGGTACGGGATGCCTCACCCCGTGCCCTCTCCCCTCCCATGCCCAGCGGCTGTGCATGTGGTTGGGGATGTGGGGCCACCACCATGTCCACGGCCAGGCCCCGGCGTGTTGCAACGTTGTGCAGGACACATGCATGGTGAGGAGGTGATGGGTATCATTAGTGGGGTAGTGACATAACTCTGCATCTGACATGCATACATGTGCAGTGGCATTCATACTCACCAAGCAGCCATGTATCGCCATGCCGGCCAGCTTCTAGGTCCCGGCTTAGGGTAGACATTCGGTAAATGAAGCTGTCGTGGGTGGACCCTGGATAGTTGGCATATACTGAGGTGATGATTCCCTTAGCATTACATACTACCTGCACGTTGATGGAATGCCAGTGCTTGCGGTTCCTATAGATGTGCTCTGATGCCCTGGGGGGACGTAGTGCCACATGGGTGCAGTCAATGGCACCTAGCACTTTTGGAAATTGTGCCACACCGTAGAAATCGAGGGTGGCAGCCTGCCTTTCTGCAGGTGTCCTGGGCAGGTATATGTGCCTACGGACTGATGGGCGTGCAGTGATGATGTTCAAGACCTGGTGTAGGCAGCGTGACTGTGTGGCCTGTGACACCCCACCCACTATGGCACTTGTCCACTGAAATGATCCTGTGGCCAAGAAGTGCAGTACATTGAGGACCTTCTCCAGGGGGCTGAGTGCTTGGGAGCACAGGGTGGGTGATGTGAGGTCATCCTCCCACTCACTGACCAGGTCCAGTATTATGTGTGGGGGAAACCTGTACCTCCCATACACCTGGTCATCAGGCATCCCAAAAAGGCTGGTTCTGGGAGTGAAAATTCTGGCCCTCACTATCCTCCTCCTCCTCCTTTGGTAACCCACGGCCACTGCTGCTAGGAATGGTATATTCATCCTGGCATATGAGCTTGTTTGTTGTTTGCGCGCACTTTTATGTTGGGCGGGTCGACGTACGCCTGCTTCATGTTGGCGTACCTGTCTCAGGATTGGACCATTTTTCGGCACGTCGTAGGCGAACGTGTGAATCTTCCCGCCCACCCCAGGAATACACGTAGCAATCTCTCACAGGCACAGTCGTGGGTAAATATTCCCGCCCAACCCTGGAATACATGTAACCCACTCTCACAGGCCCAATCGCGTGTGGAAGTTCACACGCACCCCGAAGTACACGTACCCAGGCCAATCGCGTGTGGGACTTCCCGCGCCCCCCCAAGTACACGTACAATCGCGTGTGGAATTCCCCGCGCACCCCGTAGTACATGTACCCAGGCCAATCGCATGTGGGACTTCCCGCGCACCCCGAAGTACACATACAATCGTGTGTGGAACTTCCTGCGCACCCCGTAGTACACGTACCCAGGCAAATCGCGTGTGGAAGTTCACGCGCACCCCGAAGTACACGTACCCAGGCAAATTGCACGGCTGGGGGGTGGGGGTGGTGGGAGACATAAGTAGGGGCCTGGTGGAGGCTGCCCCTGGTGGCTGGGGGGTGGGGGTGGTGGGAGACATGGGTGGGGGCCTGGTGGAGGCTGCCCCTGCACTGCTGGGGGGTGGGGGTGGTGGGAGACATGAGTGGGGACCTGGTGGAGGCTGCCCCTGGTGGCTGGGGGGTGTGGGTGGTGGTAGACATGGGTGGGGGCCTGGTGGAGGCTGCCCCTGGTGGCTGGGGGATGGGGGTGGTGGTAGACATGGGTGGGGGCCTGGTGGAGGGTGCCCCTGCACTGTTGGGGGGTGGGGGTGGTGGGAGACATGAGTGGGGGCCTGGTGGAGGCTGCCCCTGGTGGCTGGGGGGTGGGAGTGGTGGTAGACATGGGTAGGGGCCTGGTGGAGGCTGCCCCTGGTGGCTGGGGGGTGGGGGTGGTGGTAGACATGGGTGGGGGCCTGGTGGAGGCTGCCCCTGCACTGCTGGGGGGTGGGGTGATGGGAGACATGAGTAGGGGCCTGGTGGAGGCTGCCCCTGGTGGCTGGGGGGTGGGGGTGGTGGTAGACATGGGTGGGGGCCTGGGGAGGCTGCCCCTGCACTGCTGGGGGGTGGGGGTGGTGGGAGACATGAGTGGGGGCCTGGTGGAGGCTGCCCCTGGTGGCTGGGGGTGGGGGTGGTGGTAGACATGGGTGGGGGCCTGGTGGAGGCTGTCCCTGGTGGCTGGGGGGTGGGGGTGGTGGTAGACATGGGTGGGGGCCTGGTGGAGGCTGCCCCTGCACTGCTGGGGGGTGGGGGTGGTGAGAGACATGAGTGGGGACCTGGTGGAGGCTGCCCCTGGTGGCTGGGGGGTGGGGGTGGTGGTAGACATGGGTGGGGGCCTGGTGGAGGCTGCCCCTGGTGGCTGGGGGGTGGGGGTGGTGGTAGACATGGGTGGGGGCATGGTGGAGGGTGCCCCTGCACTGTTGGGGGGTGGGGGTGGTGGGAGACATGAGTGGGGGCCTGGTGGAGGCTGTCCCTGGTGGCTGGGGGGGTGGGGGTGGTGATAGACATGGGTGGGGGCCTGGTGGAGGGTGCCCCTGCACTGTTGGGGGGTGGGGTGGTGGGAGACATGAGTGGGGGCCTGGTGGAGGCTGCCCCTGGTGGCTGGGGGGGTGGGGGTGGTGGTAGACATGGGTGGGGGCCTGGTGGAGGGTGCCCCTGCACTGCTGGGGGGTGGGGGAGCAGGGGGACATGAGTGGGGGCCTGGTGGAGGCTGCCCCTGGTGGCTGGGGGGGTGGGGGTGGTGGTAGACATGGGTGGGGGCCTGGTGGAGGGTGCCCCTGCACTGTTGGGGGGTGGGGGTGGTGGGAGACATGAGTGGGGGCCTGGTGGAGGCTGCCCCTGGTGGCTGGGGTGTGGGGGTGGTGGGAGACATGAGTGGGGGCCAGGTTGAGGCTGCTCCTGGTGGCTGGGGGGTGGGGGTGGTGGGAGACATGAGTGGGGGCCTGGTGGAGGCTGCCCCTGCACTGCTGGGGGGTGGGGGTGCATGGGGACATGAGTGGGGGCCTGGTGCATGCTGCCCCTGGTGGCGGCTGCCCCTGGTGGCTGGGGGGTGGGGGTGGTGGGAGACATGAGTGGGGGCCTGGTGGGGGCTGCCCCTGCACTGAGGGGGGGTGGGGGTAATAGGGGGACATGAGTGGGGGCCTGGTAGAGGCTGCCCCTGGTGGCTGGGGGGTGGGGGTGGTGGTAGACATGGGTGGGGGCCTAGTGGAGGCTGCCCCTGGTGGCTGGGGGGTGGGGGTGGTGGTAGACATGGGTGGGGGCCTGGTGGAGGCTGCCCCTGCACTGCTGGAGGGTGGGGGTGGTGGGAGACATGAGTGGGGGCCTGGTGGAGGCTGCCCCTGGTGGCTGGGGGGTGGGGTGGTGGGAGACATGAGTGGGGGCCTGGTGGAGGCTGCCCCTGGTGGCTGGGGGGTGGGGGTGGTGGTAGACATGGGTGGGGGCCTGGTGGAGGGTGCCCCTGCACTGCTGGGGGGTGAGGGAGCAGGGGGACATGAGTGGGGGCCGGGTGGAGGCTGCCCCTGGTGGCTAGGGGGTGGGGGTGGTGGGAGACATGAGTGGGGGCCTGGTGGAGGCTGCCCCTGGTGGCTGGGACGTGGGGGTGGTGGGAGACATGAGTGGGGGCCAGGTGGAGGCTGCCCCTGGTGGCTGGGGGGTGGGGGTGGTGGGAGACATGAGTGGGGGCCTGGTGGAGGCTGCCCTGCACTGCTGGGGGGTGGGGGTACAGGGGGACATGAGTGGGGGCCTGGTGGAGGCTGCCCATGGTGGCGGCTGCCCCTGGTGGCCGGGGGGTGGGGGTGGTGGGAGACATGAGTGGGGGCCTGGTGGGGGCTGCCCCTGCACTGTGGGGGGTGGGGGTAATAGGGGACATGGGTGGGGGCCTGGTGGAGGCTGCCCCTGCACTTCTGGGGGGTGGGGGTGCAGGGGGACATGAGTGGGGGCCTGGTGGAGGCTGCCCCTGGTGGCTGGGGGGTGGGGGTGGTGGTAGACATGGGTGGGGGTCTGGTGGAGGCTGACCCTGGTGGCTGGGGGGTGGGGGTGGTGGTAGACATGGGTGGGGGCCTGGTGGAGGCTGCCCCTGCACTGCTGGAGGGTGGGGGTGGTGGGAGACATGAGTGGGGGCCTGGTGAGGCTGCCCCTGGTGGCTGGGGGGTGGGGGTGGTGGGGGACATGAGTGGGGGCCTGGTGGAGGCTGCCCCTGGTGGCTGGGGGGTGGGGGTGGTGGGAGACATGAGTGGGGGCCTGGTGGAGGCTGCCCCTGCACTGCTGGGGGGTGGGGATGGTGGGAGACATGGGTGGGGGCCTGGTGGAGGGTGCCCCTGCACTGCTGGGGGGTGGGGGTGCAGGGGGACATGAGTGGGGGCCTGGTGGAGGCTGCCCCTGGTGGCTGGGGTGTGGGGGTGGTGGGAGACATGAGTGGGGGCCTGGTGGAGGCTGCCCCTGGTGGCTGGGGGGTGGGGGTGGTGGGAGACATGAGTGGGGGCCTGGTGGAGGCTGCCCCTGCACTGGTCGGGGGTGGGGGTGCAGGGGGACATGAGTGGGGGCCTGGTGGAGGCTGCCCCTGGTGGCTGGGGGTGGGGGTGGTGGGAGACATGAGTGGGGGCCTGGTGGTGGCTGCCCCTGGTGGCTGGGCAGTGGGGGTGGTGGGAGACATGAGTGGGGGCCAGGTGGGGGCTGCCCCTGGTGGCTGGGGGGTGGGGGTGGTGGGAGACATGAGTGGGGGCCTGGTGGAGGCTGCCCCTGGTGGCTGGGGGGTGGGGGTGGTGGGAGACTTGAGTGGGGGACTGGTGGAGGCTGCCCCTGCACTGCTGGGCGGTGGGGGTGGTGGGAGACATGAGTGGGGGCCTGGTGGAGGCTGCCCCTGGTGGCTGGGGGGTGGGGTTGGTGGGAGACATGAGTGGGGGCCTGGTGGAGGCTGCCCCTGCACTGCCGGGGGGTGGGAGTGCAGGGGGACATGAGTGGGGGCCTGGTGGAGGCTGCCCCTGGTGGCTGGGGGGTGGGGATGGCGGGAGACATGGTGGGGGCCTGGTGGAGGCTGCCCCTGCACTGCTGGGGGGTGGGGGTGGTGGGAGACATGAGTGGGGGCCTGGTGGAGGATGCCCCCGCACTTCTGGGGGGTGGGGGTGGTGGGAGACATGTGTTGGTGATCAGTGGTGCAAGGTGACATGTGGGTTGGCTGGTGGGCATGGCCATGGTGGATGGGTTGCCTGTGGGACATGAGCAGGGGTGCAGGGTAGTACCCTGTGGTGTGGGCTGCCTGCAGGGGCCGTGGAGGGTGTAGAGGGAACATCTGGGGGGACCCACATGGCCAAATCACGTGTAGCATTCCCCGGCACCACCGAAATACACGTACCCTGCAGAAATCGCGTGTGAATCTTCCGCACACATCGGAATACACGTACCCAGGCCAATCGCGTGTGGAACTTCCCGCGCACTCCCACCTAGCCAGGCCAATCGCGTGTGGAACTTCCCGCGCACCCCGTAGTACACGTACCCAGGCCAATCGCGTTTGGAACTTCCCACGCACCCTGTAGTACACCTACCCAGGCCAATCGCATGTGGAACTTCACGCGCACCCCTGAAATCCACGTACCCGGCCAAATCGCGTGTGGAACTTCCCGCGCACCCCTGAAATCCACGTACCCAGCCAAATCGCGTGTGAAACTTCCCACGCACCCCTGGAATCCACGTACCCAGCCAAATTGTGTGTGAAACTTCCCACGCACCCCGAAATACATGCACACGTTATTTTTCAGTCAGCGGGTGTCCGTGTTTGTGGGTACCCCTTTGCACGTCATTTGTCCTGGAGGGCCACAGTATAGGACATTCATCATAGCTGTATATAGGTGCTATTTGTTGGCGCACCTTTTAGCGCACATTTATTACAGGCGCAGGGACGCTACCGCCTGCTTTCTTGTGGCGGTCGTGTTTGTGCCTGTGCGCTTGTTTGACCGTGCCCTGTTTTGCCCTATTCGATTCCATGAATACGTGTTGTAGGCGAGCGTGTGGGCTTCCGCGCACTTGCACCCCGTACTTCCCCCGTGACGCCCACATTTTGGCAAGTTGTTCCTCATTCCGAGTGTTACGCCCCGTGTTCCGCCTACTTTTGTTGTGTGCGCCGCGCTATGTGCGATTTTCGCTGTGGCCTGTGCGATTTTCGCTGTGACCTGACGCACGCCGCTGGATGGCCTGTGCGCCAACATGCGCCGCGCACTTTTTTAGCGCACATCCGATCGTTTTCTCGCGCACGGCCTTCCATGAATCGATGTGCGCTGCTTTTCGTGCAAATTTCGCACTTGCACTGCGATTCGCACGTTTTTGGCCACTTGCGCCGCACTAATTATTCCATGAATCGGCCTCTATGTCCTGCAATCATACAGTGATAACTGCTAGTCAGTTGAATCATGTGAAACTTCCAACAGGATGGCTCTTTTCATGTGGTAACATTACATACACTTATATTCCTGCTAACATTTCTGGATGTCCATGTGCTTAGGTTAGGACTAATGATGTTTCCTTTACATCCAGCGATCACTCGAGGTAAAAGGTCAACTTTCGAATCTGTAGGTCTATCTCCTGACTGTGATTCACATATACACTTGTTATCAGAAGCTGAGGTTCTAGCATTAACCCTTTCATTGGTGGGAGTTTGGGGTTTAGCTGCTGGAGGTTACAAATCTTTGATGAAATTAGCATGTTTGGTAGTCAAAAGTCTTAATCATACTTCACAGGCTTTAGAAGAATTACTCCTTGATAGTCAAGTTATTAGAAAAGCAACTTTGCAGAACAGAGCTGCTGTTGATTATCTATTGCTAAAACATAATTTAGGGTGTAATGCATTTGAAGTTATGTGTTGTTTCAATTTAAGTGACCATTCACGATCTATTGAAAGTCATATTCAAGGTTTGAGGGATCTCATTTCTCAAGTGTCTCAAGATCATACTGGGAATTGGTGGGACTGGTTATTTTCATGGATACCTGATATTGGGGGTACACTACGTTACATTTTTGCTTGCATTTTTGTTATATTATCGATCATAATTGTTTGTTGTTGTTGCATTCAATGTATTCCCAATTTAGTTTTAACATTTCGTAGGTTTCAGAGACCGGTTCCTGTGCCACCGGGGTATGGAAGGTAAATATCCAAGGGTGGAATTGTTATGCTTGATCTAAAATGGCGCTGGTGCGCAATGCATTCTGGGAGCCCTCAGCCATGATGGATATTTACTTTGCCTGAGCCCATTCTACTTGCATTCCTTCTAGCGTCCAGCCTCTGCCGCAATTGCGAAGCATAAGAGATACAGCAAAGTGCTCTTGATTGTGATGAATGAGCAAACGGCTGACATCGTGCCTGCTTTTTTAAAATCTTCGGCTGCATGAAGACTTCTAATTTTTGCCGCCATTGTGCTTACAAGACCGCGAGCCTGAGAGGGTGGAAGCTCCTCATGCGAAGATTCTTCCTTTACCCCTGCTACTAATAACAAGTTGGCAGTGAGGCCGACACCACACTGTGCTCAGAGCCTTTCATCAAAGAGCTGCCCCCCGCTTGCTTGCATCAGGTTGCACTACCAATACTTAGAATTGGTTTAAGTGTGTGTAATTCCGATTGTTGTCTACAGTACATCCCCCCTGAAGAATTTCCCGTGAATAATTCTCTTGAAGAAATATGGGAATGAAACATGTCAGGTCTCTCTGGCTGTGAGATAACTGTCACGGTTTTAATTATGCATCAAAAGCTGCTGTCTACTTAGAAACAATAATAGGATCTTAATACTAATGTAATAGATCCACAATTAGACATCAGATTGGTATTTGTACTTAAGATGCTAATGTTAGATATTGTGTATTTTTTATGTGTTGTTTAGTATACAATTGGATGTGTGTGTGTTATATTATTAACAACCTTTAATGAGAAATATTGATTACTTCAACTGCTTTACTGTTTTTCTGTCTATTAAAGGTGCAGGTGTTCGTTTTTAAGTTTAACACAGAACCCCTTTAGTTCTATCTTTGGTGTTTTGTTTTCTTTCCTGACTTTTTTATATACTTTTTTTATATTTTTTCACTTGAGGTTTGTTTTGTTGCTCCACATATATGGATTACAGTGGTCGAAATACTGGTTGTATATATATGAAAAAACTTTTTAATATGGAATGAATTTTGTAATAAAATATACATATATTTTTTCAATGACGCTTGTGAGTGTAGTCTGTTGCACTGAGGAGGGCAGTTCGTTAGGTATCCAAACTATTTCTGTTGGATCCTTAAGGGCGAGGACTTGAAAGGAGCTAGGACCTTCTGTTTGTAATAATACAAGTTCAATTGGGCATTGTCCTAGGCCTCTTTTCACAAAAAAACCCAGTCCTTGGTAGTTCTTTGGATATTTACTTCATACCACAGTGAAAAGCTGCACACATTTTGCTGAGTGTTAGATTCACGGTGCCGAGAAAAACATGCTTTCCAAACCTGGTATGTGGTCAAGGACATTTCTGCTGGGAAAGCTAACGTTGTTATGGTTTGCTACTGTTCTCCGTGGAGCATGTTTTTAGAGAAGGGAGGCACTGCACTTCTTGGGGGGAGCTCTCGATTGACCCAGCTGGCAACCGACGGCTGTTCCTCAACTGCGCAAGTGCAATTTCCAGAAGGTTTGAGAATTGACTCCCCTTTGTGGAGTGTGTATATATGCGGAAGCGCAGAGGGGGTCAGGTGAGACTTCAGCCGGAGAAGGACGCTTACGTCCGGCCTTCCTGTGAGCTGTGGTACTCTCGGCCTGGCTGTTCCCGGGGTCTTCCAGCCGCTTCTGGGCGAGATGAGGAATTCTGTTACGCTCACGGTGATGTATTTCCTTTTGAATTCTTTATTTCTTTTGTGATTTATGTCCATATTATTTTTGTGAGTTATTTCTATGTATTTCTGAGCTTTTAATAAATAGCCGTATAAGAGCTGATTATCTTTTAAGAGCGCGTGGCTGTGAGTTATTGCGTCTGTCTACGTTCAAAGTATTTGCTCTGTAATTGCATTGGTGATTTATGATTGTTCCGTGCACTTTGGGGAGAGCAATACAGCGGGCCGGTAATTCCCCATTCACCATTGGCTCTTCCCCATTGCCATTTTTGCCCCCATAGGGCTCAATGGGAATGGGGAAGGCAGCAATTACAGTACCGCAAATTGCGGTACCGTAATTACCTCGAAATTCCCTTTGGGGGTTCCTTCCTTAACGGCTGGTAAAACCAGCCGTTAAGGTCGGGACCCCCAAAGAGACCTCGTAATTAGGCGGTAAGGGGTTAACGGCGCCGCCACCTTTTACGGCGCAATTAACCCCTTACCGCCTGGGTCGTAATGAGGCCCATGGTGTTCTCTACTTCTGTCATAGCTAATTCTGCCTCATTTGCTATTAGTGGCTGTCCCAGTGGTTCTTGGCTTCCTGTTACAGAAGGTTGTCTACTGTCTGGAGTGTCCTTATCTAGTTGGGTCTGGAGTTCTTCTTCGTGTTGGGGTTAATTGCGCAACATTGTTTTGTACTGTGTAAAGTTTACATCGGTGATAGTGCTTTCATTTGCTTTGAAAGCGTCTTCATAGGAGTCATAGGGCCTCATTACGAGGTAGGTGTTAAGGGATTACCGGCACCGGTAAGGACACCGGTGCCGGTAATCCCTTACCACCATATTCCGAGGTCCCTTAGCGGGTCCCTTCCTTAATGTCTGGTTTTTACCAGGCGTTATGGAAGGGACCCGTTAAGGGACTTCAGAGCTCATAACGGTACAGCAAATTGCGGTACCGTTATTAGCTCCATCCCCATTCCCATTGAGCACTACGGGGGCTCGAATGGGAATGGGGAATGGTTCCCGGAATGGGGACTTACCGGGTCCTCCAAGGTTGGAATGACCCGGTAAGTCCCTATTTCAGGAACCCGGACCCGGAATGCGGTAAGGGGGTAGCCATGGTCCTACTAGCACCATGGCTACCTCCTACCTCGTAATGAGGCCCATAGTTTTCTAATATCTCTTCTTCTTTTATCCATGGTTTAAAAAGTTGTAGCAGGGACATGTAATATAGTTCTTTATGTTGAGGTGTTTTAATGACAATTTGATATGATTAATTAAGCTTGGTTTGGTAAGTTTCATTAAGCTGCCTTCACAATTTGTCACTCTATGGGCCTCATTACGACCCAGGCGCTAATGGGTTAACGGCACCGTAAAAGGCTGCGGCACTGTTAACCTATTAGTGCCTAATTATGAGGTCCCTTTGCAGGACCCAACCTTAACGGCTAGTTTTACCAGCCGTTAAAGTAGGGACCCGCAAAGGGACCTTGGTGCTAAGTACGGTACCGCAATTTGCGGTACCGTACTTAGCACCTTCCCCAGTCCCATTGAGACCTATGGGGCAAAAATCGGAATGGGGAAGGGCCAATGTTCAATGGGGAATTACCGCCCGCCAACCTTGGAATGGGGTGGTAATTCCCCACTGAACATTGGCAGACTCGTTACGATACCGGTACCAACCATGGTGCTAATAGCGCCATGGTTTAGCGCCAGTATCGTAATGAGGGCCATGGTTTCCAAAGTGGTACTCCTGTTTGGGTAGTATGTGCCTAGTAAATTATTTTTCAAAATGTCTTGGCTGTTGGGATCATTGTTTCTATGTCATCGTATGATTTGAGAACTCTTTTTCTAGATTTAGCAGGACCAAGACTTAGCCATACTATATTTTCAGATTTTCCATATAAAGCAGTACCGGTTAATGATCTGCAGCTTCATAGGAGCCACATTCTCTGAGAGAGCATTTTTTGGGGGGAAAAAACTTCATAATACAATTCTATTTGGATTAATGCATTACTTAATGCACTCCGTACCTCATGATACTTATTCCAATGATCCTTGACACTTTTTTATTAACATTACAATAAGAATCCCTTGTACAGAGTTTTCATGAAAGGTAAATGCACATGTGATGTCATCAGTGATGTCGTCAATGACATTTGTGATGTCATCTTTGATGTCCTGGGTGTTAGTCTTAGCAGTGCACGGTGGTGGCGCGAGTTATGGTTGCTTAGCTTACGATAACTGGCAAATTTCAGGGGTTTTTCGGTTTTACTTGGAACAATAACGTCCCTTTAACAAAGTTTTTATACTGAATTTCATATGTTTTTAGTAGCGCAACTTCATAACGTCCCTTTGACAAAGATTTTTTACTATATATATATATATATTACATGGCCACGGCAGTGGCCATGTAGTTATGGTTAAGTTGCTGTTTCCATAGGAAGAGCACTTTTTGGGCGGCTTATAACTTGGCTATCCCTGGACGAATCCTCACCATACTTTGCGAAAAAAAGTATTTGGGTCACTCTGAATTTTTTTGCAAAGTTTGGTGAGGATTCGTCCAGGGGAGGCAAAGTTACAGGGGGGGTCCCAAAACTTTTTTTTTCCCCATAGACTGAATGGGAAAATACTTTGCGCACGGCTACAGCCCGAACCGCTGGACGGATTTACACCAAATTTGTGGCAGGAGCGGCGGCCTGGTCCCAAAAGCGTGCTTTTGTAAATTTGGTGTAAATCTGTCCAGTAATTTTTTTAAAAATGACCAAAATGTAAGGCAAAAAAATTTGTGATATCTGTGTTCGCTTCGCGGACGGACTTCCCTGTTCGCTCCGCGGACAGCACCCCGATTGGCCCATGGCCTTGCGTCATGTCCACGGACATGCGACGTTTTCGCTGATTGGACGGCGAGGGGTGTGGAGCGCGTCAGATTTTCTGTGGCGCCCGCCATCTCGTATTCACAGTCGACCACGTACAGCGCAGTGAAACGTGGATAAAAAATTGTATTTAGTGCCGTGTGTTGGTGTGTAAGAGTGTTTGGGGAGGGTGGGGGAGTATGAGATAGGTTCAATGTTTTGTTTTTTTATGTGCTAGACGTTTTTGTTGCGTTCGATTTGTCCGCGGAGAACACGGCTGTTCTGACATTTTGTAAATAAACTAAATGGTGGGGTGTTTAGAGGACGGAGTATGTGTCATTTTTGTTCGCAAGGAAGGTAAAAATGAGCTATGAACACCCGCGGTGTACTTAATTGTTCATAAATACACAAACTGGGGTTGTCCTCAGGACGCTGTCCGTATTGTAATCTGTCTAGTTGAATGTGTTCTAAGAACACTCGCAGTGTCCCGAAATGGTTGCAATTACACAAAATGGGGGTGTTCTGAGAACGTTGTTTGTATTGTTCGTTGTCAGGGTGAAAGTGTTTTAAGAGCACTCCTTTTGTCCGCTAATAGTACAATTTCCTAAGGGCGTCAACTGACTTTTTGTCCACTAAAGAAACGATAAATCCGGCTGGTGTGCGCCGACATTATGTGATAATCCTATGACTGGCGCTATTGACCTGGCTGACTTGCTTTTGCAACACTAAATCATATCTCCCGCCCCTAAGCCTGATATTATCAAAGCATTCATATTCCCCGCCTCTCTCCGTGACGTTACAGGGTGCGTAATCAAACGCACCCAGTCGTCTCCAGTACTACGCGACTTTACACAGAACCCGGAAGACAACACACATTATGTCACAACACAGCGCGCCACAATTCGGAATATGAAACTGTGATTTAAAAGCAAACAGCAAGATTGTACATTTTGTAAAGTACATTTATTTGACATCAAATGTTTAGAGAATATTCAGCAATTTGCATTTGCCTTTGTTGTTGATCCGCAAAAGTTCATGTTGAGACACGCGATGTTCCTTTGCGGTACAGAGAGTGTTAGATCAGCTTACAACTCAGTGCGCCACAATTCGGAAAATATGAAACTATGGTTTAAAAATAAACAGCAGGATTGTACATTTGGTAAAGTACATTTATTTCACATGAAATGTTTAGTGAATATTCAGCGATTTGCTATTGTCTCTGCTGTCGATCAGCAAAAGTTTATTTGGAGCCACGCGTTGTTCCTTTGCGGTAGATAGGCTGTTGGTTTATGATAAAAGCAGTAAATGGTCACTCTGATAATCGGAAGGTTGCTCCAACAACGAGCCATTAGACCACCCTATTGGTTGGTATGTTGTTTGTAGCCGCTAGTACTGCGTAAGGGCCTATTGGTCCTTGGCGATTGTCCCATAAAATGGTGAGGGTCATGAAGTTGCATATTTTGACCTGCACCTGGCAGTTGAAGACCCCATCCACTGGAGTCTGTAAATCGTGACATAGGAAAAACAGAGCCACATACCTTTTTTTTAAAAACATAAATTAATCTCACCAGCCGATCTTCATTAAAAATCATCATTTTATTTATTAGGGCGTGAAAATATTTGCTATCGAAGATAGTGCAACAGAGTATGTTAATAATAAAATAATAATATTTTCCCATTCATATAGCGCTAAGAACCGTGAGGTATCTAAGCAGTGCTTATTATTAACCACAGTGTGTGGTGCTCATTTATCGACCACAGAAGGATGAAAGGCTGAGTTTGGCCTTGCCGGGATTCAAACTTGCATTAGCAAGCTGTGCACGGATGTCAAAGCGAACGCTGTACTCGCTGTGCCACTTGACAGGCTACAGTGAAGTGGCACAGCGAGTAGAGCGCTTGACCGCCTATAGACCGGTTAAATTAGTTCTATTAACCCATCCTGTGTCGTCTGCCTTTTTTAGAGCCCTCTAAACGACAGGGGATCAATTCGGCGGTGATAGTGCGCGGTAGAAAACATTATGCCACTTTCACCGAACAAGTTCAACTTGAGCGATCTTTAATGCTACGCTATTGTAATTATATTTGGTATAAAGTAATCTAAAGGGTTACTTACAGTACAATTGCAATTTCCATTGTCTACGAGTTGTGCAGTCCCAAAATACGACTCTGCGTGTGCCAACGATCTTTCGCATAGTGATATAATATATAAAAGTGGTTTCGTTTCAGAAATTTCATCTTTATCTTCTCTTACGTTTTAGCAACACTCCTTCAAGAGAAGTCTTTCCTCACAATCTCTGTCTGTCAAGGTCAAAACACAATACAACCTCATAGTCTGCTTCGTGAGCCTCTCCGGGGCCCCAGAAAAAAATGGAAGCAGCTGACCTTCAATGTGAACGAGCATAAATTCTTACTTTGCAACATTCTGTGTAAAGCCATCTGTAGAAGTTGTGGAAGCAGCTGACCTTCACTGTGAACGAGCATAAATTCTTACTTTGCAACATTCTGTGTAAAGCCATCTGTAGAAGTTGGTTTTTGCACACCATGTTTGTATATTGTTTGCGTGATATTAAAAAAAGTTTGTTTAAAGGACGTTATGGTTCTAAGTACAGCCGAAAGACCCCTGAAAATCGCAAGTTATGGTAAGCTTTGAAAAATAACTGGCGCCACCACCGTGCACTGCTAAGACTAACACCCAGGACATCAAAGATGACATCGCAAATGTCATTGATGAAATCACTGATGACATCACGTGTGTATGTACTTTTCATGGAATTTGTGTATTAGGGATTTTTATTATAATGTTGCGAAAAAAGTGTCAAGGATATTGCAATAAATATCATACCGTTATTAGTGCTTTGAACGATGCATTGATATAAATAGCATTGTATTATGGGATTCTATCTAGTATACTGAGCTACTAATGGAGAAACATAGCATTGTGTGCAGAGTACAAGATGAAAGTATAATATGTGTAATGTTAATATGTTGAATAATGAAATAATAATTGTCCTGAAATGTTCGAAAAATCACAAAATGGGGTTGTTCTGAGGACGTTATTCGTATTGTGTGATTGCTTAGCTGTATGCAATGAGGGAATGGCACAGAGAGTAAAGTGGATGCCGTCCGCATACAACGCGGCTGTTCGTGGACAGGGCGTGCTACATCTGGGTTTTTCCAGGAAATCCAACATGGAAAGAAGACTGTACGGATCAGCCAATCAGATGTCGAGGTTGTGGATTTGTGTTGAAAGAGACTGTGTGTGGTGAAGATGGCAGAAGTGGAGAAAGTCAGGATGTTGGTGCTCGGAGATATGTTTGTGCATGGTTTACAGCAGTACGCTGAATGCAGGCACGTTGTAAAGAACTTTGATGTGAAAGGAGTGGAGGTGGTGTGGAGCAGTGTGCCTGATTGCAATGTACAGGGAATTGTACAAGTTTGTGAGGATAAGGCCACGATGAACAGTCCGCATGTGGTAGTTTTGCACTATGGTGCTTTCCATTTGGGCAACGTCAGTGCCCCTACTTTGTTGGCTGATTTGGAACGCTTGGTTCAAGCAGTAATGAAGATCCTTCCAAATGCAAAAGTAATTTTTTCTGGATTACTACCTAGGGCAATATGGGACAATAGTTCAGTTTTTTGTCCTCAGCAAAATATTGCTAGGTTTGTCATCAACCGAGGCATGTGTGCCTTCATGCTTAGAGCTGGTATGTTCTTCTGTAACAATGAGAATATTGATGCCAGTAATGCTGTTAATTTTAAAGAAGATGGCATTTCTTTATCTTTTACGGGAAATGCCTTTCTATTTTGGAATGCAAGGGTTGCTTTGGAGAAGGTTATGTGAAGATTTTAGGAGTAAAGTAAGAAATAAAACAAGAAAAAAAATACAAAATAACAGGTGTCTGTCAAGCATCTGTAAAAAAAAAAAAAAACGGCTCTTTTCAGAGCCAACTTCAAAGGGGAAATGGGGCACACTATTTAAATTTACATTCACCACGCTCAGATTTTCGATGTGTCCGCGGACATGGCGGTAGTCCGCGGACATGAAAATCACTACGAGGGGGTTAGTATGTTCTATGTTACATGTATATGAAGTCAGGGATATTATGGTTAAGTTGTGCACTAAAAACCTATGAAATTCAGTGAAAAAACTTTGTTAAAGGGACGTTATGGCTCAAAGTAAACCGAAAAACCCCTGAAATTCGGCAGTTATGGTAACATAAGCAACCATAACTCGCGCCACCGTGCACTGCTAACACTAACACCCAGGACATCAAAGATGACATCACAAATGTCATTGATGACATCACTGATGACATCACATGGCTGGCTCTCCCTTTTTATCCTTTACTGACATATCAAAGCCACATAGTTTTCTTCAGTAACAGTCAGGAAGTAAAAATTGAAAAGGTACTATATTTGTAGACTTAGGGTCCAGTCACATCATATGAAACATATACATAGCGGAGGATACAGGCTTGAAAGAGAGCAATCCTTTCTGTGCATGAAGATAATCATTATGGTTATCAGCACTTTCTCATAGTTTTATTTTTATTACTCTACCTTCCCTCTATATGCCCATATTTGTATACATTATACTCACTCTCCATAGAGTGAGTGGGAAAAAAATTTTGCTCGCGCCTACAGCCCAAACCGCTGGATGGATTTCCACCAAATTTGGACCAGGAGCAGCGGCTTGGTCCCGAAAGCGTGCTTTTGCAAATTTGGTGAAAATCCGTCCAGTAGTTTTTTTTAAAATGACCAAAAAGTAGGTCAAAAAAAATTTGTGATAGCTGTGTTCGGTTTGCGGACACACTTCCCTGTTCGCTCCGCGGAAAGTGTCCTGATTGGCCAATCGTCTTGCGTGATGTTCGCGGACATGCAAAGTGTTCGCTGATTGGACGGCGTGGAGCGTGAAGCGCGTCAGATTTTTCGGTAGCGCCCGCCATCTTGGATTCGCGGACGTCCCCGGACAGCGCGGTGAAACTTTGTTCTAAATGTGTATTTTGTAGAGTGTGTTGGTGTGTAGGAGTGTTTGGGGAGGGTGGGAGTGTATGAGATAGGATGAAAGTTGTGTTTTGTATGTGTTAGACGTTCTTTTTGTGTTTAATTTGTTTGCGGCCATCACGGGTGTTCTGAAATGTTCTAAATAAACTGACTAGGGGGTGTTCTAAGGAGTCAATATGTGTCCGTTTTGTTCGCAAGCAAAGTGAAACTGTTCTAAGAACACTTGTGGTGTCTGGGGTGTGTTCGTAGGGGGTGTCCTGAGGACGCTGTCCGTATTGTTCTCTGTCAAGTTGAATGTGTTCTAAGAACACTTGCGGTGTCCTGAAATGTTCGCAAATAAACAAAATGGGGGTGTTCTGAAGACGCTTCTAAGAACACTCACGGTGTCCGGGGAGTGTTTGTAGGGGGTGTCCTGAGGGCGCTGTCCGTATTGTTCTCTGTCAAGTTGAATGTGTCCTAAGAACACTCGCGGTGTCCTGAAATGTTCGCAAATAAACAAAATGGGGGTGTTCTGAAGACGTTTCTAAGAACACTCGTGGTGTCCGGGGAGTGTTCGCAGGGGGTGTCCTGAGGACGCTGTCCGTATTGTTCTCTGTCAAGTTGAATGTGTCCTAAGAACACTCGCGGTGTACTGAAATGTTCGCAAATAAACAAGATGGTGGTGTTCTTAAGACGCTTCTAAGAACACTCGCAGTGTCCGGGGAGTGTTCGTAGGGGGTGTCCTGAGGACGCTGTCCGTATTGTTCTCTGTCAAGTTGAATGTGTCCTAAGAACACTCGCGGTGTCCTGAAATGTTCGCAAATAAACAAAATGGGGGTGTTCTGAAGACGTTTTTGAGACCACTCCTGGTGTCCTGAAATGTTTGTAGGGGGTGTTCTGAGGACGCTGTCCGTATTGTTCTCTGTCAAGTTGAATGTGTTCTAAGAACACTTGCGGTGTCCTGAAATGTTCGCAAATAAACAAAATGGGGGTGTTCTGAAGACGCTTCTAAGAACACTCACGGTGTCCGGGGAGTGTTTGTAGGGGGTGTCCTGAGGGCGCTGTCCGTATTGTTCTCTGTCAAGTTGAATGTGTCCTAAGAACACTCGCGGTGTCCTGAAATGTTCGCAAATAAACAAAATGGGGGTGTTCTGAAGACATTTCTAAGAACACTCGCGGTGTCCGGGGAGTGTTCGCAGGGGGTGTCCTGAGGACGCTGTCCGTATTGTTCTCTGTCAAGTTGAATGTGTCCTAAGAACACTCGCAGTGTCCTGAAATGTTTGCAAATAAACAAGATGGTGGTGTTCTGAAGACGCTTCTAAGAACACTCCCGGTGTCCGAGGAGTGTTCGTAGGAGGTGTCCTGAGGACGCTGTCCGTATTGTTCTTTGTCAAGTTGAATGTGTCCTAAAAACACTCGCGGTGTTCTGAAATGTTCGCAAATAAACAAGATGGTGGTGTTCTTAAGACGCTTCTAAGAACACTCCCGGTGTCCTGGAATGTTCGTAGGGGGTGTCCTTAGGACGCTGTCCGTATTGTTCGTTGTTAAGTTGAAAGTGTTCTAAGAACTATCGCGTTGTTCTGAAATGTTCGTAGGGGGTGTCCTGAAAACGGTGTCCATATTGTTCGCTGGCAAGTTCAAAGTGTTCTAAGAACACTCACATTGTTCGCGGACATTAAACGTTTCCCATAGATCATAGTTGAAATGTTTGACTCTAAGGATGTGATATGCTGCGGTGGTTGTTGCCAGGGCATAGAGTCTTGGGTGCATTGCCATTTGGCCATGCACCCAAGACTCTATGCCCTGGCAACAACCACCGCAGCAGATCACATTCATATTTGCTTATAACTTTGGGTGAAAAACAAATGTATATGGAACAAAGGTATTAGATACTATGGATGTGATATGCTGCTATGGTTGTCCTTATTATTGTATACTTACTGTTTGGTCTAGTAATGGGAGTCCATGTTTTTCTTCTTCATTTCTGTGATAAAAGAAAATAGCATGTTAGTATTAGTATTTTGTAATGACTTATTACATTGTATAAGCAATATACTTTTATTTTTTTTCGACCCTCATATTTAGTAGAGTACAAATCAGAGTACTGTGCAATTTGCTCAGTTTCTGTATTTGTTGCTAAAATCATTGGGTCTGTGGGAGAAAAAAAAATCCATGTTGGATTAAAAAAAAAACTTTTTCTGTTATGCTACAGTTTATTTCTTTGTTTGTTTTCAGTGTTCACTTGTTTCTGGCTAATGCTTTATACTTTGCTTTGTTGTATTTTTTTTTGGAGCAGTAACAGATTCTTCATTTGTTTTGATATTATAAAATTTTGGAGCAGTTAGATACCAATTGGCGTATTTTAACTGTGTAGTTGTTGGCCTAATTTAGTGGTATTCATTTATCTGATTAGTTGTTGTAGAATCTTTAAGCTGTTAGATAGCTTTTGGAGTATTCTAACAGTTTATATTATTTTAACACAAATTTATAATTTTGGGACATTTAGATACCAATTGGCGTATTCTAACTGTGTATTTTTTGGTCTAATTTAGTGGTATTCATTTATCTGATTAGTTGTTGTAGAATCTTTGAGCAGTTAGATAGCTTTTGGAGTATTCTAACAGTTTATATTTTTTTAACACACATTTACTTAAAGGTTTAAATACAGTTTATTTATCAAATTTTGGTTTTAAGAACATCAAATAAGCGTTTGTAAGATTTGCTGGTAATCTCTGATTTAGAGTAATGGTACTATCATTGCATTAAAACCATCCACATTTCTTTTTTATATATGCGGTGTAGTGCCCTGAATTGGTTGTGGCTCCTGCGTGGTAGATTATACCTATTGTTGTGAAGGTTTTCTTACCAAGTGATATTTGACCATGTGTGAATCCAGTCAGCTTGCAGTTGTTTTTGGTACCATCTGCATTGTAACGTAGAAGCATTAGTATTAAGTATTTACTATGTGTTTGTATTACTAACGTGGAGCGATTATCTGAATTGCAGGTAGAGCATAATTTACCATGGTTTGCATTTTGTACGAGTTGCTGAAATGGAATGGATTCACAATTTGGTATTGATATATATATGAAGCGTTCATTGGGGATTTCGTCTTGTGTCACATTGTTGCAGAGAGTGCATGTATGTTTCCACATGTATGAAATCTGAAAGATTTCATTTATAGGTATGTTTTTGTTTTCCAGTACTTGTAGTAAGTACATTAGAAATTCTTGTGGATCTTCCTGTGAGTTTATAGTGAATTTCACCATTCCAGCACAGTAGTCCAATTGTCGTCTTATTCCAAAAACACTATATGTGTTGTCAGGATTGTTTGCTGCATTTCTGTGAAGTACTAACATTTGCAAACACAATGGGTCTGTACTGTGTAAGTAAATGTTGTCAACAATTGGTGGTAATTGAAATAGAATATTCATTGCTACATTTGCATAGCAATTTACACCAACTATATTTGAGAATTTAAATGGTCCAGGTAGTTCTGTATCTAACTGCTTTTTTTGGAGTTTGTCTTCCTTCTTTAAAGAAGTAACTGGTTTACTTTCTCCAATTGATTCTTGTTTGTTTGTGGTACTTGATGAAGTATTAGTTTCTTTTACTCTCTTTGGAGGATTTGCAGTGACGTCCTGTTGCATTTCTGTTTGATTTAGTTTTCTTTTACAACGTTTTAGTTTTTGTGGAACAGAATATGTGTTTAGATGGGGAGTATATAGTGAGCGAAGTCTATTATATTCTAAAATGCAAGGAATATCAGCGTTTACTTTACTTGCATCAAAGTTGATTAGAAATAGACCGTCAAGTGTACATAAGCGTGATAGTGCTACGTAGCTCATGGCTTCTTTAAAGACTGTGTTACCAATATCTATCATTGCTTTGTCTAGGGTAAGACCTTGTGATTTATGAATTGTGACTGCGTATGCAAGAGTTAGAGAAAATTGTTCTCTGCGTACATACATACTTTGAAGAGAAGGAATCTAGCTGTTGAGCGTCCTATCCGTTTTACTTCTGAAAGTTTGTCAAAGAGTATATTGAAAAACTGAATTTTGTTGTCACGTGGGTATGTTTGAAAGCCAACAACTGTACCCAGTGCTCCATTAACTAGTCCTTGGTCCACGTCAAGGTTACGTTTAAGCATTACTCTGCGATTTAAGGATAATTTTAACATCTTTTCTAAGCCTGCTGTGTTTGAGATTGATTTTTCTAAATTATTTAGTCTTGTGGCTTGGTCACACATAGGTAGTGTCATACCATGTACATCTAGTTTGTCTGTGGCGCTAATTTCCATTATTGGTTGAATTTCTTTACTTAACATTATTTCATTGAATTTGAGACAGCTTGCAAGAGTTGGCATTAAGGCCATACAATTGACATTTTTGTGGGCTAATTGTTCCATAACATCTGTAGCACATGCATTATCGCCATAAAGTGCATTAATGTCCCGGGTTTTCAATGTGCTTCTGCTTCTTTAGAAAGTATACCAACTCTCAAACTTTTTAAAATGTTGGCATAAGTTAGATCTGCAGATTGGCGCATGTTTTCTGTTAATTCTGTGTATTTGAAATGTTGCCAAAGGTTGACATTTCCAATGCTGCCAAACAGTTTTATGGCAGAGTTTGTGCCCTAATATTTTAAAAATAGGTTCACCTTTTACTGGTGTTAATTGAAGCAGATCTCCAAAAACAATAATGTGTTTTCCTGCAAAGATCTGTTCATAGTCTGTTTTGAGAACTTCTTGTAATCTGAGGTGAATCAAAGCTAACACCTGGTTGGAGACCATGCTCACTTCATCTATTAGTAGCATTTTCATTTGTTTCAATACTCTGCGTAATTCCATTGCAGCTTCTGTAGAAAGTTTGTAATAGTCTAATTTGTTCTGGTGTTCTACTGGTAACAGTAGTAATCGGTGTAATGTAACACCACCTATGTTGTAGGCAGCTAAACCTGTGGGGGCAGTGAAAACAGCTGACAGTTTGTTGTTTGTCAATTGTTGAAGGAACTTACTAATGATTTTGATTAGGAATGTTTTGCCAGAACCAGCTTCACCACTGACGTACAGTAGTATAGGTTTATAATTATGGCAGGAACATTCTTTATTTTCATGTTTTACACCATGTGAAATTTGTTTTGTTACTTCTTGAAAAATGCTACTTTGCTCATTGTTTAGTTTTGATTGTAGTATAGTTAAGTCTTCCTTATCTTCATACTGACACATGGTGATTTCTACTTCTATCATAGCTAATTCTGCCTCATTTGTTATTAGTGGTTCTCCCAGTGGTTCTTGGCTTCCTGTTACAGAAGGTTGACTACTGTCAGGAGTATCCTTATCTAGTTGGGCTTGGAGTTCTTCTTCATGTTGCTGTTCATTGTGCAACATTGTTTTGTACTGTGTAAAGTTTACATCAGTTATAGTGCTTTCATTTGCTTTGAAGGCATCCTCATATGAGTCATAGTTATCTAGTAATTGTTCTTCTTTTCTCCATGGTTTGAAGAGTTGTAGCAGGGACATGTAATATACTTCTTTATGTTGAGGAGTCTTCAATGACAATTTGATATGATTAATTAAATTTGGTTTAGTGAGTTTAACTAAGCTGCCTTCATAGTCTGTCACTCTATATTTACCTTTTATTTCATCAGGTTTCATATTATTTTTGTATGTGGAGTTTTGGGCTATTTGGTATAGACACATGTTTTCCAAACGATTACTTCTGTTTGGGTGGTATGTGTCCAATAAATTGTTTTTTAAAATGTCTTGGCTGTTGGGATCATGTTTGGCTATTGTTTCTATATCTTCATATGATTTTAGAACTCTTTTTCTAGATTTAGCTGGACCAAGACTTAGCCATACTATATTTTCAGATTTACCATACAATGAAGTACCAGTTAAACGATCAGCTGCTTCATAAGATCCACATTCTCTATGGGTGAGCATTTTTATGCCCAGCTGTATAATTTCTGAGATACTGTTTTATCTGATGACAGGTCATTCCAGAGGTCTTGGAGCTCTGTCTTTTCTGCTTTAGTTAAGTATGCTGTGACATATCGTGCAACTGCAGTAGAATTGTCTGCAATGTACTGCACATCTATGTTTGCATTCCATAAGTGGGCAATGATTGCCTTATAATCATTGATATATTTTTCTTTTTCTTTTCTTTTTATGTAATATGTATTTTTAGGTGACTTACCTTTAACACTATGTATAACTGAAGACATGAGGTTGTTTACTTGACCTGTATTTGTAACTGGTCTAGGGAAACCAAATCGGCATTTGGTGTAGTATTTGCCTTTGTTTTTGTATTTGCGACGACAATATTTTCCACATTTGTGTCTTTGAAATTATAAAATTTGTGCACGAAGATCACTATTTGTGGCTTCTGATGGAATTTCACAAGTGACATATTTTTCAATAAACTGTAAAACAGTGGCATCACTGTCTTGACCAAATTTAGGAGCATCTTTAATCCATAAAAGCATGTGGATATGTGGTGCTCCTCTGGCTTGGTATTCTTTTCTCCAAAAGAAGTGTTGCACTTCTCCAAGGGGAGGAACAGTTTTATTACAAATAAAATGTAGCATAGCAATGAAGCGATGGTGAAAATATCTTGAAACATTAACAGGATCCAAAGAACAAAGTTCTCCAGGTGTTAGAATATCTATGTTTGCTTTGTTTTTATTTGATATGCGTAGGAAATCATGTAAATCTTCCCATGCATATTCTGCACAACTTAATGTAACAAACCAAGTGGGTGGGCCAAGGTTTCTGATCATACAACGTACATCTCCATGACGTCGAAACCAGTACTCTTTAGTACCACGCATATTTGCTAATAGATTTGTAATATTTGATTGTAAAACCTCATCCTTTTGTTGCACTTTCTCTAATAATTGTGTAGCTGTCATATTTTGAAAGTGTGATCCTGATTTTAATATGTGTGCAACTCCGTAACATAAAGTTGCTAGTTCACTTTCAAAGAGTAGGTGGAATATGTATTCCACATTTTGTCTAAATCTGGGATCTTCAGAATACACCCGTAATGAGCGGTATTCTGAAGCTGATATTTGAATAGGTCTATCATCATACCTTCCTCCTTTGCCAGTAGGAAAGAGTAGAGGAAAAGCATGTGCTTCTATACTTTTTTCCCATATACTGATTGGTGATCCTTTTGTTTGACGCATTTGGTAAGTTTCCAGTACATCTTGTATGGTGTCATTACAGTGCAAAGGATGAATTGTATAATGGTCTAAAGTATTTGATATTGTAGCAGGATCTAGTAGCTCAAATTGACCTGCTTCTTGTGTTTCTTGAATTATTTCAGTTGTATCTTTCAAGTTTTCTTCAATATTAATTTCTTTGTAATATTCATTATTCTCTTTAAGATATTGTAAGGCTTGTCTAACTTTATATAAATCTACCAGCTGTTGCCATATTTTTTTGTCCTTTGTAGGTACTCCATTTACTAATATAATTAAAGATTGCTGCATTGGACGTTGCACCCCTAGAGTATGCACATTTTCTTTTAGATTTAATGGTAAATAAACTACTTTTCCACGAATGCCTTTTACCAATTCAGAGGGAGGTAATTTTGCTGTTTTTGGTTGAAGGCTTATTATTGCTTGAAATGGGTGTACTGTTTGAATTATGATGCTCTCATATAAATTAAATTGTTGTAGAGGTTTTGGTACTGGGTATAATTCCAAATTATTTGTGATAGAACGTGAAGGAGTTTGGTTGTTGTCAAGTTTTGTAGTGCAATAACTGCAAAGTATTAAGGGCTCAGTTATTTCATATTTGTTTTCTGCTACAAGGTAGAGAGCTAATTCAAACCATTTAGAATCTTCATTGTCTTCTATTTTGTATGATAGGTCCACAGTTGTTGTGTTACTTTTATAAAAAATTCTATGGCAACATACACATACATGGTTTGGTACTTCAGCTGATGTACTTTTAAATTTTAGTATTTCTTTTTTGTATGTGTTTAGCAAAAGGTTGCCATGTGTAGAATTGTTGCTTAATTGGTTTAAAGCTATTTCATTCTGTAAATGGCTTTCACTTCCAAAATATTTTTTCTGGATATAGCGAATTTCTTCAAGTAGGTCTTTTGCTGTACCATGTAGAAGGATGTTATTTAACTTTGCTAGTGCTAAAGCAGGACTTTTAGCATAGTACAGTTTATAGACTAGATTTCTTATAGTTGAATGATGTGTTGATATCCTTTTGATATAATGGAAAGTGATTTTACAAGTAGGTCCTGTAATGCAGGCCAATGAATGTCCTTGTAGTCCTGTGTACTTGCGCACTGGACAGGTATCATCTATATTTTGCAGTAATTTCATTTTGATTTTGTCTTTGCTTTTTACATATTTATTGAGGAATTGGCGTAAAGATTTGAAACATTGTTTGGGAATCATTACACATTGACGTGCATGGCTATTTGTACACTAGACGTTCTGATTCAGTTGAATGGAGGGGTAATTCTAAGTTTTCATGGCATATTTTTGTAAGGAGTACTTCTTGTTCCATTATGGTATTATTCACTTTTTCATAACCTCGACCACCGCTATTTATGGCAATTGTATTTGTTTGCTTTTGTTTGTACGCTTCTTCATTAAAATATGGTTCTGTGCTCGTAGTGTGATTCCATTCACCTCCGCAGATACTTAAGAAGTTCTTTCTATTGACATTTCGCTTATTGAGAAGTCTTTTTTGTAATTTAGTTATTAGTTTTGTTAGTGGTTTCATTTTGTTTAACAGTAAAATAAATAAATTTCTTTTGAGAAGAATTGCACTGTCCATCAATGCTTCTAAGATTAATTTCCTACGATAGGTTTTAAGCTTTGAACCTGATTTCTCTCCTGTTTTTATAAGATTTTGAAGGACTTTGTGACGGTATATTTTGGCTAAAATACTTTTCTTGGTATGCTTACTTTGCACTATATTAAAATTTGAAGAAGTAGTTTTATCTGTACTGATAGCTGATTTTCTGTTAATTGTTTTTTGGTTTGTTTTACATTTCGATAGAGGAAGCGAAGTTGTTGTACTTGAAACTTCTTGTGTTTCACTAAATGATTGTATTAGCTGTTTTGTTTCAACTTTTTTTACAAATTCTGCTAGAGATGGATGCTTATGTTGGACACCTTTATTTTCATTTGCTCTACTTTTGCGTTGCTTCCTACGGACTTGACTTTTGGTAGGCATTCTTTAGGGTCTGTTGAAAAAAATAAAGAAGATATGGGTTGGGGTGTTCTGGAATGTATTTGTGCTGTGTGCATGAGTGTTTGAGTAAGATGATAAAGATGTATGTAATGGTGTGAGATTGTGCATTGGGAACTAAAACTAGTAGGGATAGGTATTCTTGAATTTATGTGTTACTAAACTGGGGTTCAGATGACAAAAAAAAAGTAAGCTAGTGGTGTGGAAAAGTAAAAATAGTAAATCTAATGTTGTCATGCCTGCGCCATGGGCGCATCCATTTACGCTCAATTTGGACTATATGTTTATCATTTAGTTACAACAGACTCTTGGATCCATCTATATTTACTTTGTGAACTTTATTTCCCATTTGCGAGACTTTGGTGCTTTATTATTATTTCCAACAAACTACGCATACCATAATGCACCTGGCTACAAGCATCGATTCCTGGCTGTTCCTATTGGTTATCAAAGGAACTACACCCCCCAGAAGCCCTAGGGACTTGCCCTGCTTCCACCAGCCCAGGAACAGAAAGGGAGGTGGCCGATTGCCTGCAGGTGTGCTTCGCCAGGTGCAACCAATTTGCCTGCCCCTGTGCTGGGCTAGGCAGTATAAAGGCTGCTGCCTGCAGTGGCTCAGCCTCTTGCATCTGAGAGTCCTTCCTCCACCTTTTGCATCTTCCTACGGATCTTGTATGCTGCTTACCTTCACTCCCGCTTGGACCCTCCCTTGTTGCTTGCTCCACCCTGCTGCCTCCAGCCATAGCCTTCCAGGCTCCCTGCCTCACAGCCCTGCTCCTCTGGGCTCTCCACACTGCAGCTGATCACGCTCTGCTGCCTTCCAGTCTCCGCCCTTGCCCTGCCGGGCTCTCCACATTGCAGCCGATCACGCTCTGCTGCCTTCCAGCCTCCGCCCTTGCCCTGCCGGGCTCTCCACATTGCAGCCGATCACGCTCTGCTGCCTTCCAGCCTCCGCCCTTACCCTGCCGGGCTCTCCACATTGCAGCCGATCACGCTCTGCTGCCTTCCAGCCTCCGCCCTTGCCCTGCGGACCCTCTACATTGCAGCTGATCACGCTCTGCTGCTTTCCAGCCTCAGCCCTTGTCCTCTGGGCTCCCTGCCCTGCAGCCTGCCTCACTCCGGCTGCCTTCAGCCCTTGTCTTCTGGGCTCCCTGCTCTGCAGCCTACCTCACTCTGGCTACCTACAGCCCTTGTCCTCTGGGCCTTCCTACTTTGCAGCTTATCACGCTCCGCTGCCTACTACCTACCTTTTCCGCTGGGTTCTCGGCCTAGCAGACCTCTACAGTCCTCTGCTACCTTCTACGTTCAGTGGCCCTGTCCCTCAGGGTTCACTCCTTACTGCCCGGCCCTTACGGGATCCTTGCCGTGCAGTCTGCTTTACTCTGCTGCCCTAAGCCCTTTTCCTCTGGGCGTTCTACCTTACAGTCCTACCCCTGTGGGCTTACTCATTGCTTTCCTGCTCCTCTGAGCTCTCAACCTTGTTCCTTACTGTCCTCTGCTATCCTATCCTGTTACAAGCCTTTCCTTTCATTTCCTTCTGCTAGTTTGCTATCACCTCCTTTCCTGGATTTGTCTGTAGTATCTTCTCTTGTACTGTTTGTAGACCCTTTTGTACAGAGCTTGTCTCTTGGTTCCCATCAGTCAACCTCTGCCCCTTCCCTTGTCCTGTTTCTACATTACAGACACCCAGAGCTGCTGTTCCAAGTCATGAGCAAACAGCGTGGGCCTCTGTTATAGCAAACTGTGCAGAAGGCTAGAGTATTTCCAAGGTTCGTGGAATACTCTTTTCCTGTATCTGCATACACCCCAAGAGGGTATTCATTCTGTATCTTTTCCCTTGCTACTCTTGCTTACTCTTCGTTCTCTTTCCTTTCCGCTGTGTGTGTTCTTATCTGTCCACTTTATTTGGCACAACCACCCAAACCCTTTCTGGGTATCCTGTGCCACTCTTAATAGAGTGCCACTCCTGACAAATGTATACAATTAAAACAGTTGTTTGTTCTATAATATGAAAATTGTAGTGGTTCAGTTGGCTAATTTGTGTGTCCAAAAATAGAAATTTGTGGGCCTTTCTGGCTGTAAATCGCTGTTTAAGACAGGGACATTTTTGGACAAAATGGTACAAATCTCTATTTTTAGAAACCAAAATAGCTTGTATTAATGTTATAGTATATTTCATCAATTATACAAATATTATGGTGAAATTTTACTTACTTTTTATTTAAATTAACAGGTAACTTCTTAGTTTTTTTTTCTTCTTCGAATTCGGCTGCTTCTTTTCAGGAAACTGGTCCTCACTGCAATTGTAAAAGCTTCAAATTAGTAACTTTGTTTGTATATAGCAGTGTTTTTAATTTAGATATTGATTTTTTTAATTGAAATCCTCAGTGCCTTCTGTAAAACCATTAAACTAATTTATTTACACAAGATACATTGCATCAGTTCAGTACATATGATATGTTCTTAATGAAGAAATTGTATTGAATGACTAACTGTAGCAAAAAAAAAATATCTTTACTATGTCTTGTGAAATTTATAATATATTAGTGAATACCACTATTTCTGTAAGTAAACTGTTCTAGGTAATAGCGCCTCAATGTCATGTCTAATTTAAAGTAATTAAGTAAATAAATAAATAAAAACACAAAATATGAAATTGTATAAGTATTTTTATAAAGGTTTAAACATAGATTGTGTTTGCATGCAATTTTGTTTGAATATATGTAGTCTATATATTTCATTTAAAAAATGTTAGTTTAACATGATTTAGTGTGTGTGTATAAAGAAAGTAAAAAGTATAAAGGTTTTTAAGTGATAGTTGATTTTAGGAAATTGAAAAAAAGTACAGTAAATTCATTTTACAGATTTTACAAGGTAAAAGTCTGTTTGAAAATGTGTTCATCTACTATACAGAAAATATGCATACCTGAAGTTTGTGTTCATGCATATGGATATGCATGGAGCTGCAAGTACAAATCTTGAAGACTTGTACAGTATTTCTGGTAGATGCTGCTTGCCAATGATATGACACTTGTACTCAGAGAGATTCAGAGTACATTTGCAGTGCTGATCTGTGATGATGCAGTTAGATGTAGAGGTCTTGAATGTGATTGGTGCATGGTCATGTGATTTTTGAGGTACATCCAATGAGGGAATGGCAGAGAGAGTGTAGTGGAAATGGTAGAAGGGCTGTTCATGTTACGATATGTCCGCGGACATGGCGGTAGTTCGCGGACATCGGAAGTTACATCCGGGGATTTTTGGGTTCAGAAGTCATGCAAATGAGAATAAGCACTGAAAGGGATTGGTCAGGAAAGTTTGGTGGGTGTGTTGTGCCAGGAGAGATTTTCTCAGATACTCTTTTTGCTGAGAGAAGAAAAGATTGCTATGGCTGTGTGTTTCAGAAAACAGATTGTTTGGATTTTAGGAGATTCGTGGATACATTGGTTGAAGGTGCAAGCAGAAAGCTGTGGAGTGGCTGTAGATCTTGGATTCCCACATGTGGAAGTACACTGGCATGGAGTACGTGGAATTAAGTGGTTGGACTTGCTACCTCTCTGTGCTACTTTGGAGACAGAGCAACATCCAGACATAATTGTAATTCATTATGGAGGGAACAGTTTAGAACATGTGACTGGGATTTTTTTGCAATTTGCTATGAAAGAAGGATTTAGGAAGGTTATGGACATGTTTCCTAATTCTCAAGTGATATTTTCACGGATTGCGCAGAGACATATGTGGCTTCGTTCTTCTTCATTTGGTCCACACATGGAAAAAGCAAGGTGCAATGTTAATAAGGCTGTTTGTGGCTTTCTAAGAGATTTTGGCATGTCTTCTTTTCACAATGAAAATATTATGTTTTGTAGTACATACATTTTTTGCAGAGATGGAGTCCATCTTACTTATGCTGGCAATCAGATTTTTCTGAGAAATGTACAAAATGCATTGCGACCTTTTTTGGAATTACAACAACAATTTTGAAGTAGATGTTAAGCATTTACAATTTTTGACTTACAAACACCACCCAAAGGCTCTTTTCAAAGCCACCACTTCTTTCCAGAGAAAATTACAATGTTTGTGATGGAGTAGCAACCCAATTTTTTTAATGTTTGCGAACTGTCCGTGGACTTCTAAAAAATACAAAGAGCCCTGCTTCATTTATTTTCACTTCTATTTTTTAACTGGGAAAGGCGGCTCTGAGCCTTATTTATTTATTTTTTTGTAATTTTGTATTTTTTTTGGTTTTTCAGACACGACACACTAGGAGAGGAGGGTAAAGGAGGGTAAAGGGGGGGACACCAACCACAGGGATAAGAAAGGGTGAGCTGAGAGAGGAAGATGTAGAGTGGGTTTTATTTGGGTAGTGAACAGGTCTTCTCGTGCTCTGAGACGATAGTCTCAAAAGCACTCCGAAGTCGCTCCCCCCTGCAGAGTACTGTGTCACAGTACATACATACAACTGTGACCCTCGAAAGGTAAGGGTCATCAGCATTCTGTATGGCCTGTGAGGCAGCTTGAGAAAGACGCTGTCCCACAGAGGTGGTCCTTGTGGTGACAGGATCAGTAACAGAGGATGAAGTAGAGGAAATCAACCTGCTACGTTCTTCGCAAGGTACAACCCTGCGAATAGCCCCAGAGTGAAATGACCTCAGGTGTCGCTTCATAGTAGTCGTCCCAAAGCTGTAGTTACCGTGCTTCCCGCGACTGAGTATCATTTTGCACTCATTGCAGGTAACATGGTTCGCACGAGCCTTAGGACCATTCCCATGAATGGTAAATAACCGCCACACCCAAGACTCACGCCTAGTGCGGGTAGTAGGGATTTCCTCTGCCTCATTCTCATCATCCTCTTCTTCCTCCTCCGCATCCTCAGTCCTGTTCCCCTCTTCAGGCCCTTGGGGAGGTGGTGGTGGTGGAGGGGGTGGTGGTGGTGGTGCTGAAGCAGGTGCAGCACCAAGTGGCAGTTCAGCAGCCAAGGATGCCATCTCGATGATGGTGTAGTCTGCAGGTGGCAGCAAAAATCACTGTGTTCTGAAGAATAGCCAGTAACACAATGGGAATAAGCTCTTGGGCGTGGTCTTTTATAGGGGTGCTTGTGCGCGGTCCGCGGACATGCGCACTGTGTGCGGACAGATCGAACACAAAAAAAGGATCGGAAAGTTTCAAAAGGTATATAGAAACTCAAGATTGCTATGTGAGACTTGTGGCATGGTGAGATTTTATTAAAAAATATTATGGATTAACTGAAAATGTACTTTTAAATTGTTCGGGGACACGAACAGTGTCCGCATTTCAGGACACACGATGTGCGTGGGCGCGGTCATATGCTCTGTTTGCGAACTAGTCTGCGAAGGAAGCGCCTGTCCGCAGGACACCAAGTGCACGGAGATTGGTTAGCGCATGCGCATTGATGTCCTACGGACACTGTTCGGGTTCTGAAGTAATTAAAAGTGCGTCACACGTGAAACGAACATTTCAGGACACCGCGTGTGTTCTTAGAACAGTTTAAACTTGGTAGCGAACAGTAAGGACAGATATAGTGTTCATCAGGACATGTGTAATTTAGTTTATGTACGAACATTTCAGGACACCAATTGTGTTCTTAGAACAGTTTCAATTGGGTAGCGAACACTACGAACAGTTGTACTGTTGTTCAGGACACATAATTTTTGTTTATTTACGAACATTTCAGGACACCAATTGTGTTCTTAGGACAATTTTAAGTTGATAGCGAACATTACGGACAGATATAGTGTTCTTTAGAACACTTTAATTTTTGTTTCTTTACGAACATTTCAGGACACCACGTGTGTTCTTAGAACAGTTTCAACTTGCTAGCGAACAGTACGAACAGGTGTGGTGTTCTTCAGAACACCTCCATTTTCGTTTATGTACGAACATTTCAGAACACTCGCACTCTCCGCGGACACTTTTATTGTTTTTTTAAAAAAAAACGGAAACTATTCACAATACAATATAAAAATTAAACTTTATTTAACATATATTAATAATTTATGACAGAGAAGGTGAGGCAGAAACAGAAACAAAAATAGGAGAATTTGGGGTTTCAACATGATTGGTATTAGGTGAAGAAGGGATGGAAATCTCATCAAAACGTTTTGGATTATGGAGAGGGTTTGGGGATAATTGACTGGGATATGGTGAGGAGGGACAAGTACATGTGGGGCAATGGTATGACGTTTTTGTTTTAAAATGATCTTCAACAAAAGTTTTCAAATTATTAAAATTGGTCAACAGTAAATCAATTTTTTCTTTTATGTTGTCAAGCGTGTTTTCCATAACAGCTTCTTCAGAGGTAGTTTCTATTTTGTTATGCTCTGTACAAAAAAAATATATATATGTTAAATGTATACAAAATAATAATATTTAAATGGTTTATATTATAAAGTGTTTACCATTAGTTTCACTATCTTGTGACATTTCTTCATGTGGGAAATTGTCCTCTAGCCATTCCAGAGTACTAGACATTTCTGTGACAAAAAAAAGAAAAGATAATATATTTTTTAATCTAATACAGAAAGTTTATAAATATATGAGTAAAATGAAGTACACTTACTATTTCTGGTAAGATAACTCCTATGTATTCAGTGGGTCTGGTCTTGTTCTCAGTTCTGTTGTGTCTGTGAGGTAATTATGCTGGAAGCCAATTTATGTTCTTGAGGTATATTCCATTTCAGAACATATTGTATTTAAATGAATGGTTAGTGTGTTACATATATCGGTTACATTTCTTATGTATTACTATATATAATGTGTTTGTGTGCTGCTTTCTGAATTTGTTAAATGTTCTTATATTATGATATAACAATCAAACATACCTCAACACCCCCCCCCCACAGTTTTTAGGTAGTGGTACTGTTTTCCGAAAATGTCCGCGAACATTAAATAAGTTCGCAGACATCACGTTCATAAGAAGAGATCTAGTCAGTTCCATATGACATGTATATAAAGTCAAAGTCATTATTGTTAAGTTTTGCTACAAAAAAACTATGAAATTCAGTGAAAAAACTTTGTTAAAGGGACGTTATGGTTAAGTTGCGCTACTAAAAACCTATGAAATTCAGTGAAAAAAACTTTGTTAAAGGGACGTTATGGTTAAGTTGCGCTACTAAAAAGCTATGAAATTCAGTGAAAAACTTTGTTAAAGGGACGTTATGGTTCCAAGTAAAACCGAAAAACCCTTAAAATTCGCCAGTTATGGTAAGCTAAGCAACCATAACTCGCGCCACCACCGTGCACTGCTAAGACTAACACCCAGGACATCAAAGATGACATCACAAATGTCATTGATGACATCACTGATGACATCACATGTCTGGCTCACTATTTTTTCTTTTGCTGACATATCTATGCCACATGGTTTTCTTCAGTAACAGTCAGAAACTAAGAATTTTATTTTATTTGTAGACATATCCTTCTAGTAGGTTCTTACAGTAATTCCCTTAGAGTACAGTCACATCATATGAAACATATACATATGGGAAAACACAAGCTTGAAAGACAGCAATCCTTTTTGTGCATAAAGATAATCACTAGACTTATGAGCACTTTCTGATAGTTCTGTTGATTTTTTTTATGGCTGTACCTTCCCTGTATATGGTCATATTTGTATACATTGTACTCACACTACTTTCCTTAGGGTCCAATCACATCAAGTGATACATATACATAGGGTAAATAGCAGCTTTGAAACAGAGCAATCATTTATTTGCATGAAACTAATCAGTTAAGTTATGAATTGTTTCTGCTACTACTTGTGATTTTTTGCTAACTTCACTTTCCCTGTATATACCCATATTGGTATGTGTTCTTGTGTCTTTGTGTTTTGTCTATAGTAATGCAATTATGTAATACATGGGTTTTATTAGCTACTTATTACATATTCACAGTACACAAAAATCTATTAAGAAAACAATTATCATTTCATTATTCAACATATTAACATTACGAATATCATACCTTCATCTTGAACGCTGCACACAATGTTATGTTTCTGTATGAGTAGCTTAGTATACTAGATAGAACCCCATAATAGGATGCTATTTATATCAATGCATCGTTCAATGCACTTATTAGGGTATATTTCTTGCAATGATTCTTGACACTTTTTTTGCAACATAATAAGAATCCCTTCTACATAAAGTACATACACATGTGATGTCATCAGTGATGTCATCAATGACATTTGTGATGTCATCTTTGATGTCCTGGGTGTTAGTCTTAGCAGTGCACGGTGGCGGCGCGAGTTATGGTTGCTTAGCTTACCATAACTGGGAATTTCAAGGGTTTTTCGGTTTTACTTGGAACCATAACGTACCTTTAACAAACTTTTTTCACTGAATTTCATAGGTTTTTAGTAGCGCAACTTAACCATAACGTCCCTTTAACAAAGTTTTTTCACTGAATATATATATATATATATACATACAGCAACTTAACCATAACTACATGGCCACGGTAGTGGCCATGTAGTTATGGTTAAGTTGCTGTTTCCATAGCAACATAGCAAGAGCACTTTTTGGGCGGCTTATAACTTTTCTCCCCCTGGACGAATCCTCACAAAACTTTGCAAAAAAAGTATATGGGCGACTCTGAATTTTTGCAAAGTTTGGAGATGTTTGGGCCAGGGGGGGCAAAGTTATAGGGGGGGTCCCAAAACTTATTTTTTTCCATATACTGAATGGGGGAAAAACTTTGCGCACGGCTACAGGTGAAACCGCTGGACGGATTTTGACAAAATCTGCGGCAGGTACAGGGGCTTGGTCCAGAAAGCGTGCTTTGGTAAATTTGGTCACCATCCGTGCAGTATGTTTCTTTATAATTAACAAAAAGTAGGTCTGAAATAATTAGTGATATCTATGTTCGCTCCGCAGTCACACTTCCCTGTTCGGTCGACGAACAAGATACCGATTGGCTAAGGGGCTGGAGTCATGACCGCGAACACGCGACATCTCTGCCCATTGGCTGCTGCGAGACGTGTTCTTCGTCAGATGGTTTGGATGCACCTGACATCTTGGATCCACGGAAAGCGGAGCAACAACCAGCGTACATATGCTTTTTTCATGAAACTATTTTGCTGTGTCACAGAGCATTGGGAAAGGTTCAGACAGTAAGACATGGGTGATCAATGCATTTGTTCATCGGTTGTCATGATGTAATTTCTATGGACACCTTGTACGCACAGTAAATGTGGGGTCTAATATCGATAGCACTTCAGTCCATGTAGTGGGCAGGAAATTTGTAACACTTCAGTCCAAGTAGTGGACAGGATATTTGTAACTGTTAAAGCACACGCGTATTGGTAGGCAACATTGAAATTGACAACATCCGTGAATGCATTATTTTTTCCAATGGCTATTATTATATTCATTAGTACGCCGTCATGGGTGGCACATGCTACGGTGGTTGTGGCCAGGGGCTAGAGTCTTAAGATATGGGTGATGAATGCATTTGTTCTGGGGGTCGGTCGTCATGATGTAATTTCTATGGACATCTTGTACGCAGAGTGCACTTATACCTACTTAATGACGTATGTTCTATGGAATCCTTGTACGCACAGAAAATGAGGGGTCCAATAAGGCCAGTATTTCACTGCACGGGGGAGTTGTTACATTTGTAAGGACACGTGTCGTGTTAGGGAACATTGAAATTGACAACATGCCGTGAATGCATTATTTTTTCCAATGGCTATTATTCTTCAACTTGATTTTTATTGGAATTTCATACACCAACCTTGAAACTGTCAACAGGACAGAACTCCCCCTACCCCCACCTCCCCCCTCCCCCTTACTTGATCCAGGATATACCCCCCCAATGATGTCAATGATAAGTTCCAGGCATCCGAACAAGGGCTGAGACCCGTACCCCTAAACGATAGATCCTTGAAGCCAGACCACTCTTGATTCATCTTATAGGTCCGATTCCTCTTGCGGGCCTATAATTCCCAACAATGTCATAGATTTCGGGCACCAAGCCCTGCACGCTCCCTCCTTTAAATGAGCAATTAGTTATTATACTCATTAGTACGCCGCCATGGGTGTGACATGCTACGGTGGTTGTGGCCAGGGCCTAGAGTCTTGGATGCATGGCTGTCGGCCGAAGGCCTTACTTCCAAGACTGTAGGCCCTGGCCACAACCACCGCTGCATGTGCCACCCATGCATATACCCGTAGTGTTGCATTTTGATTGGCAAGTTGTGGGGAGTGCGTGCAGTGTTGGGTGCATGGCCTAGGGCCATGCACCCAAGAACAAAGTGGTAAGTATTAGACCTGGAAGACACTGCACACTCATCCCATGTAAGATCCACAGACATACAGCTAGGAATGAAGCCTCTGGGCAGACACATGAAGGATAACACACCTACATAATAACCACCACTACCACACATCACTGAGGTGGTTGTCGGGAGACCCTGCACTCTTGGGTGCATGGCTAAAGCCCATGCACGCAAGACTGAAGTCATAAGCAGTGCAGTTACACGTCAATATGGGTGTGGTGGAATGTGCTAGTTGTGTTGATGCCCTAGTGTCTTAACTTCATGGCTGCAGACGATGGTCCGAAAAGTAAATTTATAAGCAGCTAATTTACAAGGACCATGGTTTCCATATGCAGCAATGGTTGTGGATAGGAACTATACTCCTTGTACCTTGGTTGTAAGGCGTAGGTGGTAGGTTACTCACTGAAGATGGAAGGGCAGCCTACAGGCACTGCAGCATATTTGTACCATAGATTAGACGTGTAGATTCCCATGTGTAGAAAATGCCTGCCAATGTACTTACTCCTTACTTTGTTCAGATTCCACACTCTTTTTTTTAATTGGCTATCGTACTTGGCGGAAGTATCACTTTTTCCATTACTGTGATGAAAGAAAAAGGTGTGTTAGTGTTTGCATTTTTATAAAATTTACTACATTGCATAATAGACAGTTAACTTTTTTGTACCCTCATATTTAGTTTACAAACCAGTGTACTGTGCATTGTGCTCAGTTTCTGTGTTTGCTTTTCTAATCCTTGGGTCTGGAGAAAAAAAATCTTTGTCAGATTAAATAAAAACCTTCATTTCATATAGTACTAACTACTTCATTTTTTCCTTTCAGTGTTTTCTTCATCTTTCTGATCAATGTTATGTTTGTTGCCTTCCTACCCATTTTTTACAACAGATACCTATAGGCGTATTCTAACTGTGCATTTGTTCCTACAGATTTGTGATACTCATTAATTTGTGTCGTTGTCATATCCTGTTTCCTTTATCTTTCCCATTAATGTTTTCTTTGTTGCCTTCTTGCCGATCTTTAACAACAGTTAGATACCTATAGGCGTATTCTACCTGTGCATTTGTTTCCAACGATCTGTGATAATCATTTATTTGTGTCATTCTTCCATCCTGTTGGGTAGTTAGATACCTGTGGGCGTATTCTAACGGTTTGTAGTCTTTCACATAATTTGTTGACAATTTTGAAGTAGACATTAGTTCGTAAATTTTGGCCTCAAGAACATTAAATATGCATTTGTTAGGTTAGCTGGCAACCTCTGCTTTAGAGTAATGGTGCTATCATTACATTCAAACATCCAGAATTCTTTTTAATGTATGCAGTGTAGTGACCTGCATTGGTTGTACCTCCTGCATGGTAGATTATACCTACTGTTGCAAAGGTTTTCTTTCCAAGTGACACTTGACCGTGTGTGAATCCAGTCAGTTTGCAGTTGTTTTTGGTGCCATCTGCATTATAACGTAGAAGCATAAGTATTATGTAGGCACCATGTGATTGTATCAGTAAGGTAGAGCGATTGTCTGAATTGCAAATACTACATAATCTGCCATGGTTTGCATTTTGTACAAGTTGCTGAAATGGAATGCTCTCACTATTTGGGATGGAAATATACACAAATCGCTCATTTGGGATTTCTTCAGGTATCACTTTCTTACAGAGAGCGCATGTATGTTTCCACATGTACGAAATTTGGAAGATTTAATTTACAGGTATGCTTTTGTTTTCCAATACTAATAGCATGTACATTAGAAATTCTTGAGGATCTTCTTGTGAGTTCATAGTGAATCTCACTATTCCAGCACAATCGTCCAATTGTTGCCTTACTCCATGAACACTGTATGGGTTGTCAGGATTGCTTGTTGCATTTCTATGCAGCACTGACATTTGCAAACACACTTGGTCTGTGCTGTGCAGGTAAATATTGTTAACAATTGAAATAGAATATTCATTGCTACATTTGCATAGCAACTTACCCCACTTTCATTTGTAAATTTGAATGGGCCAGCAAGTTCCTTATCTGAGTCGATTTTTTGGTTTTTCTGTTGCTTCTTTGGCGACGTGCCTGGATTACATTCCCTAATAGGTTCTTCTATGTTTGCGGCAATTGATGAAACATTAGCTTCTTTTCTTTTCTTTGCGGAATTTGCTGTTGCATTCTGTTGCATTTCTGTTTCATTTACTTTTCTTTTTCCACGTTTCACTTTATCTGGAACAGGGTATTGTTTCAGATGAGGGGTGTACAGTGAACGCAATCTATTGTATTCTAGAATGCAAGGAATATCAGCTTTGACTTTACTTGAATCAAAGTTTATTAGCAATAGACCGTCAAGTGTACATAAGCGTGATAATGCTACGTAGCTCACGCCTTCCTTAAACACTGTCTTTTCTATATCTATCAATGCTTTCTCTAGGGTAAGACCATGGGATTTATGAATGGTAACTGCATATGCAAGAGTTAGAGAAAATTGTTCTTTACGTACATACATGTCTTTGAAGAGAAGGAATCGAGCAATTGAGCGCCCTATCCTTTTCACTTCTTAAACTTTATCAAAGCGAATATTTACAAACTGAATGTTGCTATCACGTGGGTATGATTGAAAGCCAACAACTGTGCCCAGTGCTCCATGAACTAGCCCTTGCTCTACGTCAAGGTTACGTTTAAGCATTACTCTACAATTTAATGATAATTTCAATATTTTTTCCAACCCAGCTGTGTTGGAGATTGAATTTTCTAAACTATTTAGTCTTGTTGTGACTTGCTCACACATGGGTACTCTCATACCATGTACGTCTAGTTTGTCTGTGGCGCTAATTTCTATTATTGCTTGCATTTCTTTCTTTAACATGGTTTCATTGAATTTGAAACAGCTCGCAAGAGTTGGCATTAAGGCCATACAATTGACATTTTTCTGCGCTATTTGTTCCATAACGTCAGTTGCACATGCATTATCGCCATAAAGTGCATGTATATGCCGGTTTTTCAATAGAGCTTGTGCTTCTTGCGATAATACACCAACTCTAATACTTTTTAAAATGATGGCATAAGTGAGATCTGCAGATTGCTGCATGTTCTCAGTTAATTCTCTGTATTGGAAATGTTGCCAAAGGTTAACATTACCTATGCTATCAACTATTTTCAGGCAGAGTTTGTGGTCTAAGGTTTTAAAAATCGGTTCACCTTTCACGGGTGTCAATTGTAGAAGATCTCCCAAAACGATAATGTGTTTCCTACAAAGAGTTCTTCGTTATTACTTTTAAGTACTTCTTGCAATCTGAGATGAATCAAAACAAACATTAGGTTGGAGACCATGCTCACTTCATCTATTAGTAGCATTTTCATTTGTTTCAATACTCTACGTAATTCCATTGCAGCTTCAGCAGAAAGTTTGTAGTAGTCTAATTTACTTTGATGCACTACTGAAAGCAGTAGTGATTGGTGTAAAGTCACACCACCTATGTTGTAAGCAGTTAGACCTGTGGGGGTTGTTACAACAGCTGACAGTTTGTTGTTTGTCAATTGTTGAAAGAACTTGCTCATAATTTTGATTAAGAATGTTTTCCCTGATCCAGTTTCACCACTGACGTACAGAAGTGTAGGTTTGTAATTTTAGCAGGTAAATTCTTTATTTTCGTGTTGTACACAATGTACAATTTGTTTTGTTACGTCTTCAAAAATGGTGCGCTGATCGTTGTTAAGTTTTGCTTGTTGTACAGTTAAGTCTTCTGTATCTTCTTGATACTGATACATGGTGTTTTCTACTTCTGCCATAGCTACTTCAGCCTCATTTGCTATTAGTGGTTGTCCTAATGGTTCTTGACTTCCTGTTACAGAAGGTTGACTACTGTCGGAAGAGTCTTTATCTAGTTGGGCCTGAATATCTTCTTCCTGTTGCTGCTCATTGTGTAACATGGTTTTGTACTGCGTAAAGTTCACATCAGTGATAGTGCTTTCATTTGATTTGAAAGCATCTTCATAGCACTCATAATTATCTAGTATGTCTTCCTCTTTTCTCCATGGTTTGAAAAGTTGTAACAGAGACATGTACTATAGGGGCCGATTCATGGAACAAACATGCACCGAAAATCCCAGCGCAAGCAGGCACAAGGTGGCGCAAGCGTGAGAAAGCAAGTGCACGCGCACGCGTGCGATTCAAGGAAGGCGCTGTGCTTGTTTTTCCACTGGTTGTGCGCCAAATCCGTGCATGGCGCACACGGGCTCACACGTCATCAAATGGCGTGCGCTACGCGCACAGCAAAAGCGCACATAGCGTGGCACACACAACAAAAGTTGGTGGAACAGTGGGCGTAACACGCGGAATGGAGAATAACGCGTGAAAAAGAAGGAGTAACTGGGGAAGTACTGCAGGGAACTACACAGAACGCCCACACCCACGCGAACTACCCGTATTCATGGATTCAACTACAGGAAACCCGCGCACGGCAAAAGACACACACAGGTGTCAATGCGTCCGCCACACGAAGTATAAAAGTGCGCACAAACAACAAACACGTATATACAGCTTCGATTAATGCCCCATTTGTCGCAGCACTGATCGTGGGACACCGCAGGAGGAGGAGAATAGCCAGGGCACGCATTTCTTCACCACGGACAAGCCTTTTTGGGATGCCTGACGACCAGGTCTATGGCAGGTATAGGTTTCCACCCCGTATCATCCTAGACCTGGTCAGGGAGTGGGAAGATGACCTTACATCCTCCACCCTCTGCTCCCAAGCATTGAGCCCCTTGGAAAAGGTGCTCAATGCCCTGCATTTTTTGGCCACTGGGTCTTTTCAGCAGACTACTGCCATAGTGGGGGGGTCTCACAGGCCACGCAGTCACGCTGCCTACACCAGGTCTCGGCAATCATGACAGCGCACCCCTCAGTCCGCAGGCACATATACATGCCCAGAACACCTGCAGAAAGGCAAGCCGTTGTCCAGGACTTTTACAGGGTGGCACACTTCCCCAAAGTGCTCGGTGCCATAGATGGCACCCATGTGGCCCTACGTCCACCTAGGGCCACTGAGCACATCTACCGAAACCGCAAGCACTGGCATTCCATCAACGTACAGGTGGTATGCGATGCAAAGGGAATCATCACCTCTGTCTATGCAAACTACCCTGGCTCCACCCATGACAGTTTCATATACAGAATGTCCGCCCTGAGCCAGGCCCTGGAAGCTGGGCAGCATGGCGACACATGGCTCCTAGGTGAGTACAAATGCCTGTGCACATGCATGCATGTCACACACACACACACACACACACACAAATACACAAACTCCAATAATCACAACCATTGTCACCTCTCCAGGGGACAGTGCCTACCCTCTGAGTAACCACATGATGACGCCAATCCGGAACCCCACCACACCACCCCAGGTAAGATACAACACCGCCCATATTGCAACCAGGGCCATAGTGGAGCGCACATTCGGAGTGCTCAAGTCACGCTTCCGCTCCCTTGACCGCTCTGGCGGGCAGCTACTCTATGCACCCCCAGTAGTGTGCAGGATCATTGTGGCAGCATGTGTCCTGCACAATGTTGCAACACGGCAGGGCGTACCGGTGGACATGGTGGTGCCCCCACATCCCCAACCACAGGCACAGGTGCTGCACATGGGAGGGGAAAGGGCACGTGACGAGGCAGCCCAGACCCAGCTTGTGGCCACATTTTTTCACCTAAACTCCGACCTCTGTGGAGTGCACACAGGCCTGGCACATACCAGGTGACAATCGATAATGACAAAGAGACAGTCAACTGTCACAACCTTACCACCCTGAGATTGTTGCCATGGAATTGCCACATTGTGTGCATCTCTAGTTACTTAAACACAAGCAATCCTGTGTGACCAAAAGGCACACATGCAAGGTGTGAATCACACATACCTGCAGAACAGGCCATGGCTATCACTGGTATGTCACTCAAACCCTCCCAAACCACAACATGACATGGCAAGCAATAGCCATACACCAACACAGTACCAATAAGGTACACATTGCCATGTGAAAAATGTAAATTGGTATCAGACAATGATGCCTGACATGGAATCAGATGAAATGACTGACCAACAACCTCCCACCCAAAATAAGTCATACCCTAATGCATTCCCAAAGTTGTAGTTGTAACATAACAATGAATGCCTGTCTACATGCACAATGTGCATTGCAAAATCAACACTGCAGCTTCTGTGTGCCGTGTCCACCTCCTGCAACACACTGCTCAGTGCACAGCACAGTGAACAGCCAGTGTGTGTGATGCACACCCTGAGCATCACATCTAAGCGACAAACTACATCAAAAAGCAAATTAGGCATGTACAGGATCCACAATTGTTCATAGAACATGTGCTGCAGGGACACAGTGGGCACCAGAAGGCAAACAGAGTGTACATGTGGACATGGAAGGGTGGTTGTACATGTTGTGGGTCATAGTGCGAGTGTGTGTGTGTCAGTAGGGACATGCACTCAATACATGCATGTGCAATCAAGTGACCATCAGTGTCCTCTACACATCACATGTGAACATTCACCATGTGTATACCCCAGCATGTCAAACCACAACTATCCCCTCACGCCTGAATGGTAAACACAACACATGAACAGGCATTGATCAGCAGAACACATCATGTACATAGGATACCCCAATTACAATGTCAGGGTGCCCATCACACTGCAGGGCAAGGCAACTATCAACAACAAAACACCCCCCCTCACAAATCACCACGACCCACTGAACAACTGCACCTGGGTTATTCAGCCTCATCCTTTAATTTCACCTGGCCACAGGATCACCCTTCCCCTTTGTCACCATCTCCCACCTTGTGTGTAAAAAGTTGCCAGCACCCTCAGAGTCCACCTTGATTTGCAAAAGCACCAAATACAAGAGAACTCAAAACAGGCCAACACAGAAGCCAAGCAAATAGCCTGCAGGCAGGAAAGCAAACCAGAACAGCCTCCAGTAGATGACTTGAAGTAGCAGTACGCCACAAAGGCCAAGTACTACCACAATGATGTTAACAACCAAGGTAGCACAGTAAAACAATGTCACAACAGGACGTGTACCATGTGTGGTACATAACATAGAATGATGCACCACGAACGGATGTGTACTGTCACAGCTCCCGTGTACAGGCGCAGGAGAGGCACGAACCAACCACCCTCACCATGGTCTGGGTGCCTGCAAGGTCAAACTCACACAGGCCTCTGAGACCCTGGTGGGGAAGGAGGGTCAGGGCTATGCAGTCGGGACAGGCATTGGCATACTGGATAACCGGAATGAGGGGCAGGAGAGGGGAGTAGGATAGACACGGGAAAGTAGGGAATGCACAAAAATGTAGTACTCACATTAACACATACACAATTAGACCAAACTTCTTCATCATGCACATAGCAGCAAATTACTCAAATGGAAGTCAAAGAGAAACTTATCTCTGGGGTGAGTGCTGGCCTCCTGCCTGCGCACTCTCAGGGCCGGTAACAGGAGCAGTTCAATGCTGCAAAGAGAGCCACAGTTAATAATCTGTGCGTGCCCAAAACACACAAACAAACCACCAAATATGCCCCAAAGTAACAAACTACTCTACAAACAGACAATCTTGTGTGGATGCTTCGTACCCATACGTAACTTTACCCCTGTGATGGTTCATACACAGTCAATGCAGTAAGTCAGGCACCGCTGGGTGTGTGGCAAATGGAATACCAATGTGTCACGATTCACACAACATGCAATGTTCCCTGGGTAAGCAGACAGACGCATATAGAAAGGTATGACTTCAGAACAAGTTGTGTACCTCCATGACCAAAATAAAGTAGGCAGTGCATGTTGCAAATTCCACTCGGAAATTAAATGCACTGCACCCGATTATGTCCCTTGCTGTCTGTCCCTGTGAGCTGCTTCTTTCCATGTCTCGGAACGCTACATGGGTGATACAAGTGCCTCAATGGACCATTGTGGACCAGAGGGTATGTGCCACTGCCCCTGCAGGTGCCCCAGACAACTTTCGCTATCAACTAGCCATCAGTCCACTAACACATCTGAGCTGTATTGTGCGCTTCAACACCAATATTTGTCCAAGCTCACCGTCAGTGCTGCTACTAAGCATGCATGTGCAACTGGCCTGGTGGAAGGTGTGCTGTGTTGTGACACCCCTGTGCTGCTCACCTTGCCTGGAGTCCCTTGAAACACATTAGCGTTTTTGGATGTATGATCGCAATCCCTGTGCCTCTGCTTGCGCACACATGTGCATGTCGGCACCACCAAACGTGTCCAGATTCCAGATGTCCAATGGCCCATGTCTCCTGGAAAAGGTGGTCTGGAGGCTCATCCCCCTGCAGAAAGGCCATGAAACACATGATTAATGCTTTCGATTCATCTGTATGTGTCTCTTCAGACATTTCATGACTGGACCATGTCAGAGACGTACATCAGAAATCACACCATCAGTCCGTCTTTCACAGCCAAAATGTGGAACACACTATCTACGGCATGAATTGCAATAAGCACATGTACAGTAAAGATAAGAAACATACTACACAATGCATAGCAATGAATGTACACATGAATCATGAAACACCCCATCTAGCAAAAGAAGAACAGTGGTCAATTACACCCCAATCATCCCCACTAGGGGTGTCAACACAAGTTCCACAGCAGCAGACATGCCACATAAATGACAGTCCAAAGCCCTTGTGTAATAGGCTGTTACACCGAACCAACCTTGTGAGCCCATGGATAAGGGAAGCAGGAGTGGCATATGTGAGTCAAGGACACCAAGCAGCAAACACATACACAAGACAAGCTTGAAGGGCCCAGCTGGAACAGACAGTGGATGCTTTCAAAAGTCACAAAGCACCACACCGTCACATGAAAGCACAATAGACAAGCAATTTTAAACTATATTAACTAATTACACTAACTATGAAAAACCTACATTACCTATTTAAACTAACTATCAAACAGAAACTTAACTAACTAAACTAAAACAAAAATCAAAAATGGCTGCATACGACCCGGGGGGAGGCACCCAGGAGGGGGGAGGTACAAGGTGCTGCTCAACACCCACATGCGATGATGCTGAGGAAATAAAAACCTCCATGGGCTCAACACCTGCACAGCCCGACCTATGTGGGAGATAGATTGTCGTCCGAGTCTGGCTCTTCCTGGAAAGGAGGACGTGGCACAGGAGCATGACCACGCCTAGCCGCAGCTTGCCCCTCATCGGCAGCAAGACTGCCGGACGGGTGAGCCTGGTTCTGTGTGACGATGACACGTAGGTCTGCATGCAGAACCTCCCGTGATACACGTGCTTCCTCTTGCAAGGTAGCACGTGTAACACGGAGTTCCTCCTGCAAGGCCTGACTGGACAACCGCTGCACCTCCCGGCAAGCATGTAGCTCAGCCGAGATGGTACGCTCAAGCTGTGCAAACCTCTCCTCTGCCCGCTCCCTCTGGGACATCAGAAGGACACCCATAGTGGATCTGAGGGAAGCATACTCCTCCCTCAGGGCCTCCATGTGTGCCTCTGCGTGAGCAGCAATTGCTACATGCAGAGACAACATTTCAGCCTGGTGTGCCCTGTCTGAGAAGCACCTGCCTAGCAGGGGGAAGCATGGATTGGGCCACACACTCCATGCTCTCAGCGATGTTCTCCATTGCTGCCCCCTGGCGTTCAGAATTGGCAGTCATGTCTTGCTCCCACTCAGTATACTGTGGTTGTGCACGGCGACCACGTTGCTGGCCTTGACCCCTGCGGGACCCAAGGACCGGGTGTCCTCGTTGTGTTGGCACCGCCCGCGGCTGCACGAATACATGCCCCCGTCGACGTGATGTTGACAGGATGTCCCAGGCACATCAGTGACTGGTGTGGAGGGTGACCCTGCATCCCGATCCACCACGGGCGGAGGTTCCAAGACTGTCTGACCCCTCAGGGCAGGTGTCGCGGACAGAGGAGTGTCCACATCAGAATCACTCACCCCTGACACATGGACTTGATGCTCATCCAACTCGACATGGACGTCAGAGTCGTCATCAGGGCTGGACTCATAGGCAGCCAGAGACAAGATGGACTGTAGCACTTGGGGGTTTTCGTGGCCTAACACCCCACGACCCCCACTAGTGCCGGGTTGATGTAGTGATAACAACCCTGTGCCTGGCATGACAACACCATCCTCCGGCTCCATTGCGTCATCACCTGAAAAATAGAGAGAAAAAAGGTCACTACACATGTCAGAAGCACACAACACACACACACACCGACAAAAAACACATCAGGCAGACATGTGACACACAAAATAGAACCTGGCATGCATGCTGGGTAAACTTGAAATTGCTTCTGTGATCAGACCTGTGGAAAGGTGGCAGTTTGCACTAAGGTGGGTCTATGCAGTGCAGCAAAAATGTATGTTACTCACTATCTACATGTACAAGGACTTCATGGTGTGTGTCAGAAAATGTGAAGGCAGTGCAAGGTCAACTTCAGGCATCAAGCAATGTGCATTCAATGGGTAGCATGTCTACAAGCAAACCACCCCTCCCCCCAAGTGCAAAAGCAGGGATGCCTAGCATGGTATCTAAAGGCTGACCATAGACCTGTGTATTGACAGGCAGTGTTGACTAGCATCAACAGCTTAATGTGATTCAAGTGACAACACTGCAAATGATGATGGGACAGTAAGCAGGACACATGATGAAAACTCTGGAGGCCACCCACGTGTGAAGAAGACACTACAACAGTCGGACAGAGTCATTGGCCATTAAACAGGCTGAGGCCTGTGACCCTCACAGATTGTCAGACCCTAAACATGTGTGCAACGCAGTACTGAGCCACAGTTGACATGGGAAGGCAGATGAAATGCCATGCAATGTAGGTCACCCAGGACTTGTATTACAGTGATCATCCAGTCATGGACACATAGGGGCATGCGTGCAATGCACATGGAGCATGAATGGGCACTCATGTCCCTGCGGGGCATCTGACCTCTGCACAGTACAAGTGAGACAACCTGCATCAAGTACTAAGGATGTACCACACAGCATATGTCTGGCAGATTGGCCGCTGGATGTTAGCATGTACACATGAACAGGGAAGTACCCAACAGCAATATTGTAGCAGACCAGTGCTAAGGTGGAATTGGGGTGCAGAGCAGGGGGTTGAAGGGCAAGGGAGCATGCCTACATTGAGTACCCGCTTGCAGGCAGAGGACACATGCACGCCAGTCATGCTATGCATAGTTCCTGGGCTCAGAGGAAGGACACCCCACGCTACATGCAGAAGTGCCAGTGAGCTGGAACATGGACCGGAGGGGCATACTGTTAACCAGCATTTGAGTAGGGTGCGATAGTGGTGATGCGGACAGTCCCCGTCTGCTCCACATGTCCACCATCCAGCAGAGTAGACATGCATCAGGGAAACATTGCATTACTTTCACATCAGAACCATGTACACGTGACATGTAGTGGCAGTCATGCACAACACATCACACAAGTAATGCACACACGTCCTCGACAAACACGCATCAACACTCACTGGACTGGGCATCAAAGTCTGGCATCTCTCCCACTCCTTCGACCGATTCAGATGGTATGAACTCTGCAACGAGTGACTCATGCGGAGTGAGCTCTTCCTCCTCCGGTGCAGGCCCACTGCCAGTCACCAGAGTCAAGTTGTAATTTGAGGCATGCTTAGCCTTAGCGCTGCGTTTGAGGTCATTCCAATGCTTTTTGCATTCTTGCGCCGTGCGCACCTCATGGCCAAATGCACTCACATGTTCCGCAACTTGCTTCCAGTGGTTATCACGGTGGGCAGCCGTAGTCTGACAATTAGCACCCACTAGCATGTCACGGCTGTGGTCCCGCACGTAGTCCACGAGGAAGGCCAGTTCCTGTTTGCAGAAAGGCTTCTTCCTCGACGTGCCGGAGGTCATGGCTGTGTGTGGGGTCCTAGCCTGTGCTGCAGGTGCAACCTCCTCCTCTTGGATTGTGGCGCAGACCCTGGCTGGCTAATGCCGCCCTGATCAGTATGGCCAGTGGGGTCAGTGGATTGAGCCAAGGGAGTGGCAGGTGGAGGGACGACCAATGGCAGTTGGGTGCCCTCTAATGGACCCTGCGCAGCAACATCCGCTGTGGCAGGGTCATTGGCCGCAACTGTCCTGGTTGGCAGACTCTCAACCGGGGTGTTGTTGGGTGCACCTGCCCCTGCACTGGCCAACACCCGGCTGTTTGGGGCAGCAGATGACATAACTGCCCCAGTGACACGTGTCTTGGTCAGGGCAGCCCTGCATGCCTCTACGGTTTCCCTCCTGGCCTGTTGGAAATCTTCCAAGGGCTCTTCAAGTGCCAACGCAGCCTGCGCTGGCAGACCCTGAGCCTGGGTGGTGGTGTCCACAGCTGCACCTGCAGCTACCACTACGCTTGGGCCCGTGGTAATCGATGAAACGGACTGCCGGGTCACACGGGCGCCAGTTCCGGATGCAGAAGCGGCATCTCCCGGAACCACAGGGGGTGGTGGCATGACTGCACCGACACATGGCACAACATCATGCTCAAGTGGCGCACCCCTGCCTCTTCCCCCTCTGTGGCCACCCTGGACACCCTGGAGTCCCCCTAGTCTCTGGTCATCCTGGCCATGTCCCTGACCATGCCCGCCATGAGCAGGACGCCCAGCTGAGGCGCCCCTCACCTTTGGTGGCCTCCCAACCATGGCACAGATGTAGTAGTGCCGGCACAGATGGAGTAGTGCCAATGGGAGGTGTACACCACAATTGACCTGGGCAATTGGGGTGAAAGGGGTGGGATGCAAGATGTTAACAGCCCCCCTGCACTTGCAAGGATGTATGTGACCCCGGTGATGTAGTGATGGATCACGCAACGCTCAGGCACCCCAAAACTGCAGTAAAACCGTGCACGCAACCCTGCAGCCTACGTGCGTGGAATCAAGCTCCCAGTAGTGCGCGGTGGCACCCAGAAACACGAAAAACGCGTACACGTGGGACACGCAGGCTACTATGACCTCGAAAACGGGTGCAATACACAGGGGCACCCACAGTGGGAAAAATAGTGTGCGCGACTCACCGTCTAATTAGCGCGTTGCAGAAAAATACGCATAGCCAATACCCCCGCCAAAAGAAGAGATACGTCCTTGATAGCTGTGAAGTTGTGATGGCGTGCGAAACAACACGAAGCAGCAACACACGTCGGTCTCCACGAAAGGCACGTACAGCAAACTGCTGGCCCCGCTCACCTTTAACACGTGCTGAGGGAAACGCCCGCGAGCATCACGTCACTTACGCGCCTAGGCCCTTTCCTCGGATTACACGCATTCATACGCGGACGTGCAGTTTTTTCACATGCGCTGAACCACTATGCCCACGTCACGAGGGAAACGCCCGTGCGAGTCATGTCACAGAAGCGCTTACGCGTTAAGGGCCTTTGGTCCAATGAAACCGCATACATGTGCTGACGCGCGAAGGTCCTTTCCTCGAATTACACGCTGACGTGCAAGATTTTCACGTGCCAAATCACTCCGTATCAAACTGGCCACGCAACAACACACGGAAGACCATGCTCCTGCCCAGAAGGCCGAATTACTGCCCCCCAGAGTCCCGAGCACGCTCCCACCTGCCATCTGCAGCTGCCTGACTGCCTGCTGCCCACGTGCCCTGCTATTTGCTGCCTGCACACCAGCCAGGGGTGCAGTTGCTGTGACCACCCCTGCTGCAACCGGAGACTCCCGACTGGGATACCATCGCTCCACAGCCCATCCCCAGGACCCAGTTGCCCACCCACTCCTGCCTCTGGGGTTGCCATGTCAGGCACAACACCATCTGGCACCACTGGCAACCCCCAGCCAGAGAGGCAGAGGGCCACCAGCTTCAGTGCCAGGGAAGTTGGTGTCCTGGTGGAGCAAGTCCTGGGGCAGTATGATGCCCTCTTTGGAAGTTTGCGCGCCGACAATGAAGGACGGACCAGGATCTGGATGGACATCGTGACTGCCATCAATGCGGAGGGGGTGGCAGTCCGCGACTTACACCATGTCAAGAAGCGCTAGGAGGACTTCAGCTCCAGGACCCTCAACAAGGCCCGTCGCCTCTTGAAAGCAGCGGGTGCCAAGGGGTGCCGGGGCCACCTGTCCTGGAACACATATGCCCAGCGCTCCACGTCCAGGTCCTTGAGAGGCAGACCCGTCTGGAGTCGAGCAGTAAGTGTACATGCATACTGATTGGACGCTGTGCGTGTGGTGGTGTGCCAGGAATGTGCAGGTTGCACATGTGTTTTCGTAGGGCCATGTAGGGATGTGTATGAACAGGGGTGTGAGGCTGCCACATGTGAGTCCTCTTAGGTGTGAGACACATCGATAGTGTGTGTGTTGGTAAGCATGCTGTGCAAATGCAGGTGTGGTAGCACACATGTTTGAATTTCTTTGTATGTACGTTGGCATGGTTGTGGTGTCACACATGGATGGTGGTTCCTGCTGCCTGTATCTGCACTGTGTACATGTGCATGTGTGTGTATTTGACACGTGTGCAACTGTGATGCAACATGGATGCACGTGACACTGATATGTAGAAGGCTGAATAGCAGATGTGACATGTATGGCGATCGCATCACTGCGACAGTTGGAGGAGATGTAGACATGCATGTAAGTGTGGTGCCGTGTGTGAATGTCTAGTGCACTCCCTGTGTTTCATGTGATGTCAGGCTCACCTTCGGCTGTTCATGCTGTTGTATGTGTATGGATGTTGCTGCCTGGTGCAATATTGCTGTGGAAATGCTCATGTGTGTGAGCTGAAATTACATGTGTGTCGTGGAGTGTGATGCCATGTCTGATGTTTGACACTGCCACTCATGTGCAACTGTCATGTGTGTATCAGTCCATTGTAGAGTGCCCTGATGTATGTGTTTTATCTCTCCCTGTCTGCAGCGTCAACTGATGAAGAGGGCGGAGAGGGTGCTGTGGAGCACAGCGGCAGGGATTGCACCACCAGCCGGAGACGCAAGGCCCGGCTCCCCTCCCAGATTGTCATCTCGTTGGGGAGTGAGGAGTCTGGTGCCGCATCCCAGGCCGCAGCTGCCGAGGGTAGGTCCAAGAGGCAGAGGTCGGAGGTGGACTCCTCGGCAGCAGAAGGGGCAGCTGAGACCCCACAGGGTCCAACAGAGGAAGATGGCATGGAGTCATCCAGGTTGGTAGGGGGTTTGGTGGAGGAGGAGGCCGTGGAAGGGATACACACAGGGTCTGGAGGTGGGGATTCCACTGGTGCTAGTGGTGCAGTGCAGGGGCAGGGACAGGAGGCAGCACAGGCAGCCGCAGAGGTGCCTGTGTGTAATCCTGTCCCTGATCCTGTCACTGCATCATCTGGCACCAGCAGGGATGCCTACGTCCAGACCCGTTTTCAGGGAGGGAATGAGTGCACAACAACTGGCCTTCCTCTCTCTGCGGACGTGGCTATCCGGGACCGTGTTGAGCCTGTCCTGAGTGGGATAGCGTTGCGTCAACGGGGCATGCGAGGTGACCTGCAGTCTTTTCGTGGAGAGACTGCACATCGTCTCGCATGCCTCTTTGACCAGTTGACCTACTGGGACGGTTCGCCGGTGCTGGATTCCTCCGTGTGCTGGACCTTCTTGCGACCCCCTCCTCACCTGAACCCCCTACGCGCCAGTCGTCCTCCATGCCATCTTCCCAACCATGTGTCACCTGGGTACCCTGTGGAGCTGCCCCTGACCCAGCGGCCAGGCTGGTGGAGGACACATCCCTGCCACAGTCGTGTGTCGGACGTCCAGCAGGGGTGGCCACCACGACAACTGCACCCCAGCCGGAGGGGGACATGCAGGCAGCAAGAGCCAGGGCACAGGCACAGCAGCAGCAGCAACATGGTGGGAGCAATGATGGCTCGGGGCCTTCAACATCGGAGGGGCAGGCATCGGCCTTAGGGCAGGAGGACCCCGGATTTCAAGTGTGTTCCGTGTGGCAGCGGTTGGGCCACGCCATAGATGCAGAACAGCAGCGGGCGGAAGAGGCACGGCTCACAATGGTCAGGGCGGAGAACTCCATGCGGAGGGCCCTGAGGCGGGCCGAGTGCCTCGAGGCAATTCGCAGGGAGTTCGGGGTGAACATGTCGTCGTCCCTGCGAACCCTCGGGCTATGGAAGAGGACCGCCTCCAGGACATTGAGCGGGAGTTCGGTGATGCCCTGGCCCGGCACATCAAAAAGTGAGCCGTCGGACTAGCCCGCTGCTATTGTAAATAGTTAGATAGTGTTAGGTTTCCTTTCTGTTTTTGCTTATTTTGGGCCGCTTGGACAATGCACCACATTTTTGTATATAGTTCATTATTAGGTAGGTTTTTTTGTAGGTTTTGTTTCATTTGTTGGGCTCATGGACCCTGGATTGGTGATTTGTATATAGTTGAACAGTGGATGTTTCTCGTTTTTATTTTAATTTCACCATGGCGCAATGGATTTCATATATTTTTTTCCCCTTGGATTTGCTTTGTTGGACTGAGACTTTGGACAAATTTTCATTTGGATTTCTTTGGATTCTGATTTCATATTTTTTATTTTTTTCCGGACATGCTGCATTTTATTTATTATTCCCATTGTTGATTTTTTTTTCATTACATTCATGTTGTGTTCAATACATTTTTGTTTCATACTTCCATGCGTGGTATTCTCTCGTTGGTTTCATGCATGTCATGATATGGGTTTTCACATTCACTTGCACCCATTGTGTGTGTGTGACGGACATGTGTTCATGTACATACATGCCATTTGAGTTGTATCATGTAATGGCCATTTCTCTGTGGGTGGATGCAATACTTGTTTGGGTCTTTGGGCTGGGGTGGCGTGGGGTGTGGTGTGGTGTGGGTGGCCATGAGGCCCATGATTGAGGATCGTCATGACGTGGGTGCTGGGGGACATGAGTGGGACATGAGTGGGGGCCAGCTGGCAGGTGCCCCTGACTGACGGGGGGTGGGGGTGCTGGGGGACATGTGTGGGACATGAGTGGGGGCCTGCTGGCAGGTGCCCCTGACTGCTGGGGGGTGGGGGTGCTGGGGGACATGAGTGGAGGCCTGCTGGCAGGTGCCCCTGACTGCTGGGGGGTTGGGGTGCTGGGGGACATGAGTGGGGGCCTGCTGGCAGGTACCCCTGACTGCTGGGGGGTGGGGGTGCTGGGGGACATGAGTGGGGGCCTGCTGGCAGGTGCCCCTGACTGCTGGGGGGTAGGGGTGCTGGGGGACGTGAGTGGTGGCCTACTGGCAGGTGGCCCTGACTGCTGGGGGGTAGGGGTGCTGGGGGACATCTGTGGGACATGAGTGGGGGCCTGCTGGCAGGTGCCCCTGACTGCTGGGGGCTGGGGGTGCTGGGGGACATGAGTGGGGGCCTGCTGGCAGGTGCCCCTGACTGCTGGGGGGTAGGGGTGCTGGGGGACGTGAGTGAGGGCCTGCTGGCAGGTGCCTCTGATTGCTGGGGGGTGGGGGTGCTGGGGGACATGAGTGGGGGCCTGCTGGCAGGTGCCCCTGACTGCTGGGGGGTAGGGGTGCTGGGGGACATGAGTGGGGGCTTGCTGGCAGGTGCCCCTGACTGCTGGGGGATGTGGGTGCTGGGGGACATGAGTGAGGGCCTGCTGGCAGGTGCCCCTGACTGCTGGGGGTGGGGGTGCTGGGGGACATGAGTGGGGGCCTGCTGGCAGGTGCCCCTGACTGCTGGGGTGTGGGGGTGCTGGGGGACATGTGTGGGACATGAGTGGGGGCCTGCTGGCAGGTGCCCTTGACTGCTGGGGGGTGGGGGTGCTGGGGGACATGAGTGGGGGCCTGCTGGCAGGTGCCCCTGATTGCTGGGGGTTGGGGGTGCTGGGGGACATGAGTGGGGGCCTGCTGGCAGGTGCCCCTGACTGCTGGGGGGTGGGGGTGCTGGGGGACATGAGTAGGGGCTTGCTGGCAGGTGCCCCTGACTGCTAGGGGGTGGGAGTGCTGGGGGATTCGAGTGGGGGCCTGCTGGCAGGTGACCCTGACTGCTGAGGGGTGGGGGTGCTGGGGGACATGAGTGGGGGCCTGCTGGCAGGTGCCCCTGACTGCTGGGGGGTGGGGGTGCTGGGCGACATGTTTGGGACATGAGTGGGGGCCTGCTGGCTGGCAGGTGCCCCTGACTGCTGGGGGGTGGGGGTGCTGGGGGACGTGAGTGGTGGCCTACTGGCAGGTGGCCCTGACTGCTGGGGGGTAGGGGTGCTGGGGGACATCTGTGGGACATGAGTGGGGGCCTGCTGGCAGGTGCCCCTGACTGCTGGGGGCTGGGGGTGCTGGGGGACATGAGTGGGGGCCTGCTGGCAGGTGCCCCTGACTGCTGGGGGGTAGGGGTGCTGGGGGACGTGAGTGGGGGCCTGCTGGCAGGTGCCTCTGATTGCTGGGGGGTGGGGGTGCTGGGGGACATGAGTGGGGGCCTGCTGGCAGGTGCCCCTGACTGCTGGGGGGTAGGGGTGCTGGGGGACATGAGTGGGGGCTTGCTGGCAGGTGCCCCTGACTGCTGGGGGATGTGGGTGCTGGGGGACATGAGTGAGGGCCTGCTGGCAGGTGCCCCTGACTGCTGGGGGTGGGGGTGCTGGGGGACATGAGTGGGGGCCTGCTGGCAGGTGCCCCTGACTGCTGGGGTGTGGGGGTGCTGGGGGACATGTGTGGGACATGAGTGGGGGCCTGCTGGCAGGTGCCCTTGACTGCTGGGGGGTGGGGGTGCTGGGGGACATGAGTGGGGGCCTGCTGGCAGGTGCCCCTGATTGCTGGGGGTTGGGGGTGCTGGGGGACATGAGTGGGGGCCTGCTGGCAGGTGCCCCTGACTGCTGGGGGGTGGGGGTGCTGGGGGACATGAGTAGGGGCTTGCTGGCAGGTGCCCCTGACTGCTAGGGGGTGGGAGTGCTGGGGGACTTGAGTGGGGGCCTTCTGGCAGGTGACCCTGACTGCTGAGGGGTGGGGGTGCTGGGGGACATGAGTGGGGGCCTGCTGGCAGGTGCCCCTGACTGCTGGGGGGTGGGGGTGCTGGGCGACATGTTTGGGACATGAGTGGGGGCCTGCTGGCTGGCAGGTGCCCCTGACTGCTGGGGGGTGGGGGTGCTGGGGGACATGAGTGGGGGCTTGCTGGCAGGAGCCCCTGACTGCTGGGGGGTGTGGGTGCTGGGGGACATGAGTGAGGGCCTGCTGGCAGGTGCCCCTGACTGCTGGGGGTGGGGGTGCTGGGGGACATGAGTGGGGGCCTGCTGGCAGGTGCCCCTGACTGCTGGGGTGTGGGGGTGCTGGGGGACATGTGTGGGACATGAGTGGGGGCCTGCTGGCAGGTGCCCTTGACTGCTGGGGGGTGGGGGTGCTGGGGGACATGAGTGGGGGCCTGCTGGCAGGTGCCCCTGACTGCTGGGGGTTGGGGGTGCTGGGGGACATGAGTGGGGGCCTGCTGGCAGGTGCCCCTGACTGCTGGGGGGTGGGGGTTCTGGGGGACATGAGTAGGGGCTTGCTGGCAGGTGCCCCTGACTGCTAGGGGGTGGGAGTGCTGGGGGACTTGAGTGGCGGCCTGCTGGCTGGTGACCCTGACTGCTGAGGGGTGGGGGTGCTGGGGGACATGAGTGGGGGCCTGCTGGCAGGTGCCCCTGACTGCTGGGGGGTGGGGGTGCTGGGCGACATGTTTGGGACATGAGTGGGGGCCTGCTGGCTGGCAGGTGCCCCTGACTGCTGGGGGGTGGGGGTGCTGGGGGACATGAGTGGGGGCCTGCTGGCAGGTGCCCCTGACTGCTGGGGTGTGGGGGTGCTGGGGGACATGTGTGGGACATGAGTGGGGGCCTCATGGCAGGTGCCCCTGACTGCTGCAAGGTGGGGATGCTGGGGGACATGAGTGGGGGCCTGCTGGCAGGTGCCCCCGACTGCTGGGGAGTGGGGGCCTGCTGGGGGACATGAGTGGGGGCCTGCTGGCAGGTGCCCCTGACTGCTGGGGCGTGGGGGTGCTGGGGGACATGAGTGGGGGCCTGCTGGCAGGTGCCCATTACTGCTGGGGGGTGGGGGTGCTCGGGGACATGAGTTGGTGATCACTAGTGCAAGGTGACATGTGGCTTGGCTGGGGGGCATGCCCATGGTGGATGGGCTGCCTGCAGGACATGACCAGGGGTGCAGGGTAGTCCCCTATGGTGTGGGCTGCCTGCAGGGGCCGTGGAGGGTGTAGAGGGAACACCTGGGAGGACCCACACTGCCAATTCACATGTAGGACTCCCCGCACACCCCCGGAATTCACGGACCCTGCTCTGACAGCAAAATCACGTGTGAAACTTCCTGCGAAGCCCAGTTATTCAGGTACACTACTCGCACAGGGCCTATCGCGTGTGAAACTTCCTGCGAACCCCAGGAATACACGTACCCCACTCGCACAGGGCATTTCGCGTGTGAAACTTCCCGCGCACCCCCGAAATACACGTTCCCCTCTCCAATCGCGTGTGAAACTTCCCGCGCAGCCCAGGAATACACGTACCCCACTTGCACAGGGCCTATCATGTGAGAAACTTCCCGCGTACCCCAGGAATACACCTACCCCACTCGCACATGGCATTTCACGTGTGAAACTTCCCACGCACCCCCGAAAACACGTTCCCCTCTCCAATTGCATGTGAAACTTCCCGCGCACCCCAGGAATACACGTACCCCACAAGCACAGGGCTTATCGCGTGTGCAACTTCCCGCGTACCCCAGAAATACACGTAACTCACTCGCACAGGGCCTATCGCGTGTGAAACTTCCCACGCACCCCAGGAATACATGTACCCCACTCGCACTGGGCATTTCGTGTGTGAAACTTCCCGCGCACCCCCGAAATACATGTTCCCCTCTCCAATCGCGTGTGAAACTTCCAGCACACCCCAGGAATACACGTACCACACTCGCACAGGGCCTATCGCGTGTGAAACTTCCCGCGCACCCCAGGAATACACGTACCCCACTCGCACAGGGCATTTTGCGTGTGAAACTTCCCGCGCACCCCAGAAATACACGTACCCCACTAGCACAGGGCATTTCGCGTGTGAAACTTCCCGTGAACCCCTGTTATACAGGTACCCCGCTCCAATCGCGTGTGACACTCCCCGTGCAGCGGGGTACGTGTATTCAGAGGGGTGTGCGGGGAGTTTTAGGAGTTTTACAGGCGTTTTCGTGGTTGGGGGCCTGTGCGCCATGTACAGGATTTATGCGCTGTGCATGGTGCACATGGAGGGGTTGGGGGCGTAACTGGCGCTGCTGCAGGGTCGCTGCGCCACTCTGCGCCACGGCTGGTTTTGGAAGCTAAAATCCATGAATACGCTGTGTGCGTAAATGGATTTTAGGGCACGCGGCTGGCGCAGTAATTCGCACGCGCACAATGTGCGCTAGCTGCGTGCGCCACTTGTGCGCTGAATTCTATGAATTACCCCATAGTTCTTTCTGTTGATGAGTTTTTAATAACAATTTCACATGATTAATTAAGCTTTGTTTGGTAAGTTTCACTAAGCTCCCTTCACAATCAGTCACTCTATATCTACGTTTGCTTTCATCGGTTTTTACATTATTTTTGCATGCAAGGTTTTGAGTTATGTGGTATAGACACATGCTTTCCAGAGTGGTACTCCTGTTCGGATAGTATGTGTCCAGTAAATTGTTTTTTAGAATGTCTTGGCTGTTGGGATCATTTCTGGCAATTGTTTCTATGTCCTCATATGATTTTAGCACTCTTTTTCTAGATTTTGCAGGACCAAGACTGAGCCATACTATGTTGTCTGATTTTCCATACAAAACAGTGCCAGTTAAACGATCTGCTGCTTCATAGGCCCCACATTCTTCATGAGAGAGCATTTTTATGCCTAGGCTGTACAATTTCTGTGATAATGTTTTGCCTGATGCTAGGTCATCCCAGAGGTCTTGAAGCTCTGTTTTTTCTGCTTTTGTTAAGTAGGCTGTAACAAATCGTGCAACAGCAGTTGAATTGTCTGCAATGTACTGCACATCTATGTTTGCATTCCATAAGAGGGCAATGATTGCATTGTAATCATTGATATATTTTGATTCTTCCCTTCTTTTTATGTAATACGTGTTTTAGGTGATTTACCTTTAACACTATGTGGAACTGAAGACATGAAGTTGTTTACTTCACCTGTTTCTGTAACTGATCTAGGGAAACCAAAGCGGCATTTGGTGTAGTATTTACCTTTGTTTTTGTATTTGCGATGACAATATTTGCCACATTTGTGTCTTTGAAATTGTAAAATCTGCCCATGCAGCTCACTATGTGTCTGTTGTGAAGGGATTTCACATGTGACATATTTTTGGATAAACTGCAAAACAGTGCTATCACTGTCGTGCCCAAATTTCGGTGCACCTTTGATCCATAACAGCAAGTGAATATGTGGTGCTCCTCTCGTTTGATATTCTTTTCTCCAAAAGAAGTGTTTCACTTCTCCAAGGGGAGGAACAGTTTTATTGCAAATAAAGTGTAGCATGGCAATGAAACGATGATGGAAATATCTTGACACATTAACTGGATCTAGAGAGCAAAGTTCTCCAGGTGTTAACATATCTATGTTGTTTTTGTTGCTGTTTGCTATGCGTAGGAAGTCATGTAAATCTTCCCATGCATATTCTGCACAACTTAGCGTAAAAAACCAAGTTGGTGGTCCAAGGTTTCTGATCATGCAACACATGTCTCTGTGCTGTCTGAACCAGTATTCCTTTGCACCACGCATGTTTGCAAACAAATTCATTATACTTGATTGTAAAACCTCATCTTTTTCTTGTACTTTTTGTATTAACTGCGTAGCTGACATATTTTGAAAGTGCGTTCCAGATTTAAGAATGTGTGCAACTCCATAACATAGTGTTGCTAATTCACTTTCATAGAGTAGGTGGAATATGTATTCCACATTTTGTCTAAATCTGGGATCTTGCGAATACATTTGTAATGAGCGGTATTCTGGTGCCCCAATCTGACTGGGTCTATCATCATATCTCCCACCTTTGCCAGTAGGAAATAGCAGTGGAAAAGCACGTGCGTCTATACTTTTTTCCCAAATACTCATTGGTGACCCTTTGGTTTGTCGCATTTGGTAAGTTTCTAGTGCATCATCTATGCTTTCATTGGAATGCAATGGATGAATTGTGTAATGGTCCAAAAGAGTGGATACTGTAGCTGGATCCAGAAGTTCGAATTGTCCAGTTTATGATGGCTCTTGAATTATTTCAGTAGTTTCCCTTAAACTTTCATCAACATTTATTTCCTTTTAGTACTAATTATTGTCTTTTAGATATTGCAATGCTTGTCTAACTTTGTGTAAGTCCACTAATTGTTGCCAAATTATTTTGTCCTTTGTTGGTACTCCATTTACCAAGACTATTAAAGAATGCTCTATTGAACATTCCACTCCTAGAGTGTGTCCATTTTCCGTTAGATCTAATGGCAAGTAAACTACTTTGCCACAAATGCCTTTCACCAATTCAGAGGAAGGTAATGTTGCTGTTTTTGGATGAAGGCGTATAATTGTTGCAGGATTTTTGGTAATGATAACAATTCCAAATTATTTGTAATAGCACGTGAAGGAGTGTGGTTGTTGTCTAATTTTGCAGTACAGTAACTGCAACATATTAGGCGTTCGGTTATTTCATATTTGTTTTCAGCTAAAAGGTACAAAGCTAATTCAAACCATTTAGAGTCTTCATTGTTTTCTATTTTGTATGCTATGCCCACATTATTTGTGTTCCTTCTGTAAAACGTTCTGCTGCAACACACACACACATGGTTTGGTACTTCAGCCGATGACCATTTAAATGTTACCATTTCTTTTCTGTATGTGTGTAGTAGGAGGTTGTTATGTGCAGAATTGTCGCTACTATGTTCTAAAACTGTTGCATTTTCTACTTGGCTCTCATTTCCAAAATACGTTTTCTGAATACGGTCCATTTCTTCTTGTGAGTATTTGGGTGTACCATGCAGAAGAGTGGTATTTAAATTGCCTAATTCTGAAGCTGGACTTTTTGCATAGTATATTCTATACACAAAATGTCTTATTTTGGAATGTTGTACTGATATTCTTTTGGTATCATGGAAGGTACTTTTGCAAATAGGCCCAGAAATGCAGGCTAATGAATGTCCTTTTAGTCCTGTGCCTCTCCGTACTGCACAAATATCCATATTTTGCAGCACTTTCATTTTACTTTTGTCTTTACCTTTTACATATTGATTGAGGGACTGACGTAAAGATTAGAACGCTTTGTTTGGAATGGCACACATTGATGTGCACGGCCATTTGTATACTGGACGGTGTGGTTCTGCTGAATCGAGAGGTAATTCTGAGTTTTCAGGAGATAGTCTTTTAAGCAGTGTTTCTTGTTCCATGATGATAGTATTGATTTTCTCATACCCTTGTCCACTGCTATGGATGGCAATTGTGTTTGTTTGATTTTGTTTGTATGCTTCTTCATTAAAATATGGCTCTGTGGTTGTTGTGTGACTCCATTCACCACCACAAACATTAAAAAAAATATTTTTGTTCACATTCCGTTTATTGCTGAGTTTCATTTGTAGTTTGGTATTTAGTTTTGTTAGTGCTTTCATCCTACTTAACACTAATATGAACAACTTCCTTTTGAGAAGGATTGCACTGTCCACGAGTGCTTGTAGAATTAACTTTCTACGGTAGGTTTTAAGAGGTGAGGATGATTTTGGTCCTCTTCTTAGTAGATTCTGAAAGACTGTGACGAAACATTTTTGCTAAAATACTTTCTTTACTATGGGTTCTTCTTACACTATCAGGATTATTAGGAACATTGTTAGCTGTACTGGCAGCCGTTTTTTTGACATTTCTGTGTTTTGTGACAGAGGAGGTACAGTTTTGGTAGTTGCGACTTCCTTTATTATGTTACCCAACTGCCGTCATCAATGATATTTGTGATCTCATCTTCGATGTCCTGGGTGTTAGTCTTAGAAAAGGAAGTAGATGGTGCGAGTTATGGTTGCTTAGCTTACTATAATGGGGAAATGTGCAATGGTGTTTGGTTGCACTGTGAAGTATAACATTTCTTTAGTGAAATTATTTTACTGATTGTACATATATGTGTATGGCAGGGAAGGAAAAGAAAGGGGCTAAACAAGTGATGTCGTCATTGATGTCAGCATGGACATTTGAGATGAAATCTTTCATCGTCTGGGTGTTAGTGTTAGCAGTGCACAGGGGTGGTGGCAGGGTTGGGGGCATAGTTTACCATAATTGGCGAATTTCAGGGGTTTTTCGGTTTTAATTTGAAGCAAAAATAAGTGAAGTGTGCATGTTTTTGTTAGAGCAACTTAACCATAACGTCCCCGTCCCCTCAACAAAGTTTTTTTTGTAGTGAATATATATATATGTATATATATATATTATATATTCAGTAAAAAAACTTTGTTAAAGGGACGTTATGGTTAAGTTGCGCTACTAAAAACCTATGAAATTCAGTGAAAAAACTTTGTGTTTTCTCCCTTGTATATGGTTCATATGCTTTGAGTGGACCCTAAGTGAATTACTGTAAGAACATATTTGTAGTATAAGTCTACAAACATAGTACTTTGTATTATAGTACAGTGAATTTTTAGTTCCTGATTGTAACTGGCCTAGATATATCAGTAAAGGAAAAAAGAGGGAGCCAGACATGTGATGTCATCAGTGATGTCATCAATGACATTTGTGATGTCATCTTTGATGTCCTGGGTGTTAGTCTTAGCAGTGCACGGTAGCGGCGCGAGTTATGGTTGCTTATCTTACCATAACTGCCGAATTTCAGGGGTTTTTCGGTTTTACTTTGAACCATAACGTCCCTTTAACAAAGTTTTTTCACTGAATTTCATAGGTTTTTAGTAGCGCAACTTAACCATAAAGTCCCTTTTAACAAAGTTTTTTTTACTGAATTTCATAGTTTTTTAGTAGCACAACTTAACAATAATAACTTTGACTTTATGTACATATAATATGGAACATACTGAACCCTTTCTACTGAATTTGACGGTCCGCAGACATGTTTGGACAACAGTACCACCACCTAAAAACTCTGGGGAGGTATGTGTAATAGTTATATCATAACATAGGAACATTTAACAAATTCACAAAGCAGCACACATACAAAGTATATGTAGTAATACTTAAAAAATGTTACCCATATATGTAACACACTAACCATTCATGTAAATACAATGGGCCTCATTACGACTCAGGCGGTAAGGGGTTTACGGCAGCGTAAACAGCGCCGACCCTTACCGCCTGATTCCAAGGTCCCTTAGCGCCATGGCGGATTTAACACCTGCTTTTAGCAGGTGTTAAAATCCATGGCGCTAAGGGACCATGTTGTTAATTACGCCACCGTAATTTACGGTGGCGTAATTAACGCCTTCCCCACTCCCATTATGCCCTATGGGGCAAAAATGGGAATGGGAAAGGGTAAATGGGGATTGGGGACTTACCGCCCCGCCGACCTCGGAATGGGGCGGTAAGTCCGCCAACCACCATGGCGTAAACGTAGTTTACGCCATGGTAGTAAAGGTACGACCCAGGCGGTAACTTACCGCCTGGGTCGTAATGAGGCCCAATATGTTTTAAAATGGAATATACCAAAAGAAGATAAAGTGGCTTCCACCATAATTACCTCACAGACGCTCCACAACCAACAGCAAGACCAGACGTATACACTACTGATTACATATCTCACCAGACATAGTAAGTGCACTTCTTTTTACTCATATATTTATAAACTTTCTATATTAGAAAAAAAAAATTACTTTTTTGTTTTCTCACAGAAATGTGTAGTACTCTCGACTGGCTAGAGGAGCATTTCCCACGAGAGGAAATGGTAGAAAATAGTCCACCTAATGGTACACACTTTACTATATAAACCAATTAATAAATATTATTTTGTATACATTTAACATATACATTTTTTTTTATTACAGACCATATAAAAATTCCAAGCATCTCACAACAACAATCAGAGGATATCACTCTACAGCAGATTAATCAAAAAATGGACGACCTTATAAAAAATGTTATGGATTTGAAAAACTTTATGGAAAATTATGTGAAACCCCCAACAGCACACCATTGTCCAACCTGAACTTGTCCCCCTTCACCCTATCCCACGCAGTTAATCCAAAACCCTGTCTATGGACCAAAGCATTTCGATGAGCTTTGCTTCCCTTCTTCACCTGATTCCAGTTATCTAGAAATCCCGAATTCTCCTGTTTTTGTTTCCGTTTCTGCCCCACCTTCCCAGTCACAATTGTATATGTATATGAAATAAAGTTACTTTTCTTATATTGTGTTGTAATTACTTTCAGTTCCTTGCGAAAAAACCAATTTAGGTGTCCACGGACACCGCGGTTGTTCGGAAATGTTCGTAAAGAAATGAAAATGTGACTGTCCTGAGGACACTACATCTGTCCGTAATGTTCTCATGCAAGTTGAAAATGTTCTAAGAACACTCGTAGTGTCCTGAAATGTTCGTAAATAAACGAAAATGGAGGTGTCCTTAACAACACTATCCCTATTCGTAGTGTTCGATAGCAAGCAGAAACTGTTCTAATAACACTCGTGGTGTCCTGAATTGTTCGTAAATAAACGAAAATGGAGGTGTGCTTGAAACGCTATGTCTGTCCGTATTGTTAGCAAAAAAATTAAACTGTGCTAAGAACAAACGGCTGTCCGTAACTGTTCGTTTTACATGTGACGCACTTTTAATTAGTTCAGGACCCGAACACTGTCCGCAGAACATCAACACGCATGCGCAAAACAATGTCCGTACATTGGGTGTCCTGCGGACGACCGCTACCTTAGCGAACATGCTCACAAAACAATCATGTGACCGCGCCCACGCTCATCTCGTGCTCTAAATGCGGACACTGTTCGTGTCCCCGACCAGTTTAAAAGTACATTTCCAAGTAATCCACAATATTTCTCATTAAAAAATCACCAGACCACAAATCCCACATACTAATCCTAACTTTCTACATAGTTTTTGTGACTTTTTGAAACTTTTTTGATGTTCGATCTGTCTTGCGGACGGCGCGCATGTTGGCGACCCGCGCATAAGCACCCCGATATAAGACCACGCCCTAGAGCGCATTCTCATTGCGTTTCTGACTATTCCACAGAGCACACTGCATTTTGCTGCATACTTTGCAGATTTTGAGATTTCCATCTCCAAGCCTATGACATCCATGGCTTGACTATTATCACATCGTCTACATCTGCCTCAGCACCACCCCCACCCCCTCCACCACCACCATTTCCCCAAGGGCCTGAAGAGGGGAACAGGAGTGAGGATACAGAGGAGGAAGAAGAGGATGACGAGAATGAGGTAGAGGAAATCCCTACTACCAGGTGTCGGTGTGAATCTTGGGTGTGGCGGTTGTTTACCATTCATGGAAACGGTCCTAAGTCTCATGCGAACCGTGTCACCTGTAATGAGTGCAAAATGGTACTCGGTCGCGGGAAGCATGATTCGTATAGCTTTGGGCCCACTACCATGAAGCGACACCTGCACTCATTCCACACTGGGGCCATTCGCAAGGTTGTACCCTGCGAGAAGCGTAGTAGGTTGATTGCCTCTACTTCATCCTCCGTTCCTGATCCTGTCACCACAAGGAACACCTCTGTGGGACAGCGTCTTCCTCAAGCTGCCTCACAGGGATACAGAATTCTGATGACCCTTACCTTTCGAGGGTCACAGTTGTATGTGTGTACTGTGGCACAGTACTCTGCAGGGGGGAGCGACTTCGGAGTGCTTTTGAGACGATCGTCTCAGAGCACCAGAAGACCTGCTCACTAGCCAAATAAAACCCACTCTACATCTTCCTCTCTCAGCTCGCCCTTTCTTATCCCTTTGGTTGGTGTCCCCCTCCGTTTACCCTCCTTTCCCTCCTCTCCTAGTGTGTCGTGTATAAAAAAGAACAAAAAAAATACAAAATAACAAAAATCAAAAAATAAATAAGGCTCTTTTCAGAGCCGCCTTTCGCAGTTAAAAAATAGAAGTGAAGATACATAAAGCATAGCCATTTCCATTTCATGAAAGTCCGCGGACTGTCCGCAAACAGAAAAACAATTGCATTGCTACCCTATTGAAACCAATGCATTTTTCTCTAACAGGAAGTGGTGGCTCTGAAAAGAGCCTTTGGGAGGTGTTTGAATGTAAAACATTTTAACTACGTAAGACGTACTTCAAAACGAATGCTGTATTTCTAAAAAAGGTTGCAATGCATTTTGTACATTTCTCAGAAAAATCTGATTGCCAGCATAAGTAAGATGGACTCCATATTTGCAAAAAATGTATGTACTACGAAACAAAATATTTTCATTGTTAAAAGAGGACATGCCAAAATCTCTTAGGAAGGCACAAAAACCTTATTAACATTACGCCTTGCTTTCTCAATTTGTGGACAACATGAGAAAGAACGAAGCCACACTTGTCTCTGCGCAATCCGTGAAAAAATTATTTTAGAGTTTGGAAACATGTCTATTATCTTCTGAAGTCCTTCTTTCATTGCAAATTGTAAAGAAATTCCAGACACATGTCCTAAACTGTTCCCTCCACAATGAATTACAATTATGTCTGGATGTTCCTCTATCTTCAAAGTTGCACAGAGAGGTAGTAAGTCCAAATACTTCATTCCACGCACTCCATGCCAGTGCATTTCCACATGTGGGAATCCAAGATCTATAGATACTCCACAGCTTTCTGCATGCACCTTCAACCAATGAATCCACGAGTCTCCCAAAATCCATACAATCTGTGTTTTGAAACACTCAGCCATAGCTATCTGTTCTTCTCTCTGCAAAAACAATATCTGAGAAAACCTCTCCTAGCACAACACTCACTAAACTTTACTGACCAATCCCTTGCTTCATCCAATCTCATTTCCATACCTCCCCTCCCCAAATTCCCTGGATGTAATACGCGGTGTCCTAGAACTACCGCCATGTCCGCGAACGCATCGTAACATGTACAGCCCTTCTACCATTTCAATTTCACTCTCTGTGCCATTCCGTCATTGGATGTAGCTAAGCAATCACATGACCATCCACCAATCAAATCCAATAACTCTACATGTAACTGCATCATCATAGAGCAGCACTACAAATGTACGGTGTATCTCTCGGAGTACAAGTCTCATACCATTGACAACTACGATCTACGAGAAATACTATACAAATCTCCAATATTTCTACTTGCAGCTTGGTCCATTTCCATATACATGAACAGAAAGTACAGGTATGCATATTTTCTACACAGTACATGAACACATTTTCTAACCGACTTTTACCTTCTATAATCGGAAAAATGAATGGACGATCATTGTTTCATTGTCCTAAAATGACCTGTCATTTACAAACCTTTATATCGTTTAATTTCTTCATACACACACAAACATGCAAATACTATTAAACTAACATTTTTTAAATAAAATATATACACGACATATAATCACACAAAATAACATACACACTCTATGATCAAATCTCAAACAATAATATTTGTACAAACACATAATTGGTTTTAATTTTTTTCGTTTATATAAGTACTTACATACATTTATATAGGACAAGCAGACTATGACATTCACTCACTGTTACATGCAAAAGCAGGCTATGACACATAGCTCTCAACTCACACGCTTTTGGCGGGTGTCACCCGCCTTGTAAAGGACTGACTCAGCCGCCAAACCTCCTGCACGCCCATTCATTCCAATGGGCGTCTCACCCGCCAAAAATAAAATCAGGTGATTTCACCCGCCTTTGCAACACACATGGTTGAGAGCTATGATGACAATGACTCACTATTACTTGGAAAAGCTTAGTTACAAGAATAGTGGTATACGTTGGTAGATTATGAATTCCACAAACCATAGTAAAGATATTTTCTTTCCTACTCTTAGTCATAATATAGTTTTAATGGTTTTCAGGAAGGCGCTGAGCATTTCAATTTAAAAAAATCTATGTCTAAAATGAAAACAGTGCTATATAGCAACCAAATTACTCATTTATTTCTTTTACAATTGCAGTGAAGCCCATTCTCCTGAATAGAAGCAGCCGATTTTGATTTACAAAGAACAAATAAGAAGCAAACTACTCATTTTTGAAATAAAAGTAAGTAGATTGTTACCATAATATTTGATTTATAACTCACACGCACTGTACGGTGCATTCATGGTATTTCTGTGCCTAAAAATAGAGATTCTGCACCATTCTGACCAAAAATCCCCCGTCTTAAACAGTGATCTCCTGCCAGAATGGCCCTCAAATTCCTATTTTTCGGCACACAAATTACCCAACTCAGCCGCTAGAATGTAGATGTTGTAGAACAAACAACTGTTTTAATTGTATAGCTTTACTTATATTATTTATTCTTCTCCACACCACCGGCTTACTTTTTTCTGTCATCTGAACCCCATTTTAGTAACACATTAATTGAAGAATACCCATCCCTAGCAGTTCAACTTCCCAATTCACAATCACACACCATTACATACATCTTTATCATCTTACTCAAACAATCATGCACACAACACACATGCATTGCAGAAAGCCCCAACCCATACCTTCTGTATGTTTTTCAACAGACGCTAAAGAATGCCCACCAAAAAGCAACTCCGTAGAAAGGGACGCAGAAGTAGAGCAAATGAAAAGAAAAGTCTCCAACATAAACACCCATCTATAGCAGAATTTGTAAAAAACGTTGAAACACAAGAGCTAATACAGTCATGTTGTGAAACAGAAGAAGTTTCTAGTGCAAAAACTTTGCCTCCTCTATCACAAAGTAAAACAACCCAAAAAACTATTAACAGAAAATCAACTATCACTACAAATAAAACGTCTTCTATAAATCTTGATATAGTACAAAGTAAGCATACGAAGAAAAGTATATTAGCCAAAATGTTCACGTCACAAAGTCCTTCAAAATCTGATAAAAACAGGAGAGAAACCAGGTTCAACACTTCAAACCTATCGTAGGAAAGTAATCTTAGAAGCGTTGATAGACAGTGCAATTATTCTCAAAAGAAACTTATTTATTGTTGTGTTAAACAGAATTAAACCACTAACAAAACTAATAATTACATTTCAAAAAAGACTTCGCAATAAACGAAATGTGAACAGAAATAACTTCTTAAATATCTGTGGAGGTGAATGGAGTCACACTACAACCACAGAACCATACTTTAATGAAGAAGCGTACAAACAAAAGCAAACAAATACAATTGCCATACATAGCAGTGGTCGAGGTTATGAAAAAGTTAATAATACCATAATGGAACAAGAAGTACTCCTTACAAAAATATGTCCTGAAAACTTAGATTTACCCCTCAATTCGATTGAATCAGAACATCAAATTTACACATGGCCATGCACGTCAATGTGTAACATTCCCAAAAAAAATTTCAAATCTGTACGCCTATTCCTCAATCAATATGTGAAAAGCAAAGACAAAATCAAAATTAAAATACTGCAAAATATGGATGCTTGTCCAGTACGCAAGCACACAGGACTGCAAGGACATTCGTTGGCCTGCATATCAGGACCTACTTGCAAAACAACCTTCCATGATATCAAAAGGATATCAACACATCATGCAAGTATAAGAAATCTAGTTTATAAACTGTATTATGCAAAAAGTCCTGCTTTAGCACTAGCCAATGTAAATAACATTCTTCTACATGGTACACCAAAAGACCTACTAGAAGAAATCGAGTATATACAGAAAAAATATTTTGGAAATGAAACCCACTTACAAGATGAATTAGCTGTCAATCAACTTTGTAACAAATCTGCACATGGCAACCTTTCACTACACACATACAAAAAGAAATACTAAAATTTCAAAGCACTTCAGCTGAAGTACCAAACCACGTGTGTGTATGTTGCCGCAGAACGTGTTATAAAAGTAACACAAAAAACTATAGACCTTTTATACAAAATAGAAGACAAAGAAGATTCTAAATGGTTTGAATTAGCTCTCTACCTTATAGCAGAAAACAAATATGAAATAACTGACCCCTTACTACTTTGCAGTTACTGCTCTACCAAACTTGACAACAACCCAACTCCTTCACGTGCTATCTTAAATAACTTGGAATTACATCCACAACCAAAACTCCTTCAACAACTTAATTTATATGAGAGCATCATAATTCAAACAGTTCAATCATTTCAAGCAATAATACGCCTTCAACCAAAAACTGCAAAATTACCTCCCTCTGAATTAGTGAAAGGTATTCGTGGAAAAGTAGTGTATTTACCATTAAATCTAAAAGAAAATGTGCACACTCTAGGAGTGCAACGTCCAATGCAACAATCTTTAATTATCTTGGTAAATGGAGTACCTACAAAAGACAAAAACATTTGCAAGCACCTGGTAGATTTACATAAAGTTAGAGAAGCCCTGCAATATCTCAAAGAGAATAATGATTATTACAAAGAAATTAATATTGAAGAAAACTTGAAAGATACAACTGAAATAATTCAAGAGACACAAGAAACTGGTCAATTTGAGCTCCTAGATCCTGCTACAATAGCAAACACTTTAGACCATTATACAATTCACCCATTGCACTCTAATGACATCATAGAAGATGCACTGGAAACGTACCAAATGCGTCAAACAAAAGGATCACCAATCAGCATATGGGAAAAAAGTATAGAAGCACGTGCTTTTCCTCTACTCTTTCCTACTGGCAAAGGAGGAAGATACGATGATAGACCTGTTCAAATATCAGCATCAGAATATCGCTCATTACGAATGTATTCTGAAGATCCCAGATTTCGACAAAATGTGGAATACATATTCCACCTACTCTTTGAAAGTGAACTAGCAACTTTATGTTACGGAGTTGCACGCATATTAAAATCAGGATCACACTTTCAAAATATGACAGCCACACAATTATTACAAAAAGTTCAACAAAAAGATTAGGTTTTACAGGCAAATCTTACAAATCTATTAGCAAATATGCGAGGTACTAAAGAGTACTGGTTTTGACGCCATGGAAATGTACATTGTATGATCAGAAACCTTGGCCCACCCACTTGGTTTGTTACATTAAGTTGCGCAGAATATGCATGGGAAGATTTACATGCTTTCCTACGCATATCAAACGAAAACAAAACAAACATAGATATACTAACACCTGGAGAACTTTGTTCTCAGGATCCTGTCAATGTTTCTAGATATTGTCACCAGCGCTTCATTGCTATGCTACATTTTATTTGTAATAAAACTGTTCCTCCCCTTGGAGAAGTGCAACACTTCTTTTGGAGAAAAGAATACCAAGCCAGAGGAGCGCCACATGTCCACATGCTTTTATGGATTAAAGATGGTCCTAAATTTGGTCAAGACAGTGATGCCACTGTTTTACAGTTTATTACAAAATATGTCACTTGTGAAATTCCATCAGAATCCACAAATAGTGATCTTCATGCAAAAATCTTACAATTCCAAAGACACAAATGTGGCAAATATTGTCGTCGCAAATACAAAAACAAGGGTAAATACTACACCAAATGCCGATTTGGTTTCCCTAGACCAGTTACAAATACAGGTCAAGTGAACAACCTCATGTCTTCAGTTAGACATAGTGTTAAAGGTAAGTCACCTAAAAATACATATTGAATAAAAAGAAAAGAAGACGAAAAATATATCAATGATTACAATGCAATCATTGCCCACTTGTGGAATGCAAACATAGATGTGCAGTACACTACAGACAATTCTACTGCAGTTGCACGATATGTCGCAGCATACTTAACCAAATCAGAAAAGACAGAGCTCCAAGACCTCTGGAATGACCTGTCATCAGATTTAACAGTGTCTCAGAAATTATACAGTTTGGGCATAAAAATGCTGTCCCATAGAGAATGTGGATCCTATGAAGCAGCTGATCGATTAACTGGTACTGCATTGTATGGTAAATCTGCAAATATAGTATGGCTAAGTCTTGGTCCAGCTAAATCTAGAAAAAGAGTTCTAAAATCATGCGAAGATATAGAAACAATAGCCAAACATGATCCCAACAGCCAAGACATTTCAAAAAACAATTTATTGGACACATACTACCCAAACAGGAGTACCACTTTGAAAGCCATGTGTCTATACCACATAGCCCAATACTACACATACAAAAATAATATAAAACCTGATGAGCAAAACCGCGAATACAAAGTGACAAACTGTGATGGCAGCTTAGTAAAACTCACCAAACCAAATTTAATTAATCATATCAAATTGTCATTAAAGACTCCTCAACATAAAGAAATATATTACATGTCCCTGCTACAACTCTTCAAACCATGGAGAAAAGAAGAAGAAATACTAGATACCTATGACTCATATGAAGACGCTTTCAAAGCCAATGAAAGCACTATAACTGATGTAAACTTTGCACAGTACAAAACAATGTTGCACAATGAACAGCAACAGGAAGAGGAACTCCAGGCCCAACTAGATAAGGACACTCCTGACAGTAGTCAACCTTCTGTCACAGGAAGCCAAGAACCACTGGGAGAACCACTAATAACAAATGAGGCAGAATTAGCTATGTTAGAAGTAGAAAACACCATGTGTCACTATGAAGATAAAGAAGACTTAACTATACTACAATCAAAGCTAAACAAAGAGCAACGTAGCATTTTTCAAGAAATGACAAAAGAAATTGCACATGATGTGCAACATGAAAACAAAGAATGCACCTGCCAAAATTACAAACCTATACTATTGTATATCAGTGGTGAAGCTGGTTCTGGCAAAACATTCCTAATCAAAATCGTCAGTAAGTTCCTTCAATAATTGACAAACAACAAACTGTCAGCTGTTGTCACTGCCCCCACAGGTTTAGCTGCCTACAACATAGGTGGTGTCACTTTACACCGATTACTACTCCTGCCAGTAGAACACCAAAACAAGTTAGATTATTACAAACTTTCTGCAGAAGCTGCAATGGAAGTACGCAGAGTATTGAAACAAATGAAAATGCTACTAATAGATGAGTGTGAGCATGGTGTCCAACCTAATGTTGGCTTTGATTCACCTCAGATTACAAGAAGTACTCAAAACAAACTATGAAGAGCTATGCAGGAAAACACATCATTGTTTTCGGAGATCTTCTTCAATTGACACCTGTAAAAGGTGAGCCTATTTTTAAAACATTAGGACACAAACTCTGCCGTAAAACTGTTGGCAGCATTGGAAATGTCAACCTTTGGCAACATTTCCAATACAGAGAATTAACAGAAAACATGCGCCAATCTACAGATCTCACTTATGCCAACATCTTAAAAAGTATCAGAGTTGGTATACTTTCTAGAGAAGCAGAAGCAATATTGAAAACCCGGCACATTCATGCACTTTATGGTAATAATGCATGTGCTACAGATGTTATGGAACAATTAGTCCACAAAAATGTCCATTGTATGGCCTTAATGCCAACTCTTGCAAGGTGTTTCAAATTCAATGAAATAATGTTAAGCAAAGAAATGCAAACAATTATGTAAATTAGCGCCACAGACAAACTAGATGTACATGGAATGACACTACCCATGTGTGACCAAGCCACAGCAAGACTAAATAGTTTAGAAAAATCAATCTCAAACACAGCAGGCTTGGAAAAGATATTAAAATTATCCTTAAATTGCAAAGTAATGCTTAAACGTAACCTTGACATAGACCAAGGACTAGTTAATGGAGCACTGGGTAAAGTTGTTGGCTTTCAAACATACCCACGTGACAATAAAATTCAGTTTGTCAATATTCTCTTTGACAAACTTTCAGAAGTAAAAAGAATAGGACGCTCAACAGCTCGATTCCTTCTCTTCAAAGACATGTATGTACGCAGAGAACAATTTTCTCTAACTCTTGCATACGCAGTCACCATTCATAAATCGCAAGGTCTTACTCTAGACAAAGCAATGATAGACATTGGTAACACAATCTTTAAATAAGGCATGAGCTATGTAGAACTGTCTCGCCTACGTACAATTGACGGTTTATTTCTAATAAACTTTGATGCAAGTAAAGTAAACGCTGATATTCCTTGCATTTTAGAATACAATAGACTTCGTTCACTATACACCCCCCATCTACAAACATATCCTGTTCCACAAAAAGGAAAATGTTCTAAAAGAAAACTAAATCAAACAGAAATGCAACAGGATGTCACTGCAAATCCTCCAAAGAGACTAAAGGAAACAAAAACTTCATCAAGTACCACAAGCAAAAAAGAACCAATTAAGGAAAGTAAACCAGGTACTTCTTTAAAGAAGAAAGACAAACTCCAAAAAAAGCAGTTAGATACAGAAATACCTGGACCATTTAAATTCTCAAATATAGTTGGTGTAAGTTGCTACGCAAATGTAGCAATGAATATTCTATTTCAATTACCACCAATTGTTGACAACATTTACTTACACAGTACAAACCCATTGTGTTTGCAAATGTTAGTACTTCACAGAAATGCAGCAAACAATCCTGACAACACGTATAGTGTTTTTGGAATAAGACAACAATTGGACTACTGTGCTGGAATGGTGAAATTCACTATAAACTCACAGGAAGATCCACAAGAATTTATAATGTACTTACTATTAGTACTGGAAAACAAAAACATACCTATAAATGAAATCTTCCAGATTTCATACATGTGGAAACATACATGCACTCTCTGCAACAATGTGACACAAGAACAAATTGCCAATGAGCGCTTTGTCTATATATCAATACCTAATTGTGAATCCGTTCCATTTCAGCAACTTGTACAAAATGCAAACCAGGGTAGATTATGTTCTACCTGCAATTCGGATAATCGCTCCACCTTACTAATGCAAACACATAGTAAATACGTAATACTAATGCTTCTATGTTATAATGCAGATGGTATAAAAAACAACTGCAAGCTGACTGGATTCACACATGGTCAAATATCACTTGGTAGGAAAACCTTCACAACAATAGGTATAATCTACCACGCAGGAGCCACAACCAACTCTGGGCACTACACTGCATATATAAAAAAAAAATGTGGATGGTTTCAATGTAATGATAGTACCGTTACTCTAAAGCAGAGATTACCAGCAAATCTTACAAATGCGTATTTAATGTTCTTAAAACCAAAATTTGATAACTGAACTGTACTTAAACCTTAAATACACTTGTAGTATAAAAATATAAACTGTCACAATATTTCAAAACCTATCTAACTGCCCAAAGATTCTACAACAACTAATCAGATAAATTAATACCACTCAAATAGAGCAAAAATTAGACAGTTAGAATATTCCAATTGGTATCTAACTGTCCCAAAATTTACAAATATGCAAACAGATAAATCAATGCCACGAAATTATATCAAAACATAAACAGTTAGAATACGCCTACTGGTATCTAAGTGGGCCAACATTTTACAATATCCAAACAAATACCTAATATCTTACTGCTCACAAAAACTGGAACAATCCAATGCATAAAGCATTAGGCAGAAAGAACAAGTAAACGCGTAAAACAAACAAATAAACTGTAGCATAACAGAAAAAGGTTTTTTTTTTAATCCAACATGGATTTTTTTTCTCCCACAGACCCAATGATTTTAGCAACAAACACAGAAACTTTGCACATTGCACAGTACTCTGGTTTGTAATCTACTAAATATGAGCGTCAATAAAAAGAAGAAAATGTTGATTGTACAATGTAATAAGTCATTATAAAATACTAATACTAACATGCTATTTTTTTTAATTACAGAAATGAACAAGAAAAACATGGACTCCCGTTACTAAACCAAATAGTACGTATAACAAGATAAATACAACCATCGCAGCATATCACACCCATACAAGCTTATAACATTGTTCCTTATAAATTAGTTTTTGACCCAAAGGTAAAAGCCACTATGGGTGTGATATGCTGCGGTGGTTGTGGCCGGGGCATACACTCTTGGGTGCATGGCCAAATGGCCATGCACCCAACATTCCATACCCTGGCCACAACCACCGCAGCATATCACACCCATAGATGCAAGCATTGCAACCATTTTTATGTCCGCGGAAAGGGGGAAGGTCCTAGGACACATTCAACTTGCCAGAGGATAATACAAACAGCGTCCTCAGGACACCCCCATTTTCTTTATGTACGAACATTTCTGGACATCGCGATTGTTCTTAAAACATTTTCACCTTGCCAACGAACAATACAGACAACGTCTCCAGGACACCCCCTGCAAACATTCCAAGACCCCACGAGTGTTCTTAGAACACTTTCAAGTTGACACCGAATCCATTCTGTTTATTTACGAACATTCCAGAACATCCGTGTTGTCCGCAGACAAATCGAACACAACAAAAGCGTCTAGCACATAAATAAAATACAACTCATACTCCCCCATCCTCCCCAAAGACTTCTACACACCAACACACTCTACTAAATACACATTTTGAACAAACTTTCACCGCGCTGTCCGCGGACGTCCGCAAATGCAAGATGGCGGGCGCGACAGAAAATCAGACGTGCATCACGCACCACGCCGCCGAATCAGCGAACACGTTGCATGTCCGCAGACATGAAGCAAGCCGCCGGGCCAATCGGGGTGCTGTCCGCGGAGCGAACAGGAAAGTCCGTCCGCGAAGCGAACACAGCTATCACAATTTTTTTTGCCTTACATTTTGGTCATTTTTTAAAAAACTACTGGACGGATTTACACCAAATTTGCAAAAGCACGCTTTCGGGACCAGGCCGCCGCTCCTGCCGCAAATTTGGTGTAAATCCGTCCAGCGGTTCGGGCTGTAGCCGTGCGCAAAGTTTTTTCCCATTCAGTCTATAGGAAAAAAAAAGTTTTGGGACCCCCCCTATAACTTTTCTCCCCCTGGACGAATCCTCACCAAACTTTGCATGAATATTCAGAGTGGGCCATATACTTTTTTTTGCAAAGTTTGGTGAGGATTCGTCCAGGGGGAGCGAAGTTATAAGCCGCCCAAAAAGTGCTCTTCCTATGGAAACACCAACTTAACCATAACTACATGGCCGCTACCGATATATATATATATATATATATATATATATATATATATATATATATATGATAAAAAAGAGGAGAGGGGCGCACTCCAGTTCCCTGCACAGTAAACCTTCTCAGCTGCAGGTGTTCTCCTCCGACCGGTTTCTGTGCCAATACACGTCATCAGGGAGGCTGTCTTAACTTGCAGCTCACAGCAAGTGCAGGTGTTAACACTTAGTGATGATTCTGCTGCAAGGACTTCTGGTAGCTGTAGTCATCAGGTTTGCAAGGAACAAACTCACACCCAATCCCATAAATGGGGAAAGGGGGGGAGTAGCCTACAGTGAGGCACTCCAAAGTTGGGCATATGTTACCCCGGTGCAGCACCCTATAAGATTTCTGAAGATTCCACCCTTCAGAAAACTTGCAAATGTGATAAAAAAGAGGAGAGGGGCGCACTCCAGTTCCCTGCACAGTAAACCTTCTCAGCTGCAGGTGTTCTCCTCCGACCGGTTTCTGTGCCAATACACGTCATCAGGGAGGCTGTCTTAACTTGCAGCTCACAGCAAGTGCAGGTGTTAACACTTAGTGATGATTCTGCTGCAAGGACTTCTGGTAGCTGTAGTCATCAGGTTTGCAAGGAACAAACTCACACCCAATCCCATAAATGGGGAAAGGGGGGGAGTAGCCTACAGTGAGGCACTCCAAAGTTGGGCATATGTTACCCCGGTGCAGCAGAATCATCACTAAGTGTTAACACCTGCACTTGCTGTGAGCTGCAAGTTAAGACAGCCTCCCTGATGACGTGTATTGGCACAGAAACCGGTCGGAGGAGAACACCTGTAGCTGAGAAGGTTTACTGTGCAGGGAACTGGAGTGCGCCCCTCTCCTCTTTTTCAACACATTTGCAAGTTTTCTGAAGGGTGGAATCTTCAGAAATCTTATAGGGTGCTGCACCGGGGTAATATATGCCCAACTTTGGAGTGCCTCACTGTAGGCTACTCCCCCCCTTTCCCCATTTATGGGATTGGGTGTGAGTTTGTTCCTTGCAAACCTGATGACTACAGCTACCAGAAGTCCTTGCAGCAGAATCATCACTAAGTGTTAACACCTGCACTTGCTGTGAGCTGCAAGTTAAGACAGCCTCCCTGATGACGTGTATTGGCACAGAAACCGGTCGGAGGAGAACACCTGTAGCTGAGAAGGTTTACTGTGCAGGGAACTGGAGTGCGCCCCTCTCCTCTTTTTCAACATATATATATATATATATATATATATATATATATTATATATATATTACATGGCCACGGTAGTGGCCATGTAGTTATGGTTAAGTTGCTGTTTCCATAGGAAGAGCATTTTTTGGGCGGCTTATAACTTCGCTCCCCCTGGACGAATCCACACCAAACTTTGCAGAAAAGGTATATGGCCCGCTCTGGATCTATATGCAAAGTTTGGTGAGGGTTGGTCCAGGGGGGGCAAAGTTATAGGGGAGTCCCAAATATTTTTTTTTCCCATAGACTGAATGGGAAAAAACTTTGCCCGCGCCTACAGCTCAAACCGCTGGATGGATTTTCACCAAATTTGGTGAAAATCCATCCAGTAGTTTTTTTTTAAATGACCAAAAAGTAGGTCAGAAAAGATTTGTGATATCTGTGTTCGCTTCACGGACACACTTCCCTGTTCGCTCCGCGGACAGGACGGTGATTGGGCAAGCAGCTTGCGTGATGTCCGCGGACATCTGACGTGCTTTTCTATTGGCTGTCGTGAAGCGTGCAGTGCGTCTATTTTCAGAGACACCCGCCATCTTAGTTTATCGGAGCGGGATCTGCTGCCTGCACAGTGTAGATGTGGGCTGCGTCGGCTCTGCATCGGCCCTGCATTGGCCACGAAAAGGCGGTGAGGCACAGGCCCTCGTGGCTCTCTCTTGTTCTCCCCACCCCCCGCTCATGGCCCGTGTCTCCCATGTTCCCCCCCTCGCTGATTCTGCGTGTGTTCCTCCCACCCCCCCCGCTCATGCTCCATTTCTCTTTCCCGTTCCCCCCGCTCAGGTCCTGTGTCTCCCTCCTTCCCCCCACCCCCCACTCATGCCCCGTGTCTCCCTACTGTCCCTCCCACCCCCCGCTCATGCCCCGTGTGTCTCTCCCCTTCCCCCACCTCCCGCTCATGCCCCATGTGTCTCTCCCCTTCCCCCCACCCCCCGCTCATGCCCTGTGTGTCTCCCTCCTTTCCCCCCACCCCCCGCTCATGTCCCGTATGTCTCTCTCCTTCCCCCCTCACCCCCTGCTCATACCCCGTGTCTCCCTACTATTCCCCCCACCCCCACTCATGCCCCGTGTCTCTTTCCCCTTCCTCCCCACCCCCCGCTCATTCCCAGTGTGTCTCTCCCCTTCCCCCACCCCCGCTCATGCTCCGTGTCTCTCTCCCCTTCCCCCCACCCCCCGCTCATGCCCTGTGTGTCTCTTCCCTTCCCCCCACTCATGCCCCGTGTCTCCCTCCTTTCCCCCACCCCCCTGCTCATGCCCCGTGTGTTTTTCTCCCCTCCCCCAACCCCCGCTAATGCCCGTGTCTCTCCCCTTCTCCCCCACCCCCGCTCATGCCCTGTGTCTCTCTCCCCTTCCCCCATCCCCGCTCATGCCCCGTGTCACCCCTGTCTCCCCCACCCCCGCTCATGCCCAGGGCCTCCCCTGTTCCCCCCCACAACCCGCTCATGCCCCATGTCTCCTGTTGCCCCCCCACCCTCCGGTCATGTCCTGTGTCTCCCTCCTGTACCTCCACCCCCTGCTCATGCCCGTGTTTCCCTCTTGTACCCCCACACCCCGCTCATGCCCTGTGTTTCCGTCCTGTACCCCCACCCCCCGCTCATGCCCCGTGTTTCCCTCGTGTTCCCCGCACTCCCTGCTCATGCCCCGTGTTACCCCCCCAACCCCCGCTCATGCCCCGTGTCTCCCTCGTGTTACCCCCACCCCCGCTCATGCCCCGTGTCTCCCTCGTGTTCCCCCCACACCCCGCTCATGCCCCGTGTCTTCCTCGTGTTCCCCCCTCCACCCGCTCATGCACCGTGTCTCTCTCCTTTCCCCCCACCCCCCGCTCATGCCCCGTGTCTCTCTCCTTTCCCCCCACCCCCGCTCATCCCCGTGTTTCCCTCGTGTTACCCCCAACCCCCTGCTTATGCCCCGTGTTTCCTTCCTTTTCCCCCCACCCCCTGCTCATGCCCCGTTTGTGCCCTGTTCCCTCTCACCCCCCGCTCCTGCCCATGTGTCTCCCCTGTTCCCCCCACCCCCCGCTCATGCCCTGTTGTGTTCTCTTTATACACCCTGCCTTCCCTTTCCATGTGGCGTTATGGTTAAGTTGTGCTACTAAAAACCTATGAAATTCAATGAAAAAACTTTGTCAAAGGGACGTTATGGTTCCAAGTAAAACCGAAAAACCCTTGAAATTCGCCAGTTATGGTAAGCTAAGCAACCATAACTCGCGCCACCACCGTGCACTGCTAAGACTAACACCCAGGACATCAAAGATGACATCACAAATGTCATTGATGACATCACTGATGACATCACATGTTTGGCTCATTCTTTTTTCTTTCGCTGACATATCTAGGCCACATGGTTTTCTTCAGTAACAGTCAGAAACTAAGAATTTTATTTTATTTGTAGACATTTCCTTCAAGTAGGTTCTTACAGTAATTCCCTTAGAGTCCAGTCACATCATATGAAACATATACATACGGGAAGACACAAGCTTGAAAGACAGCAATCCTTTTTGTGCATAAAGATAATCAATAGACTTATGAGCACTTTCTGATAGTTCTGTTGGTTTTTTTTATGGCTGTACTTTCCCTGTATATGGTCATATTTGTATACATTGTACTCACACTACTTTCCTTAGGGTCCAATCACATCAAGTGATACATATATATAGGGTAAATAGCAGCTGTGAAACAGAGCAATCATTTATTTGCATGAAAACAATCAGTTAAGTTATGAATTGTTTCTGCTACTAGTTGTGCTTTTTTGCTAACTTCACTTTCCCTGTATATACCCATATTGGTATGTGTTCTTATGTCTTTGTGTTTTGTCTATAGTAATGCAATTATGTAATACATGTGTTTTATTAGCTACTTATTACATATTTCACAGTACACAAAAAATCTATTAAGAAAACAATTATCATTTCATTATTCAACATATTAACATTACAAATATTATACCTTCATCTTGTACGCTGCACACAATGTTATGTTTCTGTATGAGTAGCTTAGTATACTAGATAGAACCCATAATAGAATGCTATTTATATCAATGCATCGTTCAATGCACTAATTAGGGTTTGATATTTATTGCAATGATCCATGACACTTTTTTCGCAACATTATAATAAGAATCCCTTGTACACATATTTCATGAAAAGTACATACACATGTGATGTCATCAGTGATGTCATCAATGACATTTGTGATGTCATCTTTGATGTCCTGGGTGTTAGTCTTAGCAGTGCACAGTGGTGGCGCGAGTTATGGTTGCTTAGCTTACCATAACTGGCGAATTTTAAGGGTTTTTCGGTTTTACTTGGAACCATAACGTCCCTTTGACAAAGTTTTTTCACTGAATTTCATAGGTTTTTAGTAGCGCAACTTAACCATAACGTCCCTTTAACAAAGTTTTTTCACTATATATATATATACATATTACATGGACGCGGTAGCGTCCATGTAGTTATGGTTAAGTTGGTGTTTCTATAGGAAGAGCATTTTTTGGGTGGCTTATAACTTCGCTCCCTCTGGACGAATCCTCACCAAACTTTGCAAAAAAAAAGTATATGGCCCACTCTGAATTTCTTTGCAAAGTTTGGTGAGGATTCGTCCTTGGGGGGGAAAAGTTATAGGGTGGGTCCCAAAACTTTTGTTTTTTTCCATAGACATAATGGGAAAAAACTTTGCGCATGGCCACAGGCCAAACCGCTGGACGGATTTACACCAAATTTGCGGCAGGAGCGGGGGCTTGGTCCCGAAAGCGTGCTTTTGCAAATTTGGTGTAAATCCGTCCAGTAGTTTTTTATAAAATGACCAAAACGTAAGGCAAAAAAATTAGTGATATCTGTGTTCGCTTCGCGGACAGACATCCCTGTTCGCTCCGTGGACAGCACCCCGATTGGCCCATGGCCTTGAGTCATGTCCGCGGACATGCAACGTGTTCGCTGATTGGACGGCAAGGGGCGTGGAGCGTGTCAGATTTTCTGTGGTGTCCGCCATCTTGTATTCGCCGTCGACCGCATACAGCGCGGTGAAACGTGGATAAAAAATTGTATTTAGTGCCGTGTGTTGGTGTGTAAGAGTGTTTGGGGAGGGTGGGGGAGTATGAGATAGGTTACATTTTTTTTTTTTATGTGCTAGACGTTTTTGTTGAGTTCGATTTGTCCGCAGAGAACACCGCTGTTCTGATATTTTGTAAATAAACTAAATGGTGGGGTGTTTAGAGGACGGAGTATGTGTCATTCTTGTTCGCAAGGAAGGTAAAAATGAGCTATGAACACTCGCGGTGTACTTAATTGTTCGTAAATACACAAACTGGGGGTGTCCTCAGGACGCTGTCCGTATTGTAATCTGTCTAGTTGAATGTGTTCTAAGAACACTCGCGGTGTCCCAAAATGGTTGCAATTACACAAAATGGGGGTGTTCTGAGAACGTTGTTTGTATTGTTCGTTGTCAGGGTGAAAGTGTTTTAAGACCACTCCTTTTGTCCGCTAATAGTACAATTTCCTATGGGCGTCAACCGACTTTTTTGTCCACTAAAGAAACTATAAATCCGACTGGTGTGCGCCGACATTATGTGATAATCCTATGACTGGCGCTATTGACCTGGCTGACTTGCTTTTGCGACACTAAATCATATCTCCCACCCCTAAGCCTGATATTATCAAAGCATTCATATTCCCCGCCTCTCTCTGTGACGTTACAGGGTGCGTCATCAAACGCGCCCAGTCCTCTCCAGTCCTAAGTGACTTTACACAGAACCGCCACAATTCGGAATACGATCCGCAAAAGTTCATGTTGAGGCACGCGATGTTCCTTTGCCGTACAGATGGTGTTAGATCAGCTTACAACTCAGTGCGCCACAATTCGGAATATGAAACTGTGGTTTAAAAGTAAACAGCAGGATAGTACATTTGGTAAAGTACATTTATTTCACGTGAAATGTTTAGTGAATATTCAGCGATTTGCTATTGTCTCTGCTGTCGATCAACAAAAGTTTATTTTGAGCCACGCGTTGTTCCTTTGCGGTAGATAGGCTGTTGGTTTATGATAAAAGCAGTAAATGGTTGCTCTGATAATCGGAAGGTTGCTCCAACAATGAGCCATTAGACCACCCTATTGGTTGGAATGTTGTTTGTAGCTGCTAGTACTGTGTAAGGGCATATTGGTCCTTGGCGATTGTCCCATAAAATGGTGAGGGTCATGAAGTTGCATATTTCGACCTGCACCTGGCAGTTGAAGACCCCATCCGCTGGAGTCTGTAAATCGTGACATAGGCAAAATGGGGCCACATACCTGTTTTAAAAAACATAAATTAGTCTCACCAGCCGATCTTCATTAAAAATCATCATTTTATTTATTAGGGCGTGAAACTATTTGCTATCGAAGATAGTGCAACAGAGTATGTTAATAATAAAATAATAATATTTTCCCATTCATATAGCGCTAAGAACCGTGAGGTATCTAAGCGGTGCTTATTATTAACCACGGTGTGTGGTGCTCATTTATCGACCACGGAAGGATGAAAGGCTGAGTTTGGCCATGCCGGGATTTGAACTTGCGTTAGCAAGCTGTGCACGGATGTCAAAGCGAGCGTTGTACTCGCTGTGCCACTTGACAGGCTACAGTGAAGTGGCACAGTGAGTAGAGCGCTTGACCGCCTATAGACCGGTTAAATTATTTCTATTAACCCACCCTGTCTCGTCTGCCTTTTTCAGAGCCCTCTAAACGACAGGGGATCAATTCAGGGGTGATAGTGCGCGGTAGAAAACATTATGCCACTTTCAACAAACAAGTTCAACTTGAGCAGTCTTTAATGCTACGCTATTGTAATTATATTTGGTATAAAATAATCTAAAGGGTTACTTACAGTGGCCCTCATTACGACCCTGGCGGAAATCGAAAAACGATGGCGGAAATGCAATACCGCCATCGAATAGCGCTCGGTGCGATTATGACCCGTCACCGTAAAGTACGATGCCATTAGCGACACCGTAGTGAACGCCAACGCTAACTGCACCAAGTACGCGCACGCGCGCCATGCCAAACCGTAATTACCACCATGGCGCAACGGTACGCGAATTCTGACCCTAGCGGACATGTACCTAACGCCATCAAGCATGGCGGAAAGTACCATTCCGCCATGGTGAGAAGTACGGCATCGCGAATCAACCGTAAACGGCCCTACTGAGTGCCTGTACACCACTCCCTGGCCACATTGCACAACTCCTCGTAGGTGCAATGAAGTCACACAATGCAACCAGTGCAATGTACAAGTCACCCATGCATGGCAACGAACAAATGAATCCAGGGGCTCCAAGTGCCATGTGAGTGGGCATCCATATCTGCCATGGCACCATTGCCGCACTGATGCAGCACAGGCATGTGAAGGCCCAAGTACAGCAACATGAGCAGAAAAATGAGACAAACAAAAACAGCCCCCCCCCATCGACTGACACCAGTGTAAGGCAACATCCAAAGCAGTATCCTGAGTAAGACTGCACCAGCCCTGTACTCCTGCCAGTAAACAAACCAACCATCAGCATAAGCATGTACCACACAAGTTGACAGAGTGACAGAGCAGCCAGGCTCATCTCAAGAGGGGCCAATGGGAGCTGCAGGGCACAGATGGCACGAATACAGAAGCTATTCCAATGGACATGACCTCAGTCTCCCTCCAAGAAACGCACGCAAACACAGGCACCTGTGACCAGCCATAGTCTGATAATCACATCATTCCACCAATCCACCTGGCTGACCGGCATCTGTTACACAAAAGCTAATCCCCCGCCCCTGAGCATGACATCATTAAAACAGTCATAATGGCAGCCCCTATCCCTGACCTCACTGGGCTTCGTAGGCAAACGCGGCCAGTACAGTACCACGCAACTATACTCAGAAGCCGGAACCCAATGCAGATCTCCTCACAATACAACCCTCCACCAATAGGAATATGCTACATTACTTGCAAAGAATAACGCCACACGGTGAATATCAGAATAGAAATTCAATGCACCACAAAATCACCAAGCCCATACAGCCATTAGGTCATGAACTCCAAAATACATTCCAGTATTGTGGGCTGCATCCGCAATAAATGACCAGCTCCTGCTTGTGTGACGCCCTGTTCCATCATGGTACACAGGGGCTACATTCACGTTCTAAAAGGCAACATGGAAGCGCCTAGAACTGCAGGGCCGTCCCATTAGGTAGGCACTAGTCCAGCTGAAAGGACGATATGTTGCTCCTAGCCACTAGTACTGCGTAAGGGCATGTGGCCCATTGGCGATCGTCCCATAAGATCGTAATGGTGCTCCACTGATTAACACGAAGCAGCAGGTGTCGGGAGTAAAAGCCATCTGCAGGAGTGGCATAGAGATGGCAGCGGCAAAAGGGGAGGAGATACCTGTCACCCAAATGAAATGAAAAAGAACAGTATGGCCATCAGAACTTCATTTGTATTACTCACTTCAATGATCACACTAAATCTACAGCCATATGCATGCTAGCCCACTCAAAAGGATTATTCCCACCCAAAAATCACTTGCGAATCACAACTATAAAAATCGAGGTGAAAACACCATTACAAACGAGTGTTTGTGTGCATGCGTCTGTTAACACAGAATCCATAAGATGGGATTAGTAACGTGCATAGACACAAGTGTCTGAGGGCGCGTCGAGACAGGGAGGGTTCTACAAGGGCAGAAAGACGATGGTCCCACTATGGCAGCCCTGCATCACATAGCGCAGGGGAAGGGGATAGATTCCAAAAAGCCATGTACATGGCAAACTCTCCATCAAATCATCTGTCCATGCATCCATACATCATTCCCTCATCCCGGAATGAAAACGCCTGATTATATACTCACACAACATGTGAAATTTCCATTGAGTCTGTGCGTAATGCAGTCTGCAAAATCCACTGTGCTCCAGGCCGTAATACTAGTGTTGTGAAGTAACTTGTATTTGGGAACGTCCTGCCTTATTGTCCACTACGCTATTGCGCATCCCATACTATTCATATCAATCATTGCATTCTCGCCATGGCCCCTGTCCCAAGGACATTAAACAATAGAACTTTACATCTGCAGTCAGACCTGTGGGCGTCTCCTCGCCGCTAGTTGAAAACCAAAAGCGCTGTCCTTCGAATTCCTCATTTGCAACATCACGTCGAAAAGGCATCTGTGACCGCTTGAATTCACAAATACATCTATGTAGTGCGGCAATGTGTGAAAATGCAAACTGGCTTCACTCACTAATGGGACGCCCCGCCCGTCGGTGAACCGCGGTACAGTGCTGCATGAGGGTCCACCATTAATCGAGTACTACATTCCACTGACCCTTCACAAGTTTGTCCGCGACTGCAAAGATGGTATGTGAAGCAATGGGACCATAGCAGAATGAACATATGAACCGATATCTCACTGCCATCGGGATGAAATACATGATTGTAATGGCAAGATGCCATGCGTCGAATTGCAGCGTTGTGTGCGGGACGTGCTCGCCCAAAGGGGATTGCAGCTTGCACAGGTGGAATTAATCACCACAGGTGGAGGCAATACAGCTTGAAAACACATAAATTGCACACCCAACCCCCTCCCACAACTACACCCACTCCAAAATGCTACCGGCAGGACTAGCGATGTTGGCCCTGGGGGACCTGATAGCACTGCAAGTACTACAACTTCAAGAAGAAGACGAACGCCAACTACTACAACAACCGGCCGCACAGAGGAGACGCAGGAGGAGGAGGAGGGCAAGGCAGGGCCAGCAAGGGCCGCCAGCACAGCCACTACCACCACGCAGGCAGCCCGCTATCCCACACCTCCGAGCACATCCGTTCAACCTCACGGATGAGCAGATCCACACCCTCTACCATTTGGACCGGGACACCATAACCGCCATTGTGGAAATGACACAGGCTGACCTTGTCTGCATGATAGATAGCCCAACCGCCATCCCACCCCTACTGAAGGTGGTGTCTGTACTCCACTTCCTGGCCACAGGCACCTACCAGCACACAGTCGGACAGATGCATGGCATTTCACAGCCACTGTTCTCATGGACACTATTGCAAGTGCTCGATGCCCTCCTGAAGCACGCAGACGACTACATCTCTCTACCACGCTCGGAGCAGGAAATTACGAACACAAAAGTGGGATTCCATGCACTTGGCGGCATACCAGGTTGCATTGGTGCCATCGACTGCACCCATGTTGAACTGGTCGTCCCACATGCCATGGAGGCCCAGTACCGCAACCGAAAACAATTTCATTCCCTTAATGTACAAACGGTGTGTGACTCCAACAGGATCTTCACACATTGTTGTGCCCGATTTCCTGGATCAACCCATGATTCTATGGTCTTGAGGAACTCTACCATACCACGCTACATGGAGCGACACGTAGGGAACAGATCCTGGCTACTCGGTGAGTCTCATTTCATGCATGATAATGTGGGGTATGTGATGCGGCAATGACCTGGCAGGAAGGGGCGGGGGGTGCGTACGTAGCAATGTCATTCCACAAACATCCTTTATTGTCCACATACAGGTGATGCCGGGTATCCACTGAAGAGATAGCTCCTTACACCACTCCGGAACCCACAGAACCAGCATGAGGAGGACTACAACCATGCCCACTCACGTACCCGTGTAGTCATAGAACAGGCATTCGGCCTACTGAAGACTCATTTCCGCTGCCTCAGCAGGTCTGGCGGGGCACTCCTGTACCGCCATGAGAAGGTTGCAAAGATGGTCATGGCATGTGTCATGCTACACAACATGTGCGTACGTAGAAATGTGCCCATGCCCCCTGACGCAGAACTGCAAGCACCTGAAGATGGTCATGATGAGGGTGGGGATGTGGCAGCACCTCAAGTAGTCTGCGAGGCACAGGAGGGCCGTGACATTCGTCAGATTCTCATTGATTCATGCTTCTAGCACTCACGCCTGGTGGCTGATACATGGACCCGGGACTTGTGGCACTGTGTGTGTCAGGAACAGGCACAATATGGACTGTACGCCTATGAAGGCCTCGTACACAAAGATGAATGTCCACACATCTCATTGGATGATCGTGCATTGTTTATGGCATATGTGAAATTATGTTACACACCCCATCGACCCGCCACCCAAGTGAGCCCAACACACCCCCTCCACCCTCCTACCTCCCCCCCGAACACCAGTGTCCGAAGATGCTCATTGTCAGTGGGCAGACGCTATTGCAAGCCCCCTCTCCGGGTATCAGGGGCACCCCTGCCTGTGGAGCGCAGGTTCCTCCCAGATCTACGTTGGGGGCTGCCCTGGATGGAACTTGCAACGGATGATGTCTCTGCCTGCTCACGTCCATGCATGTCCCTAAGGGTTTGTGAGAGCTCAGTGAGCACACGGCGCACAGCGGCAAGTTCAGCACATACGTCTTTGGACGTCGCATGCAGTTCCCCCCTCAGGCTCTCGGTGCTTCTCTCCATTTGTACTCTCAGGCTCTCGGTGCTTCTCTCCATTTCTGCCCTAAGTGTCTCAGTTGATGTTTCTATGGCTGCCTTGGTACCCCCACATTCATCAGCATGGTCCTTGAGGCGCGTGGCCAGTTGCTGCTGTTGCACGATGACCTGGTCGAGGGACTGTTGCCTCTGCTGTGCCATGGCCATTTGCGGTGGTGTCACAGAGGGGCTGGTCACCTCATGTTGCCTTGCCACAGGGCTTGTGGGGGATGGCCAGTCGTCGTCTAGTGGGTGCCCCTGCGTGGTATCCTCATGGTGTACGGGATGAAACAAACAGGGGGATTTAGACAGGTCATGGATGGATCTTACTTCGACATCCCCGTCTTCTGTGTCGGAGCATGCTGCCATTAATGGAGTGTCACCTATGGTGCTGCTGCCACCAGAGGCAGTGCCTTCTGTGGCATCCATTGGGGGGACCTGTGGTGGTGCTGTTGTGGCCATGCTGGCTGCTGGGGTGCCTGTTGATGTTCCCTCCGGTGTGCTGCCACTTGATTTGTGCTGCTGCCATGTCTTGATGCGTGCAGCTGAGGTGGAGGGTCTTTGGCCGTTGGTCTTGGCCCTCTTTGCAGGTGTGCTGGTAGGGGTGTCCTGGAGCTCGTCGTTTGAGTCGGACCCTGTGGTGGAGTAAAGGAGGGCGAGCGTTATTAATGGGTCTGTTGGAATTGGTATGGCAATGTATCACATGCATTGGGGTGGTACCTGAGGGTGATTTGCGTCGGGGCCTTGGAGGTGGTTTCATTTTTGTGTGGAATGAGGATGCAGTTGTTTTGCAGCCTGCAGTTAGGGTGTGCCTGCTGCACGTGTAGAGGGTGTTTTTAGGATTTTTAATTATTTATGTATTTAATGTGAGTTTTAAAGTGCGCTATCAGGCCAATGTATGTGGACGTTCTCCTGGACATGTGTTACTGTTGCACTATGTGGACAATTGGTACTTCACATGATTGGACATTGTGGATTTGGCATTGTTTTAGTTGGCCCACCTACCGGATTCTTCGATGTCTGCACTCCTTTCTCCATCCCTCCGACTCCCTCTATGCTCTCCATTCCAATGGTGGAGGCACAGATTTCTTCCCAGGGGGTCAACTTGATGGGTGATTCCGATCCTCCCCCGGTAGCTGTGGCAATGTTGCGGTTGGCGGATAGTATGCTCCGTACGCGTATCCGCAGGTCGTCCCATCGCTTTCTGCATTGCTGTGGGTTGCGGGGTGCGGTCCCCACCGCACTTACCCGCTGTGCCACCAGGGCCCATATGGCCTTCTTGTTCGCAAGTGCCGTCCTGGTCATTTGCGTGGAGAAGACGACGGCAGCATTCTCCTGGAGGGTCTCTGTAAGCACGGTGAGTTCCTCACGGGAGAAGTGGACCTGCCGCTTGCGGTCGCATGCTTTTTTCGCTACTTTTCCCATTTCTATTGCTTTCACTGGGGTGGATGACGGGTTGGGATGTGTCTCAGGGTAGTATTTTTAATGGTTGTGTGGGAATTCTGGTTTTATAGGTGTACGGCGTGCTGTTTCCCGTTCCGGGCCCATGTTTTTACTTCCGTTTCCGTATATTTACGGTCACCGTACTTTCCGGTTGCCGCTCATTACGGTGACCGCTGAGATGGGTGGCGGAATTGCACCTAGGGCGCCGTACGACGGCGGTGAGGGGCGTTTTGGGGTCATTTCCGCCGTCGCGGACTTTGCACTTCCGCCATGGCGTAGTGCTCGTGCCCGATGGGTCGGAATTAGCCGCACTTTGCTCCGTCGTGCAATGGCGGAAACGCTATTTACGCTATGGCGGTCAGGTCAGTCACTTTCTGCCAGGGTCGTAATGAGGGCCAGTACAATTGCAATTTCCATTGTCTACAAGTAGTGCAGTCCCAAAATACGACTCCGCGTGTGCGAACGATCTTTCGCATAGTGATATAATATATAAAAGTGGTTTTGTTTCAGAAATTTCATCCTTATCTCTCCTACGTTTTAGCAACTCTCCTTCAAGAGAAGTCTTTCATCACAATCTCTGTCTGTCAAGGTCAAAACACAATACAACCTTATAGTCTGCTTCGTGAGCCTCTCCGGGGCCCGTGAAAAAAATGGAAGCAGCTGACCTTCACTGTGAACGAGCATAAATTCTTACTTTGCAACATTCTGTGTAAAGCCATCTGTGAGAAGTTGGTTTTTGCACGCCATGTTTGTATATTGTTTGCGTGATATTAAAAAAAGTTTGTTTAAGGGACGTTATGGTTCTAAGTACAGCCGAAAGACCTCTAAAAATCGCAAGTTATGGTAAGCTATGAAAAATAACTCGCGCCACCACCGTGCACTGCTAAGACTAACACCCAGGACATCAAAGATGACATCGCAAATGTCATTGATGAAATCACTGATGACATCACATGTGTATATACTTTTCATGGAATTTGTGTACTAGGGATTTTTATTATAATGTTGCGAAAAAAGTGTCAAGGATATTGCAATAAATATCATACCGTTATTAGTGCTTTGAACGATGCATTGATATAAATAGCATTGTATTATGGGATTCTATCTAGTATACTGAGCTACTAATGGAGAAACATAGCATTGTGTGCAGAGTACAAGATGAAAGTATAATATTTGTAATGTTAATATGTTGAATAATGAAATGATAATTGTCCTGAAATGTTCTAAAATTCACAAAATGGGGGTGTTCTGAGGACGTTATTCGTATTGTGTGATTGCATAGCTGTATGCAATGAGGGAATGGCACAGAGAGTAAAGTGGACGCCGTCCGCGGACACCACGGCTGTTTGTGGACAGGGCGTGCTACATCCAGGTTTTTCCAGGAAATCCAACATGGAAAGAAGACTGTACGGATCAGCCAATCAGATGTCGAGGTTGTGGATTTGTGTTGAAAGAGACTGTGGGTGGTGAAGATGGCAGAAGTGGAGAAAGTCAGGGTGTTGGTGCTTGGAGATATGTTTTTGTATGGTTTACAACAGTACGCTCAATGCAGGCATGTTGCAAAGAACTTTGATGTGAAAGGAGTGGAGGTGGTGTGGAGCACTGTGTCTGATTGCAATGTACAGGGAATTGTAAGTTTGTGAGGATATGGCCACGATGAACAGTCCGCATGTGGTAATTTTGCACTATGGTGCTTTCCATTTGGGCAACGTCAGTGCCCCTACTTTGTTGGCTGATTTGGAATGCTTGGTTCAAGCCGTAATGAAGATCCTTCCAAATGCGAAAGTAATTTTTTTCTGGATTACTACGTAGGTCAATATGGGACAATAGTTCAGTTTTTTGTCCTCAGCAAAACATTGCTAGGTGTGTCATCAACCGAGGTATGTGTGCCTTCATGCTTAGAGCTGGTATGTTCTTCTGTAACAATGAGAATATTGATGCCAGTAATGCTGTTAATTTTAAAGAAGATGGCATTTCTTTATCTTTTACGGGAAATGCCTTTAAATTTTGGAATGTAAGGGTTGCTTTGGAGAAGGTTATGTGAAGATTTTAGGAGTAAAGTAAGAAAAAAAAACAAGAAAAAAAATACAAAATAACAGGTGTCTGTCAAGCATCTATAAAAAAAAACAGCTCTTTTCAGAGCCAACTTCAAAGGGGAAATGGGGCACACTATTTAAATTTACATTCACCACGCTCAGATTTTCGATATGTCCGCGGACATGGCGGTAGTCCGCGGACATGAAAATCACTACAAAGTCACGGATATTATGGTTAAGTTGTGCTACTAATAACCTATGAAATTCAGTGGAAAAACGTTGTTAAAGGGACGTTATGGTTAAGTTGCGCTACTAAAAACCTATGAAATTCAGTAAAAAAACTTTGTTAAAGGGACGTTATGGTTAAGTTGCGCTACTAAAAACCTATGAAATTCAGTGAAAAAACTTTGTTAAAGGGATGTTATGGTTCAAAGTAAAACCGAAAAACCCCTGAAATTCGGCAGTTATGGTAACATAAGCAACCATAACTCGCGCCACCGTGCACTGCTAACACTAACACCCAGGACATCAAAGATGACATCACTATGCCCTAGCCACAACCACCGCAGCATATCACATTTATAGTTGCTTATAACTTTGGGTCAAAAACAAATTTATAAGGAACAAAGTTATAAGATACTATGGGTGTGATATGCTGTGATGGTTGTGGCCAGGCCATAGAGTATATAATATACTTACTGTTTGGCTTAGTAACTGGAGTATATGTATTTCTTGTTAATTTCTGTGATAAAAGAAAATAGCATGTTAGTATTAGTATTTTGTAATGACTTTTTACATTGTATAATCAACTTTTTTTTTGGACCCTCATATTTAGTAGATTACAAACCAGAGTACTGTGCAATTTGCTCAGTTTCTGTGTTCGTTGATAAAATCATTGGGTCTGTGGGAGAAAAATAAATCCATGTTGGATTAAAAAAAAACCTTTTTCTGTTATGCTACAGTTTATTTGTTTGTTTGTTTTCAGTGTTCATTTGTTGTTTCTGGCTAATGCTTTATATATTGGGTTGTTGCATTTTTTTTGGAGCAGTAACATATTATTTATTTGTTTGGATATTATGAAATTTTGGTGCAGTTAGATACCAGTAGATGTATTCTAACTGTCTATTTTTTTATATATTTTAGTGGTATTGATTTATCTGTTTGGATATTGTTAGATTTTGGGACAGTTAGATATCAATTGGTGTATTGTAACTGTTTATTTTTTTATATATTTTACTAGTATTGATTTATCTGTTTGGATATTGTTAAATTTTGGGACAGTTAGATACCAATTTGCGTATTCTAATTGTCTATTTTTGCTCTAATTTAGTGGTATTCATTTATGTGATTAATTGTTGTAGAATCTTTGGGCAGTTAGATAGCTTTTGGAATATTCTAACAGTTTATGATTTTTACTACAAGTTTACTTGAGGTTTAAGTACAGTTTAGTTATCAAATTTTGGTTTTAAGAACATTAAATAAGCGTTTGTAAGATTTGCTGGTAATCTCTGCTTTAGAGTAATGGTACTATCATTACATTGAAACCATCCACATTTCTTTTTTATACATGCAGTGTAGTGCCCTGAATTGGTTGTGGCTCCTGCGTGGTAGATTATACCTATTGTTGTGAAGGTTTTCTTACCAAGTGATATTTGACCATGTGTGAATCCAGTCAGCTTGCAGTTGTTTTTGGTACCATCTGCATTGTAACGTAGAAGCATTAGTATTACGTATTTACTATTTGTTTGTATTACTAACGTGGAGCGATTATCTGAATTGCAGGTAGAACATAATCTACCATGGTTTGCATTTTGTACAAGTTGCTGAAATGGAATGGATTCACAATTAGGTATTGATATATATACGAAGCGTTCATTGGGGATTTCTTCTTGTGTCACATTGTTGCAGAGAGTGCATGTATGTTTCCACATGTATGAAATCTGGAAGATTTCATTTATAGGTATGTTTTTGTTTTCCAGTACTTGTAGTAAGTACATTAGAAATTCTTGTGGATCTTCCTGTGAGTTTATAGTGAATTTCACCATTCCAGCACAGTAGTCCAATTGTTGTCTTATTCCAAAAACACTATAAGTGTTGTCAGGATTGTTTGCTGCATTTCTGTGAAGTACTAACATTTGCAAACACAATGGGTCTGTACTGTATAAGTAAATGTTGTCAACAATTGGTGGCAATTGAAATAGAATATTCATTGCTACATTTGCGTAGCAATTTACACTAACTATATTTGAGAGTTTAAATGGACCAGGTAGTTCTGTATCTGACTGCTTTTTTTGGAGTTTGTCTTCCTTCTTTGAAGAAGTACCTGGTTTACTTTCCCTAATTGATTCTTTTTTGCTTGTGGTACTTGATGAAGTATTACTTTCTTTTTCTCTCTTTGGAGGATTTGCAGTGACATCCTGTGGCTTTTCTGTTTGATTTATTTTTCTTTTATAACGTTTTACTTTTTGTGGAACAGAATATGTGTTTAGATGGGGAGTGTATAGTGAGCGAAGTCTATTGTATTCTAAAATGCAAGGAATATCAGCGTTTATTTTACTTGCATCAAAATTTATTAGAAATAGACTGTCAATTGTACGTAAGCGTGATAGTGCTACATAGCTCATGCCTTCTTTAAAGACTGTGTTACCAATATCTATCATTGCTTTGTCTAGGGTAAGACCTTGTGATTTATGAATCGTGACTGCGTATGCAAGAGTTAGAGAAAACTGTTCTCTGCATACATACATGTCTTTGAAGAGAAGGAATCGAGCTGTTGAGCGTCCTATACTTTTAACTTCTGAAAGTTTGTCAAAGAGTATATTGACAAACTGAATTTTGTTGTCACGTGGGTATGTTTGAAAGCCAACAACTGTACCCAGTGTTCCATTAACTAGTCCTTGGTCCATGTCAAGGTTACGTTTAAGCATTACTCTGCAATTTAAGGATAATTTTAATATCTTTTCTAAGCCTGCTGTGTTTGAGATTGATTTTTCTAAACTATTTAGTCTTGTTGTGGCTTGGTCACACATAGGTAGTGTCATACCATTTATTTTCATTTTATTTTATTTTACCATGTACATCTAGTTTGTCTGTGGCGCTAATTTACATTATTGGTTCCATTTCTTTACTTAACATTGTTTCATTGAATTTGAAACAGCTTGCAAGAGTTGGCATTAAGGCCATACAATTGACATTTTTGTGGGCTAATTGTTCCATAACATCTGTAGCACATGCATTATCGCCATAAAGTGCATTAATTTGACGGGTTTTCAATATTGTTTCTGCTTCTTTAGAGAGTATACCAACTCTGATACTTTTTAAGATGTTGGCATAAGTGAGATCTGCAGATTGCCGCATGTTTTCTGTTAATTCTCTGTATTGGAAATGTTGTCAAAGGTTGACATTTTCAATGCTGCCAACAGTTTTACGGCAGAGTTTGTGTCCTAATGTTTTAAAAATAGGCTCACCTTTAACTGGTGTCAATTGAAGATCTCTGAAAACAATAATGTGTTTTCCTGCAAAGAGCTCTTCATAGTTTGTTTTGAGTACTTCTTGTAATCTGAGATGAATCAAAGCCAACATTAGGTTGGAGACCATGCTCACTTCACCTATTAGTAGCATTTTCATTTGTTTCAATACTCTGCGTAGTTCCATTGCAGCTTCTGCAGAAAGTTTGTAATAGTCTAATTTGTTCTGGTGTTCTACTGGCAATAGTAGTAATCGATGTAAAGTGACACCACCTATGTTGTAGGCAGCTAAACCTGTGGGGGCAGTGACAAACGCTGACAGTTTGTTGTTTGTCAATTGTTGAAGGAATTTACTGATGATTTTGATTAGGAATGTTTTGCCAGAACCAGCTTCACCACTGACGTACAGTAGTATAGGTTTATAATTATGGCAGGAACATTCTTTATTTTCATGTTGAACACCATGTGCAATTTGTTTTGTTACTTCTTCAAAAATGCTACGTTGTTCGTTGTTTAGTTTTGATTGTAGTGTAGTTAAGTCTTCTTTATCTTCATACTGACACATGGTGTTTTCTACTTCTATCATAGCTAATACTGCCTCATTTATTATTAGTGGTTCTCCAAGTGGTTCTTGGCTTCCTGTTACAGAAGGTTGACTACTGTCAGGAGTGTATTTATCTAGTTGGGCCTGGAGTTCTTCACGTGTTGCTGTTCATTGTGCAACATTGTTTTGTATTGTGTAAAGTTTACATCAGTTATAGTGCTTTCATTTGCTTTGAAAGCATCTGCATATGAGTCATAGTTTTCTAGTATTTCTTCTTCTTTTCTCCATGGTTTAAAGAGTTGTAGCAGGGACATGTAATATACTTCTTTATGTTGAGGAGTCTTCAATGACAATTTGATATGATTAATTAAATTTGGTTTAGTGAGTTTAACTAAGCTACCTTCACAGTTTGTCACTCTGTATTTACCTTTTTTTTATCAGGTTTTATATTATTTTTGTATGTGTAGTTTTGGGCTATTTGGTGTAGACACATGTTTTCCAAACTATTACTTCTCTTTGGGTAGTATGTGTCCAATAAATTGTTTTTTAAAATGTCTTGGCTGTTGGGATCATGTTTGGCTATTGTTTCTATATCTTCATATGATTTTAGAACTCTTTTTCTAGATTTAGCTGGACCAAGACTTAGCCATACTATATTTTCAGATTTACCATACAATGAAGTACCAGTTAATCGATCAGCTGCTTCATAAGATCCACATTCTCCATGGGTGAGCATTTTTATGCCCAAGCTGTATAATTTCTGAGATACTGTTTTATCTGATGACAGGTCATTCCAGAGGTCTTGGAGCTCTGTCTTTTATGCTTTAGTTAAGTATGCTGTGACATATCGTGCAACTGCAGTAGAATTGTCTGCAATGTACTGCACATCTATGTTTGCATTCCATAAGTGGGCAATGATTGCCTTATAATCATTGATATATTTTTCTTCTTCTTTTCTTTTTATGTAATATGTATTTTTAGGTGACTTACCTTTAACACTATGGGCCTCATTACACGGACGGCGGTAAGGGTAAACGGTCACCATTAATGGTACCGGTGACCGTTAACCCTTACCGCCTTACTACGAGGTCCCTTTGCGGGTTGGAGACTTAAACGCCTGCTTTTTGCAGGCGTTAAAAACCAACCCGCAAAGGGACCAGGGAGCTAATTACGGTACCACAATTTGCGGTGCCGTAATTAGCACCTTCCCCATTCCCATTATGCCCTATGGGGCAAAAATGAGAATGGGGAAGGGCAATGGGGGAAGGGGGAATTACCGCCCCACCAACCTTGGAATAGGGCGGTAATTCCCCTTTCCTCCAAGGCGGTGCTGGTATTTTACCGGCATGGACCAAGGTGCTAATAGCACCTTGGTCCACCGCGGTCCGTGTAATGAGGCCCTATGTCTAACTGAAGACATGAGGTTGTTCACTTGACCTGTATTTGTAACTGGTCTAGGGAAACCAAATCGGCATTTGGTGTAGTATTTCCCTTTGTTTTTGTATTTGCGACGACAATATTTGCCACATTTATGTCTTTGACATTGTAAACTTTGTGCATGAAGATCACTATTTGTGGATTCTGATGGAATTTCACAAGTGACATATTTTTCAATAAACTGCAAAACAGTGGCATCACTGTCTTGACCAAATTTAGGAGCGTCTTTAATCCATAAAAGCATGTGGATATGTGGTGCTCCTCTGGCTTGGTATTCTTTTCTCCAAAAGAAATGTTGCACTTCTCTGAGGGGAGGAACAGTTTTATTACAAATAAAATGTAGCATAGCAATGAAGCGATGGTGAAAATATCTTGAAACATTAACAGGACCCAAAGAACAAAGTTCTCCTGGTGTTAGTATATCTATGTTTGTTTTGTTTTTATTTGATATGCGTAGGAAATCATGTAAATCTTGCCATGCATATTCTGCACAACTTAATGTAACAAACCAAGTGGGTGGGCCAAGGTTTCTGATCATACAACATACATCTTCATGACGTCGAAACCAGTACTCTTTAGTACCACGCATATTTGCTAATAGATTTGTAATATTTGATTGTAAAACCTCATCTTTTTGTTGAACTTTTTGTAATAATTGTGTGGCTGTCATATTTTGAAAGTGTGATCCTGATTTTAATATGTGTGCAACTCTGTAACATAAAGTTGCTAGTTCACTTTCAAAGAGTAGGTGGAATATGTATTCCACATTTTGTCTAAATCTGGGATTTTCATAATACATCCGTAATGAGCGGTATTCTGAAGCTGATATTTGAATAGGTCTATCATCATACCTTCCTCCTTTGCCAGTAGGAAAGAGTAGAGGAAAAGCATGTGCTTCTATACTTTTTCCCATATGCTCATTGGTGATCCTTTTATTTGACGCATTTGGTACGTTTCCAGTGCATCTTCTTTGGTGTCATTAGAGTGCAAAGGATGAATTGTATAATGGTCTAAAGTGTTTGATAATGTTGCAGGATCTAGGAGCTCAAATTGACCAGCTTCTTGTGTTTCTTGAATTATTTCAGTTGTATCTTTCAAGTTTTCTTCAATATTAATTTCTTTGTAATATTAATTATTCTCTTTCAGATATTGTAAGGCTTGTCTAACTTTATGTAAATCTACCAGCTGTTGTCATATTTTTTTGTCTTTTGTAGGTACTCCATTTACTAATATAATTAAAGATTGCTGCATTGGACGTTGCACCCCTAGAGTATGCACATTTTCTTTTAGATTTAATGGTAAATAAACTACTTTTCCATGAATGCCTTTTACCAATTCAGAGGGAGGTAATTTTGCTGTTTTTGGTTGAAGGCATATTATTGCTTGAAATGGATGTACTCTTTGAATTATGATGCTCTCATATAAGTTGTTGTAGAGGTTTTGGGTATAATTCCATATTATTTGTGATAGCACGTGAAGGAGTTTGGTTGTTGTCAAGTTTTGTAGTGCAAAGTATTAAGGGGTCACTTATTTCGTATGTGTTTTCTGCTACAAGGTAGAGAGCTAATTCAAACCATTTAGGGGGTAATTCATAGAATTTAGCGCACAAGTGGTGCACGCGGCTGGCGCACAGTGTGCGCGTGAGAATCCCTGCGCCAGCCGCGTGCGCCAAAACCCATTTCCGCGCACAGAGTATTCATGGATTCCAGCTACCAAAACCAGCCGTGGCGCACAGTGGCGCAGCGACCCTGCAGCAGCGCCAGTTACGCCCCCAAGAATGCCTCTCGCGCAGGGAAAAGCCATCAAAATCCCCAATCCAGCGCAAAGGGCTGCGCTAACCCTGTACCAGCACGGCAAGCGGGCTACGTGTATCACTGGGGTGCGCGGGAAGTACCTCACGTAATTTCTGCTGGGTACGTGTATTTCAGGGGTGCGTTTGAGGTTCCACACGCACATGTCCTGGCTACGTGTATTTCGGGGTGCGCGGGAAGTTCCACACGCGATATCAGCAGGGTATGTGTATTCCAGGGGTGCGCTGGAAGTTCCACACGCGATTGTCCTGGCTACGTGTATCTTGGGGTGCGTGGGAAGTTTCACACGTGATATCAGCAGGGTACATGTATATCAGGGGTGCGCGGGAAGTTCCACACGCGAATGTCCTGGCTACGTGTATTTTGGGGTGCGTGGGAAGTTTCACACGCGAATGTCCTGGCTACGTGTATTTCGGGGTGCGTGGGAAGTTCCACACGCGACATCAGCAGGGTATGTGTATTCCAGGGGTGCGCTGGAAGTTCCACACGCGATTGTCCTGGCTACGTGTATCTTGGGGTGCGCGGGAAGTTTCACACGCGATATCAGCAGGGTACATGTATATCAGGGGTGCGCGGGAAGTTCCACACGCGAATGTCCTGGGTACGTGTATTTCGGGGTGCGTGGGAAGTTTCACACGCGAATGTCCTGGTTATGTGTATCTTGGGGTGCGCGGGAAGTTCCACACGCGATTTCAGCGGGGTACGTGTATTTCAGGGGTGCGCTTGAAGTTCCACACGCGAATGTCCTGGCTACGTGTATTTCGGGGTGCACGGGAAGTTCCACACGCGATATCAGCAGGGTACATGTATATCAGGGGTGCGCTGGAAGTTCCATACGCGAGTGTCCTGGGTACGTGTATTTCGGGGTGCGCTGGAAGTTCCACACGCGATATCAGCAGGGTACATGTATATCAGGGGTGCGCGGGAAGTTCCACACGCGAATGTCCTGGCTACGTGTATTTCGGGGTGCGTGGGAAGTTTCACACGCGAATGTCCTGGGTACATGTATCTTGGGGTGCGCGGGAAGTTTCACATGCAAAATCAGCAGGGTACGTGTATTACAGGGGTGCGCGGGGAGCACCACACGTGAATTGCACGTGTGGGTCCTCCCAGGTGTTCCCTCTACACCCTCCACGGCCCCTGCAGGTGGCCCACACCACAGGGGCCTACCCTGCACATGTCCTGCAGGCACCCCATCCACCATGGCCATGCCCCCCAGCCAACCCACATGTCAACTTGCACTACTGCCCACAAACGCATGTCCCCCTGCACCCCCAGCCACCAGGGGCAGCCTCCACTAGGCACCCACCCATGTCCAACTCATGTTCCCCTGCACCCCCACCCCCCAGCAGTGCAGGGGCAGCCTCCACCAGGCCCCCACTCCTGTCCCCTATCACCCCCACCCCCCAGCACTGTAGGGCACCTGCCAGCAGGCCCCACCCATGTCCAACTCATGTCCCCCTATCACCCCCACCCCCCAGCACTGTGGGGCACCTGCCTGCAGGCCCCCACTCCTGTCCCCTATCACCCCCACCCCTCAGCACTGTGGGGCACCTGCCAGCAGGCCCCCACCCATGTCCAACTCATGTTCCCCTATCACCCCCACCCCCCAGCACTGTGGGGCACCTGCCAGCAGGCCCCCACTCCTTTTCCCTATCACCCCCACCCCCCAGCACTGTGGTGCACCTGCCAGCAGGCCCCCACTCCTGTCCCCTATCACCCCCACCCCCCAGCACTGTGGGGCACCTGCCAGCAGGCCCCCACCCATGTCCAACTCATGTTACCCTATCACCCCCACCCTCCAGCACTGTGGGGCACCTGCCAGCAGGCCCCCACTCCTGGCCCCTACCACCCCCACCCCGCAGCACTGTGGGGCACCTGCCAGCAGGCCCCCACTCCTGGCCCCTATCACCCCCACCCCCCAGCACTGTGGGGCACCTGCCAGCAGGCCCCCACTCCTGTCCCCTATCACCTCCACCCCCCAGCACTGTGGGGCACCTGCCAGCAGGCCCCCACTCCTGGCCCCTATCACCCCCACCCCCCAGCACTGTGGGGCACCTGCCAGCAGGCTCCCACTCCTGTCCCCTATCACCCCCACCCCCCAGCACTGTGGGGCATCTGCCAGCAGGCCCCCACTCCTGGCCCCTATCACCCCCACCCCCCAGCACTGTGGGGCACCTGCCAGCAGGCCCCTACTCCTGTCCCCTATCACCCCCACCCCCCAGCACTGTGGGGCACCTGCCAGCAGGCCCCCACTCCTGGCCCCTATCACCCCCACCCCCCAGCACTGTGGGGCACCTGCCAGCAGGCCCCCACTCCTGTCCCCTATCAACCCCACCCCCCAGCACTGTGGGGCACCTGCCAGCAGGCCCCCACTCCTGGCCCCTATCACCCCCACCCCCCAGCACTGTGGGGCACCTGCCAGCAGACCCCCACTCCTGGCCCCTATCACCCCCACCCCCCAGCACTGTGGGGCACCTGCCAGCAGGCCCCCACTCCTGTCCCCTATCACCCCCACCCCCCAGCACTGTGGGGCACCTGCCAGCAGGCCCCCACTCCTGGCCCCTATCACCCCCACCCCCCAGCACTGTGGGGCACCTGCCAGCAGGCCCCTACTCCTGTCCCCTATCACCCCCACCCCCCAGCACTGTGGGGCACCTGCCAGCAGGCCCCCACTCCTGGCCCCTATCACCCCCACCCCGCAGCACTGTGGGGCACCTGCCAGCAGGCCCCCACTCCTGTCCCCTATCACCCCCACCCCCCAGCACTGTGGGGCACCTGCCAGCAGGCCCCCACCCATGTCCAACTCATGTTACCCTATCACCCCCACCCTCCAGCACTGTGGGGCACCTGCCAGCAGGCCCCCACTCCTGGCCCCTATCACCCCCACCCCCCAGCACTGTGGGGCACCTGCCAGCAGGCCCCCACTCCTGGCCCCTATCACCCCACCCCCCAGCACTGTGGGGCACCTGCCAGCAGGCCCCCACTCCTGTCCCCTATCACCTCCACCTCCCAGCACTGTGGGGCACCTGCCAGCAGGCCCCCAATCCTGGCCCCTATCACCCCCACCCCCCAGCACTGTGGGGCACCTGCCAGCAGGCCCCTGCTCCTGTCCCCTATCACCCCCACCCCCCAGCACTGTGGGGCACCTGCCAGCAGGCCCCCACTCCTGGCCCCTATCACCCCCACTCCCCAGCACTGTGGGGCAATTGCCAGCAGGCCCCCACTCCTGTCCCCTATCACCCCCACCCCCCAGCACTGTGGGGCACCTGCCAGCAGGCCCCCACTCCTGGCCCCTATCACCCCCACCCCCAGCACTGTGGGGCACCTGCCAGCAGGCCCCCACCCATGTCCAACTCATGTTCCCCTATCACCCCCACCCCCCAGCACTGTGGGGCACCTGCCAGCAGGCCCCCACCCATGTCCAACTCATGTTCCCCTGCACCCCCACCCCCCAGCACTGTGGGGCACCTGCCAGCAGGCCCCCACCCATGTCCAACTCATGTTCCCCTATCACCCCCACCCCCCAGCACTGTGGGGCACCTGCCAGCAGGCCCCCACTCCTGTCCCCTATCACCCCCACCCCCCAGCACTGTGGGGCACCTGCCAGCAGGCCCCCACTCATGTCCAACTCATGTTCCCCTGCACCCCCACCCCCCAGCACTGTGGGGCACCTGCCAGCAGGCCCCCACTCCTGTCCCCTATCACCCCCACCCCCCAGCACTGTGGGGCACCTGCCAGCAGGCCCCCACCCATGTCCAACTCATGTTCCCCAGCCAACATGTAATCACAATCTAGATCCCTGGTCCCTATGGTCAGCCTCCAAATGCAAAACACCCACCCGAGTATTTCATCCACCCACTCAGAAATGGCAATAACATGATAGAACACCAATTGCAAGTTTGGAAACGAACACATGTCCCTCACATACACCCAATGGGTGTCAGTGAATCTCAAAACCCATATCATGATATGCATTAAACCAATGAGATGATACTACACATTGAAGTTCGATCAAAAAATATGTATTAAAGGAAACATAAATTGCATCAAAAATAAAGAAACAGAAATGGGAATGTACAAAAATTAAAAGAAGCATGTGCGTGAAAAAAAGCAAAACCAAAAATCATAATCCAAAGGAATGGTGTCCAAAGTCACAGTCCACAAAAGAAAATCCAATGGAAAATTATAATTGAAAGCCATTGCTCCATGGGTAAATGGTAAAAGAAAAAGAAAATCCAACAGTGAACTATGTACAGACGAACAAGCCAGGGTCCATTATCCCAACAAAAGAAATGAAACCTATCTAACAACACTAACTAATAAAAAAAAACTATATACAAAAATGTGGCCCATTGTCCAAAAGGTCAAAAATAAATTCAAAAACAAAGGAAACCTAACACTAACTACATAACTATGTACACGGGCAGCGGGCTAGTCTGATGGCTCACTTTTGGATGTCCTGGGCCAGGGCATCATCAAACTCCTGCTCAATGTCCCGGAGGCGGTCCTCCTCCATGGCTCCGAGGGTCCGCAGGGCCGTCGACGTGTCCACCTCCAACCCCCTGCGGATTGCCTCGAGGCACTCGGCCCGCCTCAGGGCCCTCCACATGGAGTTCTCCGCCCTGACCATTGTGAGCCGTACCTCTTCCGCCCGCTGCCGCTCCGCATCTATGGCGTGGCCCAACCGCTGCCACACGGAAGACACTCTCTGTCCTGGGTCCTCCTGCCCTCCGGCCGATGCCTGCCCCTCCGATGTTGAAGGCCCCGAGCCTTCACGGCTTCCACCACGTTGCTGCTGCTGCTGTGCCTCTACCCGTGCACTGCCTCCTGCTGCCTGCACGTCCTCCGCCGGCTGGGGTGCAGTAGTTGATGTGGCCACCCCTGCTGGACATCTGACTCCCGACTGTGGCAGGGATGCCTCTTCCACCAGCCTGGCCGCACCGTCAGAGGCAGCTCCACAGGGCACCCAGGTGACTGATGGGTGGGAAGTTGGCACGGAGGACGACTGGCGCATAGGGGGTTCAGTTGAGGAGGGGGTCGTAGCAAGCCCCATCAAACGGAGGAATCCGGCCTGGGTGACCTGTCCCAGTAGGCCGACACGGTCAACGAGCCATTCAAGATGACGTGCAGTCTCCTCATGAAAAGACTGCAGGTCACCTTGCATGGCCCGTTGACGCAACGCCACACCAGTCAGGACAGGCTCAAGCCAGACCCGGATTGCCACGTCCGCAGACAGAGGAAGGCCAGTTGTCATTAGCTCATCCCCTGCCTGAAAACGGGTCTGGACGTAAGCATCCCTGCTGGTGCAAGATGATGCAGGGACAGGATCAGGGACAGGATTGCACACAGGCACCTCCGGGGCGGCCTGTGCTGCCTCCTGTCCCTGGTCCTGCACTGCACCACTAGCACCAGTGGTATCCCCACCTCCAGACCCCGTTTCTGTTGCTTGCACGGCCTCCTCCTCCACCAAACCCCCCACCAACCTGGATGACTCCATGCCATCTTCCCCCGTTGGGCCCTGTGGGGTCCCAGCTGCCCCTTCTGCTGCCGAGGAGTCCAACTACAACCTGCGCCTCTTGGACCTCCCCCCGGCAGCTGCGGCCTGGGACGCGGCACCGGACTCCTCACTCCCCGACGAGATCACAACCTGGGAGGGGAGCCGGGCCTTGCGTCTCCGGCTGGCGGTGGGATCCCCGCCGCTGTGCTCCACAGCACCTTCTCCGCCCTCTTCATCAGTTGACGCTGCAGACAGGGAGAAATAAAACACAGGCATCAGGGCACTGTACAATGGACACATACACACATGACAGTTGTACATGAGTGGCATTGGCAAACCTCAGACATGCCATCACAATCCCCAACACACATGTCATTTCAACTCGCACACATGAGCCATACCACAGCCATATCGCAACTGCCAGCACCATCCATACACATACAACAGCATGAGCAGGCAAAGCTGAGGCAGACATCACATGCAACACAGGAAGTGCACTACACATGTACACACACCACCACACTTGCATGCATGTGTACACCTCTGCCAAGTGTCGCAGTGTTGAGATGGGCATCCATGTCACATCTGCCAATCAGGCTTCCACATCCCGCTGTCACATGCATCCATGTTGCATCACTGTTGCACCCTTGTCAAATACACACAAATGCACATGTACACAGTGCTGATACATGCAGCCGAAAACAACATACATGCGTGGCATCACGAACATGTTTACTTACATACACATTCATCCAAACATGTGTGCCCACACAACTGCATTTGGCATGCAAGCCTACACACACAAGCACCATCCATGTCTCACACATTACAGCCCTCGCATGTGTTAGCCTCACGGCCCTGTACACCCCCACCCATACTCGACCCCATACAAACAGATGTGCAACCTGCACACTACTGAAACATCACCACACGCACAGCTCACAATCATGATGCATGTACACTTACCGCTCGACTCCAGACGGGTCTGCCTCTCAAGGACCTGGACGTGGAGCGCTGGGGATATGCGTTCCAGGAACCTCATCTGATCTTCCGACAAGTGGCGCCGGCGCCCCTTAGCATCCGCTGCCTTCAAGAAGCGTCGGGCCTTGTTCAGGGTCCTGGACCTGAAGTCCTCCCAGCGCTTCTTGACATGTTGGAAGTCGCGGACTGCCACCCCATCCGCGTTGATGGCAGTCATGATGTCAGTCCAGATCCGAGTCTGTCCTTCCTTGTCGGCGCGGGAACTTCCAAAGAGGGCATCATACTGCCCCAGGACTTGCTCCACCAGGACACCAACTTCCCTGGCACTGAAGCTGGTGCCCCTCTGCCTCTCTGGCCGGGGGTTGTCAGTGGTGCCAGATGTTGCAGTGCCTGACATGACAACCCCAGAGGCAGGAGTGGGTGGGCAACTGGGTCCTGGGGCTGGGCTGTGGAGCGATGGAATCCCAGTCGAGAGTCTTCGGTTCCAGCAGGGGTGGTCACAGCAACAGCACCCCTGGCTGATGTGCAGGCAGCAAATGGCAGGGCACGTGGGCAGCAGGCAGTCAGGCAGCAGCAGATGGCAGGTGGGAGCGTGCTCGGGGCTCTGGGGGGCAGTAATTCGGCCTTCTGGGCAGGAGCGTAGTCTTCCGTGTGCTTACGTGTGGCCAGCTTGATACGGAGTGATCTGGCACGTGATAATTCTGCACGTCAGCGTGTAATTCGAGGAAAGGCCCTTAGCGCGTAAGCGCGTTTGCACGCATACGCAATTTCATTGGACAGAAGGCCCCTCAAGCGCAAGCGCCCCTGTGACGTGACGCGCACAGGCGTGCATGGGCATTTCAGCGCGCGTGAAAAACTGCACGTCCGCGTGTAATACGAGGAAAGGGCCCATGTGCGTAAGTGACGTGACGCGCGCGTGTGTTTCCCTCTGTACGGGTTAAAGGTGAGCGGGCCCAGCAGTTCGCTGTACGTGCCTTTCGTGGAGACCGACGTGTGTTGCTGTTTCCTGTTGTTTCACGCGCCATCACAACTTCACAGCTATCAAGGACGTATCTCTTCTTTTGGCGGGGGTATTGGCTACGCGTGTTTTTCTGCATCGCGCTAGTCAGACGGTGAGTCGCACACGCTCTTTTTCCCACTGCGGGTGCCCGTGTGTATCGCACCCATTTTCGATGTCATAGTAGCCTGCGTGTCCCACGCGTACGCGTTATTCATGTTACTGGGTGCCACCGCGTACTGCAGGAGGTTGAATCCACGCACGTAGGCTGCAGGGTTGCGTGCACGGTTTTACTGCAGTTTTGGGGTGCCTGAGCATTGCGTGACCCGTCACTACATCACTGGGGTCACATACAGCCTTGCAGGTGCAGGGGGGCTGTTAACATCTTGCTTCCCACCCCCTCACACCAATTGCCCAGGTCAATTGTGGTGTACACCTCCCATTGGCACCACTCCATCTGTGCCGGCACTACTACATCTGTGCCATGGTTGGGAGGCCACCAAAGGTGAGGGGCGCCACAGCTGGGCGTCCTCCTCGTGGCGGGCGTGGTCAGGGACGTGGCCGTGGTGACCAGGAAGTAGGGGGACTCCAGGGTGTCCAGGGCGGCCACAGAGGGGGAAGAGGCAGGGGTGCGCCACTTGAGCACAATGTTGTGCCATGTGTCGGTGCAGTCATGCCACCACCCCCTGTGGTTCCGGGGGATGCAGCTTCTGCATCTGGCACTGGCGCCCGTGTGACCCGGCAGTCTGTTCCATCGACTGCCACGGGCCCAAGGGTAGTGGTAGCTACAGGTGCAGCTGTGGACACCGCCACCCAGGCTCAGGGTCTGCCAGCGCAGGCTGCGTTGGCACTTGAGGAGCCCTTGGTAGATCTCCAACAGGCCAGGAGGGAAACCATAGGGGCAGGCCGGGCTGCTCAGGCCAAGACACGTGTCCCTGGGGCAGTCATGTCATCTGATGCCCCGAACAGCCGGGTGTTGGCAAGTGCAGGGGCAGATGCACCCAACAGCACCCCGGTTGTGAGTCTGCCAACCAGGACCGTTGCGATCAATGACCCTGCCACAGCTGATGTTGCTGCGCAGGGTCCATTAGTGGGCACCCAGCTGCCACTAACACAAGTCAGGCCTTTGGTCATCCCTCCACCTGCCACTCCCTTGGCTCAATCCACCGAACCCACTGGCCATACTGGTCAGGGCGGCATTAGCCAGCCAGGGTCTGCGCCACAGTCCAATAGGAGGAAGGTTGCACCTGCAGCACAGGCTGGGACACCACACACAGCCACGACCTCCTGCACGTCGAGGAAGAAGCCTTTCTGTAAGCAGGAACTGGACTTCCTCATGGACTACGTGCGGGGCCACAGCCGTGACATGCTAGTGGGTGCCAATAGTCAGACTACGTCTGCCCAATGTGACACCCACTGGAAGCATGTTGCGGAACATGTCAGTTCATTCGGCCATGAGGTGCGCACGGCGCAAGAGTGCAAAAAGCGTTGGAATGACATCAAACGCAGCACTAAGGCTAAGCGTGCCTCTAATTACAACTTGACTCTGGTGACTGGCGGTGGGCCTGCACCAGAGGAGGAAGAGCTCACTCCGCATGAGGCACTCCTTGTGGAGTTCATACCACCTGAATTGGTCGAAGGAGTGGGAGAGATGCTGGACTTTGATGCCCAGTCCACTGAGTGTTGATGCGTGTTTGTTGAGGACGTGTGTGTTTCACTTGTGGGATGTGTTGTGCGTGATTGCCGCTACATGTGACGTGTACATGGTTCTGATGTGTAAGTAATGCAATGCTTCCATCATGCATGTCTCCTCTGCCTGCATGCGGGGACTCCATGTAGGCATGCTCCCTTGCCCCTCCTCCGCCACTCTACACCCCAGTTCCACCTTTGCACTGGTGTTCTTCAATCTTGCCAATGTGTACTTTTGTGTTCATGCGTCCTGTGTAGATGCTAACTTCAAGCGTAGAATCTGTAAAACATATGCCGTGTGGTACAGCCTTAGTACTTGATGCAGGGTATCTCACTTGTACTGTGCATAGGTCAGATGTCCCGCAGGGACATGAGTGCCCATTCATGCTCCATGTGCATTCCACGCATGCCCCTATGTGTCCTTGACTGGATGATCACTGTAATACAAGTCCTTGGTTACATACATTGCCTGCCATCTCATCAGCCTTCCCATGTCAACTGTGGCTCAGTCCTGCGTTGCACACATGTTTAGGGTCTGACAATCTGTGTGGCTCACAGGCCTCAGCCTGTTCAATGGCCAATGACTCTGTCCGACTGTTGTTGTGTCTTCTTCACACATGGGCGGAATCCAGAGTTTTCATCATGTGTCCTGCTTACTGTCCCAGCATCATTTGCAGTGTTGTCACTTGAATCACATTAAGCTGTTGATGCCAGTCAACACTGCCTGTCAATACACAGGTGTATGGTCAGCCTTTTGTTACCATGCTAGGCATCCCTGCTTTGGTACTGGGGGGAGGGGTGCTTGGATTCTAGATATGGTACACATTGAATGCACAATGCACGTGATGTCTGAATTTGACATTGCACTGCCTTCACATTTCCTGGCACACACCATGGAGTCCTTGTACATGTAGGTAGTGAGTGGCATACACATTTTCTGCACTGCATAGACCCACTTCCATGTAAACTGCCACCTTTCAACAGGTCTGATCACAGAAGCAATTCAAAGTTGACCCAGCATGCATGCCAGGTTATATGTTGTGTGTCACATGTCTGTCTGATGCGTTTGCTGTCGGTGTGTGTGTGTTGTGTGCTTCTGACATGTGTAGTGACCTTTTTTCTCTCTATTTTTTAGGTGATGACGCAATGGAGGCGGAGGGTGGTGTTGTCATGCCAGACACAGGGTTGTTACCACTACATCAACCCGGCACTAGTGGGGGTCGTGGGGTGGGAGGCCACGAAAACCCCCAAGTGCTACAGTCCATCTTGTCTCTGGCTGCCTATGAGTCCAGCCTTGATGACGACTCTGACGTCCATGTTGAGTTGGATGAGCATCAAGTCCATGTGTCAGGGGTGAGTGATTCTGATGTGGACACTCCTCTGTCTGCGACCCCTGCACTGAGGGATCAGACAGTCTTGGTTCCTCCGCATGTGGTGGATTGGGACGCAGGGTCACCCTCCACACCAGTCACTGATGTGCCTGGGACATCACGTCGACGGGGGCATGTAGTCTTGCAGCCGTGGGCGGTGCCAACACAGCGAGGACCCCCGGTCCTTGGGTCCCGCAGGGGTCAAGCCCGGCAACGCGGTCGCCGCGCCCAACTGCAGTATACTGAGTGGGAGCAAGACATGACTGCCAATTCAGAACGGCAGGGGGCAGCAATGGAGAACATCGCTGAGAGCATGGAGCGTGTGGCCCGATCTGTGCTCCCCCCTGCTAGGCAGGTGCTTCTCCAGCAGCAGGCGGCACAGTCCACGGCCCGCTCGCTCAGGCTGGGCATGGCGGCCTCAGACAGGGCACGTTAGGCTGAAATGTCGTCTCTGCGTCAAGCAATTGCTGCTCACGCAGAGGCGCACATGGATGCCCTGAGGGAGGAGTATGCTTCCCTCAGATCCACTCTGGGTGTCCTTATGATGTCCCAGAGGCAGCAGGCAGAGGAGAGGTTTGCACAGCTTGAGCGTACCATCTCGGCTGAGCTACAGGCTTACCGGGAGGTGCAGCGGTTGTCCAGCCAGGCCTTGCAGGAGGAACTCCGTGTTACACGTGCTACCTTGCAAGAGGAAGCACGTGTATCACGTGAGGTTCTGCATGCAGACCTACGTCACATCGCCACACAGAACCAGGCTCACCCGTCCGGCAGACTTGCTGCCAACGAGGGGCAAGCTGCGGCTAGGCGTGGCCAGGCTACTGTGCCACGTCCTCCTTTACAGGATGAGCCAGACTCGGATGACCAGCTATCTCCCACATAGGTCGGGCTGTGCAGGCGTTGAGCACATGGAGGTTTTTTTTTTGGCTCAGCATCATCGCATGTGGATGTTGAGCAGCACCCTGTACCTCCCCCCCTCCTGGGTGCCTCCCCTCCCCCCCCCGGGTCTTATGTGGCCATTTTTGATTTTTCTTTTAGTTTAGTTAGTTAAGTTTCTGTTTGATAGTTAGTTTAATTAGGTAATGTAGGTTTTCCATAGTTAGTGTAATTAGTTCATATAGTTTAAAATTGCTTGTCTATTGTGCTTTCATGTGACAGTGCGGTGCGTTGTGGCTTTTGAAGGCATCCACTGTCTGTTCCAGCTGGGCCCTTCAGGCTTGTCTTGTGTATGTGTTTGCTGCTTGGGGTCCTTGATTCACATATGCCACTCCTGCCTCCCTTATCCATGGGCTCGCAAGGATGGTTCGGTGTCACAAACTTTTACACAAGGGCTTTGGACTGTCATATCTGTGGCATGTCTGGTGCTGTGTGACTTGTGTTGACACCCCTAGTGGGGATGATTTAGGTGTCATTGTCCACTGTTCAGATTTTGCTATATGGGGTGTGTCATGATTAATGTGGACATTAATTGCTATGCATTGTGTAGTATGTTTCTTATCTTTACTGTACACGTGCTTGTTGCAATTCATGCTGTAGATAGTGTTCCACACTTTGGATGTGAAAGACGGACTGATGGTGTGATTTACGATGTGACTCTCAGACATGGTCCAGTAATGTGATGCCTGAAGAGACACACACAGATGACTTTGAAGCATTAATCATGTGTTTCATGCCCTTTCTGCAGGGGGATGAGCCTCCAGAGCACCTTTGCCAGCAGACATTTGTGATGTCATCTTTGATGTCCTGGGTGTTAGTCTTAGCTGTGCACGGTGGTGGCGCGAGTTATGGTTGCTTAGCTGACCATAACTGGTGAATTTCAAGGGTTTTTCGGTTTTACTTGGAACCATAATGTCCCTTTGACACAAAGATTTTTCACTGAATTTCATAGGTTTTTAGTAGCACAACTTAACCATAACGTCCCTTTAACAAAGTTTTTTCACAGAATATATATATATATATATATATATATATATATATATTCATATATATATATATATATATATATGTATATATATATATATTACACAGCCACGGCAGTGGCTGTGTAGTTATGGTTAAGTTGCTGTTTCCATAGGAAGAGCACTTTTTGGGCAGCTTATAACTTCGCTCCCCCTGAACGAATCCTCACCAAACATTGCAAAACAAGTATGTGGCCCACTCTGAAGCTTTTTGCAAAGTTTGGTGAGGATTCGTCCAGGGGGGGGAAAAGTTATAGGGGGGTCCCAAAACTTTTTTTTTCCCCATAGACTGAATGGGAAAAAACTTTACGCACGGCTACAGCCCGAACCGCTGAACGGATTTACACCAAATTTGCGGCAGGAGTGGTGGCCTGGTCCCGAAAGCGTGCTTTTGCAAATTTGGTGTAAATCGGTCCAGTAGTTTTTGAAAAAATGACCAAAATGTAAGGCAAAAAAATTAGTGATATCTGTGTTCGCTTCGCGGACAGACTTCCCTCTTCGCTCCGCGGACAGCACCCCGATTGGCCCATGGCCTTGCGTCATGTCCGCGGACATGCGACGTGTTGGCTGATTGGACGGCGAGGGGCGTGGAGCGCGCCATATTTTCTGTGGCACTCGCCATCTTGTATTCGCCGTCGACCGCGTACAGCGCGGTGAAATGTGGATAAAAAATGGTATTTAGTGCCGTGTGTTGGTGTGTAAGAGTGTTTGGGGAGGGTGGGGGAGTATGAGATAGGTTCAATGTTATTTTTTTATGTGCTAGACGTTTTTGTTGCGTTCGATTTGTCCGCGGAGAACACGGCTGTTCTGACATTTTGTAAATAAACTAAATGGTGGGCTGTTTAGAGGACGGAGTATGTGTCATTTTTGTTCGCAAGGAAGGTAAAAATGAGCTATGAACACTCGCGGTGTACTTAATTGTTCGTAAATACACAAACTGGGGGTGTCCTCAGGACGCTGTCCGTATTGTAATCTGTCTAGTTGAATGTGTTCTAAGAACACTCGCGGTGTCCCGAAATGGTTGCAATTACACAAAATGGGGGTGTTCTGAGAACGTTGTTTGTATTGTTCATTGTCAGGGTGAAAGGGTTTTAAGACCACTCCTTTTGTCTGCTAATAGTACAATTTCCTAGACTTTTTGTCCACTAAAGAAACGATAAATCCGACTGGTGTGCGCCGACATTATGTGATAATCCTATGACTGGCGCTATTGACCTGGCTGACTTGCTTTTGCGACACTAAATCATATCTCCCGCCCCTAAGCCTGATATTATCAAAGCATTCATATTCCCCGCCTCTCTCCGTGACGTTACAGGGTGCGTCATCAAACGCGCCCAGTTCTCTGCAGTCCTAAGTGACTTTACACAGAACCCGGAAGACAGCACTTATTATGTCACAACACAGCGCGCCACAATTCGGAATATGAAACTGTGGTTTAAAAGTAAACAGCAGGATTGTACATTTGGTAAAGTACAAAATGTTTAGTGAATATTCAGCGATTTGCTATTGTCTCTGCTGTCGATCAGCAAAAGTTTATTTGGAGCCACGCGTTGTTCCTTTGCGGTAGATAGGCTGTTGGTTTATGATAAAAGCAGTAAATAGTCACTCTGATAATCGGAAGGTTGCTCCAACAACGAGCCATTAGACCACCCTATTGGTTGATAAGTTGTTTGTAGGCGCTAGTACTGCGTAAGGGCATATTGGTCCTTGGCAATTGTCCCATAAAATGGTGAGGGTCATGAAGTTGCATATTTGGACCTGCACCTGGCAGTTGAAGACCCCATCCGCTGGAGTCTGTAAATCGTGACATAGGCAAAATGGGGCCACATACCTGTTTTAAAAAACATAAATTAGTCTCACCAGCCGATCTTCATTAAAAATCATCATTTTATTTATTAGGGCGTGAAACTATTTGCTATTGAAGATAGTGCAACGGAGTATATTAATAATAAAATAATAATATTTTCCCATTCATATAGCGCTAAGAACCGTGAGGTATCTAAGCGGTGCTTATTATTAACCACGGTGTGTGGTGCTCATTTATCGACCACGGAAGGATGAAAGGCTGAGTTTGGCCTTGCTGGGATTCGAACTTGCATTAGCAAGCTGTGCACGGATGTCAAAGCGAGCGTTGTACTCGCTGTGCCACTTGACAGGCTACAGTGAAGAGGCACAGCGAGTAGAGCGCTTGACCGCCTATAGACCGGTTAAATGATTTCTATTAACCCACCCTGTGTTGTCTGCCTTTTTCAGAGCCCTCTAAACGACAGGGGATCAATTCGGTGGTGATAGTGCGCGGTAGAAAACATTATGCCACTTTCAACCAACAAGTTCAACTTGAGCGGTCTTTAATGCTACGCTATTGTAATTATATTTGGTATAAAATAATCTAAAGGGTTACTTACAGTACAATTGCAATTTCCATTGTCTACGAGTGGTGCAGTCCCAAAATACAACTCCGCGTGTGCGAACGATCTTTCGCATAGTGATATAATATATAAAAGTGGTTTCGTTTGTTAGGAAAGATTTCGTAATTGTAGGTAATTTCCCTTCCATGTGGCAACCCCTAAACTTTTTGCTGTTGTTTTTCACCTTGTACTCGACTTTGCCAGAGAAGTGCAGCCTTCTGCCGCACTCCTCTGGGCTTTTGCTCCTTTCTTACGGGGAAACTGACATGCCCTTAAGACAGTCAGTATCGGGAAACGCTGTTTTCCGTAGTTTCTTTTATCATGTTGCGGCTTTCGTGCAACATGACACAAGAGGGCACTGTAAGCTAAGTTACTGCTCTCTTGGGTCTCTAGCCTTCTACAGGCCCTAGATACTCTTTTAGGATTGTAACTGATCGGTGCAAGTGATTCACGGACGGGAATGGTGGCAGCGATCGTTTCTTGTGTTTTGAGCTCCTTTTGGCGTTTTAAGCGCTTTTCTCGCGCCTAACCCAAAATGGTGGCCTGGCTCCCAAAATGGCCCGACCACGAGGCTCCTTTGTCCTGTCTGCTGACCGTCTTGCTCCCTTCACCTTCCCCAGGTCGAGCCGACCCGGGGCCTTCCTTATTTGGGCATGTACTTTCCCGCGAAACACGGATGCTTTCGTGGGCTTCTACATGCCTGGTGTGTGCCTCGAGGATGTGGGCTGGGATGTCTGGTCCCAATACACATACTGGGTGCCAGAGAGTCTAGGGTGCTGTGAATGCCTGGGACCACCGTGGTCCGTGATAGGTCCACGAATGGTGTGAGTGTTGATGAGCGGATCTCCCATTGGGTCCCCTCTGTTTTGGCGCGAAGGGAACCGTGGATAAGAGGGGGCTGGAAACACCACTACCATGTCGATCTCCTGAGTTCTCACGAACGAAGGAATACAGGAGCCAAGTATCCTGCAACCACAAGGCTGAACCGAGGAATCGCTGGTGACCCGCTGAAGGACTGCTCCTCTGCACTGCTGTCGCCTTGTGAAACCCTTTTCACCTTTGATCGAACCAGAAGGCCTGTACTGGTACTTCGACCCTTGGAATAGCGGGGACAGCTATTCTCGGCATCTTCACCATCTCCTGCTAGTAAGCCTTCGGAAGCGTCTCTGGGCCATCCAGCAGACTGACCAGCCTACACAGGAGTCTTGCTCTGTAACCGCCGCCAGGTTGTGTAGTATTTCGAGTCCTTGTCACTCTCACACGCTTCGTACACTTGGCGTTCCCAGGTCTGAAGTGAGTAGTTTACATTTGGCTCAGATACACACGGCCGCTCCGTTGCCCTGCTGTGGTAACAAACTGTGCGGTTTCCTTCGTTTGGGACGTCTTTTACTCAACTCTGCTGCTGCAGACTCAACACGACGACGAGACGTCCCCTGCTCTTCCGAACCTGCCAGCGGCTGAAACTGACGCGGAGAAGCCTGGGTCTGCTTGCATCGGGGACCGGTGAGTAGCATAGCTAGGAACTGGTCGCCCTCCTGCAGGAGCCCATAGCTTTTCCCCGCTGTGTCAAAACAGCATGCCTTTCCGTACTCGCGCTCTGCTTATGCCCACAGTGGAGGCTGCGCTTGAGTCGCGGAACACTGTTCTTCTTCATTTGTGCACTAAACTGAACTGCCTGATTTCCCTCGAAGAGACTCCCCTTCTGCCCGTTGGCACCAGCGTGTGCAGGTACTTTTGAGCACAAGGCTCCACTCTTCGTAGGGCTCGGACTTCCTTTTAGTTAGGTGCCTCTGAAGGCGGACTGGGTCTAAGCATTATTTCGCACTGCCCGTTTTCCTTCCCTTTTAGGTGGACTACACATTTCTTGCATCTAATGCTTGAGACTTGTTTGTATTTGTATATATATTGTATGGTATGTGTTGGTTTACTAGAGTTGTATTGTGATTTCTCGCTACGGTCACTGTTTTAAAGGCCTTGGAATAAATGTGTATATATTTTTAATATAACACCTGTTTGGAGTAATTTGTAAGTGTCCTTGCTTTGTGTGCTCATTGCGGGCTTTCAGTCACCCTAACCCCTCTTGAGACCTAGTCTTGACCGCCGCGATCGCTACCCTGATTGGTCTGGCTTGTCCAGAGGTTACCCTGTTCCAAGTAATTAGGTTGGCCTTCTGAACTTCTGTGCCGCCAGGACAGAGTTCAGAAATCCGTCTTAACATCGTTTCAGAAATTTCATCTTTATCTTCTCTTATGTTTTAGCAACACTCCTTCAAGAGAAGTCTTTCATCACAATCTCTGTCTGTCAAGGTCAAAACACAATACCACCTTATAGTCCGCCTCTCCCGCCTCTGCAGGAGTAGATGTACAAGATCTTGAGGTGGCATTAGCGTCCACCGGCACAGAACTGGCACGATTATGAGCAGTATGTGACCCCATATGGCAGTTAGAGAGGGACCCTCGACCACCACAGGGCACCCCACCAATACAGGAAGACAAGTGGAAGTTTGGGATATGATACTGTGGCCTCAGTAAGAGATAAAGAATCATGGAGTAATTTTGACGAATCGGAAAAAAGGTGCTGTGGGAGGGGTAGCGCCAGTACAGTGGGTCAGCCTGCCGCAGAGGACGCCTGGGAGGGGAGGTTAAGACTGGGAAGAATGGCCCTAGCTAAAAAGCAAGGATCAGTAACGAGGGGCGGAAAAGTTCAATCTAAATTACAAACGCCCCTCATCCATAAGGGAGCAGGGCGACACTATTATGTCCCATGGACCCAAATGGATAAAAATAATCTCCTCAAGTCCCTCCCCCCACTTACAGCGGGTGTGGGAAAATGGATCTATGCCTTTGAGAAAAAAACCGCCGGAGTACCCCTGGCTATAGGAGATATTAAATGTTTCTTGGTGTCTGCAGTAGGAAATCAAGCAGACACAGTGTGGGTGAAAGTAGGGTTCACAGGAGTAACATTGAGTAATGACACTCATGATGGGGCATCATTTAATAATGTTTGTGCACAAGTGTGGGATGAACTGCGTTGAACCTTCCCCGACACCCCCGACTTACACTCTATAATGCAATGCACCATGGGGGAGGAGGAAGATGCTGAGCAGTTCATTGTTCGCGTGCAGGAGATGTGGCGTGCAGAAACAGGCACCACGTGGGACCAATCTACCTTCCTATTTTACTTTATCATAAAACGGGGTTACCCAAAGAAGTACAGAAGGCCTTAGATAAAATACCAGGAACAGAAGCAAAGGGGTGGCCAGAAATTCAAAGCATCATAGTGCATCATTGTAGGAGGATCAAAGAAAAAGAAAAAGAGATTGTTCAAAGAAGGTTAGCTGAGGAAGCAAAACTTGTGCAGATGAAGTTGGTGAGAGTCACGACTGTAACAGCCACGCTGCCACAGATCAGTTGGGTGAAGAGGGGTGTGTCTCAGTAGCCACACAGGCAAGAATGGCCGCAGTATGGATGGATAACGGACAAGGGCAGTGGGAAGGAGAGCAACCATACATGGGACACCAGTGGCAAGGAAGGCCTGCAAGAGGACGAGGTGGGTTCAGGGAATCCTGGGGAGGAGGATATGGAGGGCAAGGGGGGTACGGAGGGCCATGTCCCAGAAGAGGAAGCCAAGGGCAATGCTGGACATGCAGGAGGTAGGGCCACTTTTCACGAGAGTGCCGCAGCAGGCAGGGGGAAACTAACAATACAACCAACCTTACTACACACCACCCCAATACACCCCTCTTTAATGCGGACATCCACAACCAGGGATCATATGAAGGACCCCCACAACATCCACAACGAGCACAAACTCCACATGATGGGTATATTGCATTATGCTATCCCACCCTCACGGCACCAGCACAGCACAACCGCCCTTCTCAGCAGGTCCAACGACATCAAAACCCCTTAGCCACCACTGCAAACAGTGCACCAGCACCTTACCAAGGGACATGCGTGCTTAGTAAACAAATATTTTCCTGCCCAGGGATAGACACTCACCCTGACTAGGACAGCCCACAGAGAGCACTTGCATGTCCAGTACTATCAACTACCTTACATCCAGAAGAGGAACCACTGGTGGGGCAGCGATGGGGAACAAACTCGGGGGCGGAAATATCATGCATAAATGAAGGAGATTTTCCTCTGCCTGGCAAAAATATTGAAACGCAAGGATTCTCGGGGGCTGTAGTAACAGTTCCTTTTACAGAAGATGTGGATGTTAAAATTTAAGGTAAAACAGTAAGGGCACCATTTCTTTATCACGAAAGTTCCCCAATCAATTTGCTGGGTCGGGATTTGCTCAGCAAGCTCAATATGACAATATCATTCACTGAGAGAGGGATTGTTTTCTCAACCCCTGACATGTGCTCCCTCAGAGCAATGCTATTGACTAACACCATGGCAAACGAGTCGAGAGTGAGAGGGGTGCCAGTGGATCCAGAGATGTTCATCTATGGGACCAGAGTATTGGCCAGAGAAGTACCCGAGCTCATGTTCCACCCTGTAGCAACCCTCGAGGCGGTTGCTGGCACAATTTTGTACCGAGATCTTGAAGGGGTGTAGGTGTCTTCTGAAAGGATTGTAGCAATAGGAATGGATACTCATGGTAGTGAATGGCGCAGTGTTGTGCATTGACCCCAATATACCATTACGAGAATTGAGTGATGAGGAAATGCTCACTGACGACAGCAATGATGGGGAGATCATTCTAGAAATAAGTATCCCATGTGAGGTCATGGTACAGTATCGGAAAGTACTTTTCGTGGCTGTCGTCAGCACACCACCTTCCTTTTACAATACAGATATGCAACAAGTGCCCCCTTATTTATGGACCACCCACCCGCATGATGTAGGTTTATTGAGAGAAGTGAACCCTGTGAAAATCACAATAAAACCAGGAGCGATACTGCCGAGAGTTAAGGAGTACCCCCTGTCCAGAGAGACCGAGGAAGGAATTCAGCAAACGCGGTGTGCTCTCTTAGAACAAGGGAATATTGTCCCCTCCAACTCCCTATGCAACATGGCCATATATCCAATCAAGAAAGTGACAGGGGGCGTGGCGTATGATACAAGATCTCTGCCCCCTCAATGGCATCATACAAAAAGAGTCTCCTCTTGCTCCAAATCCTGATTCAATATTGTGCAGCATCCCAAAAAAAGGAAATAAGGCCACCCATTTTACTGTGGTGGATTTGAAAAATGCATTCTTCTCTGTGCCCCTTGATCCCTGCTCACAGTACCTCACAGCATTCACACTGAAGGGAAGATACAAACATAGCTGCTTGCCCCAAGGGTACTGTGAAAGCCCCAGTATATTCAACAGGATCCTACACAAAGATCTTGGCAATATTCAGGTTCCCAGCACCGTAATTCAGTACGTAGGCAATCTCCTAGTTTGCAGTGACGGTGAAGAGAGTTGTAGGAAAGACTCTATTGCCCGTCTCCAGCTGCTCACAGACAAGGGATGCAAGGTAGACAAGAAATAACGACAAGACAGAGGTCCTGTACTTGGATCAATTGATATCAAAAGATGGCAAGAGAATTATACCCGACAGGGCGGCAACAGTGCATGCGTTTGCCACATGCAGAAATTCCTCGGAATATGTAACTACTGTACAGCATGGGTATGTGATTATTCTGCACACACAAGAACCCTACTGGCAGGCGTTAAGGAGGTGCAAAAAAGAGAGAACACATATTGGGCCTCATTCCGAGTAGGGCGGTAAGGGATACCGGGCACCGGTAAGGAGACCGGTGCCAGTAATCCCTTACCACCCTACTACGAGTTCCCTTAGCGGGTCCCTCCTTTAACGCCTGGTCTGACCAGGCGTTATGGACGGGACCCGTTAAGGGAAATCAGAGCCAATAACGGTACCGCAATTTGCGATTCCATTATAAGCGCCTTCCCCATTCCCATTGAGCCCTATCTGCTTTTTCAATGGGGACTTACCAGTCCCGCAAAGGTCGGACTACACCGGTAAGTCCCCATTGAACGAGACCGGTGCCGGTACCGTTATTGGAGGCAGTCATAGCGCAAATAGCGCCATGACTTCCTCCAATCTCGGAATGAGGCCCATTGTCACGCGTGGCTACACCTGGCGGGTATGGGACCGCTGGAGGAGCCGCCATGGACACACACATCATGTTTGCTAGAAATGCGCTGCAGCGGTCTAGTGTTTCTAGACTCACAGCCGCGTCCCATAAAGCTGTGTGCAATCCCGGACTTGCCGCGTTGCAACCCATTCTGTTTCCTTATGGGTTTCTGCGCTAGTCCTAGGATCTTCATGTCTTGGCAAGCTTTGCCTTGTATTCTTTTCCCCTTGGGCTCTTCCGTAGCTCTCACACTCCGGTGCCCTCCTGTGACTTCCTCTCCCTCCGGTTTGCATCTCGGCATGGCCGGCACTGGAATGTTCACCTTTCCCACTCTGGACCTTCTCTGATTCCTTTCTGGGCTTCTCTGTGCTCAAGCTTCCTCCCTGTCCTCGGGGTCTCATTTCCTTTCGCTTCAGGCATTCCTTCTCCCCTTCCCACTCCCCACGCAGTTCTCATCTTGCCATTCTGTGTGCTCTGTTTTTCCTGTGCTCATTTCCTTGGCGGATTACTCATACTGTTACCTCCTGCTGGGACTTGCCATTCTCCTTGGAACATTGCATTCAGTATACTCCGTCGACTACATCTGGGATTTCTGCAGTGTCCCAACATCCAGACTGAGTCATAACAGGTCAACCACAGCAAGGGGTTTTTCTGCCTTGTTTGGCTTTTCCCCTTATTGGCTATCTGGTGGAAGTGGTACCTGGTCCGCCCATGCTCCTCGGCAGACATAGTTGCTTCCCTTTGAGGTAGGCCCTACCTCTTCTAGAAAAAGAAGAAGCCATCCCATAAGAAGAAAGGCAGACGGAAGGATTCCTCCTCAAGTCAGGACCCTTCAGGTGAGGATCATCCTTATCCGTCTGATTGGGAAGAGGAGTCTGACAGTTTGCAAAGCCCACAAGACAGCCCCATGGCTACCGCTGAGCAAGTACAGGAGCTCGTAGCTGCTGTACCGGGACTTACCCTCGAGGTTCAAAACCTTAAAACAGTAAACGCAGTATTGAGGCAATTGGTGACCGCCCGAGAACAGCATCCGACAGATCTTCCGCCCATGGCCCTTTCAGTGGGCAAATATGATGGGTTACCAAAAAGACTGAAAGAATTTGTGGAAGCATGCTTAGTCCACTTTACTTTTTCGAACAGGCCTCTATGCTACGGACCATGCCAAGGTGGGGTTTATGGTCTCCATATGGTGGGGAACACCTTGACATGGGCCCCGCCTCTGGTCACCTCGGCAAACCCCGTTTTGCAAGATTATGAAGCATTTCTTAACCTAATGAAACAGACTTTTGAAAGGCCTGAGATAGTGCACACCGCATGCGAAGAACTGCTGGCCATCAAAAAGGGTTCAATGGACCTCCTGTTTTACATCACCTCATTCAAGAGAGTGGCGGCTGAAGCTGGTTGGCCGGAAGCTGCCCAGTTTTCCATCTCCCGGAGGGGGTTAAGAGAGGAAATCAACGATGAGCTAGCCCGCACCCCACGACCCGGCACCTTTTTGGACCTCCTCTCCACTGTGCTTCAGATAGATTATCGGTTGTCGGAAAAGAGAGCTGAGAGGAAAAAAGGAAGAGGATACTTTTCTCCAACCCTTGACACCTCTTTGCCAACTCCTGCCATGACTAGACCATCATTGGATGAGCCCATGCAGATCGGCACCGCTCGAGCACCCCTCACTCCAGAAGAACGCATCAGACGGCTTGACAAGTGTCTATGTATGTATTGCGGCTCAGACTCTCATCTACTGCGAGATTGCGACAAGGTACCCCCGAGGAGATCGGGAAATGGACGACCTCGGTCCTAAAGGGGGCAACCGACTGAGGGTTCCCTTCCAGTCCCGTTCTTTCCTCTACAGTAATCTCGCCGACAGAAGACACCCGACTGATGGTGATTTCCATCCAACTAACAATAGGTCAACGCAAAATCAAACCCCTGGCCCTTGCTGACTACGGGGCAGCAGGGAACTTCATCGACACCATATGGGCAACAATAAAAAGGATCCCGGTGGTGGAACGAGACAAAGACCAAAAAGTCAAAGGAGTTGACGGCAGGCCTCTCAGTTCTGGATGAATCACCCATTCTATGGAAGATCTACTGGTCTCCGTGTTGCAACACTCAGAAAACATTATGATTCGATGTCATCAGAGCTGGCCACTTTCCTATCATTCTGGCCATCTCATGGTTGAGAAAACATAATCCTTCCATCAATTGGTCCAAGAATCTCCTTCAGTTTGGTTTTGCTTTTTGTAACCAGCATTGTCTAAGGCTGAATACCCCGGAGCAAGTGAGAGCCCAGATGGCTACTACCGAAGAAACTGTCAAGATTCATTGCATCCCGCCTGAGCTTTCCGAATTCGAGGAAGTGTTTCTAGACAAGATTCCATGGCTCTCCCTCCACTGGTTCCTGGGGGTATGGTTCCCTTCGGTCGTATGTACTCACTATAACCGATCGAGAAGAAGGCACTGAGGGAATATTTGGATGCAAACCTCCAGAATGGATTGATTCAACAATACCACTCCCCTGCTGGTGCCTCCATGTTTTTCATACCCAAGAGGGATTCTACAGTACCTAGGCCCTGCAGTGACTAGAGGGGCCTAAATGGGTTTACCATCTGGGACCGCTCCCCGATGCCACTTATTTAAGACATCCTGGAGGCTGTACAAGGAGCAGTGGTGTTCTCCAGGAGACCAGGACCTGTGAAGAGCATACCATCCTCTTCGGATACAGGCTGGAACGAGTGGAAGACGGCATTCCAAACTCTGGTAGTGCATTTTGAATACTGCGTGATGCCCTTCGGCCTAGTCAACGCCCCGGCTGTATTCCAGCAGTTCATGGACCAACTCTTCTCGAACCTACTATTCCATTCAGTCATTGTTTATCTTGACGATATTCTCGTGTACTCCTTTTCCCATCAGGAACATCAGACACACCTACAAGAAGTACTCACTCGACTTCGGAAGAACCATCTGTTGGTCAAACCAGAGAAGTGCCTCTTTCATGTCTCCACCATACCCTACCTTGGCTTCCTTTGGTCCGGCCAAGGCATCAGGATGGATCCCAGCAAGGTCACAGCCATCCTCAATTGGCCTACACTCCAGGATCTGTCAAGGACATCCAACGGTTCCTTGCAAATGTTTACCGCAGGTTTATCCCTGAGTTTTCCAGGATGGTGTTACCTATCATCTCTCTCCTGAAGAAGGGGGTCTTCTTCCAATGGGGCAAGAACGTGGAAACAGCCTTCACACAGCTCAAGCCGTTGTTCTGCTCTGCCCCGGTTCTACACCAACCTGATCAGTGTCTCCCTTTCATAGTGGAATCAGATGCCTTAGCCTTTGCCATAGGTGCTGCTCTTCTCCAAGAGGTGGAGGGGATTGAACATCCAATTGCCTACCTATCAAAGATTTTAACCCAAAGTCAAGTCAACTACTTGGTGATAGAAAAGGAATTGCTGGCGATGAAGACCACTTGCGAGGAGTGGCACCATTTACTCAAGGGAGGAGCACATCCTTTCACCATTCGCAACAACCATAGGAACCTCAGGCTGCTACAAAATATGGAATGCCACAACCCCAGACAAGCGATTTGGATGCACTTCTCTGCGCAATATGACTTTGTCATCTCCTATATACCTGGCAGCCAAAACATCCTTGCTGATGCCTTGTCTAGATGACAAAACCCGCATTCCATTCCAGAACTCCAGGCGGGTCCCCAGTACAACATGGTGAATTACTGAATGAACTTATTGAAGCATTAGCACAGCCCTCAGTTGTAGCTATCGTGAAGTTCCAGGCACACACACATAATCTGGACGAAATATCTTTGGGAAATGCGGCAGCTATATGATGCCGCAAAAGGGGCGGCATACCACCCAATGCCCATGCATACAGAATGCATACTAATAACTAAAACAAATTAACAAAAACCAGATGGCTATAATGCACTGCCTATTGCCGAAATAATTGAGTTACAAAAGAGAGCACCCCAAACTGAGCAAGATCTATGGACTAAGAGAGGATGCACACAATCTTCTACAGATTTGTTGTGGAGGCAGGACACAACAGGAAAAGTTGTCATGCCTCTCGTTTTGATGTATATCACATTTGAACAATTACACTTCCCCACTCATAACCCAAAACAGTACATTGCCGCTGATCTCCAGGAAGATTGGTTCATCCATAGCTCTCAATTATTTATCTCGCAAAGGCGGGTTAAATCACCCAATTTTTATTTTGGCGGGTGAGACGCCCATTGGAATGAATGGGCGTGTAGGAGGCTTGGCGGGTGAGTCAGCCCATTGCAAAGTGGATGACCCCTGCCAAAAGCGGGTGAGTTGAGAGCTATGGTTCATCCCAAACCTTGAGGAATACCTGAAATGAATGGTGGTCGAATACACCACATGCCATGTGATTCAGGAATGACTTAATGAATGCTACGAGGCATGTTGCCCCGCCCTGTGGGCCCTTTCTGAGAACTGCACATTGATTATGCAGACATGGGAGCAAGGTAAAATGGAGCAAGATATCTAATTGTAGTGGTGTGTCCATTTTCGAGATGGCTGGAAGCTGGGTTCTTCGCCCACCCAGACGCAAAGTGCACAGCAAATATTTGGTCAGAGAGGTATTTCCCAGATGTGATAATGGTACTCATTTTGTTAATGACCTCCCTACAAGGAATACAACACAAAATGTGCTCGATTTACCACCCACAAGTGAATGGGATTGTAGGAAAAATCAACGTCCTCCTGAAAAGTAGACTGTCCAAACTATGTAATTCCCTAAAAAAGAATTGTGAATAATGCCTTCCCCTAGCCTTTTTTCAGCTGCGCACCCAACCAAGCAAGGTCCACCACCTGTCCCCCCACGAAAAAGTAACTGGTTGATGCATGCAAACGCCACTGTCACCTGTGAGAAGAGTATCTGATGTGCACAGGACAGCCACTGTGCTAGGAATAGAGTTGAAAGAGTACCTTACGCAACTCACACGAGCAGTGAGATGCATTGCAAAACAAATCGCACCCCCATTCACCACAGACAGTGTAACTGTTACATCCACTGCAGCACAAGATAGCCCAGCACAACCTCTCATGCCAGGCGATCTGGTATATGTCCGGAGTTTTGTCTGCAAGTGGAACTCTGCCAGATTCCATGGACCATATGAGGTGATCTATTGTACACCCCCTCACTGTAAAAGTGAAAGGGTTATGGTACTGGATCCACCTTTCTGATGTACGAAAAGACATGATAGTGTGGCCCCTGACACACTAAACAGCAATCAAACAGTACCGTAAGAAGTTACTGAACAGGCATAAGGATGCAATTTTCTGCAGTAATAAAATGCTCATGTAAATGTATCATTGATCTCTCTCTCTCTCTCTCTCTCTCTCTCGCAGTTTTCTTCTTTTCACCTTCTTTCAACACTTTCCTTCTAAGTGCTTACCTTTCTCACTGACTATCTTGTCTCATCGTTTTTCATCCCTTCCCCATGTTCTATTTCCCATTCTATAACATCACCTCGTTTTATCCTTTGCGATGGAACTCACACCACTCAGCAGCGAGGAGGACAAGCTAAGTAGCAGTAGAAATAGAATAAGTGCCACAAGAGCATATAGCTATGACGGTGACTTGACCTTCGTTGTTGTAGTATTTTCTTCAACAATAATTGTTCTAGGTATTTATTGGGGAGTGTCCTTTATCTGGGGGCCCCATATAAAAGAATGGGGCAGGGGGTAAAAGTAACATGGAATAATAACACGTCACCTAATCTCACTATTCTGTACAGAAATCTAACGAGAGTAACCCCAGAGCCCAGGGTATTTGTAAATAATGAAAATGCCAATAATGTTACCGTGTCACCTCACACCATGTTTACAGCTTTGCAAGATACCCCACAACCTACTATGATGACTACCTCAAAGCCAAATGAAATGCATTTCTTGGCCCCCATTACAGTATCTGAAGTAACACAAAGTTCCATGCCCCCGACTATGGTGTATATACAAGATAACAAAGAGGTCAACAAAAATGTAAATGTAAATACTGGGATTTTTTCCATGTATCGTCAACAACCCATAAATGTTCAGAAATCCCTGTGTACCACTGATAGACTGTGTAGCGGGCTGATAGGAAAAAGACAATCCCTCTTACAATACAGTAGAAGGAGGAGGGAAACAGAGCAATTTAAGTATGATGCATAATGTGGTTTGGGGCTGGATAAAGTGGAATACCTCCATCACCCAAATGGTACTCAGACATGAGTGCCTCTGGGAAAAGGGCTACTAATGGTAGTTGCCATGTATGTTCATTGATACCACACGTATCTGGGATGCCCAAAGTTCTGGTACCTCAAGAGGCCCCTCTGGTAGAAGCTCAATGCCTCATCCACCTCACACTATGCAGGATAAAGAGCATCTTCGAGGCACACACAGTAAGAATGAAACTCCTTCCGCCTGATGAAATAATCTGTAAAAAAAGATTGCATGGTGTTTTAAAGAGCCCTTCCTGGCTATTGAAGGAACATTTGCAGAAAATAAATGGCGAGAGTCAACGTTCATGTGCAAGGCAAAAGGAATGCGAGGCCTTTCAGATGAAAGACTAGAATGGGTGGAACAAACGTGTGCACAAACATGGAATGAACATATCACAAAGCTGACATGGGTCACTGCCCTCGAAAAACCAATCAAAATCCAGCACAAAGAAAATTATGGACTATGCTTTCATGGGGAAGCAAAAGTAGCAATAGGTATTGTGCTGGCTTAGCCTGTGCCTCGGGCCACCTCACTCGCACGCATGCATGCACTCACACAGTGAGACACTGGCACACACGTCTGCTGCTCATAAGGTCCCGGCGGCAACTGCCACACGGACCGTCTTTATTCCAACAGCGTATGCGCGGCCGGGAACGAGGCTTGCGCGTGCGTACATTCACTTAACGATGTAACATCCCTCCTTTTCTTTAAACAGAAACAACATCAACTTAACAACTGTGAACTGACCCAATGTGAGTCACTGATCAGGACAGATCGTTGGCTCAGTCTCCTGAGTCCAGGACGTAGTCCTTAAAACGTAATGGTAGTTGGCGGCCTTGTCTCACAGGGTACCAGCTGCTACTCCCGGCGGTCGGCAGCGGTGTCACATCACAGGGCGGTATGTCCGCTGGCATGTCAGCTTCGGTTTCCGTCCTTTCATCCGGTATGGGTGCCTCCTCCGACTCCCCTTCTCGGTGGCGTACCTCTATCCTCTTGAAGAAGGACTTGTTGCGAGTTACGGTCCCTCTTTCGCTGACTGCTGTTACCATTGTTCCTTTTATGTGGGTGACTGTCCAGGGTTGCGGCTCGAACGTGAGCAACAGTTTGCCCTCCAGTCGGCGATTCCTGACGAGTACCGAATCTCCTACTGTTACCTCCTTTTCCTGTAGGCCTCTCCTCTCGCTCTCCTTCTCGCTCTGGGCAGCTCTCTCCTGCCGAATCCTGTCATTGTCAATCACACCTGGCTCACGGCCCTCTATCTCCGGAATGAGCCCTCTGGGGCAGCCTCCAAAAATGGCCTCGGCCGGAGCGACCCCTGTCGACTGGTGGGGAGCCGTTCTATATTCCCGTAGGAAATTGAACATGTTCTTCTTCAGTTCGCCTCCTCCATTCGCTGAGATGCGGAATACTTTATTCAATGTTCTCATGAATCTTTCTGCTTCCCCATTGGCCTGGGACCAGAGTGGCAACACCTTTCTGTGCTGAATCCCTCTCTCCTTCATGTACTGTGCAAACTGGTTCCCCGTGAATGGCGGCCCATTGTCGCAGCACAGAATCCTTGGGAATCCATGAGTTGCGAACATCTTTTCAAGTGCCAGGATGGTGTGGTCACTTGCCGTTGAGTCCACTAGCTCCACTTCAGGGTACCTTGACCACTGGTCTATTACAGCCAAGAAATACATGCCTCTCCCAGTTGACCCAAAGTCTGAATGATCTGTGCCCCAGGGACTTTCACTCCTTTCCATCGAGTTTATGGGCGTAGCCCTTTCTGCTGGGCTTGCGGCTTGACATGGTAGGCACCTTCGCACATGTCCCTCCACCAGGCTTTCTAGGTCCGGAAACCACACCTTTGGTCTTAGCCGCACTCTCGTTTTGGCGACCCCCTGGTGACTGGTGTGTGCTAGCTCCAGGACCCGAGATATAAGTGATTGCGGGATAACAATCTGTCACCCTCGCAGTATTAGGCTGTCATCCGAGATCGAAAGTTCATCTCGTACCTTACACAGAGCTTGTAGGTCTCTCATTGCCCTGTCTTCTCGCCTAGTGTTGTTGTTGAGCACTTCTTTCCATTCACCGCTCCATATGGCAGCCTGTATGATCTTGAAGACTTCATCAATTGAAGATTCTTCGGCCATGACCTCCCTCGACAGCGCTACTGGCATGGCTCCTTCGACAATATTGTCTCCTTTCACAGTTCGGGTGTCATGACAACAGTCAGCTGGGTTGGCTGTCCCAGGTCTGTATACCACCTTCACTCCATACTCAATGAGAGCGAGCATCCACCGCTAGATATGAGGTGGAGGTTTCGACAACACACCCGTCAATATTGGTACCAGCGGTTTATGGTCTGTGTCCACTACGACTGGTTTCCCCAGGATGCAGAGGTGAAAATATCGGCATCCCCACAGGATCGCGAGCACCTCCCTTTCGATCTGTGAATAGCGTCTTACAGTGTCCATTAGGGCTTTGCTCCCATAGGCAATTGGGCGCATGTTCCCTCTGGCATCCGCTTGCATGAGTACAACACCCAGACCCACTGGGCTGGCGTCTACTATTATTTCTGACTCATCAGTGGGGTCAAAATAGGCCATGGTGTCCTGGTCCGAAAGAGCTTTCTTTATGTCTTGAAACGCCTCCTGTTCTCTTTTCTCCCATATCCATGGCACATCGTTTTTAGTCAGGGCCCGGAGTGGTTCAGATAGCGAAGCGAGGCCCTTTATGAACCGACCACAATAATTGACCATACCGAGGAAACTGCGCACCTCGGTGGGAGATTGGGTCGCCGCAGCTTCCCAGATGTCTCTGATTTTCTCTGGGTCAGGTGATAATCCATTCCCGTGAAATATGAACCCAAAAAATCCGATGCGATCCAGAAAGAACTCGCACTTTCCCTGATGAAGTGTAAGGTCCAGTTCTTTCAACCTCTGCAGAGTCATCTCTAACCGCTTCATGTGCTCCGCCTGGGATGCTCCGAATACTAAAATGTCATCGCTCATATTGAGTCTCCCTTAAGGCCTGCTAGTGCCCCTCTTATGGCATTCTGAAAAACTTCCATGGCAGAGGATACGCCAAAGCTGAGATGTTTGAACTGGTACAGTCGTTCATGAGTAGTGAATGTGGTGATATACTGTGAGTCCGGGTGGAGTTCCAGTTGATGATACCCGTACCGCAGGTCAAGTTTAGAAAAATCCTTACCCCCCTGCAGCTCGCCTACAATGTCGTCCAGCGTTGGCGTGATATGGCGCTCCCGTTTGATGGCAGCATTCGGGAGGTGCATGTCCACACAGATGCGGACGGCACCTGGTTGTTTCGGTTTGGGTGCCACGACGATAGGCGAGACCCAGGGAGTTGGCCCTTTGACTCTCTCAATAATGTCCATCTTGATGAGCAACTGGAGCTCCTTTTCCACTTGTGATCTGAGGTGAAAGGATACTCTTCGGTGTTTGAGTGACGTAGGCCGTATTGCCTGATCAATATGTAGGCGTACGGGGCTGCCTTTAGTTTGTCCACCCCTTGGAAGATGCTTGAAAACCTGTCGAGAAGCTGGTCAACGTCCACTTGGTATACCGCCAGTGCAAAATGTACAATGTTCAGGGCCTCCGATGCGGCACAGCTGAGCAGCGAGTGCGGGCTAACGTCAGTGACGTAGAAGCGCGCCTTGATTGCATTGGCCCCATGTGTCACAGGCGCGACAAATACACCCTGAATCGGCAGTGGTGTGTCGCCCCCAAAAGTGTATATTCTTGCTTTTGATTTATCCAACAGCGGTGGGCCTGGGATGACTTTGTAGTGCTCTGTGGCTAACACACACACAGAGGCTCCAGTGTCAATCAGTACTGGTGTGGGCGCACCTTGAATGTCGACGACACATGTGGGTTGCCTCCTTTTCTTGGTTCCAGTGGCCATGTTCGAGATCCCTTCATCTTCTTCCTCCTCCTCCACGATGTTTAGCCTCTGAGCGTCCTGTTCCAGCGTAGCAATGCTTCGTTGTCTACTGAAACCGCTTCCGCTTCCTCATGTGGGCCCTCTGTGTGTAGTCACTGGAGTGGCCGCACGACACATCCTCGCGTAGTGCCCCGGTGTGCTGCACCTTCCGCAGACCCTAGTCTTCGCCGGACAATCCTCCGAGTGCGTTAGATCATACCCACAGTACTGGCACACTGCTGGGGAGCCCTGTGCAGGTGATGCTTCTTGGCATTTTTGGCTCCAGCGGGGTTTGGGCGGGGTTGATCTCCCTATGGCAAACGTTTCTTCTCCTTTACACGGGCATACTGCAGCGTCCACTTTCGCGCTTCTACTCTCTGCGAGCTCGTACACCCTGCCATTGTCCAGTATCTGTGTCAATGTCATGCCTGGTTCTCGTAGAATCTGCCTTCACAGTTTGCTGGAGCTGCATCCCTGTATGACTTGGTTTCTAATCATTTCCTCCTCATTGACCCACCTGCAGGTGCTCGAAAGTTGACGCAGACGTGCGCAGAACTGGTCCAGGGATTCATCATCGTGTTGTTTCTCCCCATATATGACGAATCTGTTCAAATCAACGTTTGATAGTAGGATAAAGTGGTTTTGGAGCGCAGTTTTGACAGCCGCATAAGTCACTATTTGAAGGTTCAAGGATTCATATATCTGCAGAACTTCCGTACCTGCCAAATATGATAACGTCGCAACCTTCGCGTCATCATCGTCCTCCCCTGTCGCTCTGAAAAACATATCCAATTTCTTTATCCATAAGAGCCCTTTGGGGCCCAGCTTGCATGGGTGGTAGTGATCCAAGTTGTCGCCTGGCCACTCTTGCAGGTGCTGGTGCAGGTCGCACAGGCCCCTCCCTTTGCAATGGAGGCCGCAAACCGGATCTTCTTAAAAGTAGACGTACCTGGGCGTGTAGACTGTGGCGATGTGGTGGAACCCACATTCAATGCAGTCCACTAGCTGTTTATCAGTGTCTGGCCAGCCTTTTCACCATCATGCCATGAAGGAAAATGGGCCTCATTACACGGTAGGCGGTGAGCCATGGCGCTATTAGCGCCATGGCTCATGCCGGTAAAATACCGGCACCGCCTTGGCGGAAAGGGGATTTACCGCCCCATTCCAAGGTTGGAGGGGCGGTAAATCCCCTTTCCGCCACTGTCCTTCCCCATTCCCATTTCTGCCCCATAGGGCTCTATGGGACTGGGGAAGGCGCTAATTACGCCACCGCAATTTTGCGGTGCCGTAATTAGCTCCGAGGTCCCTTAGCGGGTTGGATTTTAACACCTGCAAGAAGCAGGCGTTAAATCCTCCAACCCGCAAAGGGACCTCGTAGTACGGCGGTAAGGGTTAACGGTCACCGTTGCCATTAACGGTGACCGTTAACCCTTACCGCCGTCCGTTTAATGAGGCCCAATGTCTCCACGGGCCAGATATGCATCCCTCTGGGGTGGAGGACCACAAAGGTTCCAAAAATTGAGACAGATGATTCCTCTGGCATGTGGCAGTGCACGAGCACCCTTGCCGGATGCTACTGCGTCAAGCGCTGAAAATCAAAGATGGCCGCCATCACTCGTGTCGGGTCGGGACTGTGTCAGATGAAAGATACGTGTTTGACACGCTCGCGTGTATCAAATGACGTCCTCGTAGCAGCCGTCCTCGTCGCCAATGTGGTGGCTAAGCCCGTGCCTCGGGCCGCCTCACTCGCACGCATGCATGCATTCACACAATGAGACACTGGCACACACGTCTGCTGCTCGTAAGGTCCCGGCGGCAAATGCAGCACAGACCGTCTTTACTCCAACAGCGCATGCGCGGCCGGGAACGAGGCTCGCGCATGCGTACATTCCCTTTACGATGTAACAGGTATGAACACACGCTGCAACAGAACTCTTGTTATCCCCGACCTCCGAAAAGGCACTTCCGCCCTAAAGGACTTCTACTGGTTGTGCGGCAAACAGGCATACTTGCACCTCCCACCTTTACTGAGGGCTATTGTGCTTTGACAATGCTGCATTCCACACCGCTGGTGATACCAGAGGAGCATGTAAAGCGGGGAGTGGTACCAACAGGACTACAATCTGCACCACGGCCAACAGAAACATCACCCCTGTTTTCTGCATACTGTCTGAGGAAGAGCAACAAGATAGCCTGGTTCGAAGGAAGCGTGCCTCAAACTACATCTCCCAAGATTCCTCTGATCTCCTCGCCCAGATCCCTGATGAATACAAACTTTTCAACTCACCAGAGAGATTTTTTGTATCACTTATACCAAGCATTCAAACCCGAGCAAACACTAAGTGGCTCCAAATCTTCTGTTGGGAGCTTATCCAGTTGTCAAATGACACTGACGAAGGATTTAATTTTATCAAGGTGGAACTAAGAGCGCTGTGGCTCATGAGAATGCAAAACCGCTACGTCTTGGACCTTCTCAGAGCAATGGAAGGCGGTGTTTGCAAAAAGATCGTAAGTTCATGTTGCACCTTCGTACCTTCTTCGGATTCTGAAAATGGGACATTGGGCTTCATTACAATTTTACAAGCCCCGCTGGACCTGGTAATTGCCCATTCGCGGGTGCCGGAAAAAAATGCTCCCCATTCCCATGTGAACCCCATAGGGTTCAATGGGAATGGGGAGGTCGGATGCACCGGCACCATTAAGAATGGTGCCATTGCATCCGACATGCTCAGCTCACAGGTGCCAGTACACCTGCCAGGCCAGTTCTCGCGGGTGGGAAGGCACCCTAGAGCAGAACTCGTAGTTGGCCGGTCTGGTAACAACAGTACCGGCAAGTTTACGGTACCATTGTTACTGGACCGGCAAACTTATAATGAGGCCCATTGGGGTCTGGGTTCCTTGAATGAGGAATTACCAAGTTATTCCAACCCTGGAGGACCCGGTAATTCCTCATTCAAAAATCCCATCCCTATTCCCATTTGAGCCCCCATAGGGCTCAATGGGAATGGAGAGGGAGCTAATAATGGGCCCGTTATTAACAGCGTTAGCAAACCTCGTAATAGGGCGGAATGCGTTTACTGGCACCATTACCGGCACTGTTAAACCCATTCCACCCACCTCGTAATGAGGCCCATTGTCTCACGTGATTGCAGTAGTGCACAAACTTGGGGTGAGAATGAGAAAATAAGAAGGGTGCAAGACAACGACTAGCTCAACATGGCATTCAGCTAGGTACCTTTGTGGCTTGGGACTGTGATGAAGATGCTGGTCCCCATCATCGTGTTTTTCTTGCTGATCTTCTGTGTGTGCCAGTTAGGGCTCCGTTCTTGTGCAAAAGCTGTTCCCAGCAGTGCAATGATGATGGTAACAATTGGTAATAGAAACACTAATATCAGAGCATTTCATGAGACGCAAGAAACACTGGTGCAAAATGGGGAGAGTGATGAGCCCAAATATCGCATGGTGGCCATATACAATACTGGGGATGAGGTAGACAACTATTACCACACCACAATCAAACAACCTGATTATCTGGAAAATGACAAAGATATGGCGGGTGATGAGGGATGTATATACATGATCTGTACCCCTGAGGAATATGCTAGGAGAGGAGACAACTATTACCACACCACAATCAAACAACCTGATTATCTGGAAAATGACAAAGATATGGCGGGTGATGAGGGATGTATATACATGATCTGTACCCCTGAGGAATATGCTAGGAGAGGAGAGAGTTTGAGAAGTGTGTGTAGAGCATGGATGCCTATCAAAGGTAGCCCTGCCTGGGACAAGGAAGTTAGAAGGGCTGAGGAACGCCAACCTACTGGAGGAGGGTATTTGTTACTTTAGGTGTAACGAAAGGGGGGAATGTTGGGAAGGAGATGATCCTTGCCCCCTCTTGCATCACTCCAGGTACATAACACATATAATAACCAAGGGGGGGCGCAGCTGCCCCCGGCAGCATTATGTTGCATCACATCCTATATAAAATAACATATACAGCATAGCTTCTAGCCCAGCATTAGGAAACTATTTTGAACTAGGCTCAACGCCATCTTTGTATTAGGCCTGAAAATCCATCTTTCTGTAGAAATGCAGCTCTCCCAACCACAGCGCCTCACACAGCGATCCCACACCATTGCCTCCCGCTTGGTAGGTCCGCTCGAGCCCTGTTCTAGCCATGCCTTGTTTCAATCCCGCAGTATCATTTCAGAAAGAATGTGTTCTGTACAGAGCGTGAGACAGTGACAAGTCATAAGCCCAAGTACCCATTCATCTCCCCTAAACTGTCCATGCCTTCTCGACCCCCACCCACCCAGCCAAGTCAAAGCCCACCAGCCCTGGGCCCTCAGTTTCTTTCATGTTGACCCCCGTGTGCCAGCCATTCCAGAACACCCACCCTTGCACTAATACCATGTTGTTGTATATTCTCCCAAAACGAACACACGTCTCCCTACATCATTAGCGCGGCTGATAAGCAGATGGCAGATCAATCTTTATGGTGGGCACCTGGACGTGGGGTTTGTGGTATCAAAGGGATGACTGAATGTAGAGGTTGGAATGCCAGTATATTAGCTCATCTGACCCATCTACCCCTATTGATGCAAGGATTTCATGTCTGCTATTAATTTTATATTATCAGTTCCTGTTGTTTAGCTTAGATAGTTAGATATGTTACACTGTTGACCGGAACTTCACACCGGGGAGATGAGCCCAGCTGACCCATGTGTGCCAAGAGCAACAGAGAGACGGCAGCCAATTATCATCTTGTTTCCTTATAGTATCAACTGTTCTATTGGCTCCTCGCCAATCCGATGCTAGAATGTGTACCCTAGTCATGACGACATCAGTGATGCTGTGTGCCTGTTTAATGTGCTGCCCGTGTAATGTTTCGGCAGAGCGCTCTCGGGCAGCAGAGTTCTTTGCTGGCAATTTTTATGATTATATAAACGTTGTTACCTTTGCAATTCATCTCCTGGTCTCATTCCCCTCATGGGGGTTTGCCTTATTTCTGTATATTTTTGGAACACGTGCAAGCTGGTTGCCTTCAAAAGGCAGCAAAATCACAAATATGCCACTGTGCCGGGAAGTACTATTAATGACGATGGTCCGATAGGGGAGTCACCCACTGACAGATTCAGAAACATAAAAGTACTGAGAAGAAAAAGGAACAGGACCCAAGCAGGAGGATAACAAACTGGATGAAACAAATGGGGAGCAGGCCAATAGAGCAGAAAGAGAGGAAGCAGCTAGGTTGTAGGAAGAAGAGCAGATATCAGATTGGCAGGAAAAAGAGTGAGGTGAATCATCCCAAACGACCATGGAGAGACACAGGTGCAGGCCTAACCATGGACGCAATAAGACACACTGAATCGGGGAATTATCCAGACTTAAATAGTGCGTGAGTCACTGGCATCAGCGGTCTCCTAGGCAACCGAGATTCTGCAGGATGGGACTGAGGTCACGTGACCCGAGCCTTGAAGGCCGCACCGTGACATAGCCACACCGCGGACTGGACCGCGGAAACATCCAGCATGACTGTGGAACTATTGCAGGATACTCTACCGGTGCCCCCTGTGATCGAAGGCCTCAAGAAGCCGAGGCACATGCCCACACCACATGGGATACAATCGCCAAGAGCAAACAGGTACGTGGTGAGGGCGGCACGAGCAGTGGCAATAGCTGCACGTGATACACTGCCCCCTCCAGGGGCCCTCGGGGGAGCAGGCTTCCAGGGAAATCGAAGATGAAATAACGGAACCAGACGTGGTGCATGGAGTTGGGATGCCAGCTCTCAGGTGCGATCCGCAGGAGCGGAACCTTCCCAGTCAATCAGATAATACAAACGACCCCTGCGGAAACATTAATCGCAAATGGATCGGACCATGTATTCAGGAGTACCATCGACGTCCCCCAGAGCAGGCAGGACAATCAGACCTCCGTAAGAATCAGGCATGCAAGGTTTCAACAAGGAGACGTGGAACACAGGATGTACACGCCACTTAGCTGGCAGTTGAAGTTTGTAGGCCACTGACGAGATCTTCTTCAGAACCATAAAAGGGCCCAAATATTTAGGTGCCAATTTGACAGGTAGGTTTCGTAATGGCAAGTTACTGGATAACAAACATACCTGGTCCCCTTTCTGGTACGGGGCCTCCGGGCCTCCGTGTTTATCCACCTGCTGCTTTGTATGGGCCTTGGTGACCTGCAGAATGGAATCTGTGAGCAGATGTATCTGCTGAAAGTGTCCTACCAAAAAATCTGCTGAGGGCACCAAACTACCCGTAACGGGTTCCATGGGGGATAGATGGGGATGCTGACCACAGGTGACAAAAAAGGGTGACTTCAAGACTGATGAATGCCAAGAATTATTATAGGCAAATTCTGCCATATCCAAACAAGAAGACCAATTATCCTGTGCAGCGGTGGCATAGTAATGGAGGTATGGCTCAAGCTTCTGATTGGTTCTCTCAGTCTGGCCATTAGTCTGGGGATGATAACCTGAACAAATTCCCCTTTGTATCTTGAGATACTTGCAAAGCTGTGGCCAAAAACGGGTGATGATCTGTGGTCCACAGTCTGAGATGATCTTGGAAGGCAAACCATGTAGGCGGTAGATCTTGTGAAGGAACACATTGGCCATTTACATGGCTGTAGGCAATCCTGTTAAAGGTACAAAGTGGGCTAGTTTAAAGAAGCAATCGACTACCACCTTTATGCAGGTATGGTTATCAGATTTCAGGAGTTCTACAATGAAATCAACAGCAGTTATGCTGACGACATAATTGTGTTTGATAATACCTATATTGGTTGTTCAGTAAAAAAAACGTTGTTAAAGGGACGTTATGGTTAAATTGCGCTACTAAAAACCTATGAAATTCACACAAAAAAACTTTGTTAATGGGACGTTATGGTTCCAAGTAAAACCGAAAAACCCTTGAAATTCGCCAGTTATGGTAAGCTAAGCAACCATAACTCGCACCACCACCGTGCACTGCTAAGACTAACACCCAGGACATCAAAGATGACATCACAAATGTCATTGATGACATCACTGATGATATCACAAGTCTGGCTCCCCCTTTTTTCTTTTACTGACATATCCAGGCCACATGGGTTTCTTCAGTAACAGTCAGGAATTAGAAATTGAAAAGGTACTATATTTGTAGACTTATCCTTCAAGTATGTTCTTACAGTAATTCCCTTAGGGTCTAGCCAAATCATGTAATACATATGCATATGGTAAGAAGCAGCTTTAAAACAGAGCAATCATTTCTCTGCATAAAGGTAACCAGTTAGGTTATGAACACTTTCTGCTACTACTGCTGCTTTTTTCCTTACTTCAATTTCCTTGTATATACTCATATTTGTATGTGTTGTTGTCTCTTTGTGTTTTGCCTATAATAATGCAATTATGTAGTAAGTGGGTTTTATTAGCTACTTATTACGTTTCACAGTATGCAAAACTGTAATAAGAAAGCAGTTTTCATTTCATTATTCAACATGTCACGATTATGAATAGTGCACCTTTATCATGTATGCTGCACACAATGCCTATTTTTCTGCATGAGTAGCTTAGTATACTGGATAGAACTTCATAATAGAATGGCTTTATATCAGTGCATTGCTTATTGCACTAATTACTCATGATATTTATTCCAATGACCCTTGGCACTTTTTTGTCTACATTATAATAAGAATCCCTTGTACAGACTTTTCATGAAAGGTAAATGCACATGTGATGTCATCCGTGATGTCATCAATGACATTTGTGATGTCATCTTTGATGTCCTGGGTGTTAGTCTTAGCATTGCACGGTGGTGGTGCGAGTTATGGTTGCTTAGCTTACCATAACTGGCAAATTTCAAGGGTTTTTCGGTTTTACTTGGAACCATAACGTCCCGTTAACAAAGTTTTTTTAGTGAATTTTATAGGTTTTTAGTAGCGCAACTTAACCATAACGTCCCTTTAACAAAGTATTTTTACTAAAGGTTATCGGTTTCTAGTAGTGGCACGTAACCATAATGTAAACTAACACTGATTTCATTGCACACCTTGCGGAGAATGCCACATGACCAGGCCCGGCCTTAAGGGGGGGCGAGCCGGCCGACTGGCCGGGCCGCCGAGCCCCCCAGGGCGCCATTAGCCCCCACCACGCCAGCTCAGGGGACTCTTTCAAGGGCTCCCTCAAGCTGGCGTAGCGGCAGAAGGCACAGCAGGCGGGCGCATTCAATGTCAATCGGGTGCTTAGGACCCGATTGACACCAAATGCGCCCCTCTGCCACAGGCTCCTTAACCAAGAAAAGGGACCGTTAGCCCCACGCCAGCTCCGGAGAGTGTTTCAAGAGCTCCCCCGAGCTGGCAGTGTGGCGGCAGGCGCCTCATTGTTGGTCAATGCGCCCGCGGCAGCGGAGCGCATTTAGGAACAATACCTCCTCACCGGAGCGAGGAGGTTTAAAAAAAGAAATAAATAAATACACTCTGTGGCCATGCCCCCTGTTGACCAGAGGCATGCGGGGAAGGGCGCCAATTCACATTACGGCCGGCCCTGCACATGACCATATGCTAGCGCACAGCACAGTGACGTGTCCGAGAATCCGTAAACACTTAACAATAAGATCTATCCCACGAGGACAGTGTGGAAGTACATTTTATACTGATGTAGGAACTGCCACTTTCAACATTTCCCTTGCACAGCTCCAACACCTATTCATAGTCAGCCATTAACAATGTAGCACACAGTACATACTTTTAGCAAAAGTACTATTTATCTGAAAACGACATGAGCTAAGGCCATCCCTCCTCCCCAAGAAACAGCACCACTGCTGTAATGAAGGAGCATGAGAAACACTGCCCCTACCTTACAAAGAACACACGCACAACATTTTCCCCCGTCCACCTACCCCCCCATATTACTGTTTGGTGCCTCTTTGCTCATTTCCGTCCACAACTTTCCTTCATAGCTGTCTTTCCAAAAAAAAAAGCCATCCGTAAACAAATTAAATGTTCTTTTAAGAACCACCTTTCACAGTTTAAAAATATATATTTTTTTTAAATCGCATACAAAACAAAATATTTTCCAAGATGGCCACCATAGAAAGGAAAGGCGGTTGTTCCATACATGGCCCCTCTTTGCTTTCCATGGCAGCCGACACTTGAGTAGTACGAAAACACTCCCACATCTGATCACATAACCAAACCTAATGATATTGTACACTTTTTTGGATGACGTTCCTCTCCAGCGTACCCAAATGCGCCCATAAGCACCTACATACCGTGACGCAGAACCTGAAAATGAACACACAGCGACGTACAACGTAGCACGTTACATTTTGAAATAATAAACTGGTGTGTAAAAGAAAACATTAACATTTTAGAATTTGTAAAGTAATTTAATTTAACAATAAACTGTCCGAGACCATCGGACTATTCCCATTTTCAGTCAAATAATGACTTTGTTTCTTCGGTCATCATCTAAAATGTTAATCGTGAGGCACACGTTGATCTTTTCGCATACACAAGTATTCGCTTTCGATAAAGCAACCGCCTCGGTCGCACAGTGATTTCCAAGACGTCGGTATGAACTTTGGCCTACACCACCATGAAAGATGTAATGTTACTCCTAATGGCCACTCCAGCATATGGACAAATGGGGCCGGGCTTTTCGTCCCACAAAACAGTGACGGTTAGGCAGCCGGTCACGAGTACGTGCATCTGGCGTGTAAAGAAGCCATCACTTGGCATCTGGAATCCATGGCAATCACAGTACGGCAGAATGTAGCTGTTCGGAAAACGTAACGGAAAATACTTATCAATACCCAACCTTTACCAAACAATGTCAAAAAAGACAAAAAGAACGTGTAAACTGATACACAAATCGGTGTGGTCATACATGACATTTTAAAGAAATAATAGCGTTAAACATGGGTGAACCTAATGATAGTCTACAAATACCGAGAATCTGCAATCTCCATAAGTAAACAAAAATGCCATCTACACAGAAAGATAGTACCTCAGTTACAATGCCAAAATTATTGTTCTAGTAATAAAAAATTAAAACTCGTTCGGTGTAGAGTCGTCAAAAGTAAACTTACACGCTATTTACCATCTCCATTGTCTTCGTTAATACTTGCAGCAAAGAATCTTCTTCAACTGATATTACATGGGTCTTACAAACGTTTTGAATACATAACCTTCTTAAATGGTATTTTTTCAAAACTTTCACTCCCTGCATTCTTCATGATTTTTCCCTTTCGCTCAAGGTGAAAAAACAATTGACCCTTATGGGTTCAGTCGGATGCGTGGGCCTACTGAGCTCGCAACCAAAAAAGCAAACCAAGTGACCTTCACTCAGAATGAAAATACATTCTGACTTTGCAACAACATATCTGCTAGAACTGCAGAACTGCTACTCCCATACACTTGCAGAACCGGTGTTTCCATCAAACAGTGCAGGTGGCTGCCTCAGATTTCACACTCTAGGACGCCACCACTCTGACTGCAATATTATTTTAAATACATTGTAACACAGGCGCAGTAAATCTTTGCCTGTACTTAGTGGATACTATATTGAGCAGCAACTTTCAATTTACCCTATGACTTTGGTGACAAGAAAACACCACTTTTTGACTTCCTGCTGCCACATTCCATCCCAGCCTCATTAACCCTCACCTTCCGAAACAGGGTTGTAGGTCATATGGTCGAAAACAAAAGGATCGATTGCTTTTGATCGACAGTAAAATTATCGAAAAAAGGGTCGATTTTATTTTTTTAATTTTTAATAATTTTTTTTTATGGGGGGGTTCCCAGCCCCCTGTTTTCTTTATTAAAAACATTTTTCTACCAACCCAAACTAAAAAATATATATAAATAAATAAATAAGAAAATTCGACCTTTTTTTCGACCATTTGACTGTCGATCAAATGGTCATTCGATCCTTTGTTTTCGACAATTTGACTGGACACCCCGAAACAGTATTTCATAAGGTTAACAAGTGCAATGCTGTGTTGTTTTATATGTGTTAGCGGTGGTGTCCGCGTACACCAAAACACAAATCAAAGATGGCGGGCGCAGCAAAAGAATCTGACACACTTCACGCCGTTCAACATCCAATCAATGAACTCATCACATGTCCGCGAACATGACGCTACGGAGTAGCCAATGGGTATCTTGTCTGCGGAGCAAACAGGGAAGTGTGTCCACGGAGCGGACATAGATATCACACATTTTTTGAGACATACTTTTTGGTCATTTTAAAGAAAACTACTGGACGGATTGGCACCAAATTTACAAAAGTATGCTTTCGGCACCAAGCTCCTGCCACAAATTTGGTGAAAATCCGTCCAGCGGTTTGGGCTGTAGACGTGCGCAAAGTTTTTGCCCCATTCAGTCTATGGGAAAAAAAGATGTTTTGGGACCCCCCTATAACTTTTTTTCCCCTCCTGGACCAAACATCACCAAACTTTACAAAATAAATTTACAGTGGCCCATATACTTTTTTTGCAACGTTTGGTGTGGATTCGTCAAGGGGGAGCGGAGTTATAAGCCGCCCAAAAAGTGTTCTTCCTATGGAAACAGCAACTTAACCATAACTACACAGCCACCTACCGTGGCCGCGTAATATGCAATAGTGCTAACGCTATATGGGAATAAGCTGAAAGTAATGAACTTAAAGTCAGCTTATCAAAAACAAAATGTATGGTCGCTGGCAGCCGAGGAAGTAAAAATCGTTATATCAGCTGTCCCTTGGGGAAGATTTGTAGTTAATTGCTATAAATATTTAGGCCAAGAAATATGCAGTGATGGGAAGAAAGTGAATATGTTGATACAAGAAAATAAAAGATCTAAGGTTATGACAACACTCAGTGCAGTAATGTCCTTCTCCAAGAGAACTGCAGGATATAGTCTACTTGGCATCATCAATATCTATAAGCAAGAATTGTCAGCTCTATTCCTCTATGCGTTGGACATCTCATATTCTCATTGGACTGATTGGGCTAATATCATAGAGGGAATAATATGGAGGCGACTGTTGGGTTTGACAAACTATACTCCCATACAGGCGGTTCACCTAGAAGTTGGTCTAATATCCCTGTCCTCTCGTATTAACTTCAATCGTGCCAAACTTTATCTGAGGATTAAATTTGCCCGCCCCAATTCACTGTTATCGGTCCTCCGGGATGGTTTAATTGGAGGGAAGGTGCAAGCATTGAACACATTTCAAGAAAGAAATCTGCTCTTCTTCCAGGAGATTGGATGGACTCCTAAATGGGAATACGGGGAGGGCTGGATGCTAAAATCTCTTAAGGAAGCTGCAGAGAAATGGGACTGGGTGGTCAGTCATGATGATGTAGCTAAATTGAAATCTCTATATACTTTTTCCAAAATGCCTTTTGAATATAAAAAAAAGTACAAAAGTGTCTAAAATTGCTACCCTCTCCTACAACTCACAGAATCTTTATGGATATTAGATTAAATCAATTGAATGTTCTAGAAGTAAGGGGAGCCTGGACTTGAATGCCTGATGAGCTTAGAACTTGCAGAATATGCCCTGATTGCAGTATGTTGGAGTCAGCTAGGCATGTATTGACAATTTGCTCTAAAATGAGCCATATATATATAAAAAATACTTTGCCAAACTTTTGTACGAATATGAATATATTAAATCTGAGTTATTTTGGTTGTGCTGTCTCTCAGGATATAATAAAGGGCTGATAGTTGCAATTACTCAGATTTGGAAATATGCTAATGTATATCTTCGTAAATTTGAAGAAGATGTTAAGTTGCGGGTAAACCTTGATCAGATATGTTAAAAAGCTATGCCGAGCTGTTAATGTATTTTAATATTTTTTTTTACTCTTTTGTTCTTTTGGTAATGTTGCAGCTTAACTGAAAGCTAATGATCTGTGACTAGTTGTCACAAATCTCCCATGGAAAGTATGGAGGAGATGGTCTATATGGAAGAAGGACTGAATTATTCCATGCAACGCACAGCGCGTTCTAGACTTCCAGTATTAGCCGCCTTAAAGACCAGCAGATGAGAAGCACCTGTGCGTTGCAACTTCCTTACTTTGTTCCCGTGAGTACGTTTGCTTACCCTCCCTCTTGTGTTCCCTTCCCGGTTTCTGCCTACCTTGTTGGTCGTTTGTTAGTGGGTTGCTTCCCACTCGAACGGCTCCTTGCCTCCTTCCCTTTTGGACTGCTTTCCTCTCCGCTTGTGCGGCGTCTGTCGCCGTAACCTGTTTGCATCTCTCTCCGCCCTTCCTGCTACTGCTGTACTCTCTGCCGCGCTGGGCAGTTCCCTAGCTTTCATTGTTTCCTGTGAGCGGTGTCTACCGTTGGAGCGGTGTGTTCCCGACACACAGTTCTTCCCTTGTGTACCACTATATCCGCGTGTTATGCGCACGCCAACTGAACCTCTACCCGGACAACAGGACCTCGCCAACTATGAGAACAACCAGTGCATTCTGGTACTTGTAGGCAAAACTACTCTTGCCTTCACTCTTACTGGATTTCTCTACGGACTACATCAACTACCATCCATATCAAGATCTACCAGGGTTTTTTCATCCGGTTTTTCCCTGGTTTGGGGTGGGCTCCCTGGAGTCCCCGCTGCCGGGCACATAGCCTCTTTGGCAAAGTGGACTCTAGGCGAGCCAGTCCTTCTATCTTCAAATCCAAGAACAAGATCGAAACCACCTGGAGAGAAAAGAAGAAGGAAAGTTCTACAGACAAATCTACTGCGTCTCCAACAGATTCATCAGGTGAGGAGTGGGCTAGTGGGGCTAGTTGTGTAGACACTGTACTTGATCAACCTGTCAAACTTGAGAGATTGCAACGCCCAAACAAGATGGCTAGCCTCGAGCAATATCAGGAAATGGCCAATGCCATACATGCTCTAACTGTGGAAATGCAAAACCTCAGAGCGGATAACTCCGCTTTGAGACAGCAGGTTCAACAGAAAGAAGACACCAAGGGAGACTTACCTCCCATTTCCCTACCCTGTGGAAAATATGATGGCATCCCAAAAAAGGCAAAGGAATTCCTCAATGCTTGTACAATACATTTTACCTTTCGCCCTAAAACATATGAGCTGGACAGGGCTAAGGTGGGATTTCTGATTTCCAATATGGTAGGTAACGCCCTATCCTGGGCAACTCCCTTGGTAACCACTTCAGATCCAGCCTTAAACAACTATGGCACCTTTGTAACACATTTGAAAACAAGATTCGAAAGACCCAAAGTCTTCTATTCAACTTTTGAAAATCTACTAGACATTCGTCAAGGAACCTTGGACCTACAAACTTATGTCACCACTTTCAGAAATTAGCAACCGAAGCCGGATGGCCGGAGACGGCTCAACAGGCCATTTTCCGTCGCGCTCTGCATGAAGATTTAAAAGACGAATTGGCAAGAGTGGCCAGGCCTGCGTCTTTCCAGGAACTAGTGGCCTTGGTTTTGCAGATAGACTACCGTGTGACCGAAAGAAGAGCAGAGAAAAGGAGACCTCGTTCTTTTTCTGCCCTACCTAGCCTACCCCAAACACCTGAAAAGACACCGACAGAAGAACCTATACAGATAGAGACAGCAAGAGGACTGCTTACTGCATGCGAACGAAAGAGATGCAAAGATCTCGGGCTGTGCATGTACTGTGGCTCCAATACTCATTTGTTACGGGACTGTCTCGAGGTACGTCCCAGAAGACAGGAAAACGAAAGACCCCGACCTTGAACAGGGAAAAGGAAGGGGTAAGTACAATGAATCCCTGTGCATTGGCTCAACCCACTGTAATTGACAGCAACAGTCTAATGGTGATCAAGATTCTTATTGACTGGAACATTGTAAATCCTGTTGAATGTCTAGCCATATTGGATTGTGGGACAGCTGGTAACTTTGTGGACGATAAGTGGGCCCTGGAGCATCAGATACCAAGGCGCTCCAAGATACAACCTATCCCAGTTGAAGGGGTTGATTGTACCCCGTTAACCTCCGGACCCATCAGTCAAGAGACACAGGAATTAAACGTTCAGATGTCCAATCACCATGAATATCTATCCTTTGATCTGATAAGAGCAGCACATTTTCCTATTATCTTGGGCATACCATGGCTTCGAAGACACAACCCAAGCATTGACTGGTGTCGCCACTCAGTTGAATTTCAATCCCATTACTGCTATCAACATTGTTTGATTCCAGAACCTGCAAAGCCGAAAGTACAAACAATGGTACACAGATCCATAAACAGTGTCAGCTTGATACCTGACCAATACCAAGAATATACTGATGTGTTTTAGACACGCAACCACGGAATCTTCCACCTCACCGAAAGGAGGATTGCAAGATCGAACTGGTTCCAGACGCAGAAGTACCGTTTGGAAGAATGTTCCCCTTGTCACTACCTGAAAAGGAGGCCCTCAAGGAATACTTAGCCACAATTCTAAAGAATGGACTAATCCAGGAATCCACCTCATCGGCAGGGGCATCCCTTTTTTTTATTTCAAAGAAAGGGACGACAGAATTAAGACCATGGGCCTCATTAGGACCCTGGCGGAGAGGGTATTACGCCAGCGTAGTGCATGGCGTACCTCTCCGCCATACTACGAGTTCCCGTAGCGCCATGGAGGTTTTCTCCGCCTGGTTTTACCAGCCGGAGAAAACCATGGCGCTACGGGACCTCGTTGTTAATTACGCCACCGTATTTTACGGTGGCGTAATTAACTCCTTCCCCACTCCCATTATACCCTATGGGGCAAGAATGGGAATGGGGAAGGGCAGAATGGGGATTGGGGATTTACCGCTCCGCCGAGGTCGGAATGGGGCGGTAAATCCGCCAACCCCCATGGCGCTATCGGCGGCTTTCCGCCATGCTTCGCGGTGCATTTAGCACCGCGAAATCCGCCTGGGTCGTAATGAGGCCCCATGTATCGATTAACGAGGTCTTAACAGTCTAACCATAAAAGACTGGTATCCCATGCCATTGATGAAAGACATTATTGAGGCTGTCCAAGGAGCTCGAATTTTCACCAAATTAGATCTTAGGGGAGCGTATCATCTTCTGAGAATCCGTGAAGGAGACGAGTGGAAGACGGCTTTTAGAACACCTCTTGGACATTATGAGTACAGAGTCATGCCCTTTGGTTTAGTGAACGCACCCTCCCAGTTCCAAAGTTTTATGGACAAAATATTTGCAGATGTCCTATATTCTTCAGTTGTAGTATATTTGGATGATATACTCGTTTTTTCCAACACTCTGGAAGAACACCGCCAACATGTTCAGGAGGTACTACACAGGTTGAGAATGAACAGTCTGTTGGCAAAACCCGAGAAGTGTGTCTTTGAAGCTACAACCGTACCTTACTTAGGATTTATACTCTCAGCAGACAGTGTGCAAATGGACCCCTCCAAGACACAAGCAATAACTCAATGGCCAATACCCACATCAGTAAAGGACATACAGAGATTTTTAGGTTTGGCCAATTTTTACCGTAAATTTATACCCAACTTTTCAGAAATCATCTTGCCCATTACTAATCTCTTAAAGAAGGGTGTTAAATTTATTTGGGACCAAACGACAGAACAAGCTTTCCAAAGACTTAACACAGCTTTTGTAACTGCTCCCATATTGAGACAACAGACCAGTCCTTACCTTTCATTGTGGAAACCGATGCTTCAGGCGGTGCAATTGGGGCAGCACTACTACAAAGGAAGGAGGATGGATTGGAACACCCAATCGCCTACTACTCTCGTACGCTTAGCCCAAGTGAACGAAATTACTCTGTCTTGGAAAGAGAACTCTTGGCTATTAGGCAAGCATGCGAAGAATGGAGACATCTATTACAAGGAACCATTCATCCTTTTCAGGTTCGTACTGACCACCAAAATCTGAAGTTACTCCAGAAGATGAAATGTCGGAATTTCAGACATGCCAGATGGGCCTATTTTTTCTCTCAGTTCGACCTTGTGCTGGCATACTTACCTGGAAAGGACAACCCCCTTGCTGATGCTCTCTCACGCAGTCAAGGAGACTTTGGAGGTTATCAGGGTCAGGAGATCCTTTTAACAGGGAAGCGGTTTGTTAATACCCTTAACACTTTTTTGCAACAAGTACAATCCGCCCAGAGCAAGGAAAAGGACCCTATAAACAAGGGTATGACTCAAAGGGGGAGAACTGTTATTCAAAGAAGGTTGTTGTTTCTGCCTACGAACGACTTACAAGAACAAGCAATGGCCTGGTGTCATGATGTACCATTAGCAGGACACAAGGGACAAAATGCCACTTTAGAATTGGTTTCTAGACAATTCTGGTGGCCCACGATGGCAAAAGATGTCAGGAACTATGTCGTCTCATGTCCTGTATGTGCACAGAATAAGTATGCATATTGCAAACCCCTGGGTCTTCTACAGCAGGAAACCCCTCCAGAAGGTCCATGGCAACACATCTCCACTGATTTCATCGTAGACTTACCCGTTTACAACGGGTTCTCAGCCATCATGGCATACATGCCAACATTCTCTGACCAAAAATCTGTAAGAATCTTAAAATTTCAAAAATAGTCAGGCGAGGAGGTAGTGCTAGAAATAGGGCGCGTCAGCAGCCCATTGTCATTGAATGAGCCCGCCGCCGTGGGTGCATTCAATGACAATGAGGAGCCTGCCACGCCTTCTGCCACCACGCCAGCTCGGGAGAGCCCTTGAAAGACTCCCCCGAGTTGGCGTGGTGGGGGGCTAATAGCGCCTTTTGTGAAAGGCACCCGCAACGGAGGGGCACATTTAGCCCACCGCCGTGGCATCAAAAGCCTTTGACATCAAAAGCCTGCATGCCGCGCCTTCCCCTGCTGCGCCAGCTCGGGGGAGCCCTTGAAAGACTCCCCCCAGCTGGCGTGGTGGGGGGCTAATGGTGCCTTTTGTCAAAGGCACCCGCAGTGGAGGGGCACATTTAGCCCATCGCCGTGGGTGCCTTTGACATAAAAAGCCTGCATGCCATGCCTTCGCCCGCTACGCCAGCTCGGGGGAGCCCTTGAAAGACACCCCCGAGCTGGCGTGGGCAAAAAAAAAAACGGTATTTGGTGCCAATAAATCGGTAGGCGGCAGGACTGCTTAAAAAGCGGTATCCTACCGCCTAAATCGGTAGGGTTGGCAAGTATGTCATGGTCACGGTTGATTCATTCAGCAAATTGGCTCATTTCTCACTCTTAAAAGGGTTACCCACAGCTGGCATTACTGCAGAAGTGTTTTTGAGAGACGTGGTCAGATTACACGGGCTACCCCAGACCATAGTATCAGATCGTGGCTCACAATTCACATCACAATTCTGGACTGTTCTATGCAAATCTCTAGGAATAACAATATCCCTTTAGTCTGGGTTTCATCCAGAAAGCAATGGACAAACCAAACGTCTCAAGGCCACTTTAGAACAGTACATCAGGTGTTTTTGTAATCAAGTACAGAGTGATTGGTATCGGCTGCTGCCCATGGCAGAATTTTCATACAACAACACCAAACGTTCCTCTACAGGCATGAGTCCCTTCTCATGCACCTATGGATTCCATCCTCGACACATACCTCTGTTTGGTCAGAATTCTTCTAATGTACCCTCCGTTGATCTGCTCATGAATACTCTGCAAGATCTTCACAGGAAGACAAGAGCCAACCTCGAAATGACACTTCATAAGAGCAAAAGTTGGGCGGATCTCAAGAGACAACCCAACCCGGAATGGGAAATTGGTACCGAACTATGGTTGTCAGCCAAATATCTACCCAGGTGGATACACCGAGGCAAGTTCTCTCCCCGCTACATTGGACCCTTCTGGATCACAGCTAAAATGAATCCGGTAGCCTTTCGCTTGGCTCTGCCAGCCAAACTACAAAGAATCCATCCGGTATTTCACACCTCATTACTGAAAGAATACACAGAGGACTTACACAAAATAAAAATAAAAAGAACAATCGGATTCCAGCAGAAAGAAAGCACACAGGAATACGAAGTCTCCAGACTCCTTGATTCCAGGTACAAGAATGGCACCTTGCAGTATCTGGTACTATGGAAGGGGTACCCAATGTCTGAGAGTTCTTGGGAACCTATTAGACATATATCAGCACCTCGTCTCATTCAGAAGTTCCATTGACTGCACCCGGGAATTCAAGGAGGAAGTCTACTGAGAAGGGATCAGACTGTCACATATCGCCCATGGAAAGTATGGAGGAGATGGTCGATATGGAAGAAGGACTGAATTATTCCATGCAACGCACAGCGCGTTCTAGTCTTCCAGTATTAGCCGCCTTAAAGACCAGCAGATAAGAAGCACCTGTGCGTTGCAATTTCCTTACTTTGTTCCCGTGAGTAAGTTTGCTTACGCTCCCTCTTGTGTTCCCTTCCCGGTTTCTGCCTACCTTGTTGGTCGTTTGTTAGTGGGTTGCTTCCCACTCGAACGGCTCCTTGCCTCCTTTCGTTCTGGACTGCTTTCCTCTCCGCTTGTGCGGCATCTGTCGCCGTAACCTGTTTGCATCTCTCTCCGCCCTTCCTGCTACTGCTGTACTCTCTGCCGCGCTGGGCAGTTCCCCAGCTTTCATTGTTTCCTGTGAGCGGTGTCTACCGTTGGAGCGGTGTGTTCCCGACACACAGTTCTTCCCCTGTGTACCACTATATTTGCGTGTTATCCGCACCCCAAATGAACCTCTACCCGGACAACAGGCAATCGCCAACTACGACAAAAACCAGTGCATTCTGGTACTTTTAGGAAAAACTGCTCTTGCCTTCACTCTTACTGGATTTCTCTACGGACTACATCATCTACCATCCATATCAAGATCTACCAGGGTTTTTTCATCCGGTTTTTCCCTGGTTTGGGGTGGGCTCCCTCCAGTCCCCGCTGCCGTGCACATAGGGCCTCATTACACGGTAGGCGGAGGACCAAGGTGCTATCAGCACCTTGGTACATGCAGGTAAAATACCAGCACCGCCTTGGAGGTAAGGGGCATTACCGCCCTATTCCAAAGTTGGCGGGGCAGTAATTCCCCCTTCCCCCATTGCCCTTCCCCATTCCCATTTTTGCCCTATAGGGCTCTATGGGAATGGGGAAGACGCTAACTACGGTGCCGCAAATTGCGGTACTGTAATTAGCACCCTGGTCCCTTTGCGGGTTGGTTTTTAACGCCTGCTAAACAGCAGGCGTTAAAGTACCAACCCGCAAAGGGACCTAGTAGTAAGACGGACGTGTAATGAGGCCCATAGCCTCTTTGGCAAAGTGGACTCTAGGCGAGCCTGTCCTTCTATCTTCAAATCCAAGAACAAGATCGAAACCACCTGGAGAGTAAAGAAGAAGGAAAGTTCTAGAGACCAATCTACTGCGTCTCCAACAGATTCATCAGGTGAGGAGTGGGCTAGTGGGGCTAGTTGTGTAGACACTGTACTTGATCAACCTGTCAAACCTGAGACTAGTGGCCTAAAGATAAAAAAGCTCATTTCTAATTACTAACTAAGTACTGACTGAGGTGGTTCTCCAGGCTGGACAACCCCACTGCTGGGTGATTGACAGCCAGGCTGTGTGAATGAGCATAAAAGGCAGGTCTCTTGGGCTAGAAGTCAGAGTCGCCACTGGAACTACAAGGAACCGAAGGGAAGCAGAGAGAATGATGACTGCTGCAACTACCCCGTCCCGGTGAAGCCCTGCTGCAGTCCTGAGCTATCTACCCTTCAACGACTAGAGAAGATCCAGTCTGGAGTCTTCTTCCCTTGAGCCTAGTGGGGATAACCAGCTCATCTGCTTCAGCCAGAGGTCGCCTTCATGGTCGAAATCGCTGCACACTGCTGTAGTAGTCCGGATAGCCACCTGAAGAGCCACTCCTGTTTTTAAGGAGCGCACCTTTTATTCATTGTCGCTGCTGCCGGCTTCATCCCTGTGTGGTGCAGACCCCCTTCAGACGTCCTCCTTCACCTCGAAGCTCCAGGAACCGTGGGTCTGCGGGACACCAACAGGAACAACTGCCAGGGCACCAGCTGCACCATTGGAATAAGGTACTGTGTTCTGCTTGAGGAAACAGGGTGAACCCCTTTCTTTCATCTTCAAGGTTTGCCCTTGTCTTCCCTCCTTCTTATAACTTTTGCTTCCAAACATTGACAATATCGAAGTACTCTTGGCTACGCTGAATCGTGAACTGTCTGACTGTGTGATCTTCGGCAACAGGTCCCTGGTGTCACTTAACCCTGGTTCCGGCCCTTTGACTCTTGAACTCCTGCCTCTGAGTGTTTCTCGATTCTGTCTGCCTAACCAAAATATTGCCTGTGATTTTTGCCTCCAACTCCCTCTGGGTATCTCAGGTGCTAAGTGTGTTTTTGCCCCGGTAGCATTTCATGTCACGGATACGCGATTAGTTATTAGACCGAACTGTCAAAAAGTGATCGCAATCGTATTTGCGGTAACATGTTTTGTTCGTAACACCGGTCCATTCAAACACAGGGTACTTACCTTGAGACTTACTGTACAAAGAGAATTGGTTAGTTGTAGTATATTTTTCATGTGGTTTTAAAATCACATAGAAGTGTCGTGTTTACAACAAATGGTTTAAAAATAAATGTACTTATATTTTTCTACCTGAAACCTTGAGTCAGTGTTTGCTTGAGTCACAGTAATTGTGGTCCCTTTGTGTAATCTCTGCTACTGCTCATATACTCTTGAGATAAGCCTGGCTGTTCCGCCACTGCTACCACTCTGACATATTAGTACAGGCTTGTACCAAAGGTAAAACTTGTATTGCCACCTGTAGTCTTAATTGTGTGTAGTGGTCCCTAAGGACACTGCACAGGATTCTGCCTAACACAGCGACCGAGTGCAAACACTACGGCAGACACAAGAACGTCGAAAGAAATTTCCCCCCCCCCAAGAAACACATCGCCAACCAAGCAAGAAAGGAAGGGCGAGAGCAGTAGACCATGCACAGAGGTCACCGGACACAAGCGAAAACGAGGACAGTGAGGACAGCGCATTGCCCGACAGAAGGGACAAAACAAACAGAGAAAAACCAGCAAACGGATACACCACGTACACCTCATCTCGGCTGTAGAACCACAACGGTCCAGACAATGAAAGAGGCCATCATGCACTGTCATCTCCGACGGGGAGCCACTGTGCGTGGTCATAGACACGGGCGCAACCGTCAATGTGATGCCAGTATCAGTGTTCAACAAACCCCACCCAAGGCCCAAACTCCAAGAAAGGAAAGTTCGACTATATGCATACGGCTGCAAGAAACACCTGCCGGTGCAAGGGTCATTCAAATCGGACTTCTCCCACAACACCACCATGTGCCTGCGCACAAATCTTCGGCGTCGACGCTCGCTGCGAAACACTACTAAGCTGTAGAACCGCCGAAAAACTGAAATGAATTCAATTTGCCTTTAGCATCTAACACAAGGAAATCGACTACCTGCTAGAACAACATCATAAGGTATTCCAAGGCATCGGGTGCCTGAGGGGCAGATCCATCAAACTCGACATTGACCCCAACATCAAACCAAAAGCTGTACGCCATCGCCGAGTACCATTCCACATGAGAGAAGCCGTGGAAAAAGAACTTGACAAACTGGAAAAGGCAGGCATAATAGAGAAGACCTCAGGACCAACCCCGTGGGTATCCCCATTGTAGTCGCATAATCGAATCTGCATTGACATGAGGCTCCCCAACGTAGCCATTGGGAGGGAATGCCACATTACACCAACAATAGATGAACTCATCGTCGACCTAACAGGGCCAACAATATTCAGCAAGCTTGACCTTCGGTCTGGCTATCATCAACTCAAATTAGCCAAGGAGTCGAGATACATCACCATGTTCTACTCCCACCTCGGACTGAGACGCTACAAGCGGCTAAACTTCAGAATATCATCAGCCGCTGAAGTATTTCAGCATAAAATCCGGAAAGTCCTCACTGGCCTAGCAGGGACAACGAACATTGGCGATGACATCATTGTATATGCATCCAACGAAAAAGAACACCTCAAGTGCCTTGCGGCGGTCCTACACAGGCTAGAAGAAGCCGGACTGACCCTAAACGCCGAAAAGTGTGAATTTGGAAAGGAAGAACTATGTTTCTTTGGATACATCTTCAACGCAAGAGGGGTGTCGCCGGATCCTGCTAAAGTCAACGACATCAAAAGCACCAGGGCCCCGCAATCTGCCACAGAAGTAAGGAGCTTCATGGGAATGGCAACGTACTGCGTGAGATTCATTCCAGACCTCGCCACCATTGCAAGTCCCCTCTGCGAACTAACAAAAAAGGACCAAAAGTGGGGATGGTCGCCTACTCACCAAGCTTTCCAGTGAATCAAAGACACCCTATCTGCCTCCACAACAATGGCATTTTCGACATTGAGAGACACACAGAACTCCTAGTCGATGCCAACCCAGTCGGCCTAGGGGCTGTACTTTCCCAAACTGACAACGATGGAAATTGCTTTTGCCAGTCATGCGCTAACCAAAACTGAACAAAATTATGCGCACATAGAAAAGGAGGCCCTTGCAATCCTGTGGGGATGCAGCACTTCAAAGTCTACCTGTTGGGCAAACAAGCAAAAGTGTTCTCTGACCAGAAACCACTCATTCCAATATTCAGAGGATCAGCGCCCCATCCCCTAGCACGCATCGAAAAGTGGATGCTACAACTCCAGCCCTACAACATAGAGGTGGAATACCGACCGGGGACGGATAACCGACTACCTGTCTCGCCACCCGCGGCCTGCCACAGATCAGGAAGAACGCCACGCAACGGAGACAGATGAACGCGTGTGCCACGTGGTGGCCTACGCCCGACCACGGTTCCTGACCCTGCAAGAGATAGCCAATGAGACCGAGGCTGACACCATCTTAACCCACACCACCAACGCCATCGAATCAGGGAATTGGAAGAACTTCCTTACCTCCATGGCTCAGCGCACCACATCCGCCCAAGTGAAACTTAAAACACTGCGGAATTTGCCACGAAATTTACAGTAGCCCCCGAAGGGGTAATACTCAAAGGCCACCGAATTGTGTTGCCAGCATCACTAGAAGAAAGGGCTCTCAAACTAGCCCACAGCGGGCATCAAGGCATCGTGAAAACAACAGCATACCTAAACTCCAGGATGTGGATGCCCAACATGCAACAGCGAGTGATGTGATGGAGCTTGTGGGGTCCTGAGCAGCCTGCCAAGCCACCCGGAGAGGCGAGAACCCAGAACCCATCATCAGCGCCCCGAGAAGCAGCAAGTGGTGGGAAGCCGTCAGCACTGATTACTGCACCATTGCTGGAGAAGGCTACCTACTCGTCCTGGTCGACGAATTCAGCAGACATCCCGAAGTCGAACACGTGGCACCCACCAACGCTGAGACCATGACTCTAGCATTGAAGAAAATATTTGCAATACACGGAATCCCATCAAAAATCCAGAGCGTCAACGGGCCACCCTTCACCAGCCAAGAGCTACGTCAATTCTTCCAGGATCTCAATGTACGACATAAGCGGATCAACCCAGGATGGCCACAAGCAAACAGTGGTGCCAAACGATTCATGAGGTCACTTGACAGTCATCCGCATTGCAAAGGGACGGGGACATTCCTGGCTGAAAGCAGTATATCGTTTCCTGAGGACCCACAGGCAGACCCCGCACTCGTCAGGAATTAGCCCAGTGGCACTTAAGTTTGGGGTACCCATACATGCGGAGCTCCCCGTACACCCCAGGTGGGTAATACCCGAGCCAGACCTCCCAACCATAGATGCCAGGAGGGCGAAACGAACGGGAGAGTATCACTCGACGGGCCAGCCACCGGGAACTAGCACCCGGAGACACAGTCATCGTCAAGAACCGAGCCACACCCAATAAGATGTCCCTAAATTTCGAATTCCAACCCTGGACAGTCAGTGCCGCAAATCACAGCATGATCACTGCCACCAGGGGTAATGAGACAGTGACGAGGAACATTTCACACTTCAGGAAAGAACCACCCGAGCTATGGGAAGAAAGCCAGAGAGCCGCAAGGGAAGGAACCGGATCGTCCTGTCGACCGCAAGGCCAGATGACACCCGGAACTTATGAAGTGCCACGAGAGCCAAGGACACCCAACCGGCAAGAAGATGAAGTCCGGCCCGAGAGCCCTCTGGCGGACGATCCGGAGCGAAGCCATCCCTTATACCACCTGAGGGAAAAGCCAAAACCTTCGTCTCGCCTCCAGGGTACGTGGTGGATGGAATCTACCAGCAGGTGAGCCTGCCCAGATGAAATCCGAGAGACTGGAATAGACTACACCTGTTGTGATGTGTTGTGAAAAGCATTCCAAGTTGTGGAGGAATGTGACGTCACATGCCAGAGAGTTTCCTGGTCACGTGTCAGGGGCGGGGAGAGCGGAACTGGCGTAGGGACGCCAGTCAGTCAGGGTTTAGGCTGCACCATACGGCCTTGCCCGGGCCAGGCCTACCTCCAGTGTCCAGCTCCCACACCGGCCCACGCCCGACACCACAACCCGCCAGACTGGTGTAGACATCATGTCCCGGCTATGAGAAGGAAAGGCTTCTCTTTCCCCTTCTAGTCCGGGGAACACATCGTATAATTAGTGCCTCTTCTCTGCGCTTCCCGGACACTTTCCCGCGTCTTCCTTGGGGGGTAGGGGGTGGGGGGGGGGTGAATCGTGACTGCGCATGCGCTTTCCGGTATCTCCTTTCTGCGCATGCTCTGATGGTCGCGACCCCTAGTGCGCGCGCGCGCGCTCTTGCCGGTCTGTTGTGCGCATGCTCTGCTTGTCTGCAATGGGCACGTTCTTTCCTGTATCCCCGTTCTGCCATCCTCGTTCTAGACCTCTCGCGCGCATGCTCTGTCTTCGACTCATCTACACATGCACCGGTTAATGTCGTTTTGCGCATGCTCATATGATAGGTGCCTGTCTGTTGTGCGCATGCGCAACTTGCCCGAGGCTTTGCACCGCACATGTTCTGTTCTTTATCCGCGTTCCGTAATGTCTAATGTCTCTGCACTGCGCACGCTCTAATGGTCGGTGACCCTGCATAGCGCATGCTACAATGGCCCGTGTCTCTGTAATGCGCATGCTCTGACACCTCTGCTTCTGCACTGCGCATCCTCTGACGGTCGGGGTCTCTGCAATACGCATGCTCTGATGGTCGGTGTATCTGTAAAGCGCATGCTCTGCTGGTCGGTGTCTCTGCACTGCGCATGCTCTGCTGGTCGGTGTCTCTACACTGCGCATCTTCTAACGGTCGGTGTCTCTGCACTGCGCATGCTCTGCTGGTCCGTGTCTCTGCACTGCGCATGTCCATTGACCGTCCGGCTCTCCGGGTTCGCCACTGGAGACGGCTTGAACGTTCACTCCGTCGGCTGCGTCTCGGGACTGGGACGCCCGCCAGGTGCGCTACGCTGCCCACGTGACTCCTCAGGTCGCTTTCACGTGATTATTGGGGTTGCCCGAGACCGTGTGCTTCTTCTCGGGGGAGGAAGAGGCTCTTCGAGGCGCGTGCGTGGCGCTGTTGGCCTGGATCACCGCCAGGCCGACACCGAGGGCGGACTGTAGGGGGCACCATGCGGCCTCCGGAGCACCAGAGCCACATACCCTGGCTGGGGGCACCCAGGCCCGGGGTTGCACCCACATGGCTGTGGTCACATGACGCCCAGGCCCGGGGCTGCACCCACATGGCTGTGGTCACATGACGCCCAGGCCCGGGGCTGCACCCACATGGCTGTGGTCACATGACGCCCAGGCCCGGGGCTGCACCCACATGGCTGTGGTCACATGACACCCAGGCCCGGGGTTGCACCCACATGGCTGTGATCACATGACGCCCAGGCCCGGGGTTGCACCCACATGGCTGTGATCACATGACGCCCACGGCTGCACCCACATGGCTGTGGTCACACGGCAGAGACATGCCAAGGGGATGATGTTGCCCAGCAGGGGCACCGTCTATATGCTGGGCGACACGTGACAGGGCCTCACCAGCTTGGTGCCCATGAACAAAGGACGCAGGAGTCAGCTTGGGATCGACTGACGAGGCAGAAGCAGCTCGTTCTTTTTATTAAGTTTGTTTCATGGTTGGCACCATGTGACCATTACACAAGAGCTACTCCCGGGAGGTGTAACAGAGAGCACTCCTCCTTTTTCATTACGACCAAACAACATAACAGGCGCGACGGGTTGCTGCGGGAGTGTCGGCATGTTTTGTTTCTGGCGGGGCCTTTATTAGTTTGTCGTCAGGGAGGTTACTAGTGGTACATGTGTGGTGGGTGCCTGTGCCTGCCGATATGAGTGGGCAGGGGAATACTCAGGAGAAGACGGGTGCAACTTACCTGCCTAACCTCTGGGTTTTCGATGCCGTTTTTGGTCCCGTCCAATACTCCAACCGATTGGCTACCGGCAGCAGTCTTTTACAGTCAATCGGGTGGAAGTGTGGGCGGGACCGCAAGCAGCATGCACGACATGAGCCCGCTGTAGGCGGGCAGCTTTTACTCATTGCTTTTTTTAATCCTTACCTTGCAGGACTGCACCGTGACTGAATTGATCTGCAGATTCCACCGCCAGAGCCAGCCCACCCGGCCTCCTGCTGCTGTCCATGGGCCGTGCCTGAGATTGGGAGCCTGGAACCGAGGATCACCTAATTCAAGTAAGTGGATTTGTCTCTGCGGCAGTCACTGTAACGCTTACAGCAAATTGGAAACAGAATGCAGACTGGAGCAAAATAACACACGTTTATTTTGCTTTCATTCTTTTTGCCCAGTTTGCCACGGCTCAAGTCGAGGGTTCACGTGGGTGGACAGAGTCCACCCACTTTTTTCAGAGGATGAATTCAGTCCCCCCAACTAAAATGAGAAACATTTTGAAGGTTTTCTTTTAAATTCCTAAATTAAAGCCAACCTCAGGTATGGGGTGCAAGATAGAGAACGGCTGCTCCTGGGTGGGGTGATGCATTGGGCAGTAAGGGTACCCTTGGTTCTGCAGGGGTTGGTGGCCGTGTATCTGACAAGGGGGCCCTTAGGACTGGAGGGGGGGAAGTGTGGAGAAAGGTTACGAGGGGGATGTGGGAAAGAGAAATTGAGGGGGGGGGTGGGGCGGGTGGTGGTCGCCAGTCTCTGGCAGAGGGTTTGGCGGTAGCCGGTGTTGATGATGGGGGGGAGAAAGATGGGATCGCATGGGATGAAAGCGGGGTGCTCCTTCGGAGTACATCCCATGTGGATCGGAGGGTGGAGGACAGTGGGGTTTCTGGTGGTCTACGGTAGTAGGTAGGTGAGTCTGGGTTTGAAACTATGGAGGCAGAGTTGGGTTGGTAGGTGGTTATAAAGTCGGAAAAGCCCAATCAGGATCTTAGTGGAGTTAGACCCTTTGTGGTGTCAGAGTGGGTCCGGAAAGGGATTGGTGCTGTGCAGTCTGTACAGGTAATCAATGGGGCATTTGTTGGTTAATGGTGTGGGTGAGGTGACCAGGAACAAGGCATTGGATTTGGGCTGTCTTGGGAGACATCCTGTTTCCGTGTCATGTGTAAGGGGGTGATTTATGGGGCAACTCTCTGTGTGCATGATAAGGATATTGTGAGTTCCTTGCAGGAGTTGGGTTTTTTGGAGGTGTGGCGGTTGGGTAGGAAAGGCCCTGATGGGGGCATAATTTCTAGACGGTGGCTATTCGGTTTAGGGGATGTGAGGTGCCGGAGCACGTGTTTTTGGGGTTTCAGCGTTTTAGGGTGAAGTCATATGTTCCAGCCCCTCTTCAGTGCTATAAGTGTAAGGAGTATGGCCACATGGTTGGTGCTGGTCCCCATGATATTAAGGATTGTGTCTCGGTATGTACACTGAAATGTTGCAATTGTGGTGGGGATCATGATGCTTCCTTTAGGGGGTGTGTTATGCAGGTGGAGGCCTGTAAGGTTGTGAGTACGAAGGTGAGCATAACATCAGTTATGCTGCAGCAGTTCCGAAGGTTCGGGCGGTGAGAGTTGTTGTGGTGGGTAGTCCTGCTGTAGTGGTGGAGCACGTGGGGGAGGTTCATTCTTTGGGAGTTGAGGGGGTGATTGGCGGGGGTGTCACTATCAGAATGGCGTATTTGTTGTGTTTTATTATCGCAACTATTAATATGACACCTGAGTGTCAGTCAAAATTGGACAGGTTGCAGGCGGTGGTGAAGGCCGCAAACATGTATTTAAACATTGGAAATATCACAGATGAGGGTGTTCATAGGTTGATAAGTGGTGATGACGTCCCCTGTGAGGGTTTGGTGGTCTGAGGTTGTGGCAATGGAACGCGAGGAGTTTGTTGCGAAATGGGCAGGAGTTGAAGGAGTAGTTGTTGAGGGTGGGTGATGTTGAAGTTGTGTGTTCAGGAGACGTGGTTGAGAGGGTATTCATTTTTGCTTTCCGGGGTATGTGTTGTTTAGGAAGGATAGAGCGGCGGCCCGTGGGGGAGGGGTTTGCATTTTGGTGAAGAATGCTATTAAATGTTCTGTCATTAAGTTTGGAGGGGAGTTGGAGATGATTTGTGTGAGGTTGTTTGTGGGTGGTGAATGTGTTGGTTGTTTAGAATTTTTTTTTCCAAATAGAATTTATTGAGCATTTTAAACAAGTTTGATAACATACATGTTAACTTCACACTATGGATCAGCGAAAAGGTGAGAGTTATGCTTCCGTGTGAAAGTAGAGAAGATAATAAGTTGAACTTGTTACATGTGACCCCCCCTTAGGCTTCTTGATGAGGGGGCATTGCAGCAGGCCTTGGGGCAGAGCAGCAGATATGTTTTTTTGTGGTGATTTTAATTGTTACAATACATTGTAGAATAATTCTGTGACAGACGTTAATGAGGCTAGTCTTGAGGTGTTGGCTGATGAGTGCGTGCTTGTTTCACTGAACTCTCCAGGGCATACTAGGACTGATGTTCATACGGTTAAGGGGTCTTGCCTGGATTTGACCTCCATATCAGCTTCTTTGGTTTCTATGTACGTGTGGAAACTGAGGACGGTTGGGGAGATGGGAGTGATCATAGGTCTATATCCGTAGTGGTAGATGTCAGGGTGGTAAAGCCAGCAAGTCCTACCCCGAGGGTTTGTAACTTGCGTAATTTAGATTGGGTGAAGTTTGGAGAGGGGTGTGACGGGGTTGGGTGCTGCCAAGGGGGTGGTGGTGCCGCCCACTGTGGATGAGTTCGATTTGGCTCTGGTAGGCACCTTTTGGAGTGTTGTGACGAACTGGCCCCAGCGTGTGGTAAGCTCTTCCGGAAACCGGAGGTCCTGTGATGGTCATCAGATTGTACAGTGGCTGTTCAGGATATGAGGAAGCGGCTGAAGGACATGCGTACTAAAGCGGTGGCGGACATTAACGCGTATAAAAAGGCTAGGGCACTGGCGCAGAGGGTGATTCGGTGTCATAAGCGGGTGTATTGGAGGAATTTTTGTAGTGCTCTCTCTAGTGATACTTGTTTGTTGAAGGTGTGGGTGAGGTTTCGGTGTATGTCCGGGCAGGTGAGAGGTGGATCTCGGATTTCGGTGATTACTGATGAGGGATGTGATATGGTGGATGATGGTGGTAAGCATTTTGCGGGTGTACACAGCAGGGAAATGTATTCTCTGGTGTCTATACGGAAAATGTCTGAGTTTGTGGCTGTTGATCAGGGTGTGCTGAATGCTGTGGACATCCGGTATGGATATGCCCTTCACTTTGAATGAGTTGTGGGCTGTGCTGAGGGGGCGACAGGATTGTAGTCCTTTTGAGGATGGGGTGCATTATGTTTATTGGTAGCATTTGCCGGATGTTTCTTTGCTGGAGGTGTTGCAGCTGTTTAATGTAGTGTGGGGTTGCGGTACATTGCCTAGTGGGTGGAAGAGGGCTGTCATCCTGCCGGTTCTGAGTTTGGGGAAGCCGGCTGGCTTGTGTGGGTCCTATCAGCCCATTGCTTGGACTTCTGTTTTGTGCAAGGTGATGGAAAAAATTGTGTGTGGCCGTCTGGTGCACTTTCTGGAGTCAGAGCAGCGGCATAGTGCATTTCAGCATGGGTTTCGTAAATTTAGATCAGTGATGGATGCAGTGGTAGCGTTGGCGACAGATGTGGAGGAGGCCTTGTCCTGTCGGGAGATGATGGGGCGATCTTTGCTGATATGGAGAAGGCATACAATATGGGTGGAGTGATGGGTTGCTATTTGAGAAAGGTGTTAAGGGGAAGTTGTTTTCTTGGATTAAGGATTTTCTGAGGAATAGGGTGCGCGTTGGGGATGTGTTACCTCAAGAGTTTTTGATGGAAAATGGGACACCCCAGGGGAGTGTTTTCAGCTCTATTTTGTTTCTCGTGGCGGTGGATGGCCTTATAGAGAATGCTCGGGAGTGTTGTTGTCAGGTGGGATTCGATGCAGATGATGGAGTGTTTTTGGTTAGAGGTAAGGTGGGAGGAGTGATCCAAGGAAGGTTGCAGGAGGCTTTGGAGGTAATGGAAAGGTGGTGCCAGGATTGGGGTTTTAAGGTTTCCTCCTCCAAAACAGTGTGTATGCTGTTTAAGAGGCGATGTAGTGGTGTCAATTTGGATCTCAAGTTGAGCGGTGCTTTATTGGTTCGGGTGTCGGAATTCCGGTATCTTGGTGTGCTCTTGGATGAGCGCCTGTCATAGAAGTTACAAGTGGAGAGGACGGTGGCCAATTGTAAAAGGCGTCTTAATTTGTTGAAGGCTGTGTCGGTTCAGGAGTGGGGTGGAGGGCAGAGGAGTATGAGGATGTTGTATGTGGGGTTGGTCAGGAGTGTGCTGGAGTTCGGAGTTCAGCTGCAGAGCAGTTATAGTCGGGCTCAGCTGGATGTGTTGAATGGTGTCCAGGCTAGGGCGATGAGGATTGTGACTGGGATGGTTCGGTCATCCCTTGCACAGCCTACAGAGGCTGTGCAAGTGTTGGCAGGGATGTTGCCGTTGGATTTGAGAAGGGCGGAGCTGAGTGCGTTGTATTGGTTGAGATGGAAGTCCCTCATTGTGTGGCATCCTGTGAAGAAGTGTCTGGTAGTTCATTGGTTGCATGCCTATAAGAGTGGGAGTTGGGAGAGGAAAGGGGGGACTTTTGGGTTCCATGCGAACAGGTTGGTGAAACAAATGGAGGTGGAGGGGTTGTGTATGGTAGAAGATGTGGATAGAGAGGTGGTGTCGGTTTGGATGCGTCATGATCCAATTATCTGTTTGGATTTGGCAAAGGTGGTGGTCAAGAAGAGTGGTGATCGGGGGTGATTAAGAGATTGGCAGTGCAGTTTGTGGGGTTAAAGTTGGTGCTCGAGTATATACAGATGGTTCCATGGACCCAGAGAGGAACAGGGTTGGTATGGCCTGCTATTTTCGGATGGATGAGGAGTCGGCTCTTTCTCTGGACATTTCCATTATACATTGTATCCGTCATACAAATGCTTGGAGGATTTAATTTAGATGATTCTTATTGTAGATCAATTAATCACACGATAATGTTTGCGTTTCTCCAGACCTGAGTCCTCCATTGGTGTGTCGTCCTGTTCAGCAGAAGTTACAGAGCACAGACTGCAAAATGTATATAACTGCTGTGATATATATTTGCCTCTCTGCACATGCTGTTCTTTGTGTCTGAGATGGATTGTCTCCTGGTCTGTGTACTTGTGTCCCCCCGCCCCCCTCTCCTCTTCCCATCCTCTACAGTCACCCCCATCGTGTCCTGGGTGGGGGGGGGGGACTAGGAACCAAAAGTTGCCCAGAATATTGTTTTCAAAGTGGCCCAATGTTGTACTGAGCAGGAAGTATAACACACAATCCCAACCCCTCAACGGGGAGCATGGCTTAGGGGAACGTGTGGATTTTAAAGCACATTTATGCATAAATTGTGATTAAAAAGTCATGTTTTAAACATATTCAACCTATTTTAGGGGCATTGTGCAGACAAATTTGTCTTTCTACCCAATCAAAAGAAATGCCGAGATCCAATATTCTCGGCCCTCCCTTAGCTTGACATTGTGGACGCAAGAATTTCTGTTCCCCCGCTCCCTTCTCCCCATAACCACCTATAGTTTCATATGCTGGCCCCAAGAGACTCTGCCCCCACACCCGCAGGTGTACGGGCTGTAGTATAGACGTAGGGCACAGCGCAGGTAAATATACTCCCGCACAGGCAAGGACCCAGTCTAATAATAGCAGGTACGAAGCAGGTGTACGGGCTGCAGTATAGATGCAGCACACAGAGCAGGTACATCTACTCCAGCATAGGCACAGGACCCGTTCTAACAATAGCAGGTACGAGGTAGGTGTGTAGTACATGCATTCGTGGAAGTGCTTCTGAAGTGCTGTTTCACTGTCCTGCGCGGTCCAGGCTCTAACACTCTGCAAAAGGAAACAACTTGGTACGGGCTAAAAACTGTGATTACATAACCTTCCTATATTCATGGACTGTTCTATTGCAAATAGCCTTCAATACTCTAACTGCTTATTGTTTCCTCCTAGGCATTATTATATTGCTAATTTTCTGGAACTTACTAGTGAAGAGCACCTTAACTTCACCTACCTTACCTAGAAGCCCCATTCGCGGAAGTGCTGTTTCACTGTTTAGCTGTACAGTGGTAAGTGAGGCAATATTCCAATCAGTTGTTGTTATTGTCACTTGCAGCAGTTTGCTATTGCCATTTCCCCTTATGTGGATTAACCAATAGAAATTGCATCTGAGCTAATTCAATCAAATTTACACCAAAATGCCAATTGGCATATACACTTTGAAATCTACAATGCCTCCGCTGAAAGAAATCAGTAAACTGGTCATATCTGTTAGGCAGAATCCTGTGCAGCTCCCTTAGGGAGAACTACACAAGATTAAGACTACAGGTAAGAGCAATAAATCCCCTTTGGTATCAGTCTGTACCACACAGATTTAGTTGGTAGCTGTGGCTGAGCAGTCAGCCTCATCTCAAGAGGGAGATGGTCAGTATTCAGGGTTTACACAATAGTTATCACAGTACTATGGAACAAGGAAACACTGACCAAAGTTTTGTAGTAAAAAGTAGTTATATATTTATTTTGTACACTTCTAATAAAACACATGTATCACAGTCATCAAGCAAGTTAAAATTAAGTCAAAGAAAAATATGCACACTCCCTAGTTAAATTGTAGACCAAGTGAACCAGAATGAAAACTGAGCAAAACGGCACAGTGACAGCTACACACAAGGGATCCTCTAACAATTCCTCACAAGGGAGGAAAAGCACAAGTTATCTAGAAATAGACCCTCTTTACGATCCTGGCGTTATGTGATTACCGGTGCCGGTAAGGGTACCGGTACCGGTATTCCCTTAACGCCTGATTACGAGGTCCCTTTGCGGGTCCCGACCTTAACGGCTGGTCTGTACCAGTCGTTAAGGTAAGGACCCGCAAAGGGACCTTGAAGGTGATTACGGTACCGCATTTTGCGGTACCGTAATTACCTCCTTCCCCATTCCCATTGAGCCCTATGGGGCAAAAATGGGAATGGGGAAGAGCCAATGGTAAATATGGAATTACCGCCCCGCCAACCTTGGAATGGGGCGGTAATTCCCCATGTCACCATGGCGGATCTGGTAAATTACCGGCGTTAACCATGGCGCTAATAGCGCCATTGGCTAACGCCAGGGTCGTAATGAGGGCCCTAGTATCTTACACACCCTAGCAACACTTCCCATAAATTTGTGAACCAGTTTAAGCGAGACAGTGCATCAGTATAAGCAATACTTAAATGAAAACTGAGCAAAATGGCATTTCACAAGGGTTAGAAGTGGGAAGGAAAGAGTGGTTATAAGAAATAGGCGCACCAACACAGTTCTATTTCAGAAGCAATCTAGAGAAGGCAGTTGTAACAAATTTAGCCAGAGTCAGTAGGCCTGTGCCAGAGTCAGTGGTACAGGGCAAGGGCCCAGGAGCAAAATGTTCTCGTAGCTGCAGTCAAGTCTTTGGTTAACAATATTGAACAGGTGGATTCAGAAGTTGAAAAGACAGTGTTAAGAGAGAGGGGCGGCCAACCCAACAGGTAGGTAAAGGATTTAAAACACCTTTAGTGCTACCGCGAAGAAAGGGCGGCCTGGCGGAACAATGTACCTTTAAATGAAAAACTGGCTCCTGCGGTGGCGGTTGTTCCTGGTAGTTCCTGCAGTTCGGGTGATCCAGCAGAGGAAGAGAGGCTCTCGTCGTGGAGGAAGGTTCGAGTTACTGCACTACCCAGGGATGAAACCAGCCACGGTGCTGCCCGACAAATAAAAGGTACGCTCCTTTAAATTGCGGTCCGGGTGGACTGGTGCCTGGCTATCCGGCCTCCGAGTACCGGGTACGGGAGATTCAACCAAGGCAGGTCCGGGAAGGCGATTGGCAAACTGGTTGGCCCCACCAGCTCAAGGGAAGAAGGCTCTTGCAGGTGAAGATCTTCTCTCGTCGTGTGGAGAAAAGTGGTGAGACGCTGCAGCAGGGCTTCACCGGTGGTTCAGTCGTTGCAGATGTCTATGGCTTCTCTCCTCTTCGGCTTCTTAGTTCCAGTGACGACGTCTTGCTCTTCCAGTCCTCAGGACCCTGCTTTTATGCAAATAGATCCCCATTCATACAGCCTAGCTGTCACTCACACAGTGGAGTGGTCATCTTGGCGGGAGACCCTCCAGCCTACCAGGATAGAGTGCGACATGGGGAGCTGAGGCAACCCTGTCCAGGGATCCTACTCCCCCTCCCACACAATGGACCCACCCCAGACTCAGTGGCGCCAAAGGGAGGGCTTCTCGGTAGAAGCCCACCAAAGGAACAAACCCGACCTGCATTAGGAGTTTAGAGAAAGACATGAGAAAGATCTTATATTAAAGTTCTGGCAAATAAAACCTACCGGAGTCAAGTTAATATTAAAATGCACTGGCAGTGTGTTAGAGGCTGTCCGAAAAAGTGGTAGCCTCGAACAATGGGAAAATCCCATAGGGAAATATTTGCAGTCGAATATTTATGGTAGTAACCACTGCCACCAGCCAGAAACTTTTCAGAGATGGACTGTACGGTACCTTCTCGAAAATGAACATAGGGGAAAAACTATTAATCCCTTCCAGTACCTCCATAGTAAGATGGGTTGTACTGGTTTTGTTCATAAGGATTGACTAGTAAAGTCAATGGGGACTTTACATGCCCTGGGAGACAGTAGTCCGTCCCAAGGTATGGAGTCTATGTTTGGGGGTCACTATGACACCCCTGTGTCACTGCACTGAGGGTGCTGTGTAACACATGTGAATAAAGATGGTTCCTATGGGGTTGAGAGAGATCCCATAGGCATTAAACACAAAATTAGCCTAGAACACACATAGCAATAATGCCTAAGAGTGGGAAAAAGAGTCTCACTCTTAGCAGGTAAAAAGAAACAAACCCTTAAAATCCAGCAAAGCTGCTGGGGGACTCTATAGGTAAGGGAAATTAGCGATAGAATGAGAATTCTCCCTAACACTCGCCCCCCCGCCCCAGACTAAGGGACAGGAGGATCTAATCGCTCCTGGATGAGTCTCTTACCTCTAGTCAGTTATAAACATCCTAGAGAGACCATCAGCATTTTGGTGGTGACATCCTGACCTGTGCTCAATGGTAAAATCAAACCCTTGGAGGCAGATTGCCCATTTTAGCAGTTTTGGGTTTTCCACTTTCATTTGCATCAACCATCTCAAGGGTTGGTGGTCTGTTTGAATGGTTAAGTAGATCCATACAAGTATGGTCTAAACTTCTTCAGAGCCCACACAATAGCAAAGCATTCTCTTTTGATTGTTGCCCACCTTATCTCAGGTTCCTTCAGTTTCCTACTGATGAAGCAAATGGGGTGCTCCCAACCTTTCTCATCCAGTTGACTGAGTACTGCACCTATACCTATATTGGAAGCATCTGTTTGTACAATGAAGGGTTGGTGGTAGTCAGGAGCTCTGATAAATGGAGCTTGACAAAGGGCTTTCTTCAGACCTTCAAAGGCCTGATTGCACTCCTCATTCCATTTGATCTTTTTAGGGAACTTAGGAGAAGAGATTACATTCAGTGGAGAAGCTATGTACCCATAGCTCTCAATTAAATTCCTGTAGTACCCAGTGAGGCCTAGGAAGGCTCTCACCTGGGTTTGAGTAGAAGGGGTTGTCCAATTTTGCACAGCTTCACTCTTTATGAGTAAAGACCTTATTTCACCACCTCCTACCTCATGCCCAAAGTAGACCTCTTTACTCTGACCAATTTGACATTTGCTTGCCTTTATGGTCAGCTGGGCCTGTTACAGAGCCTGCAAAAATAGCCTGACGTGAGATCAAATGTGCTGAGGAACTTGGCTGAACCAAGTCTATCCACCAGCTCATCTGTCCTTGGTAAAGGATGGACATCAGTCTTCGTGTCTGCATTTAGAGCTCTATAGTCCACACAGAATCTCAACTCCTTGGATCCTGCCTTTGGTACTAACACAACTGAGCTAGACCATGGACTAGTAGAGGGCTCTATTACTCCGAGATCAAGCATCTTGTTGACCTCTCCTTTGATGTGGGTTCTTACATTTTCTGACATCCTGTACCCCCTGCTTTTGACAGGTAAACAGTCACCAGTTTGGATATCATGCTGGCCCCAAGGGGTCAAGCCTGGTGCTAGAGAGAACAGGGAGGCAAATTGATTTAACAAAACTTTGCACTCCTCCTGTTGCTCAGGTGTCAGATTAGAAGAGAGATTAACTCCTTCTATTTTCTCATCTAAAGGTTTGCCTCTGAGGAGGTCAGGCAGAGGTTCACTCTCCTCCTCCTCTTGAGCTGAAGCTTGAAGCAGAGTTCCCAGTTCTGATCTCGAGACATAAGCTTTTAGACGGTTGATGTGAAAGACTCTAGGAGCCTCCTTAGGATTGCCCAATTCTAACAGATAGTTTACCTCTCCAAGTTTTCCCACAACCTTGAAGGGTCCCATCCATTTGTCCTGCAAGGCCCTCTGCCTTGTTGGGACCATAACAAGAACTAGCTGGTCTTGAGCGAACTCAACCATGTTGGTCTTCTGGTCATGCCAATGCTTGACCAGACCCTGACCTGCTTTCAAGTTATCACTTGCCTCAGCCATCATGTGTGGCATTCTCCTCCGGAGTCCTATCACATAGTCAGTGGGCCTCATTACACGGAAGGCGGTGAGCCATGGCGCTATTAGCGCCATGGCTCATGCCGGTAAAATACCGGCACCGCCTTGGCGGAAAGGGGATTTACCGCCCCATTCCAAGGTTGGAGGGGCGGTAAATCCCCCTTCCGCCATTGCCCTTCCCCATTCCCATTTCTGCCCCATAGGGCTCTATGGGAATGGGGAAGGCGCTAATTACGGCACCGCAATTTTGCGGTGCCGTAATTAGCTCTGAGGTCCCTTAGCGGGTTGGTTTTTAACGCCTGCAAAAAGCAGGCGTTAAAGCACCAACCCGCTAAGGGACCTCGTAGTAAGGCGGTAATGGTTAACGGTCACCGTTACCATTAACGGTGGCCTTTAACCATTACCGCCTTCCGTGTAATGAGGCCCAGTGACTCTGACTGGCCTGGGGGAAGGAGTACTCTCCAACCCCTCCTTAATCAGGGCCAATGGACCTCTGACTGGATGGCCATAGAGAAGTTCGAACTGACTGAATCCTACTCCCTCCTGAGGGACTTCTCTGTATGCAAAGTGAAGGCATGTCAGTAGAAGGTCCCACTTTCTTCTAAGGGGTTATCATGCTCTTCATAATTCTGTTAAACCTCTCTACCAACCCATTGGTTTGGGGGTGGTAGGCAGTTGAGAACTTGTAGGTGACTCCACAGGTTTTCCACATGGTTTACATGTAGTGGGACATAAAATGTGATCCGCTGTCAGATATCACCTCCTTAGGAAAACCTACCCTGGTAAAAAATACCAAGCAGGGCCTTAACCACAGCCGGAGCCGTAACAGTCCTCATAGGTATGGCTTCAGGAAATCTAGTGGCATGGTCCACTACAACCAGGATGAACCTGTTGCCTGAAGACGTGGGAGGGTCAAGAGGACCAACAACCTCAATCCCAACCCTCTCAAAAGGAACTCCCACCACTGGGAGAGGCACTAAGAGTGCCACATTGTTGGCTCCACTCTTACCAGAGGTTTGGCAAGTGTGGCAGCTTCTGCAGAATGTGTCCACTTCTGTACCCATCTTAGGCCAGTAGAAGTGAAGATCGAGCCTTTCTTTGGTCTTCTTAAAACTTAAGTGACCAGCCAAAGGTACCTCATGGGCTAACTGCAGAAACTGGAGTCGGTCCACTAGAGGTACTACAAGTCAGTCTCCAGGGGTTGACTCAGTTGGTTCACTGCAGAAGAGGCCATCCTCCCAGTGTAACCTATACTTCACAGGCTCAGTAAGACCTTCCAGGGTAGGACATTCTCTTTGTCCTTTGCTGAAGTCTTCCCTGTTGGGTCCACCTTCTGCCAGTAAAGACTGCGGGCCTCATTACACGGTAGGCGGTGGACCAAGGTGCTATTAGCACCTTGGTCCATGCCGGTAAAATACCGGCACCGCCTTGGCGGAAAGGGGATTTACCGCCCCATTCCAAGGTTGGAGGGGCGGTAAATCCCCTTTCCGCCATTGCCCTTCCCCATTCCCATTCCCATAGGGCTCTATGGAAATGGGGAAGGCGCTAATTACGGCACCGCAATTTTGCGGTGCCGTAATTAGCTCCGAGGTCCCTTAGCGGGTTGGATATTAACGCCTGCAAGAAGCAGGCGTTAAATCCTCCAACCCGCAAAGGGACCTCGTAGTACGGCGGTAAGGGTTAACGGTCACCGTTGCCATTAACGGTGACCGTTAACCCTTACCGCCGTCTGTGTAATGAGGCCCTGCAGCTCAGGATGGTCAACATGGTCAAGATCTCCCACCAGTGTAAGATCTTCTTCTAAATCTGATTCTCAGTATCTAGTTGAACCATACAGGGTTGAACCTCACACTCAGCCTCAGCTGGTGGAGGAGTCACAAATGTGACATCGTGTGACATTTTCTTCCGGAGTCCTATCACATAGTCAGTGACTCTGACTGGCGTGGGGGAAGGAGCACTCTCCAACTCCTCCTTGATCAGGGCCAATGGACCTCTGACCGGATGGCCATAGAGAAGTTCAAAGGGACCGTAACCCACTCCCTCCTGAGGGACTTCTCTATATGCAAAGAGAAGGCATGGCAGTAGAAGATCCCACTTTTTCTTAAGGGGGTCCTCCAAAGCTCCTATCATGCTCTTCATGGTTTTGTTAAACCTTTCTTCCGACCCATTTGTCTGAGGTGGTATGCTGTTGAGAACTTGTAGGTAACTCTGCAGTCTTTCCACATGGCCTTCAGATATTTTGTCTGGAGTGAACAACTATTAGCAAAATAATGGAATTGAATTTGTACTTTCTTAAATTTCTTAAAATAATTTAAATTAAATATTTTAGGACCTTAATTAGCTGACTAAGGGCCTCATTACACGGTAGGCGGTAAGGGTTAACGGTCACTGGTAATGGTACCGGTGACCGTTAACCCTTACCGCCTTACTACGAGGTCCCTTAGCAGGTTGGAGAATGTAACGCCTGCTTTTTGCAGGTGTTAAAAACCAACCCGCTAAGGGACCTTGGTGCTAATTACGGCACTGCAAATTTGCGGTACCGTAGTTAGCACCTTCCCCATTCCCATTATGTCCTATAGGGCAAAAATGGGAATGGGGAAGGGCAATGGGGGAAGGGGGAATTACCACGCCACCAACCTTGGAATAGGGCGGTAATTCCCCGTTCCACCAAGGCGGTGCCAGTATTTTACCGGCATGGACCAAGGTGCTATTAGCACCTTGGTCCACCGCCTACCGTGTAATGAGGCCCTAAATCTTTTAGGATCTCAATTAGTTGAATGAATGATGAATGCATGATATTTAGGATGTGTTTTATAAAAATGAATTAATTAAAGATGTTTAATGATGATTTTTATATTAAAATCTAAATAAAATAAAATTATGATTTGATTTATTTCCTTCTGCCTTTTTTCTATCAGTTGCTCTCGATATCCTGGCACCACTATTTGTTTCTTCATGTAGTGGGATGTAAAATTTGACCCCTTGTCGGATATTACCTCCTTAGGAAACCCAACCCTGGTAAAAATACCAAGGAGGGCCTTAGCTCCAGCCCGAGCTGTAACAGTTCTCATAGGAATTGCTTAAGGGTATCTAGTAGCATGGTCTACTACAACAAGGATAAACCTCTTGCCTGATTAGGTTGGAGAACCAAGGGGACGAACAATGTCAATTCCTACCCTCTCAAATGGTACTCCCACTACAGGGAGAGGCACTAAAGGTGCCACGTTCTTGGAGCCACTTTTACCAGAGGTTTGGCAATTGTCTACCTCCGCCCCCATTTTAGGCCAATAAAAGTAGAGAGAAAGCCTTTCATTGGTCTTCTTGAAACTCAAGTGACCAGCCAAAGGTATCTCATGGGCTAGTTGCAAGAATTGGAGTCTATTCTCTTGGGGCACTACAGGTGTCTTGTAGTCTCCAGGGATTGACTCTGTTGGTTCACTATAGAAGAGGCCATCTTCCCAGTGTAACCTATACTTCCCAGGCTCTTGCCCTTCAAGCTGAGAAGCTGCCTGGTGGCGAAGACCTTCCAGAGTTGGACATTCTCTTTGTCCCTTACTGAAGTCTGCCCTTTGGGGTCCACCTTCTGCCAGTAAAGACTGCAGCTCAGGATGGTCCACGGGGTCAGGATCTCCAATGAGTTCCTGGCCTCCTACTAGATCGGAGTCTTCAGGCTCTAGTTCAACCACACAGGGTTGTACCTCACTCTCAGCTGGAGGAGGAATCACAGGTGTGATTTTTGACAACCTAGGAGATTTCCTGGTTGGCAGCACTGGAGTGCCTTCTGCTGGTTTCTTCTTTGAAGTCTTGGGTTTCCCCTTTGCTTCTGGTTGCTTGGAAATAGCAGTTAGTAGCTCCAGTGGAGTAGGAGTGATTTATTTTTCTATCATCTCCTCAGGAGAGCCCCTTAAGGTCCTCTCTGTTGCAGGTCTGGTAAACTCCTGTAATCTCTTACTAGGAGGTCTGGGGGTACTTGACACTACTCCCAGGTCTTTCAGACCATTGCCCAACAGCCCCTTCCTGGTAGTTCAGATTGTACACTCACAGGTACCATGACCATCATTTCATTGCACTGGATGAGAGCTGGTAATTGGGGAAGCATCTGCACAGGCCCTCCAGCTAACTTGGTGAGGCGTTTGGGTGCCTTAGCAACATCCTCAGCCTGCAAAAACGATTTATCCACCACAGTTATGCTGGCCCCAGTGTCCCTAATGGCAGGAGTCTCCTGACCATTCACCTGGACACTGTCCTTATAATACTCTTTAGTATTAGGAGGGATAGAATTATACACAGCTAAATTCTGTTGTTCCCACAACCCTAGGGATACTAAAGGTACACTAGCTGAGACTCCAATGGGGTCTTCAGCTAGTAGTTGAAAGTTTCCACTGACCATATGTACTTCCTACTCTGGAGCGAAGGCTAAAGAGACAGTGTGGACTCCTGAAGGTTTACCCTTACATCTGGGATCCCCTTTCACATGATCATTAGAGCCACAAACATAACATTTCCCAAATGTCTTTATGAATGGTGGCTTGTTCTGACCTCGTTCTGGTCTGGGACCAGAAGGTGCACTAGCCTGATTAGGTTTCCCTTGTGGCATACCCTTAGAATTGTTTTTGGGGGCCTCTTTGGAATTGGAATTATTTGAATTCTCTTTGTTGTCTTTCTTGGGCTGCTTTCCCTCATCCTTTTTCAGAGTTACCCCTGAATCCTTGTGAGTAGCCCTGTTGGCAACCCATAAGTCAGCAGCCTTAGCTAGCTTCTTAGAATCCAGTTCTTTTGAATCAGCCAAGTTCTGGTTGAGCTCAGGAGAGCAGGCATCATAGATAGACTCAATCATTACAAGATTTTTCATTCCTTCATAAGTGTTAACTCTATAACCCTTAATCCATCCCTCTAAATTCTTCAAACATTCATTCACCCAAGTAGTCCAGGGGGTACTTTCATGCTTTTTGAGGGTCCTAAACCTCTTAAGGTACTGGGAAGGAGTCTTCCCAAATCTATCTATCAAAGCTAGCTTTACACATTCATAATCCATCCTATCCACCTCCCCCAACTCCATTACCACATCAGATGCAACAGGAGGGAGCCTAGAGAATAACCAGGGGATCAACTGATTCCCTGTGATATCCTGGATCCCATGATTGTATTCAAACATAGCAAGCCAATCTAATACATCCAACTTAGGTTCATACATACCCACAATCTCTTTAGGCACCCGGGGTCTTTTTGGATTGGAAGATCTAGAGGATTCGGGGAGAGAAGCATTTTCCAAAGACAATTTCTTCATCTCAAGCTCATGGTTGAGCTCCATCTCTTTGAGCCTTAGTTCTTGATGTCTCTGTTCAGTTTGGGCACTAATTCTTTTGAATTCTAGTTCAGATCTCATTTTTCTAGGGAGATAAATTCAGGACTTAATGTGGGACCTAGTAAGGGTCCAGTAGCCATAGGTTGAGGCCTTTGAGCAGGTAGAGGCCAGAGGGGGTGACTCTATTCTCCTCCTCTTCCTCATCTGTTTCAACAATAAAATCTTCAACATTATTCTCCTCAAGGATTGCTACATTTGCTGGGGGTAGTGGGCACTACAGCACCACTATTCAGACTTTGATTCTCTAACAGTCTATCAATCATTTCTAATTTCTTGCCTTTGACAGGAAGACCTTTCTGTCTACACAGATCCCTTAAATAATCAGCAGTATTAGTAAGGAGGGTCTCCTGGCTGTAACCTTCCATATTTTTGACTTCTGTTTAAAATAAACTTGTTGTGATAGTTAGCCTTGTGGTTACTTGAACCAAAGTACTAGCAGAACTCTAAAATGTAAATCCAATACTTTTATCCTCACCGCTGTACACCAGTGTTAGGCAGAATCCTGTGCAGTTCTATTAGGGACCACTACACCAGATTAGGACTACAGGTGAGAGCAATAAATCCCCTTTGGTATCAGTCTGTACCACAAAGATTTAATTGGTAGCTGTGGCTGAGCAGTCAGACTTATCTCAAGAGGGAGATGAGCAGTATTCAGGATTTACACAATAGGCCTACAGTACTATGGAGCAAGGAAACACTGACCAAAGCTTTGTAGTAAAAAGTAGTTATTTATTTATTTTATACACTTCTAATAAAACACATGTATCACAGTCATCAAGCAAGTTAAATTAAGTCAAAGGGAAAATATACACACTCCCAAATTAAATTGTAGACCAAGTGAACCAGAGTGAAAACTGAGCAAAATGGCACAATGACAACTACACACAAGGGATCCTCTAACAATTCCTCACAAGGGAGGGAAAGCACAAGTTATATAGAAATAGTGTCTTACACACCCTAGCAACAGTTCCCATAAGTTTGTGAACCAGTTTAAGCAAGGCAGTGCATCAGTATAGACAATACTTAAATGAAAACTGAGCAAAATGGCATTTCACAAGGTTTAGAAAGGGGAAGGAAAAGGTGGTTATAAGAAGTAGGTGCATCAACACAGTTCTAGATGAGAATCAATCTAAAGAAGGCAGTTCTAACAAATATAGCCAGAGTCAGTAGGCCTGTGGCAGAGTCAGTGGTACAGGGCAAAGGCCCAGGAGAAAAATGTTCTCGTAGCTGCAGTCAAGTCTTTGGTTAACGATTTTGAAAAGGTGGATGCAGAAGTTGAAAGACAATGTTAAGAGAGAGGGGCGGCCAACCCAACAGGTAGGTAAAGGATTTAAAACACCTTTAGTGCTAGCGCGAAAAAAGGGCGTCCTGGCAGAACAATGTACCTTTAAATGAAAAAGTGGCTTCTGCAGTGGCGGTTGTTCTTGGTAGTTCCCGCAGTTCGGGTGATCCAGCAGAGGAAGAGAGGCTCTCGTCGTGGAGGAAGGTTTGAGTTACTGCACTACCCAGGGATGAAACCAGCCGCAGTGTTGCCCGATGAATAAAAGGTATGTTCCTTTAAATCGTGGTCAGGGTGGATTGGTGCCTGGCTATCCGGCCTTCAAGTACATGGTACGGGAGAATCGACCAAGGCAGGTCCGGGAAGGCAATTGGCAAACTGGTTGGCCCCACCAGCTCAAGGGAAGAAGGCTCTTGCAGGTGAAGATCTTCTCTCGTCGTGTGGAGAAAAGTGGTGAGACGCTGCAGCAGGGCTTCACTGGTGGTTCAGTCGTTGCAGATGTCTTTGACTTCTCTCCTCTTCGGCTTCTTAGTTCCAGTGGCAACGTCTTGCTCTTCCAGTCCTCAGGACCCTGCTTTTATGCAAAAAGATCCCCATTCATACAGCCTAGCTGTCACTCACACAGTGGAGTGGTCATCTTGTCGGGAGACCCTTCAGCCTATCAGGATAGAGTGCGACCTGCGTTGCTGAGGCAACCCTGTCCACGGTTCCTACTCCCCCTCCCACACAATGGACCCACCCGAGACTCAGTGGCGCCAAAAGGAGGGCTTCTCGGCAGAGGCCTGCCAAAAGGACGAACAAAGGATCCCCGACCTGGGTTAGGAGTTTGGAGAAAGGCACGAGAAAGAAGTTATATTAAAGTTCTGGCAAATAAAACCTACCAGAGTCAAGTTAAGATTAAAATGCACCGGCAGTATGTTAGAAGCTGTCAGAAGAAGTGGTAGCCTCGAACAATGGGAAAATCCCATAGGGAAATATTTGCAGTCGAATATTTATGGTAGTAACCACTGCCACCAGCCAGAAACATTTGAGAGGGGGACTGTACGGTACTCTCTCGAAAATGAACATAGGGGAAAAACTATTAACCCCTTCCAGTACCTCCAAAGTAAGATGGTTTGTACTGGTTTAGTTCATAGGATTTGACCAGTAAAGTCAATGGGGACTTTACATGCCCTGGGAGACAGTAGTCAGTCCCAGGCTATGGAGTCTATGTTTGGGGGTCGCTACGACACCCCTGTGTCACTGCACGGAGGGTGCTGTGTAACACATGTGAATAAAGATGGTTCCTATGGGGTTGAGAGAAAGATCCCATAGGCATTAAACACAAAAATAGCCTAGAACACACATAGCAAAGATGCCTAAGAGTGGGAAAAAGAGTCTCACTCTTAGCAGGTAAAAAGAAACAAACCCTTCAAATCCAGCAAAGCTGCTGGGGGACTCTATAGGTAAGGGCAATTAGCCATAGAATGAGAATTCTCCCTAACATAATCAAACTGAAACAGACTCTGATAAGGGTGTCCCACAAACTAAGGGCCTCATTACGACCCTGGCGGTATCGTGCCCTTATTAATGATTTTTTACCATGTCCAAGAAAAGGGCAATAACCGGGTTATGCCGACCTTGGCGGACCCAGTAATTGCCCTTTTCTTGGGCATGGTAAAAAATCATTAATAAGGGCGTTGTTAGCATGCTGGCCCCCTCTATAACCAGACTTCCATAGTGGGTCCCGCAAGGGGACCTCGTAATAGGGCATCCTGTAATGATTGGTGCCGGTCCCGTACCGGCACCGTTCATTACGGGAGCGCCAGGGTCGTAATGAGGCCCTAAGCATTGCTATGAGTAACACTGATACAGCTCACGCTGGCACGCAATCTGAAACCTCTGATATTCAATGTTTCTGCTCCCCTGGATCTACTATCCAGTACGACCCGCCCTGATTAAAAGCTGTCTCATAACAGCCCTTTCAGCTATTTCCACCGCCAAATCACTGACCACGGATCTGTTCGTAGTTGATCTCTCCACCCCGCCTGACTCCTTAATGGCGACTGGTTTCTTGATCTTGTCGCCTGATATGGTTCATCGCATAGCCGCTGATCCTCCCCTCATAATCTTGCATCCAATTGAGTCTGACTGCGAGATCAGCAAGGCTGACGGACATACCAAAACTTTCACTGCAGCCCAAATTCACAGAGAACATCATGATCCTAATCAGGCTATGAATGCTGCAAGTGTCAGAAATAATTAATCCAGTATCATTCCACAATCGGGTTCTGGGCTCCACTATGATGCAACCAATACATTGCCTGTGTCACACGAAATCTCGGACTCCCCCACTGACATCATAACTATTAGACGGCCCACCCCCTCCCATCACTAGTAACCTCTCCCAGTCACCGATCATGTTTGCACACTCTTCTCATAATTCGTCCGCACTCTCGATTTCCTCTCCAAATCCCACCCCGAGAAAGCAAATTACCTCTCAGTGGCCACAACTATCTACTCCCCCCCCGGACTACCATAGCCCCATTTGTAGATTTGACTTGGACTGCCATGAATACTGCCCTTTTATCATTAACAAAGCTATTTAAGAGTATGGATAATAAAATTATCTTGCAGACATCCCTGATTTTACAGCTTCTACAACGCAAACCTATTCTGGTCCTCAAGCTGAAAACCATCCAGTCTTGAAGGACATTGTGCCTGACCCAGGCTCAAATAAGTTATTGCACTGTGATCCGCACGCGAGAAAGATAACACTACAGGCGTACTGATACATTCTGTGGCAGTCCACACACCCCTAGAGACTCCAGCAATGCAACGATCATCCTTGATAGAGATCTCAGATGAGCCAGCCTTCATCATATTTACCAAACCAAGGAGAACATCTGCAAACCCCTCGCAGAGCACCAAGAAAACGAAAACTGTGAAAGCTGGCTCATCCCAAACACGCTCCAGCTCGAGACAATTTTATACATTCCTTACCTTTGCAAAAGAAACAGATTGAAATAGCAATGTCTGCCATCACCAAAAAGTATGCGACTAACCTGATAATCCAACGCAGAGCTAGCCCCTACTCGGCCTATGATCTTAACAGAACTAGCATGCTGAATATATTCAGTGACGTCCCAAGTCTAGAAGACTTGTCATCGTCTGACATACATCAAGTAGAATTTCTGAAGGACGCAGACTTATCCATAGCAAGACTCTGGATGCTATCTGGTGTTGTCCTCAATACTATATGGCCGTCTAGAGCTCCATTGTTTGACCTCGGCTTCCTCCATCATCATCTGGACCACCCATCTAGGATGGCTATGATTTCCTGTTGTTAACCCCTAAAACCTTTGCTAAAGGAAGACCCGTGGCTGGGTTATTAATAACGACTAAAGTAGCCTGCGGCCTACAATGAGAACATTGCGCCAAGCCCAACATGTATATCCAACTGGCAAAGATAAAGTTTCCATCTAAAACGATAGCGCTGATAAATGTCTATTGGAAACCCACTGGCATAAAAATCGACACATTCCTCCAAGACCTGGAAGATACATTAGACTTCATTACAATTGATACATCCATAACACATACAATCCTAGTTGGTTACTTGAACATACACTGCGTCTCTAAAACAACTGCAGCAGAATCCATCCTTCTCCAGCATGGGGTCTGGCATGGATTCACATGCTCATGAATATTCCCCGTCGTCACGCTGAGAATCCTCGGTAAAGAAAAATTCAGTTTCAGTTTCACTTCTGAACTGTCTTTCTCCTAACGACCAATCACTGGTCTGTGGGTCATACTGCCCCCAGCCAACGACTGCCCTCTACCTAAGCCCCTCCTTTGGCAGCCATCTTCAGATTTTTACCGCATGTTCAACTGTTGAGAGTCCTTGTGCTATAGCTCTCGAGCATTTACTGCGTTTTGCGATTTTTCTAACAGTTTTGATCTATTTTTCAGTCAATCGAGCCTCAAGCTCCATCGATCCACTTTCCGATTAATGGGGACCCGTTTTCGGATTCTTCAGCGCCCCTAAAGGGCGATTTTCGTCAAGTTTCTTCTTGGAGGATTCCAGAAGCTTCAAGGCCTACACCATGTGGACATGGCGGATGAGAAGAAGGACTCGGCTCCTCTCTTCAAGGTTTGCCCCGGCTGCAACCTAGAGAATGACTTTTCGGACGACGGACATTCCCTGTGCCTTTACTGCCTGCACTCGGACCTGACGCACCGGGACGATGACTGTGCATCTTGTCAGGAGATGGTACCCTGCACGCTGAACGATCGGCGCAAGCGTCTTAACGAGTGGCTGCAGGCCAGGGCCCCTGCTCTCGGTGAGTCCCGGCAGCATGCCTCCCCTGCACAGAAGATGAAAGTTGAGTGGTCTTCTAAGACCTTTGACGGCGCCCCTCCCGCGGGGACCCAACATAAGGCTAAGCACCGCAAGTCCACTGCCACCGGGGGTGCCGTTGCGACGTGACCCACGATGGCCAGGACGAGTACAGCATCTCCAGCGCTTTCGACCACGAGCCAGCGCTCAGGATCCTTAAAGAAGAGGAAGTCGGACCATCCGGGCAAGCTCTTGGAGAAGACACATACAGGCCCTACAGAGAAGACCAAGGGGGAGCGGGACTCACACCCTCCCCCTAAGGTGAAGGCCTCAGGCTCGGCCAAGGGCGTGAAGGCCCAGGTACATCAGATGAAGGCACAGGGTTCTATTGAAGGAGTGGTGGCATCACTCGCGAAGGCCGCCGAGGCGGATCCGCAGGGCATGACCCCGAAGGCAAGAGAATGCCTGTCTGCCAGGACGGAGCTCTGTTTTGAGCCTGTTGACAAGACCCCGGAGAAGATGATGCCTATCATTTCACCTAAACCGTCTCCTTTGGTTGCAGAGAAGGGGCGGGCACGGTAGCCCTCCAGGACACAGATATCTCCTCAGAGGAGGAGCTTACCAACCTCCAGACCTTCCAGAAGGAACGATGCGTTGAGAGCAGGCCCAACAGGAAGGATCCCGACGAGGGCGACGACTAAGGTGACGACGAGGAGCAACAGGGCGGTGAGGGCTTGGAGGAACAGCCGCAATCGCCCTCGCCTCCGTCGCCACAGCCACCTCAGCAACCACCTGGGGATATCTCGGTGAACATTCTCACTGCTCTGCATTCCCTATGCTCGGAGATCCAGACGAGGATGCCTCTTGCGCCGGTGGCCCCACCCGCAGCGCCGGGACCATCTGAAGAACCACCATCCAAGAAGAGGAGAGTTCACCCTTCTCCTTTCCACCCTTCGCCTCCCTCTCCCCTCCGCCCCCCCGAGGGATGAGACGGATCCAGACACGGCAATGATGGGCACGGGCAACAACGGCGGATTGGAGGATCTCCCGACTCCGCCGCCCAGATCTTCACCGCCTGACGAGATAGGCTCGCTCCACACCATGATCTTGAGGGCCTTGGAGTTGTTCCAACTAGTCCCTGAGGAGAAGAAGAAAGAGGGTTTCCTTTACCAGTGCCGCAAGGCAAAGAGGAAGACCGTGCTTTCCATCCCGCGCTTGGATGACATTTGGTACGAGGGGTTGTCCCTCATGAAGAATCCTTCCTCGGCCCCGGCGAAGAGAGATCATTAAAGAAATACAGTGTGCCGGACTTTGCGCCCAAGTGTTTACGGTCCCAGCCGTCTCCGGACTCTGTAGTTTCGGTGGCGGCCAAGAAGAAAGCTTCGGGTGCCTCCTCGATGGCTGTAACAAGTTAGATGCCATGGGGCGAAGAGTGATCACGTCGGCAGTGATGACCATCAAGGCTGCAAACACTCTTGCCATTGTGGTGCATTACGACAGGGAGCTTTGGTTTAAGATCGACCCCCTCCTGGACTTCCTTCCCGATGACAAGAGGGCTGCAGCATTGGAGATCCTACAGGACGGAGAGGTGGCATCGGCCCACGCCATTACAGTGGCCACAGACATCGCTGACACAGGGTTCCGCCAAATGGGCAACAACGTTTGCCTTCGTCGGCGGGGCTGGCTGTGGGCCACTAATTTCCGCCAGGATATCCAGTCGAAGGTGTTGGACATGCCCTTCGACAGGGACAATTTGTTCAGGAAGACTGTGGACAAGTCTCTTCAGGCCATCAAGGCAGACACTGAGACGGCTCGTGCCTTGGGCACACTTTAGCAATGACGGCTGTCCTTTCGGACTTCCAGAGGAAAATCCCAAGGTTCTCCCAAAGGACTTGGGGGAGGTGCTTCATCCTACCGTCAACGCTCCCACTCGTCGTCCCAGGAGACCTAAAGGAGCCGTGCCAAATCTGGAGGTGGACGTCGTCGTCGCCAAGGCGGCGCTTCGATGTCAAAACAGGATAGAACTGGCAGTGGAGTCGAGCCCTCACCCGTGCACCCCGGTGGGAGGCCAGCTGGCAAACTTCGTCAGCGTGTGGAAGACCATCTCCACTGACTGTTGGGTGCTGCACACTCTCTCCCATGGAGAAACCCTAGAGTTCCAATGGAAGTGACCCCATATACCACCAGTGGTTTTTATTGCCAGAACTTTAATATTATTTCTTTCTCGTGTCTTTCTCTATAATCCTAACCCAGGTCAGGGATCCTTTGTTCGTCCTTTTGGCGGGCTTCTGCACAGAAGCCCTCCTTTCGGCGCCACTGAGTCTAGGTTAGACAGGATGTGTGGAAGGGGGAATAGGCACCCTGGACAGGGTTGCCTACGCAACCCAAGTCACACTCTGCCCTGATAGGCTGGGGGGTTCTCCCGCCAGGAGAACCACCCCACTGTGTGAGTGACAGCTAGGCTGTATGAATGGGGGTCTTGCTGCATAAAAGCAGGGTCCTGAGGACTGGAGGACAAGACGTTGCCACTGGAACTAAGAAACCAAAGAGGAGAGAAGCTGAAGACATCTGCAGTGACTGAACCACTGGTGAATCCCTGCTGCAGATCCTCACTACTTTTCTCCAACGACTTGAGAAGATGTTCCTCTGCAATAGTCTTCTTCCCTTGAGTTGGTGGGGCCAACCAGTTCGCCAATCACCTTCCAGAACCTGCCTTGCTCGGAGACCGGATAGCCAGGCACCCGTCCACCACGACTACGATTTAAAGGAGCGTACCTTTTATTTGTTTTGGCATCACCGCAGCTGGTTTCATCCCTGGGCAGTGCAGTAACTCGAACCTTCCTCCACGACGAGAGTCTCTCTTCCTCTGCTGGATCTGCCGAAGTGCAGGAACTGCCAGGAACTACTGCCACCGCAGGAGCCTCTTCCACTTTTAAGGTACATTGGTCCGCCAGGCCTCCCGTTTTGTTGGGTATCGCTAAAGGTGTTTTAAATCCTTTACTTACCTACTGGGTTGGCCGCCCCTATCATCTAACATTGTCTTTCACCTTCTGCAACCACCTTTTCATATTGTTAAACAAAGACTTGACTGCAGCTACTAGAACAGTTTGATCCTGGGCACATTGCCTTGTACCATTGACCCTGGCACAGGCCTATTGACTCTGACTAAATCTGTTACAACTGCCTTCTCTAGATTGCTTCTTACCTAGAAATATGTTGGTGCACCTAACTCTTATAACCACCTTTTTTCCTTCCCCTTTTTAAACTTGTGAAGTGCCATTTTGCTCGGTTTTCAACTCAGTATTGCATATGCAAAAGTATTGCCTCGCCTAACTTGTTCACAATCTACTTGGGAAGTGTTGCTGGTGTGTTAAAGAGTCTAAGCCTGTATAACTTGTCCTTTCCCTGCCTTCTGAGAAATTGTTAGAGTGCTATTTCTGCTTGGTTTACACTGTGCCGTTTTGCTCAGTTTTCACTCTTGCTCAAACTTGTCTACAATTTAATTAGGGAGTTGTGTATACTTTTCCCGACTGATTTAACTTGCTTTAATAATAGTGATTTGTGTGTGAACATCAGAGTGTGTAAAATGATTTGGTCAGTGTATCCGTGTTCCATAGTACTGTAGTCCTAATGTGTAAACCCTGAATACTGCTCATCTCCCTCTTGAGATAAGTCTGACTGCTTAGCCACAGCTACCAAATAAATCTTTGTGGTACAGACTGATACCAAAGGGGAATTATTGCATACACCTGTAGTCTTAATCTTCTGCAGTGCTCCCTAAGGGAACTGCACAGGATTCTGCTTAACATGGTGATTCTTCAGCACGTGCTAGAACAGCAGGAAGAGGGGGATTTCCTATCGTCGCTGGACTTGGAAGATGCCTATTTTCACATCCCCGTACACAAGGGCCACTGCAAGTTCCTACGCGTTGTGGTTCAAGGGCAATGTTAGGGAGAATTCTCTGTAAAGGCTAGTTTCCCAAACCTAGTGTGTCCCCCAGCAGCTTTGCTGGATTTTTGGGGTTTATTTTTTCTCCTGCTAAGAGTGAGACTCTTTTTCTCCCACTCTTAGACATGATTTGAGGTGTTCCTTTGACTTTGTATGTGTTTTATGGGCTATGGGGTCTTTTACTCCATAGGGTCTCATATGTTTTACTATGTGTGTTACACCGCACCCTCCGTGCCGTAACACTGGGGCGTCCTAGAGGATCCCCACCATAGACTCCATACCCTGGGACTGACTACTGTCACCCAGGGCATGTAAAGTCACCATTGGCTTTACTAGTCTCAAATTGTGAACAGAACCAGTACAAACCATCATATTGTGGACGTACTGGTCGGGGCAATTCGATTGCCCCGGGGTCTGTTATTCGAGGGGGCACTGTCCAGTCCCCCCCGACCGAGTTTTAGCTGGTGGCAGTGGATACTACTTTTTATATTCGACCGCGAATATATTCCTATGGGATTTTCCCATTGTTCGAGGCTACCACTTTTTAATATAGCCTCGAACATACCGCTGGTTTATTAAATTAATATAAATTCACCGGTTGGTATTTTTTGCCGAAACTCGGTTCCAAAATGGCGTTTGTGTTCGCTTCTGTGACTCCAACCCAAGTCGAGCCCTTCCACGGAAGCCTCCAAAAGTGTTGCCACTCTGTCTGGGTACCACAGGGTTGAGGGAGGGGGTTTAGGCACCCTGGACTGAGTTGCCTTGGCAACTCAAGTCGCACTCTGGTGTGATTGGCCCAGTGGTGAGTCGTCCGGCTCACCACTTAGCATGTTTGAGTGACAGCTAGGACTGATGAATGGGGGTTTTCTGCATAAAAGCAGGACTTTGGGGACTGGAACTTCAGAAGTCGCCACAGGACCTAAAGAATCCGAGGAGGGAGAATCCAAGCTGACCTGCAAAGACAACACCACTGGTGGAGCCCTGCTGAACCATCTCACCACTTTTCCTGACGACAGGGGAGATCTCCAGTCCGGAGTGTCTTCTTCCTTTGACTGGTGGGGATAACCAGTTTGCCCTTTTTTTTAGCATTCCTGGACCATCCCATGGCCGCCTTGCCTCTGCCAAGCACCCCGGCAACCGGAATACCACGGTTTACCACTACCGCGAAGAAAAGGGTAGTACCTTGAACCGGAAAACTCTGCGGCTGGTTTCTTCCCTGGCAGTGCAACGACCTTCATCTTTCCTCCACGTTGAGACCTCCTCTTCCTCTGGATGAAACACCGATTTGCACCCCCTGCAGGAACAACTGCCCCCGCTGGAGCGTTCTTCCCATTTCAGGTACTGTGTCCTGCCTGGCTTCCCTTGCGACAGATCGTTCGGGGTGACAGTAAATCCTCGACTTTCTAACCTGGGTTAGCCTGGGGCCTGTTAACTAACTTTTCCTGACTTGATCTCAATCATTTGTGAACTATCTACAAAGACTCTTTGGGCATAACCCCACTGTGTGATCCTGGACACATTTTGCTTGCTCTCTATAAGAGTGGGCCTGGCATTTGAACTTCCTTGCGCTCCAGTAGACCTTGCCTAACCTGCCTCACTGTGGTTCTTTGAAAAGTATTGAAATTGTGTGCTTTCATAACTCTGCCTTTTCCCTCCCTTTTTCTATAACTTATTAGAGTGTCATCTTAGGTTAAGCGCTCACCTCTGTCTGAAAATAAGTGGTGTTTCTCACTAAGACTTGTCTAATAAGTAATTAGGGTTGTATATATATAATAGTGACTGGGTGTTGAATTTACTTACCTCTTTTTGTGCTAGTGTAATTTACAAGTGTGTCTTTAAATAAATAATTATATACTTTTACACCAAAGCTCTGGTCAGTGTTTGCTTGTGCTACTGTATCTCTGTACCTATTTTGTATACTCTATAATACTGCCTAACTCATCTTGAGAGAAGTCTGAGTGCTCAGCCACAGCTGCCAGGTAAATCTGGGTGGTACAGACTGCTACCAATTGGGTTTACTGCCAACCACCTGCAGTCCTAAATCTTTTGCAGTGGTCCCTAAGGGAACTGCACAGGTTTCTGCCTAACACGCAACATTACCAGTTCAGGGCCCTTCCCTTCGGATTGAAGTCGGCGCCAAGAGTTTTCACCAAGTGCCTGGCGCCGGTGGTGGTGCAGCTGCGTCTAAGAGGGATCCACGTGTACCCTTACCCAGACGACTGGCTAATCCGGGCAAGCTCAAAGGACATCGCCGTCGAACACACGGCGAGGACCGTCCAACTCCTGATGGATGTGGGGTTCTCGGTGAACTATCGCAGGACATGTGGTGTCTGGGATCCTGACTCAACATAGTGTTGTGCCTGGTGTCTCCGTCAGAGGAGAGGATAGTGGCCATCTTGGGCAAGGTACAACGGCTGTTGGCCCTGAAGATCGCATGGGTGAGGTCCATCAAGTCCCTGCTCGGCATGATGTCGTCATGCATATACCTCATTCGGCTGTGCAGGCTACGGATGCGTCCACTGCAGGCGTTCCTCAACGCCCATTGGTTGCAAGTTTCGGGAAGCTTCGAGGACAAGATCACACTCAACAAGAGTTTCCGTCGAGCGATACAGCGGTGGGGAGTGCGCGCACATTTGTCTGCAGGCGCAGATTTCCAGACCCCACCTCATCAGGAGACGGTCACGACGGGCACCTCCCTGGAAGGATGGAGAGCGCACACCGGAAGCCTTCCTGCAAGAGGCATGTGGCTACCGGAGGAGAAGTCGTTGCACATCAACGTGTTGGAGCTGCGGGCAGTGTTTTGGGCCCTCAAATCCTTCCTTCCGTCCCTCAAGGGCAAGGTGGTACGGGTCTTCACAGACAACACCACCATGATGTTGTATATCAGGAAGCAGGGGTGAACCAGATCCCCAGCACTCTCCAAAGAGGCGCAGGATCTTTGGCACTAGGCTGTAGCCCAGGGGATGTTTCTCATCCTATTTCATCTGGCAGGAGTGAAGGACACAGTCGCCGACTCTCTCAGCAGGGAGTTGCGCTCCTGCCACGACTGGGAACTTCAGCAGGACCAAGAGGATCGCCTGTTCTGCAGATGGGGCAATCCCCAGATCGATCGGTTTGCGATGGCGACGAACACCAAGTGCCGAAGGTTCGCCAGCAGGTTTTCCTAGCCGGGGGGCATGGGGACGCATTCCCTTTCCACTGGGACAGCCTTTTTCTATATGCGTTCCCTCTGTTGCTGTTGCTTCTTCGATTAGTCACTCAACTCAGACGGTCCCGGTGCATGATGATCCTCGTTGCACCGGCGTGGCTGAGAAAGATATGGTACCCAGACCTTCTGGACATGTCAGCGCCCCCTCCAGTCAAGCTTCCAGCAGTCGCAGATCTTCTTGCCAGGGAAGGGGGCGCGATTCTGCACCACGATCCAGGATCGCAGAACCTGAAGGCTTGGCTCCTGCAGCACTAGAATATGGGGGTTATGATCTCCGAGCGGATTGTAAGGAGGTGCTCGCCAAGGCCAGAACTTCATCTACCCTCAAATGCTACGGGCACAAGTGGAAGAGGTTTCTTGTTTGGTGCCATACTCAGAAGATCGAACCTCTACGAGTCACTGCTCTACAGGTGCTTCCGTATTTGTTGTCGTTTGCCAAGGCAGGACTGGCCCATGCTTCCATCAAAGTTCATCTGGCGGCTATCTCCCGCTACACCAGATCTCCTGGACTATCATCCTTATGGTCACATCAATTGGTCAAGGAGTTCGTCAAAGGACTATTTCGCTCGTTCCCGCCTGTGTAGGCTCTAGCCCCGGCGTGGGAGTTCAATGTGATGCTTACTAGGCTCATGGGTTCTCCGTTCGAGACTATGCATTCGGCGCCATTAACATTTTTGTTGTGGAAAACAACTTTTCTTGTGGCCATTACCTCCGCATGACGAGTGGGAGAGATCCAGGCCCTCTCTTGTAAGCCACCTTATTTGACATTCCACGAGACAAGGGTAGTGCTACGGATGCCCCCCTCCTTCATGCCCAAGGTGCCGTCAGACTTTCATCTAAACGAGCCCTTGGTGTTACCTGTATTCTTCCCGGCGCCTTCGTCGCTGGCTGAGAGGACTTTGCACTCGGTGGATGTGGCTAGAGCGCTGAAGTTGTATGTGGACGGCACAAAGAGTTTCCGGAAGACGTCAAAACTTTTTGTGAACTTTGGCCATGTGAACTATGCGAAGGCCCTCTCCAAGGCTTCCATTTCCAGGTGGCTCTCTGGCTGCATCACCCATTGTCACCGGTTGGTAAACCGACCGTTGCTTGGCCGTCCGAGAGCCCATTCGACCAGAGCGATCGCAGCAACTATGGTGTTCTTATCTGGTGTGCCCCTGCTTGACATCTGCAGGGCTGCTACATGGAGGCCGATGCACACCTTCACAAAGTTCTACTGCTTCGATCGGGATTCCAGGGAGGAGCCCAGAGTCAGGCAAGCAGTGCTGTGCAACCTGTTCACCTGAAGGTGAGCCTGGTGAGGAGGTATGAGATGCTTAATGTTGAGCCTTGCCACCTACCGTGGTTGTGCATGTGTGTACTGCTATGTATTCTTTATTCATGAGCATGTGAATCCATGCCAGACCCCGTGCTGAAGAAAGAACAAGTTACTTACCTGTAACTGTTGTTCTCCAGCATGGGTCTGGCATGTATTCACATGCAAACCCTCCCGCCTGCCCCCGTGCGGCTCTTCTCTTGGTCCTACTCCCACTTTTACGTGCTACCAACTCTGAAGATGGCTGCCAGGGGAGGGGCAAACTAGGCAAACATTGATTTGACAGCTATGCACCAATACGACAGTCCAAATCCGGTGAACTCTAGATGGCAAATTCTCCTCCCCTATCTCCACCTTTTAGAGGACGGAAACAAGGATGGATTTTGGAATCCGCATTATTTAACTTTAATTTCTGGCATGAACATTTATTTCTGATTCTACTAAACTAGGCCAGCAGATCATACCAGGGCTATTTTATGCGGATGCCCTTGTTTTTTACCCAAGCGGCCTGCAAAATCTCTTCACTGCCTTAGGAAATTATCATTGACATAATTTCCTACCAGTTAATCTAGAAAAAACTAAGGTTTTGTACTGTGGCTGCAAGAGACAAAATGAAAAGTGCTCTTTCAAATGGTCCCTGCACGGAACAGTAAATGAATATCGCTACTTGGGTTTAAACATGAATAACCATAGCTCTGACCTTAACTATTTTACGGAGCTTAAGAGAAAATTGCTAATGTTGATCGCACAAACTCACATTATCTGCTCTAAGGGCCTCATCACGAGTCTGGCGGTAACCCTTAAAATGTGGCAGTAGCGCTATTACCGCCGCATTTAACGGTCCGCCAGATCATGGCGTTCTCGGATTTCCCCCTAGCTCAGAGATGGGGGGAAATCTGTGTCAAATTTGCCTATTTTCGGCGCGATTACTGCCGGCGGGAAATCCGCCAGTGATAAGAGCACGAATTTTCCCCATTGGGCTCAATGGGGAATGAGGAATTCCCGAATTGGCCCAATGGGGAATGGGCACTAACTGTTCTGCCAAACCCGTGATCTGGCGCTAATAGCGCCGGGCGGTTTGGCGGTAGGGTAATAGCGCTGGTGCTAATAGCGCCAGCGTTACTGCCCAACTCGTGATGAGGTCCTAAGTACGGAAAATTCTCTAGTTTAGCATTATTAAAATTCTATAATCAGAAAGTAGAGCCCACAATCCTGTATGGTGCCAAGAAAAAAGCTTGGAGACCGGAAGCATCGGCTCAGACTAGAAGGGATGTTTTGGAAGCGTGCTCTCCCTTTACCACTAACTCAACCTATGTGTATAATTAGACACAAATTAGGTCTACTGTCTGGAAACTATGTTGCCTAGGTAGAAAATGTTTATCTCCCAAACCAGGATCCTTTTTACATATTTTGTCAGCCCATGTAATGTCCTCCAAACATTGCTTCATAAAAACATGGAGACGCCAAACTATGGGCATCATGGCAACAGCAGACATCTCGTCAAACCTGACACGTGCCCATCAAAATCTTTGGCAGTAGGACTGGATTCACACTCACCAATTATGCACGACACACATTTTATGTGTGCCTGAGTCATACCTAGTCAAGTTTCCATCACCGGCTTACAGAAATGCCTTTTTACAATTTCGATTCAATCTATGGCCAACAAAAGATGTTTTGGCTAACCGAAAATGTATACCCAAGTCTGATAATGTGTGTAGATTCTGTCGAAAAACAGACCAACCTGCAACATTAAAGCATCTATGTGTCCTAGGCTAGCAGACAAGCAAACCCTGTATTTGAAACTGCACTTCAAAGATCTTAGGATTGTAACACCTGAAATACTGCGGCATGAATTGCAGTTGTTCCATTTCTTTTATCAATAAATATAGCATAACGTATTGAACCTAGCCAGTAACTTGCATATTCAGAATCTTGACGGTTATTATTAGAAATGATTGTTATCTTACGTTTACCATTTTATCACGTGTACTACTTCATTTAATGCAAGTCTTTTATGTAAAGTATTTTGTATCGTTTTTTTTAAAATGTACTTTGTATCACTCTGAAATGTCTATTATAACAGCATGAATTGAAAGGTTGGTATTCCTTTTTAATTTCAACTATAACAATAGAAAAAAAATGTAGTACACAGAGCAGGTACAGGCCTCGAAAAATCCGGCCCATCCATGAAATCTGTTTATAATAAAGATACTGCAGTGTCCGTGAAGCCTCAAGGGGGCTGCACTCTCCACAAATTCCACACGTGCTACCTAGGGTTGATCATTAGATATGTATTTATGGACAGTTTTATGCATTATTTTAAAATTCACTTTAAACACCTCAAATACTTGACATAAAAAACGTCCAACCGCAGTATCAAGAGTGATTAGGGAGAGAAAGGAGCTCATTTCCTAAAGCACATGCTGGACTCAAGGGCTGTCGTAGAGAAATGTTTATGAAAGTGAAAGCTCATCTTGAAAGTGTGCATCACAGCAAAAGAAGCAGCAGCCATTGAGATGACAAGAAACCAGTAACCAGGGCAAGGTGGGACTGAAAAGAAAATGATCAAGCACGTAGCGATGTTTTAAACTGGTCTAGTGGTGCAACAAAAAAAAGGCTTTATTTTCTCCATACGCTTGCAGAAGAAATCGGAACACACAGGTTCATTGCGTACATGGGGAGGAAGCATTAGAAGGCGCTGAGGGTCAAGGGATGTGGTCAGAGTGGTCTGTGAATGTGAGAAAGTGTTTCTATGAGGTATTGATGGATAGCAAAGAGGGGTTGCTTATTATTGGTAATCTTACACATCTGTTCATCAACCACAGCTGTTCCTGAAATCGTGGCTTGGAGAGACTATTTATCCACTGTACATTAGCCCCAACAGATTGCTGTGGCAAAGTGCAATGCATCGGTGCATGGAGGAGAAAGGAGCATTTCACTGTTCCAAGAAAGGGGGCTGCAATGTAATTTTATGGGAATTGTCGCTGTTAGAATGGAGTGTGCATTTTATCAATGGGGCAGAGCCCAAGATTAATCATTGACTGACCGAGCCTGAGCCACCTCAACAGAATGCGGGACCCCAGAATCAAGGAAAGTCCATCTTGACAGCCAGGAACCGCAGTGTTGCTATTTGAGGTAGACGCGAGGAGCTGAAACACTGAAGAGCCACTGATTTGAAGATTGCCGGTTGCGAGCGGTGACTGTCCCCTTGCAGTGCAGGAGTCCCCAGAAGCCCTCCCTCTTGTCCACACAACTGAGACCCAGGAACAGTGAGATATGCAGAGCTGCACAGGAACAGAAGGCATCTGCTGCACTTTTCCTCAATTCAAAGATACTGTACAAAGTCTGAGATAACTTACCTCTCATTGTAGAGTGTTAGGGAGAATTCTCTGTTTAGGCTGAATTTCCTAACCTAGTGAGTCCCCCAGCAGCTTTGCTGGATTTCTGGAGTTTGTTTTTTTCATCCTGCTAAGAGTGAGACTCTCTTTCTCCCACTCTTGGACATGATTTGTGGTATTTCTTTGAATGTTAATGTGTTCTATGGGCTATGGGGTCTTTTACTCTGTAGGGTCTCACGTGTTTTGCTATGTGTGTTACACAGCACCCTCTGTGCCGTAACACTGGGGTGTCCTAGGTGACCCCCACCATAGACTCCAGACCCTGGGACTGACTACTGTCTCCCAGGGCACGTAAAGTCACCATTGGCTTTACTAGACCTAAATTTACTAACAGAACCAGTACAAACCATCCTATTGTGGACGTACTAGTAGGGGTAATTTGATTACCCCTGGGTCTGTTATTCGAGGGGGCACTGACCCGTCCCCCCTCGTTGAGTTTTGGCTGGTGGCAGTGGATACTTTTTATATTCGACCGCAAATATATTCCTATGGGATTTTCCCATTGTTCGAGGCTAATACTTTTTTCACATTAATTAAAATAAATTCACCGGTTGGTATTTTCTGCCAGAACTCGGTTTTTAAAATGGCGTATGTGTTCGCCTCTGTAACTCCAAACCAAAGGTTGAGCCCTTTGTCCCACTTTTGGCGGGCTTCTGCACAGAAGCCCTCCAGAGCGGTGCCATTCTGTCTGGGTACAACAGGGGGTGTGGGAGGGGGTTTAGGCACCCTGGACTGAGTTGCCTTGCCAACTCAAGTCGCACTCTGGTGTGATTGGCCCAAGTGATGAGCCGCCCCGCTCACCACTTAGCATGTTTGATTGACAGCTAGGCTGAATGAATGGGGGTTTTCTGCATAAAAGCAGGGCTTTTGGGACTGGAACTTCAGAAGTCGCCACAGGACCTAAGAATCCAACGAGGGTAAAGCTGAGCCGACCTGCAACGACGACACCTCCGGTGGAGCCCTGCTGAACCGACTCACCACTTCCCAACGACAGAGGAGATCTCCCTGCTGGAGAGTCTTCTTCCCTTTGACTGGTGGAAACAACCAGTCCCTTGCCTTTTCTTCGCTTCCAGGACGTCTAGTGGGCGAATTGCCCGTGCTGAGCACCCCAGCAACCGGATAGCCACTAACCACTGTACCGCGACCAAAAGGTGGTGCCTTGTGACTGAGCACTCCGCGGCTGGTCTCTTCCCTGGTGGTGCAACGATCTCCAACTTTCCTCTACGACGAGATCATCTCTTCTTCTGGCAAAGCCCCAACTTGCATCCACCACCAGGAACAACTGCCCCCGCTGGAGCTGTCTCTTCACTCTCGAGGTACTGTGTCCGCCTGGCTTCCCTTGTGACGGTTAGCGTGAGGTGTCTTATATCCTTACCTTTCCACTGGGTCGCCCCCAGACCTTCTTATCTTTTGTTCTAAAACTGGTCCAACCTTTCTGTGACATTTTGCTACAAAGACTTGAAGTGCATTTCCACTGTGATACTTTTGGGACATACCGCCGAGTGGGCCTGGCCTCTGAACTTTGTGATCTACAGTAGACCCTGCCTTGCTTGCCTTGCATTTGCTTCGTAAAAGTGTTGGTACTGAGTTTGTTTCATACCCTGCCCTTTTCTCTCCCTCTCTAATGAATACTAGAGTGCCATCTAGGTTAAGCACTCACCTCTGTCTGCAAATAAGTGGTGTCTTTGAACCTAGACATGTCGAAATATTGTGCTGGGATTGATATATACTCATAGTAACTGTGATTGAAGTTGTTTGCCATATTAGTGCCAGTGTATTTTCCATAGATGTGTTTTTAAATAAATAATTATATATCTTTACACCCAAGCTCTGATCCGTGTCTGCTTGTCCTATTGTGTAAATTGCCATATCTTGTATACTCCATATACTGCCTAACTCCTCTTGAGAGAAGTCTGACTGCTCAGCCACAGCTACCAGGTAAATCTGGGTGGTGCAGACTGCTACCAATTGGGTTTACTGCCAAACACCTGTAGTCCTAAATCTTTTGCAGTGGTCCCAGAGGGAACTGCACAGGTTTCTGCCTAACATAGAGTTGCTTGCATCTTCTACTACTCACAAGCCTAACCGCTTGTGGCCCGACATTTGATTCTTCTTTTCTTCAAAGACTTCTAAAACACTGTGGGCCTCATCACGAGTTGGGCGGTAACGCCGGTGCTATTACCGCCGGCGCTATTAGCCCTACCGCCAACGTGTTTGGCAGAACGGTTAGTGCTCATTCCCCATTGGGCCTATTCAGGAATTCCTCATTCTGCATTGGGCCCAATTTCCCGCCGGCGGTAATAGTGCCGAAAATCGGAAAATTTGCTGTGGATTTCCCCCCAGCTCAGAGCTGGGGGGAAATCCGCCAAGGCCATGATCTGGCGACCCTTAGATGCGGTGGTAATAGCGCTACCACCGCATTTAAGGGTTACCGCCAAACTCGTGATGAGGCCCAGTGCAAAGACTTTTTTACTTACCTACCAGAGAAGTGCTTCATCCTAAATAAGATTTTTGCCTATTGATTTTGGCCTCGCCTGTTATACTGAATGACTCTGCTGTGGGGATACACACATATTTGCCTGCTTAAGAATAATTGTGGTCTCTTGTTGTTCTAATAATCTTTTCCTTTTACCAACTTATAACAGCATCCTAAATGCAAACAGTAAGATATTAATGTCCCCAGCACCCTAGCTATTGAAGTCACCTGAGGGTGTAGGTTGTGTCTGTGGGCCATCCCAAAGGGGTATCTACTGATTTTGAAACTTAGAGTTACAGTATGGAGGTGTACTTGTGTGTTACTATTATATTGCTTCCTTCTGAAGAAGGCTTATTCTAACTGACTGATAAATTAATAATTGTTTATTCAAGAAACCTTGAGTGTAAGATTTTATTTAAATACTTGTCACTGTGAATCTCTGTATAACTCCCCTACAGCTCACATTGACCCCTCTTGAGATAAGCCTGGCTGCTCAACACGCTACCAAAACTGTGTAGTACAAGCTTATACCAAAGGTTATGATATGATATGATATGACATGATATGGCATTTATAACGCCCATACACAAGTGTTTGAGGGCGCGTGGGTTGGGTTCCCTATACCTGTAGTCAGAGTTGTTTGTAGTGTTCCCAGAGGGAACTGCATACAAACTTTACCTAACACTGGTGGCAGTCGGTGAGGATATATTGTAGAGTTGTTACACTAAGAATTTACTTTTGCTCAACTAAAAACCTTCACACGGCTAAACTCCATTAGAGTTGTAACATGCCAGATATGGATAACTTCAGACAGGAAGCCCTGATGATTTTAACAGTAGAGCAATGGAAAGAAATGTGTAAAGTCCGGAATCTCCCTGTTAAAGGAAAGAAAAATGAACTAACTGCAAGACATTTGAATAATCAAAGTTTGGGTACTAGGCCTGTCAGACCTACTATCCCAGGAAATGTGGAAAATGATCATGAGGCTGGTAATTCAGAGTCTAACTCTAATATTGTTGAAGAGTCTCAGAACGAGAGCCCCTCTATACCTCAACAGGCGCGTATGCCTCAACCTTTAGCCGCAAGGACCCCACAAGGTCCATCATTGAGTCCAGAAAGTGGGCCTCATTACACGGTAGGCGCTAAGGGATTACCAGCACCGGTAAGGGCACTGGTGCCGGTAATCCCTTAGCGCCCTACTACGAGGTCCCTTAGCGGGTCCCTTCCTTAACACCTGGTTGTACCAGACATTAAGGAAGGGACCCGTTGAGGGACTTGAGAGCTACGTTATTAGCTCCTTCCCCATTCCCATTGAGCCCTATGGGGGCTCAAATGGGAATGGGGAATGGTTCCCGGAATGGGGACTTACCGGGTCCTCCAAGGTCGGAATGACCTGGTAAGTCCCTATTCCGGGAACACGGACCCGGAATGCGGTAAGGGGGTAGCTATGGCGCTAATGGTGCCATGTTTACCTCCTACCGTGTAATGAGGCCCAGTGTGTCCCTTGAGAAAATGAGACGAGTTAGAATTCAAAAGATTACAAATCCAAGCAAAAATCAAGAAGCAGGACAATGTGAAATGGAAATGCAACATGCTCTTCAAATGAAGAAATTGTCACTTGAAAATGTTTCTATCCCAGAGTCTTCTAGGTCTTCCAGTCCAAAGAGACCTTGCATGCCTAAAGAAGCAGTGACTTTGTATGATGTGAAACTTGATAATTTGGATTGGTTGATGCTTTTGAATATAACTATGGGATTCAGAGTCTCAACAGGGAATCGGTTGATTTCTTGGCTTTTGTCTAAGCTCTCACAGGTTGCAACTAATGCTGTAATGGAGGTGGGGGAATTTGAAAGATTGGAGTATGAAAATGTGAAGCTAGGTTTGATAGCTAGATTTGGGAAACTCCTTCCTAGTACCTTAAGCGGTTTAGGACCCTCAAAAAGAATGATGGTACCCCATGGGTTACCTGGGTGTGTGAATGTTTCAAAAACCTAGATGGTTGGGTTAAGCTTTACAGAGTGAACTCTTTTGAAGGAATGAGAGATCTGTTTTTGTTGGAGTCTAGTTTTGATGCCTGCTCTCCTGAGCTGAGACAGCACTTGGCTGATTCAAAAGAAATTGATCCCCAGAAGCTAGCAAAAGCTGCTGACTTGTGGGTTGTGCCAACAGAGCTACTCACAAGATTTCTGGGGCCCCTCATAAAAAGGATGAGGGGAAGCAGCACAAGAAAGATGACAAAGAGAATTCTAAAACCTCCCTTCCAAAAGAGGGCCACAAACATAAGAAGGGTAAGCCACATGAGAAACCACTTCAGTCTACTGAAATCTCTGGTGCCAAACCAGAGGGAGGTCAGCAGAAGCCCCCATTTGCCAAACATTTGGAAAATGTTATGCTTGTGGGGCAACTGACCATGTGAAAGGGGATCCCAGATGTAAGGGTAAACCTTCAGGAGTCCACACTGCCTCCTTAGCCTTCATCCCTGAGGGAGAAGTACATATGGCAAGTGGAAACTTTGACCTATTGACTGAAGACCCGATTGCAGTCTCTGCCAGTGTTTTTTTATTGTCCCTGGGTCTGTGGGAGCAGCAGAATGTAGATGTGTATAACTGTATACCGGATAACACAAAAGAATACTACAAGGACAGTGTACTTGTAAATGGTCAGGAGACCCCTGCCATTAGAGACACTGGGGCCAGCATCACAGTGGTGGATGAAACCTTTTTTAAACACGAGGATGTTGCCAAGGCACCCACAGGCCCCACTAAGCTTGCTGGAGGCCCTATCCAGATGGTCCCAATACTATGATCTCTCATCCAGTGCAACAATATGACTGTTAGAATGCCTGTCAGTATACAAAGTGAGGTGCCTGGGAGAGTCCTGCTGGTGAATGACTTAAAATCTCTTGGAGTTGTATCAAGCACCCCCAGGCCTCCCAGTAAAAGGAAGCAGGAGCAGACTATGAAGGCCAGAGAGTTCACTTTAAATGAATCTCAGTGGGTTGTTACAGAAGAACCTACAACATCCAGTCCACAGGAAAAGCCAACTTCTATTTCCAGGAAGAAAATGACAAAGGGGAAACATAACGTCTCAGGAAACAAGAAAGATAGCACTCCTGTGCATCAAACCAGGACATGCCTGAGGGGACAGTCCAATGTCACACCAGTGACTACTCCACCAATTGAGGCTGAGTGTGAGATCCAACCAGAAGAGGTTGAGTCAGCTACTGATGATACAGAGCTGGAAGAAGACCTTCCTCTTGTTGGAGATCTGGATCCTAAACACCATCCTGAGCTGCAGTCTTTACTGGCAGAAGGTCGCCCCTGTATGGCAGACTTCAGCAGAGGTCAAACAGCGGGTCCTACTCTTGAAGGACTTCACCAACAGGCAGCCTCCCAGCTGGAACAACAAGGGCCAGGAAAGCACAGGTTGTACTGGGAGGATGGCCTCCACTACAGTGAACCTATTGAGTCAACCCCAGGAGACTATGGAAGACTTGTAGTGCGCCAGGAGGTGAGACCTCAGTTTCTACAGTTAGCCCATGACATTCCTATGGCTGGTCACTTAAGCTTTAAGAAGACCAAGGAAATGATTTCTCTTTATTTCTACTGGCCCAAGATGGGATCTGATGTAGATACATTCTGTAGAAGCTGTCGCACATTGTTGGTCCCTTAGATCCTCCAACATATTGAGGCAACCAATTTATCTTGGTTGTGATAGACCATGCTACCAGGTATCCTGAAGCCATACCTATGAGGACTGTTACTGCTCAGGGAGTGGCTAAGGCCCTACTTGGTATTTTTACCAGAGTAGATTTTCCAAGGAGGTTATCTCTGACAGGGGATCCAACTTTATGTCCCACTGCATGCAAGCCTGTGGAGTGACCTACAAGTTCTCAACAGCCTACCATCCTCAAACCAATGGGTTGGTAGAGAGGTTTAATAGAACGATGAAGAGGTGCTTTAGAAGAACCCCTTAGAAGAAAGTGGGACCTTCTACTGCCATGCCTTCTTTTTGCTTATAGAGAAGTCCCTCAGGAAGGGGTTGGATTCAGTCCCTTTTGAGCTTCTCTATGGTTATCTGGTTAGAGGTCCATTGGCCCTAATCAAGGAAGGGTTGTAGAGTGCAGAGTGCTCCTTCCCACAAGCCAGTGACAGTCACTGGGCCTCATTACGAGGTGGGCGGTAAGCCGGTGCCGGTAACCCCTTACCGCCCTACTACGAGTTCCCTTTGCGGGTCCTCCCTTAACGCCTGGTTTTTCCAGGCGTTAAGGACAGGTTCCGCAAAGGGGCTCTGGAGCTAATAACGGTACCGCAATTTGCGGTACCGTTCTTAGCGCATTCCCATTGAGCCCTATGGGGGCTCAAATGGGAATGGGGAAGGGCCCTGTTGAATGGGGAATTACCGGTCCCGCCAACCTTGGAATGGTCCGGTAATTGCTCCATTCACAAGGGCGGAGTCGGAACGAATTTGAAGGCAGCCATGGCGCTAATAGCGCCATGGCTACCTCCAACCTCGTAATGAGGCCCACTGACTATGTGTTAGGTCTCCAAAGGAGAATGACACACATGATGACACATGATGACAGAAGCTTCAGATAACTTGAAAGCAGGTCAGGCTCTGGTGAAGCATTGGCATGACCAGAGGGCCAACATGGTTGAGTTTACTCAAGACCAGCTAGTTCTAGTTATGTTACCTACAAGGCAGAGGGCATTAAAGGACAAATGGATTAGACCCTTCAAGGTTGTGGGAACATTTGGAGAGTCAATTATGTGGTGGACTTAGGCAATCCTAAGGAGGCCCCGAGGGTCTTTCACACCAGCCGCCTAAAGGCCTATGTCTCTAAATCAGAATTGGGAGCTTTGCTTCTAGCCTCTGCTCAAGAGGAGGAGGAGAGTGAGCCTCTACCTGACCTCCTCAGGTGACAACCTTTAGATGGTAAGGTAGGAGTCAATCTCTCTTCTGATCTGACACTGGAACAGCAGGAGGAGTGCAGAATTCTTTTAAATCAGTTTGACCCTCTGTTTTCACTTTCACCAGGCTTGAACCCTTGGGGCCAGCTTGAGACTCTCACTGGTGACTGTCTACCTGTTAAAAGCAGAGGTTATAGAATGTCAGACCATGTGAGATCCCACATAAAGGAAGAGGTCAACAAGATGCTTGATCTCGGGGTAATAGAGCCCTCTACTAGTCCATGGTCTAGCCCAGTTGTGATGGTACCAAAGGCAGGATCCAAAGAGTTGAGATTCTGTGTGGACTATAGAGCCCTTAATGCAGTCACCGCGACTGATACCCATCCTTTACTTAGGACAGATGAGCTGGTGGACAAATTTGGTGCAGCCAAGTACCTCATTACATTTGACCTAACCTCCGGCTATTGGCAAATAGCTCTGACAGACCATGCCAAGGAGAAAACTGCATTTTCAACCCCAGGAGTTTATAGTCATGCCTTTTCAACTAAAGAAAGCACCTGCTACATTCCAAAGGATGGTGAATCATGTTCTGAATGGGATGGAGGACTTCTGCATGGCATACCTGGATGTCATTGCAGTGTTCAGCTCTACTTGGAAGGAACATATTGACCACTTAGGATATGTTTTGCAGGCTCTTGAGCAGGCCCATCTGACCATAAAGCCGAGTAAGAGTCAAATTGGTCAGAGTAAAGTGGTCTACCTTGGAAATGAGGTAGGAGGAAGTGAAACCAGGCCATTGTCTAGCAAGGTACAAGCTGTGCAAAATTGGCCACCCCTACTACTCAAACAAGAGCCTGCAAAACATATCCTAAGTGGTCAATATGTTCCTTCCAAGTAGGGCTGAACACTGCAATGACATCCAAGTAGGTAGAGGGCAGTCATTGGCTGGGGGCAGTATGACCCAGAGACCAGTGATTGGTTGTTACGGGAAAGACAGTTCAGAAATTAAACTGAAACAGATTGTTTTCTTTACCGAGGATTCCCAGCCTGACGACAGGGAATATTCATGAGCGTGTGAATCCATGCCAGATCCATGCTGGAGAACAACAATTACAGGTAACTGTTGGTGGGCATGGCATCGCACTCCACTTCTGACATGGTGGGTTTAGACATTGCTCTGCACAGCTCTGGTTTCTGGTATTCAAAGTGTCCAAGTTTTTCTCTCCAGTCTATGGGTAGGGTGAAGCACTACTTTATTTGTTTGGGTCGTGTCTCCGCCCCAGTTCTCCCGCTGCTTGTCTAAATCGTTATTAAGGTCCTATTCATCCACTTCTGGGGACCTACAGTCAGTTGCTGGCTCGCGCCACTGTCTTTGCCCCCACAGTCCGGGACACTTGGGTGCTTGTGGTGGGCGAGGGGGCAGGGGTTGTGGGTGCCAGGAACACCTCCTTCATCCCCTCAATTGGATGGGAAGGTTCTTGTCCATATCCGCTCTCCCCTATGGGTGTTGGGTACCACATTGCTTGGTACCTCCTAAGGCGGGCACACGCCCCAGATGTGATTCCTGGGGGCTCTCACCTTAGCCCTGTTCACTTGACACTGTTAGGGCCCCATGGGGCAGGTGGGGGCAAGAAGGGGGCACTTCTTCTTCTTCTTCGTACCATCCCTTCTTTCTTTCCTGCACCATAAGGATGGTGTCATCACTTAACGGTGGTTGTGGGTAGGTTCCCCACTAGGCGGACACATGCCCCAGAAAGGACCTACGGGGCCCACACCAGCGCTGTTTATCCCAGAGTGGAGCCGGGGTCCCAGGATCCCTCTGTGTCTTGTCCTGGCTCTCCTTGTGTGTATACCTTCCTTCGTGCACTTACTCCGGGTCTCTCCCTTCGCCCTCCAGTACCTCCTCAGATTTTCCTGCCGCTGGGGGGGGGGGAGGCAGTACTCCCAGGCTCACTCCCACTGGGCTCCGGTGGATGGTTGTTGCAGGTATCCCGCGTGTGTGGCTTCTCTCTGTGAGGCTATGGGATCCTCGCCTGAGGTCAAGTGGTGGACTCCCCCTGGGCTATGGGTTGTCTCCTCTATCCTTGGCGGGGTGCCGTGCTAGGTGCAGGGGGGGTTCTGCATGAGAGGGGGGCCTCCCTTTCCATATGCCCTTGGCGCCTTCTTACGTCCCTTTTCTGAGGCATCCCTAGGCCCCAGGCTAATCTGCTTCTCCACTGTGGTGTTCCCTGCGCGCTAGCCACTGCTGGCTCCAGGGGGAGTGGGGGTATTGCACCGTGTGTAAGGGCTCCCATATTGGTGGGAGTACTCTTCTCTCTAAATGCCCCTAGTTCTTTTTATTTTATTTTTCCTTATGCCAGATCTGTGCCCACTGTCACTCCTGGCTGCCTCCCTCCTTCTGCGTGGTGTGTCCAGACCCAGTTTGTATTTATTGTCTCAACTTGGCTTTACTTATTTTACTGTTTATCCAATGCACTGCCCCCTCCCCCTTCCCTCTGCACTTTTCCCCCTCTTCCCCTCCCGTACACTTGCGCGATCTCAATGCCACCTGCCCTAGTAAGATCGTTGTCTCAGTCTTCCCTCTGTTCCCCCTCCCTTGCCTCATCGCGCCTTGAAACACTTGTGTATAGGCACGTTATAAATGCCTTATCATATCAATAGTGGCAGCCACCTGTTTCCAATAGTGATTTGCCCCACGGGGCCCCCTTCCTATAGCACTGTGTACCAGTTCCACATGTCCTGGGCTCCACAAAAAATGAGGCGTTTGCTCAAAGATGTTGTCAGGGGCGCGCCCCTGTTCCACAGTGCAGCAGTGGTGCTCCCACAATGCCTGCCCGGACCTGTCCCAGCTATCTTCTAGCTGGCTCTCTTCCTTGTGTTCCCGATATTGTGGGGTGGGCCTCCGCTCCCGCCGTTAGGTTGGATGGAGGGATCTCTCCCCCAGGTGGCCCGGCCGGCCTGGTGACAGATGGGGGGGTGGAGGGGTCGCTCACCTCCGCAACCGCTGCTCTCCTCTGATTCGCCCTTCACAGGGGGTGGGTGGAGAGGGGTCATCTCACCTCCAACCCTGACCCAATCTTCCGCCTTGTACTCAGTGATATGGAGGGAGCCCCTCCCCCAGGCTGAGCGGCTCCCTTAGGCTCGCAGCTGCCCTGGTGACAACTGGGGGAGTCCTCACCTCCCCAACCGCTCTCTCAACTGGTTGCTCACCGTTGGAGGGGGTGGGTGGCGGGTGCGCGAATGTTCGTCTCCCCTCCAGCCCTGGCCTGCTTCTCTGAGCTTCTCTCGGCGGCTTCTCTTCTTTGTGTGCGTCCCCCTCCAACACGTCAGACACATGGAGAGGGACACTTTCGCCTGTGCCAGTTGGGTCCTTACTCGTTTCCCGGCAAGAACAGGCCGATTTCAACCGTTCTTTCACCCAGGGGTGCTGCTGGAGTTCCCCTGCAGCCGGGATAGGGGGAGGGGAGGTGTGAAGCCTCTGAGACAGGGGGGGTCTCTAGGTGGGGGCTCAGTCCACTTTTTTAGGCCCTGATGCTGGAGAGAGTTGCGCTGAGGCTGCTCTCATCAGTGCACCCCCTGGTACCTTCTTCTTGATTATATTTAAGGTTAGATTTAAAGTGGGTGCAGGGTGTAATGTGTCCATTTGCGCTGACAGAGAAATCATTTAAAGAGCAGGCCAGCTGCATGGCTAGTTTTCAGTGGCTAACCCTTAAATCATAGAACTTTATGAAGTGTATGGTAACCACTTGCACTTAGCGCTTAGCCTCTATTTAGAAGGTCAGTATTATGCCTCAGCACTAGACTTGCACCATTATACCTCTGTACTAGACTTGCACCATTATACCTCTGCACTAGACTTGCACCATTATACCTCTGCACTAGACTTGCACCATTATACCTCTGCACTAGACTTGCACCATTATACCTCTGCACTAGACTTGCACCGTTATACCTCTGCACTAGACTTGCACCGTTATACTTCAGCACTAGACTTGCACCGTTATACCTCTGCAGTAGACTTGCACCATTATACCTCTGCACTAGACTTGCACCATTATACTTCAGCACTAGACTTGCACCATTATACTTCAGCACTAGACTTGCACCATAATACTTCAGCACTAGACTTGCACCAGTATACCTCAGCACTAGACTTGCACCATTATACCTCTGCACTCGACTTGCACCATTATACCTCAGCACTTGACTTGCACCATTATACCTCAGCACTAGACTTGCACCATTATACCTCAGCACTAGACTTGCACCATTATACCTCAGCATTAGACTTGTGTCAATCTGGAAAAGTGAATACCCTTCATTTGAATGATGGACGTATCTTGATGGCCGAAGGCCAACCGTCTTATGCACAGAATTATAGAAATACAGACTGCTATGCTTGACGAACAAGCGGCCATTTTAAACGTAGCTAGAGCGTGTCGGCTCCCAGGACACGAATAGCACCCCATAGATAGCAAAGCTTGGAATGTGGCTCTTCCCCCGTGGGCAGCTTGCTTCCAAGAACAGAAGCACCGTGTTCTGTTCAACAACTAGAAGATGCCTCTGCACTTTTTAATTACACATTGTTACTAGAATAGACATCGAAAGCATTATAATCGTCATACGCGTCGGATATGTCTATCGTCATCCCGAGTTCAAAGGAACTTAATACAGAGGGGTGTTGAACATGACTTTGCTGATTGTATGATATGCATTTTGTATATATGTAACTGATGTACGTAATTCGCTCTCTTGCGTCCCTCGAGGTCTAGAGAATACACGTCGTGGGGCGTGAGATCACAGTTGGCCAATTGGGACTATTTTTGCTTGCAATAAACCCTATCAATTGGAATTTGAACCTTGTGTCTGGCGCATCCTTTCTTGTATGGTTATTGCCTTGTTTCCATATTGCGAGGGACCCGTAGGGGCCCCTTTCACTTGCACAATTATACCTCAGCACTATACTTGCACCATTATACCTCAGCACTAGACATGCACCATTATACCTCAGCACTAGACTTGCACCATTATACCTCAGCACTAGACTTGCACCATTATACTTTCAGCACTAAACCTAAACCATTATACTTTCAGCACTAGGCTTACATAACTTTTTGGTTTAAAGTAATTTCAGTATATATTGGGATCTGGACCATCTCGATGCGATGGCTCCTCCCCTGGAATTTTTGTTGCATTTTTTTTATAGTGGGCAAACCCCCATACACACACACACACCAAATGCTCCCCTCACACCTCCAGTACACATTCATTCTTAAATTCACGAGTCACATTGGACTAGCAAACAAGTCTTTCATTGGTCTCTGCTCACACAGCTGGATGGTGCCGGGAGAGAAGGCTCCAGACATTACATGATGGCTTCAAGACCGCTTCGCTTTAGGCACCGGGTGACAATGGCGGGGAGAATCTGTTGTGGGTCTGTGTTGGCAGAACAGCATCTGCAAATTGCTGCCAAAACAAGCATCTGGGGTTACATAGCCCCTGGCCCCCTCTCCTAGCAGAGGTCCCCTCAGCCCCCCAAGAATGAACAGACATTACATTTATGGCTTTGCAGTTGGAAGTGATGGAATGTATTCTGGTTGAAATCAGTATTTGAGAAAGCTTTCTTTCATTTTGGCATTACTATTTCCCAAAAAATTAAATTGGGTTTGTTTGTATTGCGCGCTGTGCTGGAGTCCAGCCTTTAACCTTCAACATTTAGTGATGTCTTGTTCACAGCACAGAGGGTTCAGGGGCTTTCTGAGATTGAACCTTGGTTGCAATTATCAGAATCCACAAAACGAAGGGGTATGGATCGGACTGCAGGAAACTGGCAAGTAACATAACCACTCGCACACACTCCTTAACAATGAAACAGAGTGTCCCCTCCTGAAAACGACTCATTATGCTCTTGGGTGCTAAAATCTTTGAAATAAATAAAAATGACACTATTCCTGCTGAAAATCACCTCTGTGACATTACATGTTATGACTAGAGCACCACTACTCTGCCTCCTATCAGGGTGTCTGTCCCCAGCAGATGATTTAAATATTAGGGCACCTGGCTAAACCCTGAAAGACCCAGGTAGATAAACTAGAATGAACAAAACACAATTTTTCAGGGTGAGAGGTCCCTCAACTCCCAAATATCAAAATGTAACTACACATACATTATTTCACATTGGTGTATTTTAATAATCTTGAGATAGAGTACCAAGGGGAATTCTAGAGAAACAATACAAATGAGTATGATCAGTGCCAAAAGAGGATCTTAATGTACAAACATACAACAGCAAAAGATTGTCAGAGCAGTTGTGCAATGAAGACAGAAATCAACAATCATTGACATAACATAAAAAGAGTCACAATAACAACAGTGTTTGAACTGTGCACTGTTCATGTGAAGTATAGTCGTCGACACAACAGTGTTTCGGCCTAAAACAGCTGTAAATTGCAGCTAGGTGAGCAGGCCTTCATCAGGACGTGTGGTGAAATGATGGTAGTCCCGGGATATCTATCAGGGGTTAATCCATTGCCAAGGTAAGATGGGTCCATGTTAAGTACAGGAACCAAGCTCATGCCCCGTATCTGTCTCATGTTCCCCCCAGATGGCACCGTAGTATTCAAGGTGTTGTTAGTTACTATGTGAGTAATTAACTAATGCACATCACTACTACTGAGTACCAGTCTGCATGTTACAAGTGATGCCTGAGTTTGTGAACATCTTGAAACTAATAATGTGCCTCTCCTGTTATTCCAATAGGTGATTGATGGCCCGGAAAATGCAACAACAGTCATTGTAAAATTCCCTGGACTAATGAACTGCAAACCTTCAAACCAGCTTTACAAACTAATGATAGCTACAGTGTGTGATAATGACGGCAACAATGCTTGCTAATGATGGCAACAGTGTTTGGTAATGATGGCAACAGTGCTTGATAATGATGGCAACAGTGTTTGATAATGATGGCAACAGTGCTTGATAATGATAGCAACAGTACTTGATGTGCAGTAATACAAGTCTTTTTGTTTTGTATATTATTCCTTTGAGAACACACATGAGTGCTCCTTTATACACATTCTGAATGTAAGGGTAGTTTGTTTAAATCATTGTTTTGAAACCCCAGTAAATTCAAAATAACAGTATCCATGCACTAAATATTTTAAAAGCTTCAGGGGGAAAAGCTGGGTTGTCACCAGAAATTATCTCCAGACGAGAAAGATCACCTGTGCCCTGAATTGTATAAAAGGTTCAGTGGAAAGGGTCCTCTTACAAAGTAAACTGGTGAGCAAACCTCACACGTGCACAGAATGTGGAGAACGTTGCCATCTCAAGAACATACATATTTCCCACATGAGGACACAAGGGAAAATATTTATCAGTGCACTGAATCTGGGAATAATGTCCACTTGCATGATACACTTATCTGCCAACAGCAAGTACATAATGGCCAGAAACCCCATGTGTGCACTGAATGTGGGAAAGGGTTTGCTCGCAAGGGACATCTTATAAACCACCATAGAACACATACAGGTGAGAAACCTTATTTGTGCACTGAATGTGGGAAAGAGTTTGCTCAGAATGGTCATCTTTCTATCCACCAGAGAATACATACAGGTGAGAGACCTCATGTGTGCACTGAATGTGGGAAAGAGTTTGCTCAGATGGGTCATCTTTCTATCCACCAGAGAACACATACAGGTGAGAGACCTCATGTGTGCACTGAATGTGGGAAAGGGTTTGCTACCAAGGGAGAACTTACTGGCCACCTGAGAACACATACATGCGAGAGGCCTCATGAGTGCACTGCATGTGGGACTTGGTTTTCTCGGAAGGGAACTCTTACTATCCACCAGAGCAGACAACATACAGGTGAGAAACCTCATGAGTGCACTGAATGTGGGAAAGAATTTGCTCATGTGGGTCAACTTTCTAGGCACCAGAGAACACATATGGGTGAGAAACCACATGAGTGCACTGAATGTGGGAAAGGGTTTGCTCAGAGGCATCAGCTTACTGCCCACCTGGCAACACATACAGGTGAGAGACCTCATGAGTGCACTGAATGTGGGAAAGGGTTTGCTCAGAAGGGAAATCTTACTATCCACCGTAGAACACATACAGGTGAGAGACCCCATGAGTGCAGTGAATGTGGCAAATGGTTTGTTAGGAAGGGAGCTCTTACTCGTCACCTGAGAACACATACAGGTGCGAAACTTCATAAGTGCACTGAATGTGGGAACGGGTTTGCTGAGAAACGAGCGCTTACTTGTCACCAGAGAAAACATACAGGTGAGAAACCTTACACATGCACTGAATGTGGGAAAGGGTTTGCTGAGAAGAGAGAGCTTATTAACCATCTGAGAAAACATACAGGTGAGAGACCTCATGTGTGCACTGAATGTGGGAAAGGGTTTGCTCAGAAGGAATATCTTACTATCCACCAGAGAACACATACAGGTGAGAGACCTTATGAGTGCACTGAATGTGGGAAAGGGTTTGTTAGGAAGGGATATCTTATTAGCCACCAGAGAACACATACAGGTGAGAAACCTCATGAGTGCACTGAATGTGGGAAACGGTTTGCTTGCAAGTCGCAGCTTTCTAGCCACCAGAGAATACATACAGGTGAGAAACCTCATGTGTGCATCGAATGTGGGAAAGGGTTTGCTCAGAAGGGATCTCTTACTATCCACCAGAGAACACATACCGGTGAAAAACCTCATATGTGCACAGAATGTGGAAAAAGCTTCAGTCTGAGCTGTAACCTTATTAGACACCAGCGTAAACATAAACTTGAGCGTCCATTTCAGTGCACTTCATATGGGGAGGACTTCAGTACACAGGATGGTCTTATCCACCAGGAGACAGGACATATAGCTGGAGAAATCTCCTCTGCAATTGAAGCTTCAGAGGGGAGGAGATGCTTCTTCAATGGGACAGAGTTTGGCTAGTGACTAAAACTGTGAGGAACCTGCCTGCACAGCTGCTCCCAGTTTCCTTTGGAACACGACTAGTGACTGATTATGGTCGGTTAAATCTCTGCTGTTTGAAATGCATCCCTTCTGGTATATTCCAAAATCTTCTGTTTTAAATACCCATCCTATGGAACACTGTACCTAAATTAATGGGCACCAACATTTTGAAACAGCTTAAAGACTCAGTGATTGAATCAATAACTATAGGCCCTCATTGGATATATGGGGTGAACCGTCCTATGATCTGTAGAGAAACTGTAAAGAAAAAAGACATGTATTATTTTACATTAATTTCTATGTTCGGAGAAGCGTGACTTACAAGAGGTATCATTTGTCTATTACTTCATTTACAAAATGCATCTACTAGGAATGAGAATACAATTTGTGTACCGCTATAAAGTAATTTTACTTTCAAATTCAAAGCATAAGGATTAAAACATTCCTAATGTAAATTATCTGAAGCCCACCTTAATACACTGGGAGGAAGCTGGATTCTCATATGGGTAATAAGACTTAAGCTTGGCACAATACATGTGAAAAGGCCATGTTCGTTTAGGGGGGAAAATGCTTGTTTCCATGAAATGAATGCCTGGAACACCCTCCCTGCTGAACGCTGCAGTGTTTAACTTTTGCAACAAATTCTATGGCACTACGTTCTCCTCAGGAACCCCTCTTAAGCTTCACACTATTTCCTCTCTCTAGTGGAACACTTTTCTCCTCAGTACCCCCTCTAGTTATTGCACTATTTTCTATCTCTAGTGGAACACTCTTCTCCTCAGGATCCCCTCTAGTGAATTACACTAATGCTTGTCTCTAGTGGAACACTCTTTCCCCCTCACAACCCCCACTAGTGCATTACACTATTGCCTATCTCTAGTGGAACACTCTTCTCCTCAGGATCCCCTCTAGTGCATTACACTATTGCCTTTCTCTAGTGGAACACTCTTCTCCTCAGGACCCGCTCTAGTGCATTACACTATTGCCTATCTCTAGTGGAACACTCTTCCCCCCTCGCGACCCCCACTAGTGCATTACACTATTGCCTTTCTCTAGTGGAACACTCTTCTCCTCAGGACCCCCTCTGGTGCATTACACTATTGCCTATCTCTAGTGGAGCACTTCTCCTCAGGACCCCCTCTAATGCATTAGACTATTGCCTATCTCTAGTGGAACACTCTTCTCCTCAGGACCCCCTCTAGTGCATTACACTATTGCCTATCTCTAGTGGAACACTCTTCTCCTCAGGACCCCCTCTAGTGCATTACACTATTGCCTATCCCTAGTGGAACACTCTTCTCCTCAGGACCCCCTCTAGTGCATTACACTATTGCCTATCTCTAGTGGAACACTCTTCCCCCCTCGCGACCCCCTCTAGTGTATTACACTATTGCCTATCTCTAGTGGAACACTTTTCTCCTCAGGACTGTCTATGGTGTATTACACTATTGCCTATCTATAGGGGAACACTCTTCCCCTCAGGACCCCCTCTAGTGTATTACACTATTCCCTATCTCTAGTGGAACACTCTTCCCCTCGGGACCCCCTCTAGTGTATTACACTATTGCCCGTCTCTAGTGGAACACTCTTCCCCTCGGGACCCCCTCTAGTGTATTACACTATTGCCCGTCTCTAGTGGAAAGCTCTTCCCCTCGGGACCCCCCTAGTGTATTACACTATTTCCTATCTCTATTGGAGCACTTAAGGTTAGTAGATAGTTCCCTGGGGTCGGCATGGTGCGGTACAATCACATACGTGAGGATGCATGTCCACTGTTAAATCACTGTTTTAAAAGAAATTGGTTTGGTGTGAAGGGATTGGAAAGTGTCAAATGTGACATTTTATGAATACAGTAGAAAGGGCAAATGGAATAGAAGTATTCGCTGTGCAGAGAGGCAGTAAAACCTGTGCAAATGTGGAAATGAAATGGTGCCTTTGGTCTAAAAGGAAAGTGTTGTGGGTGTAATGATGTCTTAGCCGCTCTCTATGAATTCCAAGAAGGAATAGTTGGCAAAATATTTACCAAAGGAAATTGGTCCTGAATAAGCTCAGATGCCGAAATTAAACCTTACTCAAGTGTGTTCATTAACTGACTGAAATGGTGATTAAAAAAACATTGAACTTCAGCTAATGTGTCATTGTGTTAACATTAAAAATACATTGTTAGTACCACCAAACGGTATGTTAAATTGATGTAATCCAAATCCAGAGCCCCCAGACCAGACGGATACACCACTAGATTCTACAAAACCTTCAGGCATCAACTATTACCACCTTTGGTGCATCTCTTTAACTCTTTTTGGAGCATGGGCACTATAACCCCCTCCATGCAAAAATCTATTGCAATCCTTTTGCTTAAACCTGGGGGGGACCCGGCAAATCCGGCATCCTACAGACCCATTGCATTACTGAACATCGATGCCAACATCTACTCGAAGGTCCTAGCTACACACCTCTCTCGCATCCTGCCTGACATAATCCACCCAGACTAGACCGAATTTATTGGAAATAGAGCAACAAGTGACAACATTCGTAGAACTCTAGATCTGGTGGACCTGGCTACTCGAAACTCCCAAAGCTTGGCACTTCTAGCCCTTGATGCCACCAAGGCATTCGATAAAATAGACTGGACCTTTATGAACCTCACCCTGGAGGCCTTTGGCTTCGGATCGGAGTTCCGAACCATGGTCTTGGAGAATTACAGATCCTCAAAGACCCTTTTTAGAATGAATGGCACCTTCTCCTCCCCAATCCCTCTAACCAGTGGAACCAGGCAGGGATGCCCGCTTTCTCCACTCTTATTCGCCCTGGTTATGGAACCCTTTGCCCAAAGAATTAGACTAAATGACTCCATCAGGGGGCTCCAGGTCGGATCCTCCCAACATAAAGTGGCCCTATATGCGGACGACGTCCTATTAACCATCTCAAAGCCCTCTCTCTAACTGAAACACGCTCTGGCTGAGATGGAGGACTATGGAAGTGTCACTGGCTTCTCTATCAACTTTAACAAATCTACAGCTCTTGGGATAGGCCTGACTCCGCCGGAAAGGGCAACCCTGACCTCGCTTTGTCCCATTCAGTGGAAAACCACGGCAATCCCCTACCTGGGGGTCCAAATCCCGGTGAACCCAAGGGAGGTCTATCACATAAACTTCCCCGCTCTCTTTAAGGAACTGGCAGATGACTTGAAGCAATGGAAATTACAGGAAATCTCATTAATGGGCAGTATCACTGACTGTAAAATGAACTTTCTTCCCAGATTCCTGTATGCCTGCTCCTCACTCCCGGTGCCTATCCCACCCCCGGCTCTTCGGGACCTCCAAAGGAATATGCTGTGCTTTATTTGGTGGGGAAAAAACCCAGAATCCCCGAGATCAATGCTGGGGAACGCCAGGCTGGGCGGTCTAGGAGTACCCAACCTACAATGATACCAGATGGCAGCACAATTGACAATCACCCATGCCTGGCGGATATCCTCTGACCGCCCAAGGTGGGTGGAACTCGAACAGTCTCGCCTTGCCTTCCCTCTGCGCTTCCTCCTGCACATCCCGCCACCTATGCGACAGACAGAGAAACTACTGCTTGCCACCAGACACACTGTGGACACATGGGATAAGGCGCTAAGGAAGAAAGGAGTCTCCAGGGGACTGAGCCCCTCATCGCCAATTTTTCTCAACCCAATTTATTCTCCGGCGATGAACCTCCAGAACTTTAAGAACTGTATCGCGGGGGGCCTGGAATCACTGGGGCAACTGTTTGAAAGGGGGTAACCGTGTACGTTCTCACAATGCAAGGAAACCTTTCAGCTGCACGAGACCGACAGGTTTTCCTTTATCCAGCTTCGCCACTGGTGCTCCCACCCGCAGACTCGTCTTGCAGCAGTCTGCCCACCTACAGCACTGGAACTAACCCTGATGGACCTTCCGGCTCAAGGTAAGATCTTGGCCCTATACAAACGCTTCCATGGGGACTTTCTCACCTCTAAAACCCGTGCCATGGCACAGTGGGAGGCAGACCTGGGCCATCCCATAGAAGACCAGGCCTGGACAGATATATGGTCCCGGGCGCACTCCTCCTCAGCCTGCATTACCAACAGAGAATGTGCTTATAAAATATTGTTACACTGGTACTATTCCCCCCTGATGCTTCACCACATAAACAGTTCCCTGGACCCGGCCTGCTGGAGACAATGTGGACACACGGGTCCTTCTTCCACATGTGGTGGACATGCCCACAAGCCCAACAATTTTGGAAACAATGCCTGAACATCATTGAAGATATTACCCAAACAACGCTCCCCGTAGAGCCTGAACCCATTTTGCTGGGCGCTCCAATCCCGGGAATATACTCGAGGTCAGGGCCCAAAGCTAAGCTTCTGTCCCAATGACTTCTAGCAGGAAGAATAACAATCGCCCGCTCCTGGAATGCCAGATAGGGACCTCTCCTGCCCTCCTGGTGGACCAAAATGTGGGATAGCCTCATTGCAGAAAAGGTTACGGCGGCAAAGGTAGGGACTCTCCACCACTTTCAGAACATGTGGGGCCCATTTCTTGACTATGACCAAAAATTCCCAGCTCCCACATACAAGCCCCAACAAGCAAAACGGATTCTGGATAGTGGAGACACCTCAGAGAGGGGGGTGCGAGGCGTGAGGGGGAGGGAGAGGGGTGCCAACCTCCGGGATCGTAACCCGAACAGGCATGCGGGATGGGGATTGGGGAAAGGGGGTAGAGTGTTCGTAATATGATTAAAGGTGTCCGGAAGGTTACAGCAATGTAAAACTGTATTTGTTTCCTGCCTTGTTCAAAAATATACATATTTTAAAAAACCTTGGGAGTCCACTCTGCTAATCTGGCCTTCTCCTCCTACGAGGAAGAAGAGATTACCGGAGCATCCTTCTCCTCAGACTTCTTCCCCAGTGGGGTAGAAGCTGAGGTGGTTTTAGTTTCCCTGGGTTCCTGGGAGCCTAATGTCTCAGAGGCTTATGCTAGGATTGCAGATAACACCAAGCACTACTTTAAAGACAGTGGGCCTCATCATGAGTTGGGCGGTAACGCCGGCACTACTAGCGCTGGCGCTATCTGCCCTACCGCCAAACCCACCGGCGCTATTAGTGCCGGATCGCGGGTTTGGTGGTTTTGGAATTCCCCATTCTCCATTAAGCCCATTTGGGAATGCCCCATTACCCATTGGACTCAATGGGGAAATTTTGCGCTAATACCGCTGGCAGATTTCCCGCCGGCGGTATGAGTGTGAATTTTCGGCGGATTTCCCCCCAGCTCAGAACTGGGGAGAAATCCACCAAAGCCCTGATTTGGCGGTAACAGCACTACCGCCGGATTTAAAGGTTACTGCCAAACTCGTGATGAAGCCCAGTGTGCTGATCAATGGAGTAGATACTCCAGCTCTTAGGGATAGTGGGTGCAGTCGAACTGTAGTGGATTCTACCTTGGTAGACCCAGAGGAAGTTGCCAGAGCTACTCTGATGCCCACTAAGTTGGATGATGGCCCACCTCGCATGTTCTCAGTAATACGTGTATATCTTACTATAAATGGTACAGCAGTCAGGATTCCAGTGAGCATACAGAGGAGTGTCCCAGGAAAGGTCTTGTTGGGCAATGACACAGCCCAGAGATTAAAGGAGAGGGTGATGCAGACCCATCGCAGGGATCAAGTAAGTGTTGGGACGGCCCTTGATTAGCCTTGGGAGCAAAGGAGAGGGAAGACGCAGACCCAGCCCAGGACGCAAATGGAAGGGATAACGGCCCACGGAGCAAGAGAGTAAGAAGGGGGAGGGCAGAAAACCATGCGAGGCAGCAAGGGGTGGTGCAGATCCAGCCACAACGCAGGGAGCAAGAGCGCCGGGGGGCCCCAGACAAGTACAGGCAGCAATGGAGTTCCTCTGAACCAGCCCTGGTAGCATTTTATAATACAATAACTAAATGTTTTGAAAAATAAGATGAATTTTGCATTCTGTAAAAAGTGACTAGGCAGGTGCCTTCTGCTTCAGTCACTAGATCACAATTGTGTTCGGCAGTGCTTTTCGGTATTCAACAGCAGAGTGTTCTGCAAAGCCCATTTCTGTTGCTTTACCGGATACATTCTGAAATGCAAAAAGGAATAATTCTGTAGAAATTGTTTGAAAAGAGCTGGAAAAAGAAATCTCACCAACAGGTAGATCTTGAAAGGAGGTGTTTAACAAACATAACTTTGCTGAAGAAGTGCCTGGCACAGAGATGCCTGGATGAGAGGAAGGGCAGTAGACAATTAGCACTGTACAAGCTTCAAATAAATATATTTAACATGCGTGTTCTGAATGGCATTTATGTACCTTTTATAGCTTCTTGTCGATGACAATCCAATGTTAATCTTCCCTTTTCTGCCATTTGCTACATTCACGGTCCAGCTGTTTTTTCAGCAGGTAGCGGGCCATGTGGCTCGTCTGTCTTTTTTTGCTGACATCACAATCTCCCTTGGTTCACCAGGAAGCCTGTAACGAGAAGAATGTTCCTCTGTGTATATAAGAAAAGAAAAAGGATTAGATTTCTCAAACTTGAAAAACTATATCAAGATCTGGAAATTGTTCATATTTCAATATTTAATAAAGCCACGTACACAAGTATATGCTCTCTTTTTGGTGGTCTGTTTATCTGGTTTCCTTACTGCTTTTCTGCCTAACTGGTTATTTATTCACATAGTATCATGCTTTGGTGAAACAGCTTTGTAAGCACAATGCATACAATTATAGATCTTTAGGCTTAGGCATATAGTCGATCGCAAACTTTACAAGGGTATTGACCCCAAGATGTCTTCATAGGAATGCCAGGGGTAGAGGGAAGAGATGAGGCAGGGTAAGACTAAGATTTCACCGGCATATTGACTGAGAAAATAAAGCATTACTTTCAATAGGGGTGTCAACCAACTTTCTTTTTACTCAAGGGGTGCTTACTTCTGATGCTGTTGCCGGACAAGGATCAGGCACTCGGTGGTTCCAGTCCTCCCCTTTCTCCACTGAAGAGCCAGTTCCAGGAAGTATCTGATGGCCAGCTTCCGATGCAAGTCCATTAAACTGAAATAGTAGCACAAACATTAATATTACACGACTAGTGACCAAATTCCTTTCTACCCCCAACTGCTCCAACCCCCCCTTCTCCCCGAACTGCCCCATCCCTCTTCTTTCCCAACTACCTCTCCTTCTGCCCCTACCAACTCTTTAACCCCACTGTATTTTCAGTGATTTAAGACATGCAAGAAGTCGTGTAATAAACAACGATAGACATGCAGCTTCTATTAACGTACAGCTCGTTGTCGTTCGTGCGGTTGAACATTTTGGATTAGTGATTTAAGGCCCTTTATTATTAAATGTTGCCTTGTGCATAGGAGTGGCTCTGCCACGGATAAAAGAAATGTGTTTGCAACCCATGCAACCACATTTTGCATGGAGATTTATTTATGTTAATGTTAATAAAGGTATTTCTATCGCTCACCGTCACCAACAGAATTGGTCCCCAGGCGCTCAGGTGGATCTGCAAACAAGATGGCGGGAATCGGTTAGTCGGGTGAAGAGGGAATAGGAAAGTGAGAAGGTTTTGACAGCTTCAGTTTGGTTTTCACCGTGCGCTGAGCTTTAGAGTGAATATCGGACCAATGCGAGACCTCGTCTGTTGTTGGTGCAGTTTATGTGTTATTTTAGCGGGGTGGTGAAGTGCGTGCAGTTTGCTGAGCGAGAAAACGGTTGTGTGGATTTTCGTGCGAGTTAGGTATGCAGAGAATTGAGCATAGGGTTAGTGGGTTATGTGACTTGGGCAAAAATAGCTGTTTTTTCACATTAGAATTCTTCCGTAAAGTGCTTGCATTAAAATGTAATGAAGCCATTAGCTCATACCTGCCTAACCTTTGGATTTTTCCCGGAGACTCGGGAATTTTAGCCATTTCTCTGGGTCTCTGGGAAAGACCCTGGAATCTCAGGATATTTTATGGGGGACAGCTTTCACTGATTTTTTATTTTTTTTAACGCTTGCAGGACTCCGCTGCCACAGACACCCTGCCCGAGTGTTGCTTTATCTCTGCAGCAATGACTGTAACGCTTCCAGCACATTGGCAAAAAGAATGCAGGTGAAGCAAAATAACGCGCGTTTCTTTTGCTTTCGTTCTTTTTGCCCAGGTTAGGGTGGACTCAGCCCCATTGAACTAGAGCCACCAGGTTTGCAGGCTGGACAACTCACCACTGTACTGCATAACCTGATGAAAAACAACTGAGGGGAAATGTCCAATTTCCGTACTGCAAAATTCAGGGAAAACGTTTGTGTTGGTTCTTGGAGTTTACATGTGCACATTTTAACGTGTTGATTTTATGGAAGGCAAATGTCCTTTGTCCTATGCAATTTGGGTGGTTGTGAAAAGGCAATTTAATGAAATGTCACATCACTTACAACAGAGTTTGCCTTTTTAACATGTAGGCAGAGCATACATCTCAGGAATTTTGATTTTCAAATGTAGGCAGGTATGCATTAGCTTCCTTCAACTTACATGAAAAGGAATACACATTTTCTTCGTTTGTCACGCACCTGGCTCCAGCCTGCTTTCTGTACACGTGCAATCATATTAAATATCATATTGCTGACTATTTGCAGCTTCTAAAATCAGTTTTCGATAGCACAGTTCCATTGTTTTCATTCTTGAACACCAGCTGTCATGCACACACAAAATGTTTGTCAAAGAGGGTTTTCTACTTTAAAGCTTCCCCGCGCCTTCAGCATTAGGCAAATGCGTCAGCACGCGCCATTCCCACACTAATAAAGAGATGGCAGAACGAGGGCTGTGCCAGCTCCGACTAGGGGCACTTGTGGGCTGCACCCATAATACATAGCTCTCAACCATTGGTGTTGCAAAGGCGGGTGAAATCACCCGATTTTGTTTTTGGCGGGTGAGACGCCCATTGGAATGTATGGGCGTGCAGAAGGCTTGGCGGGTGAGTCAGCCCTTTACAAGGCGGGTGACACCCGCCAAAAGCGTGTGAGTTGAGAGCTATGCATAATGTCAGGAAAGGCCGGGGGCATCTTTTCCAAACCCTAAGCACTGCAGTACATTAAGGCCTTCAGATTGCAATGATTTCGGCAAATGAGCGGTTTGCAAATACTATTTTGAAACCTAAAAATGAACATCGGACCCAAGGCAAATCTCCAGTGCTCAAAGGGACCCATGAAAGACTCTCCGGCCGGGCTCCACTGGTGAGAGAGGAGCAGAGATTCGGTGAACCGCCGGTGCCGCAGGACATCTCGGCTTCACATGGGCTGGGTGCGCCTGCCTGTGGTGATGGCGAGGGGCGCCGCTGCTCTGGATGCTCAGCTCCTGAATCCCTCGCTCGCCCTCCCTCGGGCCTCCAGCAGGCCCGCCAGAGCCCCCTTTCACGGTCCCGGCCTGCACAGCTGGCTTGGATGCCGTCAGCTTTTCTTTTCCCGCGTCTCCCCGCCATGCCCCTCCAATCCCAAATCGCTCACATAAATAAGGGGGCCCGGAAACCTGTGCACTCCCACCTACCTCTTCTATGGATTTATCCCGTTTTTTGTGCCCAGCAGGAGCAAAGCCACTGTCTTCTTCCGCCGCCATTGCTGCCCACGTTGCCAGGTCCAAGTAAAAAAAAAAGGCGAATAAATGCCCCTGCAAAACAAGCCGACTGACACCAAAACCAGCAGAAGGAAAGAGCACTCACTTAAAATGCTGTGCTTAGGTCTCAAAAGTAAGACAGTTAACAGAATAGCATAACTATACATACAACACAGTGTTAAAGTAAAAATATTTTACTATAATCTGCTGCAAGCAAATTTAACCCCACTTTCCTCAGAAACACTTTTTTTTAAAACACCCTTTATTATGAACAGCACAGTAAAATGAAAACCTCTTTATTAACCGGCTGCACACCTTTGTCAAACAATTAATAAAAATAGGTGACCTTATTATCACAAAAGTTATGTTTGTCAGCTTGGTTTATCATGTGATTTGCATACTTTTTAAGCCATCTCCATCAAAACCCAAACATGTCCTCAAACTGTAGCTGGGAAGATATGTGGTTAAGTACTTCAATTGCAAGACTGGACTCCATTGATTTCGCCACTTCCCTAAAGCGTTTTATGAGAAAATCATTTTGATCTTGCTGTCCCTAGTCTGAAAACATTTGAGGTCCCTGGGAGTGATTTGTTTTGCAGGGAAGACAATTCTAAAAAGGCCTCAGTCATGATATTGCTTCAAATGTTTCCTTGTCTCCCCTAGGGTCCTGATATCTCCCTTTCCAGTGCAGGGAACCACAGAAGGGGACATTCTGGGTTCATGTGTGGGGTTTTTCAGTCCCGATGGTGGACAATTTGCTATCAGGTAAGGGCAATGCAGCATATGCCAGTTGTAATACAATGGGAGGAAAGTATTCTTAAATAAATGTGTGGGGTTTTTCAGTCCCGATGGTGGACAATTTGCTATCAGGTAAGGGCAATGCAGCATATGCCAGTTGTAATACAATGGGAGGAAAGTATTCTTAAATAAATGCGTTATTCCGGCACGGTGAAGTTTGAGTTTGTTCCACAACGAACATAGAATACCTTGGTGCCTGCTTTTGACTGGGGTGGCAAAGGATTCTCACCCAGGGGGGCATGCTATGTTAAGGCCTGTGGCTTCCATTTTCGCCCAACATACTCTCAAGCTTTACCCTTGCCAGATTGTGCATTTTGAGGGTGCTGGATGCCAGCTTTTGACTGGGATGGCAAAGGATTCTCACCCAGGGGGGCATGCTATGTTTAGGCCTGTGGCTTCCATTTTTGCCCAACATAGTCACAAGCTTTCCCCTTGCCACATTGGGGATTTTGAGGGTGCTGGATGCCAGCTTTTGACTGGGGTGGCAAAGGATTCTCACCCAGGGGGTACATGCTATGTTTAGGTCTGTGGCTTCCATTTTTGCCCAACATGGTCTCCAGCTTTACCCCTGCCACGTTGGGGATTTTGAGGGTGCTGGCTGCTTGCTTTTGACTGTGAGGGCAAAGGATTCTCACCCAGGAGGTGCATGCTATGTTAATGCATGTGGCTTCCATTTTCACCCAACATAGTCTCAAGCTTTACCCTTGCCACATTGGGGCTTTTGAGGGTGCTGGGTGCTTGCTTTTGACTGTGATGGCAAAGGATTCTCACACAGGGGGTGCATGCTATGTTTAGGCCTGTGGCTTCCATTTTCACCCAACATAGTCTCAAGCTTTACCCTTGCCACATTGGGGCTTTTGAGGGTGCTGGGTGCTTGCTTTTGACTGTGATGGCAAAGGATTCTCACACAGGGGGTGCCTGCTATGTTTAGGCCTGTGGTTTCCATTTTCGCCCAACATAGTCTCAAGCTTTACCCTTGCCAGATTGTGGATTTTGAGGGTGCTGGATGCCAGTTTTTGTCTGGGATGGCAAATGATTCTCACCCAGGGGGGCATGCTATGTTTAGACCTGTGGCTTCCATTTTTGCCCAACAAGGTCTCCAGCTTTACCCCTGCCACATTGGGGGGTTTTGAGGGTGCTGGGTGCTTGCTTTTGACTGTGATGGCAAAGGATTCTCACACAGGGGGTGCCTGCTATGTTTAGGCCTGTGGCTTCCATTTTTGCTGACCATAGTCTCGAGCCTTACCCTTGCCACATTGGGTATTTTGAGGGTGCTAGGTGCCAGCTTTTCACTGTGATGGCAAAGGATTCTCACACAGGGGGTGCCTGCTATGTTTAGGCCTGTGGCTTCCATTTCTACCCAACATGGTCTCCAGCTTTACCCCTGCCACGTTGGGGATTTTGAGGGTGCTGGATGCCAGCTTTTGACTGGGATGGCAAAGGATTCTCACCCAGGGGGGCACACTATGTTTAGGCCTGTGGCTTCCATTTTTGCCGAACATAGTCACAAGCTTTCCCCTTGCCACATTGGGGATTTTGAGGGTGCTGGATGCCAGCTTTTGACTGTGATGGCAAAGGATTCTCACACAGGGGGTGCCTGCTATGTTTAGGCCTGTGGCTTCCATTTCTGCCCAACATACTCTCAAGCTTTACCCCTGCCACGTTGGGGATTTTGAGGGTGCTGGATGCCAGCTTTTGACTGGGATGGCAAAGGATTCTCACACAGGGGGTGCCTGCTATGTTTAGGCCTGTGGCTTCCATTTTTGCCCAACATAGTCACAAGCTTTCCCCTTGCCACATTGGGTATTTTGAGGGTGCTGGGTGCTTGCTTTTGACTGTGATGGAAAAGTATTCTCACCCAGAAGGTGCCTGCTATGTTAATGCATGTGGCTTCCATTTTCGCCCAACATAGTCTCAAGCTTTACCCTTGCCACATTGGGGCTTTTGAGGGTGCTGGGTGCTTGCTTTTGACTGTGATGGCAAAGGATTCTCACACAGGGGGTGCATGCTATGTTTAGGCCTGTGGCTTCCATTTTCGCCAGCATAGTCAAAAAGGTGTGCTTAGCAAAGCATTCGAAAATCATTCAGCACAAGTGCAACGAGGCAAAAGCTGAATGACAATCAGTATAAGTCCGCAAATCATCCTACAAACTCTGTGATGCTCTGGAGTAATCAGTAAGCCATCCCAGAATCATCCCCATATCATCAGGGACAAACATGTTTCATGACGATGCTCTTGAAGTAATCAGTAGGTCATCCCAGAATCATCCCCATATCATCAGGGACAAACATGTTTTTGCTCTTCAAGTAATCAGCAGGTCATCCCAGAATCACCTGGGGCAACCTGTTAATGCCCCTGAAGTAATTGGCAGGTCATCCCAGAATCATCCCCAAATCGTCATGGTGATGCTCTTGAAGTAATCGGCAGGTCATCCTAAAATCATCAGGAACAAAGAGTTTCCTAAAATAGGGATGATGCTGGCATCATCAGCAAGTCATCCTAAGCTCATCCCCAAATCATCACCCACCATTCTGAGACATTTGCTGATGACTTTACCAGCCTGATGACTTCTGATGATGTGGGAATGATATGATATGACCGTTTATTTATATAGCGCCTATACACAATGTGTTTCAATGCACTTCAAGGCAAGGGGGGGAACAAGGGAAAATACAACCACATTCTTACAGGCCATGAACAGTAAGGATGCGAAATTAACTATCGTACTCGGCCTGACGACTTTTCAGATAGTGCAAGAGCTAAGACATAGATAAGGAAGGGAGGGGGAGAGTGGGAAGGAAATGGAAACAGACAGGCGACTACCGTACTAGGCCTGACGACATTTCAGGTAGAGCCAGAGAAAAACAAAAGGTGAGGGAGAGGGGTGCAGAAAGGGAGGGGAGGAACAAAACAAGTGACTATCATACTAGGCCTGACGACATTTCAGATAGTGCTGGAGGGGTGGTGGGGAGGAAAAAAACAGTAATGGGAGGGTGGAGGAAACAGACGAGGTTGCTATCATATTAGGTCCAGGGACAATTCTGATAGAGTAAGTGCATAGAAGAAAGTAAGGGGAGGAGATAGGAAAAGGGAGAAGGGAAAGGAGGAGAGAAAAGAGAGTAAGCAGTCAAAAAGAGTGGAGAAGCAAGAGTGGAGAGTGAATACAATTGCAGAAGTCAGTAGTAACAATAATGTTGCAAGCCAGGATATAAGATGAAGATGGAACAGCATGATTTAGGGCCACCATGAGTACAAGATGCAAAGGAAGTCCAGAATGAGAGTTGAGAAAGAGTGATGCACTGTGAATGAATGAAGTCCATAAAAGTAAAATCCAGCATTGGCCACAAGACAGTGATGGTGAAGGAAGGCACCAGGTGGGCGGGGCTTGCTAAGTGGTGAAAAAGAGTAGCAGGCAGGAAGGTACCAGGTGGGCGGAGCTTAGAATTCTAATGTAGTTTGATGATCATCGGATGACTCCAGGATGATCTCTAAAGTCATCCTTTTAGACTAGGGGAACCATGAATATTTTAGCAGATGAAATCTGTGGCTCAGCTGAAAACTGTAACACCATAAAAACATCAAGAGGAAGCCACACAGGAGACTATAGTCAAAAATTACGCTTGTTTTATTATTTATACTGCGCGCCAGATCCGAGGGTATGCAAAGCAGAACCTAGTCAGACTCGTGTAGATGTTATTGCCAAATGAGAGAAGGTAATACTTGTTTTTCGGTCAGGGGATAACGCCTTATTGTATTGGTGCCTCTTCTCTTGGCGCGTGCCCTTGCTGGGCACTTTTCAGGGGCTATCTTAGGGGAGAGTCATTACCTCCACGTCCACTCTTCCTCGTCACAGTACTTACTTCATGAGGCCCCTGCCTCCGACACAGGACCTTCTTCTATTTCTTTAAATTCCTATAACTCCTCCCACACATCCATTTCACTCAGTTTTACTTTTTCCTGCCTCCGGCAGGTTGGACCTTTTCTTCCCGGTGCGGGGCACTGGGGAGCACCGCTTGCTGGCCCCCTGTGGGGGGTTGTGTGGCGGGGCCCTCGGCTCCCTCAGGTGCGGCGCTGCTCCTGGGCCACCTGCGAGGTTTGGGGTCACAGTTGAGCGGGACTGCCTCACTCGGTTCTTTGCTGGGCTCCGGACCGCAGCATGAGCATTGTGTCCCGGGTCCTGCACGGCCCGAGGGAAGGTAAGGAGAGGGGAGGACTGGGTTTGATGTTTTTACCCTCTCCTCCTGTTTTTGGCCATCTTGATTCAACAGGCCATTTCCTCGCGCTCTGTGTACACATCTTTATTGGAAATGATGGCAAGCACTTGGCAGTATGGGCTACCCTTCCCTTTTGTTGTGTGGCCTCTCTGCTTCTTGTCGTGGGGTGACAGTGGCAGAGAGTCTTTGAAAATGTGGAGGCTCTATTCTGTCGCAGGCATGTCACATATCACCCGCTCCTCAGACACACACAGCTCAGGATGCACCGGATGTTAGCTGCATTCTCTGGGGCAAGGTAAAGAGAGGGGAGGACTGTGCTTGATTCCCCTCGCCTGCTGGTATGGCCATCTTGACTCCTTCAACATGCCGTTTCCTCGTGCTTTGTGTACACATCTTTATTGGAAATGATGGCAAGCACTTGGCAGTATGGGCTAAGTCTTCCCTTTTGTTGTGAGGCCTCTCTGCTTCTTGTCGTGGGGTGACTGTGGCAGAGAGTATTTGAAAGTGCGGGGGCTCTGTTCTGTCACAGGCATGTCACATACCATCCGCTCCTCAGACATACACAGCCCAGGATGCACCGGATGTCAGCTGCATTCTCTGGGGGAAGGTAAGGAGAGGGGAGGACTGTGCTTGATATTTTTCCCCTCTCCTGCTGGCATGGCCATCTTGACTCATTTAACATGCCGTTTCATCGTGCTCTGTGTACACATCTTTATTGGAAATAATGGCAAGCACTTGATAGTATGGCTAGCCTTCCCTTTTGTTGTGAGGCCTCTCTGCTTCTTGTCGTGGGGTGACAGTGGCAGAGAGTCTTTGAAAGTGCGGGGATTCTGTTCTGTCACAGGCATGTCACATACCACCCGCTCCTCAGACACACGCAGCCCAGGATGCACCGGATGTTGGCTGCATTCTTTGCGTGCAGCCTGTGAAAACGGCGCAGATTTGGGCACGTCTGCAAGCGGCCGGAAGGGTACCGACCTGGCATAGTCTACACTTCGGGTTCGAGTCTCTACGGTGCTGACTCGGCCCTTCATCCTTCCTAGACCGATGTATTGGAACGATTTAGAGCTTGGGGCTACCAGCTACTGGATACAGGGCTCAAGCCACCTCTCAGTCATGTGGCGAGTTAGTGGTGTGTTTGGGTCTGTGCTAGCTATGGACGCAGACTCCTTGTCCTGTCCTCTTCCTCTGAACTTCACGAGGGAAGGTCAAAGGAGATGATTTTCTTTTCCCTTGTCCGTGTCCGGCATGGAATTATAGAAAATGAATCATGGAAGTAATGGCCGTTCAGAGGGTTCCCAGTGTCTCTTCTTTTAGGGCCTAGGTCCTCCGATGCCGACCTGTTGCTTTCACGCCTCCTCTCAGACTCGTGGGAAGTGATATGGCACATGGTGGCACATGTCTGTGCTTAGAGGAGTTCTCTGGGCCCCTGGTACCGGTGGAGGGGGATGTCACTTCAGTGGGTTTTTCCAGTGTAGGCATACCCCAGGTGGGTGGGTTGCCTTTGATGTCTGCTATCCGGGATGGATTGCTTTGCCCCGCTTTGTGACAGTACTCTGCCCTTTTGACGCCAGCCTGGTGGCTCCTCTGTCGGCTGGAGGGGCCATGGTCTGCTGGACTTCTGGGCTGTCCTGTATCTTCCTTTTGATAAGTAGGATCTTTTTGTGGGCTGGCAAGCATGCTGTTATATTGTGGCATAGGCATACTTCAACGTCCTGTGATTATCCTCTGGTGCAAGTGCAGTGACTGGCGGTTTTCCCTGGCTCCTCGTCTCTATCTTCTCGGAGGTGTATGGGACCGGTGGGGTTCGGCTTCCTGGGTAATGGGCTCCTTCCGGAGGGGGGTATCAGTTGCCGTTCCTGTCTCCTCCTGTCCAGGTTTCAATGGTTAGGACTTTGGTACCCAGCTCACGGTCCAAGTAGTTGGCCATGGGATCCGTTCTCTCCGATCGGTTGTTGTGGGTTACCGTCTTGTCCGTTCGTCTCCCTGTTCAGAGTCAAGTTTTCTACTTGCGGGTGTTCCTGGCCCCTATGCCTTCTAGGATGTGTCACCTGCTTATGGGTCTCAAGACCCTGCACTGCTTGTCTGGACGTCTGGGGAGAACGTACTTTGTGTGTTGTGCGGGGGGGGGCGCTTGCTGGCTGGTCTGGGTTCTCAGAAGGCAGTATGTCTCGGCTCGACTGTTGCTGAAGTTACGGGGCACGTGGCGTCTTGCATGTTTTCCGGTTCCTTGAGCCCGTCTTCGGTTACGTCCCCTGGTGTCCTATACTCTCTCCCTCTGGCTCCCGACGTCTCGGCTTTCGTAGTTTTGTTTTCAGTGTCCCCAGCGCTGCGAGTCTCCCTGCTATGGTGGCGGGAGGTTTCAGGTCTACAGGCTGACGTGTGCATACTCCTTCCTCCTGTGGCCTCTCTTATTACCGACGCCAGCAGAAAGGGTCTACATTGGGGGTCCTCTCAGCTCAAGGGTTGTGAGATCTGGGGAGAGCCGGCGATCATCCAATTGGCAAGAGTTGTGCCATTGTCCAAGCTCTGGTGTACTACAAGGAGTTGCTGGACGGTCGGCCGTTTTGATCCGATCAGACAATACGATGGCCTTGGCATATGTCAACTGAAAAAGGGGTTCCGGCTGCTCCTTGAATGCTCTGGCAGCGCTGATAGGCACCTGGGAGGAATCCCATCTGGTGTCTCTGGTGGCCTCACGTATCAGAAGGGTGGACAATGTTCAAGCGGATCTTCTCAGACGCCGGTTTTCACTCCTCTGCGGAACTGGTCCTTTTGGCCCAGGTCTTTGCGGTAACCTGTGTCAGATTGGGGTCCCCGGTTCTAGACCTGTTTGCATCCCCGGCCTCAGCAGAAGTTCCCTTCTTCTGCTCTCGGTTTCAGGCCGGGGTGGATTGGGGGATGGACGCCCTCTCTGTACTGTGGCCTTGGGGTTTTTCCTTTATGCCTTTCCGCCTATTCCCCTTCTGCCCCGGGTGGTTTGGCGCATCAGAGTGTCCAGGGTGACTGTGTTGTTAGCTCAGTTCTGGTCCCGCCGGAGTTGGCTCCCCTCTCTGTTGGAACTTCGGTCCTAGGAACTGTGGCTGGTTCCGAGGTGGCCGTGTCCCCTTCAAGGGGATCTGTGGTTGGAATTCCACTGGATGTAATGGGCAGTGTGGCTATTGCTCAGTCTAGGTTGATATCTCCGGGGTTCTCAGATCCTGTAGTTGAGTACATAATGGACCCTCCACTCTGAAGGTGTTCGGCAGGCATTGGGGCCATTTCCGAGACTGGTATGGGCGGTCTGGGATCCCTCCCCTGCGTTCTGGCCTCTCTGCTATCCTTCGATTCCTCCAGAAGGGCTTTTGACAGGGGTCTGGCAGTTTTTTCCAGGTTTCGCTCTCAGTGGGCCTCCATGAAATTCCTTTTCGGGGGATGGTCACTTTGATGGGGAGGTGTTGGTGGGGAAGTTGCTCCAGGGTTTTTCTTCTTCCCGTCCTTGTGCTGATAAAGGGCTTCCCACTTGCGATCTCCCTCTTGTATTACGGTTCCTTCAAGGGCCTCCTTTTGATCCCTTTTTCTGAGATTGATATCAAACATCTTACACTGAAATCTGCTTTCTTATTGCCCTCGCTTCTGCCCATAGGCTTGGGGAGTTTGGGGCTCTCTTATGTCACCCTCCTTTCCTGAGGGTGCTGCCAGACTCGGTGGTGCTGAGGTGTGGTCCGAAGTTCCTCCCTTAAGTTGTATCTCGGTTTTCACACCTCTCAGGATCTGGTTCTCCCTGACTTCTTTAATGATCCGAGAATGCATAAGGAGGTGGCTCGGCTTAACATTGATGTCCGGCGGAACGTGTTGGAGTATTTGGCTTGGTTTGCTTTTTTCCACCAATCTGATAGTCTTCTGATTGCTTGTGGTCAGGCTGGGGCTGGGCATAACGCATCTGTTGTTTCCATATTTCCGGTTGTTCCGGGTTGTGATCTCCAGTGCCTATGTGGCTTCTGGCCTGCCTGTGCCTGCGCTTGATCAGGGGCGGTCTGATAGGGGTTTGGGGGCTTCCTGGGCCGATGCAAGGAGGGTTTTTCTCTGCAAGAGATTTGTATGGCTGCCCCCTTGGCTGGTCTAGGGGCCTCATTAAGTAAGTACTGTGAGGAGGAAGAGTAAGACTAGGCGTAATGAAGATTACCGGTAAGTATTCAGAGCATCTCTGTGCATGCCGTTTCCGGTCTCTGCTTTTTACACCTGCTCTGGTGATGTGCTCTGTAAAACACGTGGGGCCTCATTACGACCCAGGCGGTAAGTTACTGCCTGGGCCGTGACTTTACCACCATGGCGTAAACTATGTTTACGCCATGGTGGTTGGCGGATTTACCGCCCCATTCCAACCTTGGCGGGGCGGTAAATCCCCATTTTCCCTTCCCCATTCCCATTTTTGCCCCATAGGGCATAATGGGAGTGGGGAAGGCGTTAATTACGCCACCGTAAATTACGGTGGCGTAATTAACTCCATGGTCCCTTAGCGCCATGGATTTTAACACCTGCTAAAAGCAGGTGTTAAATCCGCCATGGCGCTAAGGGACTTCGGAATCAGGCGGTAAGGGTCGGCGCTGTTTACGGCGCCGTAACCCCCTTACCGCCTGAGTTGTAATGAGGCCCGTGCTCTTTTCAGTCGGATTTACGTGTACTCTGATGGTCCGCGGCTCTGCAATGCGCATGTTCTTTTGTTAAGATGTTAAGCTATAATAGTGTAATGATGAAGACAATGTATTTGTTTCACTATAGTAATGCAACCAGTTCTCATATGCTGTATGTACATAGTTCAAGTTATTCATTCATTAGTTCAGGCGAAGTGCATATGCAAGTCACCATTGTGATTTCATGACATTCCAGCATGGAGTGTGGGGAGGAAAGGTTCTGACAGGCGGTTGGTTTTGTTTTGGTTCTCCGTGGCGGAGCCTGCCGCCGTCGTGTATTCTGAATAAACAATATTGTTTAAAGCTACGTGTGTTGGCAGATAAATCAACATTGGCGACGAGGATGATTCATGGGCCCCGCGCGCGTCGATTGCTGTGGACTGAGCTGTAAATCTGTGAATTTATGGGCTTTTCTTTCCGCGGCGGTGGCAGGCTTGGATGTAAAGTGGAAGGAAAATTCAGAGCAAAGGCAAGTGATTCACGCAGCGATCTCTGGTGCGCACACAGCAGAACAAAGGCAAGTGAATTATACAGCGATCCCTGCAGGCCTTTAAAATGTTAGTTTAATTATCGTGCATTCATGAAAGATGAGCTGGGAGCGTCAGCAAGGCCTAATCCTAAAGTAAACAGGCCATTGTGACGTGTGTTTCCTAGCAACCAGCACTCGGCTGCCTCAGGAAAATAAAGTAAACTAACAGAACTCATCGCGCTGCATCTCTGAAGAGAAGTACTGGCCATTGTTAGTGTGTTCAATACATTACATTGTTGCGGCTGCTCAAGATACATCTATACAGGCAATTAAAGCCACGGCAGCTCAGTTAACAGATCGCCTGCAGCAACTTGGGATTCTAAGCAAAAATTGACTTGTTGCAACTTGCATTTGACTGCTATTTCGGACAGCTAGCAGTAAGACCATCATGACCACATCAATTCCACCTCCCAGATCATTTTTGGAGGAGCCTGGTAGGCCCTTCCTCACATGGGACAAATGGAAAGACGCTTTTGAAAATTATTTAGTGGCTATAGGAGGTGACAGGTTTTCCCCAGCACGTAAGAAAGCTCTGTTAATACACAACCTGGGTGTTGAGGGACGCAGAATTCTGGATGGATTAGCTGGCAGTCAAACATTGGATGATAATGATGCTGACATTTATGACCAAACAGTGAAGAAGTTACGGGATCATTTTGAACCGCGAAAAAACATAAGCTTTGAAAGGCACAAGTTTTTCCAAAGAACGCAAGAACAGAATGAGTCAGTGGAGTCATATGTAGCGTGTCTCAGGTCATTGAGTTATTCGTGCGAATTCGAACAGTTGGCAGATTCTTTAATAAGGGATCAACTACTTAGATGCACCAATAACCCGAAAATTCAAGAAAAACTCCTAGCAAGGGACATGAAGTTGGAGGAGGCACTGGATATGGCAAGAAGTATAGAGCGAACATCTCATTACGTGAAAGAACTTAAAGATGATAAACAAATTACCACGGCCATGTCAGTTTGCTCAGTTGACCAGAGGAAGAGAAGTAACTCCCTTAATCCAAGAAGAGGGAACTGGAGTGCGAAGGGTTCCTGTTTTAGATGTGGAAATTTTAGACATAGTGCAAACTTTCCATCATGTCCGGCTAGATATGCAGAATGTTTCAGGTGCAAAGGAAAAGGACATTTCGCCAATTTTTGCAAAGCTGGCTCAGTAAACCTGATAGAGTCAACGGTGGACGCAAGATCCAACCATGAAGAGGAAGTCAAGAGAAATTATAATATTCAGGAGGTCTCGGCTAATCAGGAACCAAAAACAAAGTTTGTATTTGAGATTTCCACCATTCAAGGTGATGGAAATGGTCCAAGTGATATATTCCAAGTGGATGGATGTGACGTAGAGATGAAGGTTGACACATGTTCTCCTTGGACAATAGTATCTAGAGACACTCTAGTAAACGTATTAAAGAAAGAAGAAAAATTGATTAGATCCACGAATGTCAAAGCATGTGGATATGCAGAATCGGCCATTGACATCATGGGGGAGTTTCCAGCCAAAATCGCCTACAAAGGAAAAGTTTGTCAAGCCAACATAATTGTGTCCAGAAGAGGTTCGTCCTTATTAGGATGGGAGGAGCAAAAGAATCTTGGTGTGAGGATTCAAGCTAGTGCATCAAATCCTATATCCATAGCGGAAGTAGGAGACATTTGGTCAAGGAATTTTCCTGAAGTATTTTCGGAGGAACTTGGGAAATTAAAAAACTTTGAACACCACATCAAACTCAAAAAAGGGGCACAACCCATTCAACACAAGGTGAGGCAAGTCCCATTGAGAATGAAGAGTCAGTTAACTGGAGAACTCAAGGACTTGATGAGAAAAGGAGTGATAGAACCAGTAGTTGCCACGGAGTGGTTATCACCTATTGTGTTAGTGGCCAAGTCGAATGGAAATTTAAGGCTGTGTGTCGACCTGCGCAGTCTCAACCAAAACATTGTAGTTGAAAAGCATCCTCTTCCTAACATTCCTGAGACATTGTCCACATTAGGTGAACCAAAGTTTTTTTCCATTATAGACCTATCAGCAGCGTATCATCAAGTTCCGCTATCAGAGAGTTCGCAGCATCTTACGGCATTCATCACACCAGATGGCATTTTCCAATTCAAAAGAATGCCATTTGGATTAGCTTCTGCGGCTTCTGTGTTTCAAAGGATTATGGAAGAGGTACTTAGGGGTTTAAAAAGTGTGACAGTTTTCCAGGATGATATCTTGGTGTTTGCGGACACGGAGGCAGAACATGATGATCATCTCAGAGCTGTGTTGAATAGACTCAAGAGAGCTGGCCTAACTGTACAGAGGAGTAAATGTAGGATTGCTGTTCAGGAAGTAGACTACTTGGGTCATAGAATATCAAAAGATGGTATTTCTCCTAAGAAATCGCTGGTAGATAGTATAAGTAAAGCGCCCCAACCTTGTGACAAAGATCAGCTAAGGTCGTTTATGGGATTAGCAGAATACTATCATAAGTTTGTTAACAACTTTGCCACAATTTCCACACCGTTGAGAGACTTACTTAAGAAGAATGTAAGATTTGAATGGTCAAGTGATTGTAAGGCAGCTTTTGAGAAAATCAAGGAGAGTATCATTGGAGCTCCTTCTCTAGGAGGATTTGTAGTGGGAAGGAAGACAATATTAGAAGTGGATGCAAGCAACCAAGGTTTGGGGGCGGTGTTGACACAATATGACTCTGATAAAGTAGAACACATAATAGCATTTGCATCAAGACCACTGAGGGGAGCAGAGATCAATTACTCAGTGATTGAGAGGGAGGCATTGGCGGTGTTTTGGGCTGTGGCTCATTTTAAATTCTTCTTGTGGGGGCAAACATTTCTGGTCAAAACTGATCATAAGCCCTTAGTTCAATTACTAGGTGGTGTTGAATGGTCTAAAAGCTCGCCCAGAGTGTCAAGGTGGATGGTGGACTTGTTAGGCTATGACTTTAAGATTGTGCATGTGGCAGGCAAAAACAATGTAGTTGCGGATTGCTTATCTAGACTACCAGCTGAGGAGAAAGAGGTTGAGGGTGTGCATTATGAGCAGAGGGTGGTAATTGCTGAAGTGGAAAATAATGCCATAAGCAAGGAAGAGTGGGAGTCTGCTAGCAAAGAAGACAAGGTATTGCAACAAGTCAAGTGTTGGACTAAGGCAGGGTGGCCTAGCAAGACAGAGGTGGAAAAAAGTTTTGAATGCTATTATAATATAAAGGATGAACTCAGCATATCAGAAGATGGGATTCATCTTAGAAAAGGTTTGAAAGTCATACCACCTGGTAGTATCAGGCCTACACTGGTAAATTTAGCTCATCAAGGACATTTAGGTATGGCTGGCACAAAGAGACAGATTAGAGAGTCCTATTGGTGGCCGGGAATGGATGGGGAAGTTGACAGGTGTGTGAGAGATTGTTATGATTGTATAAGGAGTGATAAAACCAAGGTTGTAAGAGTAGCACCCTTGAAACCAGTAAGTGTTCCCACTGAGCCTTGGAAGAAGGTGGCGGTAGACTTAATAGGCCCTTTGCAAGACTTGGGGGAGGACCTCAAATACCTAATAGTTATGGTAGATTATCACACCAAGTGGATTGAGTACAGGGCCATTAGAGAAGCTACAACTGAACAGATGATTGCATTCTTTGAAGACATCTTTTACAAGGAGGGCTTTCCGACAGAATTGATATCGGACAATGGTGTCCAATTCACTTCATGTAAAATGATGGAGTTTTTCAGGAAGTATGGTATAAGACATTATAGAACGGCCCTTTATCACCCTAGGGCTAATGGTCTTGTGGAAAGAGCGAACAGGTTTATAAAGGGAGGGTTACAATTGGCCATGGCTGCGAGGTTAGATTGGAAGAAAATTCTAAGAGAAATGATTTGGGGTTATTGTATCACGCCGCATACTGTAACCAAGATTTCTCCCTTTATGTCTCTTAAAGGGAGGCAACCTGGCTCTCAATTGTGTCCAGGGTGGTTGAATTTGGATAAGTCAGTCAACATTGATAGAAGTAAGATTGTGACATTAATCAAGGAGGCTCAAAATGGTTATGAAAACAGGTTCAATTCTGACAAGAAATGTAAGAGGTTGGACGTGAAGGAAGGTGAGTGGGTGTATGTAAGGAATCCCAGATTGTCACCTAAGTGCACTGTTAGCAAGTTCTTAGGGCCAAAGAGAATAGCTAAGGTAAGAAACAATGTGGTGATATTAGAAGGAGGAGAATGTTGGTCAATGTCAAGTTTAGTAAAGGGTAATTTCAGTGAAGATTTTCCAGAGTGTGAGAGTCAAGATTGTATCATAAACAGAACACAGGATTCTGGGAACAGCAGTGTTGAGCCAGAGAATAGTGATGAAGGTACGAGGAGAACAAGGAGCAAACCTTCATGGTTAAGAGATTATGTTGAATAAAACTTTGTGTTTGAAGGAGGGAGATGTGTTAAGATGTTAAGCTATAATAGTGTAATGATGAAGACAATGTATTTGTTTCACTATAGTAATGCAACCAGTTCCCATTATGCTGTATGTACATAGTTCAAGTTATTCATTCATTAGTTCAGGCGAAGTGCATATGCAAGTCACCATTGTGATTTCATGACATTCCAGCATGGAGTGTGGGGAGGAAAGGTTCTGACAGGCGGTTGGTTTTGTTTTGGTTCTCCGTGGCGGAGCCTGCCGCCGTCGTGTATTCTGAATAAACAATATTGTTTAAAGCTACGTGTGTTGGCAGATAAATCAACATTGGCGACGAGGATGATTCATGGGCCCCGCGCGCGTCGATTGCTGTGGACTGAGCTGTAAATCTGTGAATTTATGGGCTTTTCTTTCCGCGGCGGTGGCAGGCTTGGATGTAAAGTGGAAGGAAAATTCAGAGCAAAGGCAAGTGATTCACGCAGCGATCTCTGGTGCGCACACAGCAGAACAAAGGCAAGTGAATTATACAGCGATCCCTGCAGGCCTTTAAAATGTTAGTTTAATTATCGTGCATTCATGAAAGATGAGCTGGGAGCGTCAGCAAGGCCTAATCCTAAAGTAAACAGGCCATTGTGACGTGTGTTTCCTAGCAACCAGCACTCGGCTGCCTCAGGAAAATAAAGTAAACTAACAGAACTCATCGCGCTGCATCTCTGAAGAGAAGTACTGGCCATTGTTAGTGTGTTCAATACATTACATTGTTGCGGCTGCTCAAGATACATCTATACAGGCAATTAAAGCCACGGCAGCTCAGTTAACAGATCGCCTGCAGCAACTTGGGATTCTAAGCAAAAATTGACTTGTTGCAACTTGCATTTGACTGCTATTTCGGACAGCTAGCAGTAAGACCATCATGACCACATCAATTCCACCTCCCAGATCATTTTTGGAGGAGCCTGGTAGGCCCTTCCTCACATGGGACAAATGGAAAGACGCTTTTGAAAATTATTTAGTGGCTATAGGAGGTGACAGGTTTTCCCCAGCACGTAAGAAAGCTCTGTTAATACACAACCTGGGTGTTGAGGGACGCAGAATTCTGGATGGATTAGCTGGCAGTCAAACATTGGATGATAATGATGCTGACATTTATGACCAAACAGTGAAGAAGTTACGGGATCATTTTGAACCGCGAAAAAACATAAGCTTTGAAAGGCACAAGTTTTTCCAAAGAACGCAAGAACAGAATGAGTCAGTGGAGTCATATGTAGCGTGTCTCAGGTCATTGAGTTATTCGTGCGAATTCGAACAGTTGGCAGATTCTTTAATAAGGGATCAACTACTTAGATGCACCAATAACCCGAAAATTCAAGAAAAACTCCTAGCAAGGGACATGAAGTTGGAGGAGGCACTGGATATGGCAAGAAGTATAGAGCGAACATCTCATTACGTGAAAGAACTTAAAGATGATAAACAAATTACCACGGCCATGTCAGTTTGCTCAGTTGACCAGAGGAAGAGAAGTAACTCCCTTAATCCAAGAAGAGGGAACTGGAGTGCGAAGGGTTCCTGTTTTAGATGTGGAAATTTTAGACATAGTGCAAACTTTCCATCATGTCCGGCTAGATATGCAGAATGTTTCAGGTGCAAAGGAAAAGGACATTTCGCCAATTTTTGCAAAGCTGGCTCAGTAAACCTGATAGAGTCAACGGTGGACGCAAGATCCAACCATGAAGAGGAAGTCAAGAGAAATTATAATATTCAGGAGGTCTCGGCTAATCAGGAACCAAAAACAAAGTTTGTATTTGAGATTTCCACCATTCAAGGTGATGGAAATGGTCCAAGTGATATATTCCAAGTGGATGGATGTGACGTAGAGATGAAGGTTGACACATGTTCTCCTTGGACAATAGTATCTAGAGACACTCTAGTAAACGTATTAAAGAAAGAAGAAAAATTGATTAGATCCACGAATGTCAAAGCATGTGGATATGCAGAATCGGCCATTGACATCATGGGGGAGTTTCCAGCCAAAATCGCCTACAAAGGAAAAGTTTGTCAAGCCAACATAATTGTGTCCAGAAGAGGTTCGTCCTTATTAGGATGGGAGGAGCAAAAGAATCTTGGTGTGAGGATTCAAGCTAGTGCATCAAATCCTATATCCATAGCGGAAGTAGGAGACATTTGGTCAAGGAATTTTCCTGAAGTATTTTCGGAGGAACTTGGGAAATTAAAAAACTTTGAACACCACATCAAACTCAAAAAAGGGGCACAACCCATTCAACACAAGGTGAGGCAAGTCCCATTGAGAATGAAGAGTCAGTTAACTGGAGAACTCAAGGACTTGATGAGAAAAGGAGTGATAGAACCAGTAGTTGCCACGGAGTGGTTATCACCTATTGTGTTAGTGGCCAAGTCGAATGGAAATTTAAGGCTGTGTGTCGACCTGCGCAGTCTCAACCAAAACATTGTAGTTGAAAAGCATCCTCTTCCTAACATTCCTGAGACATTGTCCACATTAGGTGAACCAAAGTTTTTTTCCATTATAGACCTATCAGCAGCGTATCATCAAGTTCCGCTATCAGAGAGTTCGCAGCATCTTACGGCATTCATCACACCAGATGGCATTTTCCAATTCAAAAGAATGCCATTTGGATTAGCTTCTGCGGCTTCTGTGTTTCAAAGGATTATGGAAGAGGTACTTAGGGGTTTAAAAAGTGTGACAGTTTTCCAGGATGATATCTTGGTGTTTGCGGACACGGAGGCAGAACATGATGATCATCTCAGAGCTGTGTTGAATAGACTCAAGAGAGCTGGCCTAACTGTACAGAGGAGTAAATGTAGGATTGCTGTTCAGGAAGTAGACTACTTGGGTCATAGAATATCAAAAGATGGTATTTCTCCTAAGAAATCGCTGGTAGATAGTATAAGTAAAGCGCCCCAACCTTGTGACAAAGATCAGCTAAGGTCGTTTATGGGATTAGCAGAATACTATCATAAGTTTGTTAACAACTTTGCCACAATTTCCACACCGTTGAGAGACTTACTTAAGAAGAATGTAAGATTTGAATGGTCAAGTGATTGTAAGGCAGCTTTTGAGAAAATCAAGGAGAGTATCATTGGAGCTCCTTCTCTAGGAGGATTTGTAGTGGGAAGGAAGACAATATTAGAAGTGGATGCAAGCAACCAAGGTTTGGGGGCGGTGTTGACACAATATGACTCTGATAAAGTAGAACACATAATAGCATTTGCATCAAGACCACTGAGGGGAGCAGAGATCAATTACTCAGTGATTGAGAGGGAGGCATTGGCGGTGTTTTGGGCTGTGGCTCATTTTAAATTCTTCTTGTGGGGGCAAACATTTCTGGTCAAAACTGATCATAAGCCCTTAGTTCAATTACTAGGTGGTGTTGAATGGTCTAAAAGCTCGCCCAGAGTGTCAAGGTGGATGGTGGACTTGTTAGGCTATGACTTTAAGATTGTGCATGTGGCAGGCAAAAACAATGTAGTTGCGGATTGCTTATCTAGACTACCAGCTGAGGAGAAAGAGGTTGAGGGTGTGCATTATGAGCAGAGGGTGGTAATTGCTGAAGTGGAAAATAATGCCATAAGCAAGGAAGAGTGGGAGTCTGCTAGCAAAGAAGACAAGGTATTGCAACAAGTCAAGTGTTGGACTAAGGCAGGGTGGCCTAGCAAGACAGAGGTGGAAAAAAGTTTTGAATGCTATTATAATATAAAGGATGAACTCAGCATATCAGAAGATGGGATTCATCTTAGAAAAGGTTTGAAAGTCATACCACCTGGTAGTATCAGGCCTACACTGGTAAATTTAGCTCATCAAGGACATTTAGGTATGGCTGGCACAAAGAGACAGATTAGAGAGTCCTATTGGTGGCCGGGAATGGATGGGGAAGTTGACAGGTGTGTGAGAGATTGTTATGATTGTATAAGGAGTGATAAAACCAAGGTTGTAAGAGTAGCACCCTTGAAACCAGTAAGTGTTCCCACTGAGCCTTGGAAGAAGGTGGCGGTAGACTTAATAGGCCCTTTGCAAGACTTGGGGGAGGACCTCAAATACCTAATAGTTATGGTAGATTATCACACCAAGTGGATTGAGTACAGGGCCATTAGAGAAGCTACAACTGAACAGATGATTGCATTCTTTGAAGACATCTTTTACAAGGAGGGCTTTCCGACAGAATTGATATCGGACAATGGTGTCCAATTCACTTCATGTAAAATGATGGAGTTTTTCAGGAAGTATGGTATAAGACATTATAGAACGGCCCTTTATCACCCTAGGGCTAATGGTCTTGTGGAAAGAGCGAACAGGTTTATAAAGGGAGGGTTACAATTGGCCATGGCTGCGAGGTTAGATTGGAAGAAAATTCTAAGAGAAATGATTTGGGGTTATTGTATCACGCCGCATACTGTAACCAAGATTTCTCCCTTTATGTCTCTTAAAGGGAGGCAACCTGGCTCTCAATTGTGTCCAGGGTGGTTGAATTTGGATAAGTCAGTCAACATTGATAGAAGTAAGATTGTGACATTAATCAAGGAGGCTCAAAATGGTTATGAAAACAGGTTCAATTCTGACAAGAAATGTAAGAGGTTGGACGTGAAGGAAGGTGAGTGGGTGTATGTAAGGAATCCCAGATTGTCACCTAAGTGCACTGTTAGCAAGTTCTTAGGGCCAAAGAGAATAGCTAAGGTAAGAAACAATGTGGTGATATTAGAAGGAGGAGAATGTTGGTCAATGTCAAGTTTAGTAAAGGGTAATTTCAGTGAAGATTTTCCAGAGTGTGAGAGTCAAGATTGTATCATAAACAGAACACAGGATTCTGGGAACAGCAGTGTTGAGCCAGAGAATAGTGATGAAGGTACGAGGAGAACAAGGAGCAAACCTTCATGGTTAAGAGATTATGTTGAATAAAACTTTGTGTTTGAAGGAGGGAGATGTGTTAAGATGTTAAGCTATAATAGTGTAATGATGAAGACAATGTATTTGTTTCACTATAGTAATGCAACCAGTTCCCATTATGCTGTATGTACATAGTTCAAGTTATTCATTCATTAGTTCAGGCGAAGTGCATATGCAAGTCACCATTGTGATTTCATGACATTCCAGCATGGAGAGTGGGGAGGAAAGGTTCTGACAGGCGGTTGGTTTTGTTTTGGTTCTCCGTGGCGGAGCCTGCCGCCGTCGTGTATTCTGAATAAACAATATTGTTTAAAGCTACGTGTGTTGGCAGATAAATCAACATCTTTCTAGTATCCCGTGCTCGTACTCTCGCGCATGCTCTATCAGTCCTGCACAAGGTGGTCGGGCACGGTCGTTCTGCGCATGCTCCGATGATAGACCTATAACAGTTCAGTCTGTTTTGCGCATGCTCTGCTTGTCGGTAGCTCTGCAATGGGCGTGTTCTTTCCCGCATCCCCGTTCTGCGCATCCTCGTTGTAGTGGAGCGGTCCTGCACTCTTCCGGTATTGTCGTTTTGCGCATGTTTAGATGATAAGTGCCTCATTAGGTACCGGTCTGTTGTGCGCATGCGCTTTTTGTGGCCAGATTTTTACAAAGCGCAAGCTCTTTTCTGAATCCACGTTCTGCACATCCTGTAATGTGCATGATCTGATGGTCGGTGTATCTGCACTGCGCATGCTCTAATACTCGGTGTTTCTGCACTGCGCATCCTCTGATGGTCCGTGTCTCTGCACTGCGCATGCTCTCATGCTCGGTGTCTCTGCACTGCGCATGCTCCAATGATCTGTGTCTCTGCAGTGCGCAGCCTCTGATGGTCTGTGTCTCTGCACTGCGCATGCTGTGCTGGTCGGTGTCTCTGCACTGCGCATGCTCTGATGCTCGGTGTCTATGCTCTGCTGGTCGGTGTCTCTGCACTGCGCATGTCCATTGACCGTCCGGCTCTCCGGATTCGCCGCTGGAGACGGCTTGAACGTTCACTCCGTCGGCTGCGTCTCGGGACTGGGACGCCCGCCCGCCAGGTGCGCTACGCTGCCCACGTGACTCCTCAGCTCGCTTTCACGTGATTATTGGGGTTCTCGTGGGGTGCGGGGAGGGGAAGGGGCTCTGGAGCCACATACCTCGGATCTAGGGGCTCACAGCAGCCACGGCTCTAAGGGCACACAGCAGCCACGGCTCTAGGGGCGCACAGCACACAGAAGCCACAGCTCTAGGGGCACACAGCAGCCACGGCTCTAGGGGCACACAGCAGCCACGGCACTAAGGGCACCCAGCACACAGCAGCCACGGCTCTAGGGGCGCACAGCAGCCACGGCTCTAGGGGCACACAGCAGCCACGGCTCTAGGGGGCACACAGCAGCCACGGCTCTAGGGGCACACAGCAGCCACGGCTCTAGGGGCTCACAGCAGCCACGGCTCTACGGGCGCACAGCACACAGCAGCCACGGCTCTAGGGGCACACAGCAGCCACGGCTCTAGGGGGCACACAGCAGCCACGGCTCTAGGGGCACACAGCAGCCACGGCTCTAGGGGCTCACAGCAGCCACGGCTCTACGGGCGCACAGCACACAGCAGCCACGGCTCTAGGGGCGCACAGCACACAGCAGCCACTGCTCTAGGGGGCACACAGCAGCCACGGCTCTAGGGGCGCACAGCAGCCACAGCTCTAGGGGCTCACAGCAGCCACGGCTCTAGGGGCGAGCAGCAGCCACTTGTACTAATGTTTGATCAAGGATAGGCATCCCCTACCGCGTAAACCCTGGGGAGTAACTAAAACAAATAAACAAGAAGATGTGGGTGACGCGGGACAAATTGCTGAGACACTCAAGCAAAATAAGTAACCATTGTATGGGAGCCCAAATGAGGGGATAGGCCAGATCAAGGATAATAAAATCAATTTATCTTTATTGTTTACATATCAAATCACATAACATATGGTACTGAATCCATCATAAAACAGCATAAAAACAGACAATCAATATAGAATATATACAGATAAAGTTCATGACAACCACCTAAGCTCCCTGCAATGCAGGATGAATACAAAGTGCAAAGTGCAATAGCCCCCCCAGGGAGAAAGGAAAGGGGAAAAGGGGAAACCAATCTACCGGGGAGGATCAGAGCAGATTGGAAAGGTGCAAAGAGTGAGAAGGGGAGCATAAAAATAAAAAAATGAATACCTTATTAAGGTCCTAATACTAACCCCAATCTCGAAATGCATGCACAGTTCAAAAAATAATTCTGAGTCTAGCTGCAACTATTCCAACAATTAAGAATAGAAAATAAGAAAAATTTGAGAAATGCAAAAATTACAAAATTACGACACCTCTCCAGTATCATATTCTAAAGTGACAGAAATTATTTATACAAATTAATGGACAAGCTTGCAGTGCAAGATATGTAAGAGGTGCCACCTGCAACGCTTGTCACAATTTCGACCTAAACAGTCAACCACCGGCACCTAGTGTGACTTCCACCATTCTCATGTGTCACGATTGGGTAGTTTCGACGACCTCAAAAATTGTCTAAGGCATCCGTCTCTTTTCGAAAAAAGAGAGGGATGGCTTAACAGTCGTCTTCCTCAGGACAGGACGCAAATGTTTGTAAAATATAGGAACAGCAATGGATTTATATGGTCAACGGAAAGGCGTCTTAAAGTTAGTCCTTGGGCCTCATTACGACCCAGGCGGTAAGTTACCGCCTGGGCCGTGACTTTACCACCATGGCGTAAACTTCGTTTACGCCATGGTGGTTGGCGGACTTATCGCCCCATTCCGACCTTGGCGGGGCGGTAAGTCCCCAATCCCCATTTACCCTTCCCCATTCCCATTTTTGCCCCATAGGGCATAATGGGAGTGGTGAAGGCGTTAATTACGCCACCGTAAATTACGGTGGCGTAATTAACTCCATGGTCCCTTAGCGCCATGGATTTTAACACCTGCTAAAAGCAGGTGTTAAATCCGCCATGGCGCTAAGGGACCTCGTACTCAGGCGGTAAGGGTCGGCGCTGTTTACGGCGCCGTAAACCCCTTACCGCCTGAGTTGTAATGAGGCCCCTTGTGTCCTTCCATGACCAGATTCTTCTTTTATGTATGTATATAGTCCTTGCCTTCCTTCTTTATCCAGTTCTTCACTAAAATATATCAGAGAATAGAAAGAAAAAAACAAAGGAAAAAAGAAAAACGGAAATATACCATGGTTAAAAACCGCATATTAAAAAAATCCTTGACCTAGCCTAGCAGCCCCACAAATGCTCCACATAACACGTTACGATATGGTGCTCCTCGAGAATCCAATCAATGCAATAAATACCTCCATAGAGTCATACTGCAGAATCTATAATAAGATTCGGGATGTAGAAATATATTCCACCCCACTAGACCCAGCGTGGATCTTCAATTAAATAAATCCAACCCACCAGGTGGTCGGCAGATGAGGGCCTAAATTAATACAATACCAGTGGCATATACATACAAAAAACAGGACAGCACGCCCAACCAATCATCCATACAACGTGGAAATCCAAACCTTGTGGAAATGGGAAAAAACCCCAGCTCCTCCTGGGTACAAACACAGGAAAGAGTGGACCCCTCAGTGATGGGGTATTATGGTGTCTTGATGGAGTGAAATTCACTTCATTGAAGAGAAGAATTCAATCTTGCTTCCACCAGCTAGATAGCTGCCGGCTGAAAAGAAGAAAAAGAGAGTGTCTAGCAAAGCAGCCACAGAGAGTACATAGGGCCTCATTACCCGGTAGGCGGTGAGCCATGGCGCTATTAGCGCCATGGCTCATGCCGGTAAAATACCGGCACCGCCTTGGCGGAAAGGGGATTTACCGCCCCATTCCAAGGTTGGAGGGGCGGTAACTCCCCTTTCCGCCATTGCCCTTCCCCATTCCCATTTCTGCCCCATAGGGCTCTATGGAAATGGGGAAGGCAATAATTACGGCACCACAATTTTGCGGTGCCGTAATTAGCTCCGAGGTCCCTTAGCGGGTTGGATTTTAACGCCTGCAAATAGCAGGCGTTAAATCCCCCAACCCGCAAAGGGACCTCGTAGTAAGGCGGTATGGATTTACCGGTATTTTACCGGTACCGGTAAATCCCTACCGCCATCCTTGTAATGAGGCCCATAGTCTTAGAGCACAAGAGACATCTATGAGTCATAGATCTATGTTAATGCCGACTTGCTGCCTAAACACATGTGTCCCATCCGCTGAACTGCTCTAATCTGATATGTTCGAATCAGTGAGCAGCAGTGTTGAGCAGCCATTGTGTATTACTGTAACCACATGAAAAGCAGGGCAGGGATATATTCCTGCATTCTTCCATTCAAATAGAGTTACGGCCTTGTCATAAAGTATGGAGCACGTTGGAACAGGCTCACCTTTAAGCCAGACTTGGCTTATGTCAGTACCGATTAGCCCCTATGGGGTGATGCTAGTTGGTGAACCGCGTCATCAACTGGCTCCGTAGCCATAAAACAGCCAAATGGTGTTAGCCACTATTTGCAAAAAAACATTTCCAGAGTCAGCAGCCGCATGCCGTCGTGGATGCACCTCGATGTGTTACCACGACAGTCAGTGCAGCCGCTGGTGCGGTATGTGTGCACCAGACGTGGCGTTCACTTCCTGAACCCCGTAAAGTATTGGTGGCCACCAAGATGGAGACGAGAGATGGAGGCAGAAAGAAGGAGAAAATGGAAAAGGGCAAACGTTTCCTTACCTTGTTCACGGTAGAAAAATGCATCTGTTCCGCGGGGCACTCGCTCGCTCAGTCGCAAGCACGGGAATACGGGACCATGTACGAGTCTGCGTGTGGTTTGTTCCGGCGGCCCTTGCATGTATCCCGAATGTTTGGAAGCTGGCCTCCCAGCTGCTATCGCTTCCTGAAATAGTGGAAACCTGAGAGTCACGTGATCTCTACTCGCGGTCATGTGACGTAGGATCCAACGAGTGGTTTCTTAAAGAGAAAGTAAACCTTGTATGTTACTCCATGTGTGTTCAGCAATGGGACCCTGATAGTACAAAAAAGGAGGGAAGAAGGAAAAAGGGGGGGGATGGAGGGGAAAGGAAGAGAAAACAACTCTCCCTCCAAAGGGGGAGGGGGGCTTCGGGACACTCAAACAGATCCTACTGTCGCGGTCCGTATATATCTGGCTATACAATCACTACCACCGTGTTATGATGCTTGTATCCTGGGAAGGATAGCAAAAGTTGACCATATGTCTCATGAAGCACTTATGAGTAAAGGAGGGCATAAGCTTGGACTCCACACAATATCAACCTAAGCAAGGCATTGTGTGTTCAATCTCGATCAAGATGGGACCATCAGAGCACTGTACCTGTAAAGGTGTGTGATGTCCTTACCCCTAAACCGGCCCCTTTATATTCAAGCAAGGCCCCAGGTCGTGCCCCAGCTGGGGCACCCACATTAAAAAGGGCAGAGGGACATCTATGTACCTTCAAGTAATGCAGTGGAGCCATTCTTCTTGGTGATTCAGACCCTTGTGATAACTATCAGTCTGGTACATCCACCATTGTTCCCGTTGGGAGAGTCTTGCTGCAGTATTGAGTCGATCCGTCCCTACAGCACGTTGAGAGTCTTGCTGCAGTATTGAGTCGATCCGTCCCTACAACACGTTCCAGCACCCACTACTTAAAGTCGTCGCAATTGTGTCCACACTCCAAAAAGTGTGATACTAGTGGGGCATTACAGGTGTTAAGGCGGATTCTCGACTTATGCTCTGAAATCCTAGTTTTTATAGGTCTTGCTGTTTTTCCTATATATGATTTCTTACATGGGCATATAATAACATAAATCACGTTGGTGGAGTTGTATGTAGTGTGTTGTTTGAGGGACCATGATCTCTCATTAATGATGACTGTGGAGCAGGCCGAAGTTGATTTGCATGCGTTGCAGAACCCGCATGGAAAGTGTCCTAGTATTGCTTGAAAACCCCATTGCGAATGAATGGTTGCTTGCTGGGGGACAGTTTTCATACAATCTGCTTGTGAGAGCCAGCCCTTGAGATTTCTGCCCTTTTTAAAAGCGAACAGCGGGCGCTCTAGATCAGGATTGTTAAGTTGGAGAAGATGCCAGTGTTTGTTTATCATATTTTTCAACTCTTTGTGATAAGAGTTAAAGGTAGTAGCGCATACAATGCGTTGATTAGTGATATCTGGCCTATTCTGCCCGGTGAGTAGGGTATCACGGTGTTGGTATCTGGCTCTTTTAAGAGTCTGTTTCAATAGGTATAGGGGGTACCCTCTAGCCATCAATCTCTTGGAGATAATGCCAGCTTGTATAGAATAGTCACTGGTTCTAGTGCAATTTCGCCTGGCTCTCAGAAACTGCCCATAGGGGATACTCTCCCTCAGGGCCTGAGGGTGAAAGCTATCAAATCGTAAAATGGTATTCCGATCTGTTTCTTTACGAAAAAAATCCACAAAAATGCGGTCTGTGTCAATCTTAATGGCCAGATCCAGAAATGGAAGTGAATTGTTGCTGGTTGACATAGTAAACTTTATATGTGGATTCAAGGTGTTAATCCATGGGAGAAAGGCAGTATAGTCGCCCTTTGTTGTATCCAGACAATAATTATATCATCTATATACCTCTTATAGAGACGCATGGCCGAGAGAAAGGGGTTGGAATCATGTAGAATGAGAGACTTCTCAAACTGCCATATATACAAGATCGCATAATAGGGGTGAAAGCCGCCCCCATCGCCGTGCCCTTGACCTGTAAATAGTATGTATTCTTAAAGCACACAGCAGCCGATGGCTCTAGGCGCTCACAGCAGCCACAGCTCTGGGGGCACACAGCAGCCACGGCTCTAGGGGCACACAACAGCCACGGCTCTAGGGGCACCCAGCACACAGCAGCCACAGTTCTAGGGGCACAAAGCAGCCACGGCTCTAGGGGCACCCAGCACACAGCAGCCACGGCTCTTGGGGCACACAGCAGCCACGGCTCTAGGGGCACACAGCATCCACGGCTCTAGGGGCACACAACAGCCACGGCTTTAGGGGCACACAACAGCTACGGCTCTAGGGGCACACAGCACCCAGAAGCCACAGCTCTAAGGGCACCCAGCACACAGCAGCCACGGCTCTAGGGGCACAAAGCAGCCACGGCTCTAGGGGCACCCAGCACACAGCAGCCACGGCTCTTGGGGCACACAGCAGCCACAGCTCTAGGGGCACACAGCAGCCACAGCTCTAGGGGCAGACAGCAGCCACGGCTCTAGGGGCACCCAACACACAGCAGCCACAGCTCTAGGGGCACACAGCAGCCACGGCTCTAGGGGCACCCGCCAGACAGCAACCACAGCTCTAGGGGCACCCAGGCCGGAGTTGCACCCACATGACCGTGATCACATGGCAGAGACATGCCATGGGGGCGGTGTTGCCCAGCAGGGGCACCGTCCAAATGCAGGGCCACGTGACAGGGCCTCAGCAGGCTGCGCCACACCAGCGTGGTGCCCATGAACAAAGGATGCAGGAGTCAGCTTGGGATCGACTGACGAACCGGAAGCGGCTCATTCTTTTCATTAAGTTGGTCACATGTTTGGCACCATGTTACGATTACATGAGTCTTGGGAGCTACCATTCTCCCGGGAGGCGTGACACATAACACTCCTCCTTTTTCATAACAACCAAACAACATAACAGGCGTGACGGGTTGCTACGGGAGTGGCAGTGTGTTTTACTGCTGGCGGGGGCTTTATGTGTTTGGCGTCGGGGAGGCTAACAGTGGTACGTGTGTGGTGGGTGCTCCTGTCTGCCGATATGAGTGGGCAATACTCAGGAGAAGGCGAGTGCAATTTACCTGCCTAACCTCTGGGTTTTCAATGCAGTTTTTGGTCCCGTCCAATACTCCAACCGATTGGCTACCGGCAGCAGTCTTTTACAGTCAATCGGGTGGAAGTGTTGGTGGGACCGCAAGCGGCGCACACTACATGAGCCCGCTGCTTGTGGGCAGCTTTTACTCATTGCTTTTTTTAATCCTTACCTTGCAGGACTGCACCGTGACTGAGTTGATCTGCAGATTCCACCGCCAGAGCCAGCCCACCCGGCCTCCTGCTGCTGTCCATGTGCCGTGCCTGAGATTGGGAGCCCGGAACCGAGGATCACCTAATTCAAGTAAGTGGATTAGTCTCTGCGGCAGTCACTGTAACGCTTACAGCAAATTGGCAAACATAATGCAGACTGGAGCAATAAAAATGTGCGTTTACTTCGCTTTCATTATTTTTGCCCAGTTTGCCATGGCTCAAGTCGAGGGTACAGGTAGAGCCCACCCACTTTTTTCAGAGGGTGTATTCACTCCCCCCAACTAAAATGAGAAACATTTCGAAGGACCTCTTTGAATTCCTAAATTAAAGCCGAACTCAGGTGTGGGGTGCAAGATGGAGAAAGGGCTGCTCCTGGGCGGGGTGATGCATTGGGCAGTAAGGGTACCCTTGGGTCTGCAGGGGTTGGTGGTGGTGTATCTGACAAGGGGGCCCTTAGGACTGGAGGGGGAGAAGTGAGGGAGAAAGATTACGAGGGGGATGTGGGAAAGAGAAATTGGGGGCGGGTGGTGGTCACCAGTCTCTGGTAGATGGTTTGGCGGTAGCCTGTGTTGATGATGGGGGGAGAAAGATGGGATCGCATGGGGATGAAAGCGGGGTGCTCCTTCGTAGTACATCCCATGTGGATCGGAGGGTGGAGGACAGTGGGTTTCTGGTGGTGTACAGCAGTAAGTAGGTGAGTCTGGGTTTGAACCTATGGAGGTAGAGTTGTGTTGGCAGATGTGTAGCGAGGCAGGACACACCAGGTAAGATTATGGGCCTCATTACACGGATGGCGGTAAGGATTTACCGGTACCGGTAAATCCTTACCACCTTACTACGAGGTCCCTTTGCGGGTTGGGGGATTTAACGCCTGCTTTTTGCAGGCGTTAAAAACCAACCCGCAAAGGGACCCAGGGAGCTAATTACGGTACCGCAATTTGCGGTACCGTAATTAGAGCCTCCCCCATTCCCATTGAGCCCTATGGGGCGAAAATGGGAATGGGGAAGGGCAGTGGTGGAAGTGGGAATTACCACCCCGCCAACCTTGGAATGGGGCGGTAATTCCCCTTTCCGCCAAGGCGGTGCCAGTATTTTACCGGCATGAACCATGGCGCTAATAGCGCCATGGTTCTCCGCCATCCGTGTAATGAGGCCCTATATGTAGATTTATTTGAGCATCAATCAGACAGATAGTTGAGACCCCCAACCAGCACAGCATCAGATCTCCAACTGCCTCAAATACAATACATAACAAGTGCCTAAATTCCATAGCAGTGCATTGTGACATCAACCGTGCAATGACCAATGACAGCACATCATGAATGCTCACCATCCCCATAGCAACACTTAACATTCCCCTAGTACTGTCAACCCATATATATAACACCCCCCCCCCCTTATCCGAAATAACAAAAAAAAATTACAAATGAAACCTAAATTTAACATAGCATAGAACAAATGATGGAAATATCAACATAACATCAACAGGCATTACACCGTTGGCATGGTACAAGGATCATTTGTGATACCTACTTTCTTATCTTCGCAACTCTTGATAAATTCCACATTTGGCCGCTTTCTATCCTAACGGCCCCCTTGAACACATGGACTACTCTAACAGGATCAGAATACAACAGATCTCCCTTCCTATTTATCACAGGTTTCCGTATTCTGATCCAATCACCTACCTCAACTGTTGTTGCCTTCCTCATGGGAGTTTTCTCATTCATCTTCTTGACCCATTTTCCCTTTTGTTCTTCCATCCTTTTCTTCACTTCCTCTACCACTTCATTCGTTTCCCTCACTCTACCCAGACAAGCAGGTGACATCACAGTGTTTCCCTTTCGCCCCCTCATCAGTTCGAAGAGACTTACCCCCGTTTCAGCATTTGGGGCCATCCGCAAAGCATACAGACGCTCTTTGACAGCAACACTACGGTCGCTACCACATGCACTTGCTCCTCGAATCCCTTCTAATATACATCGATTCATTCTCTCAACCATACCATCTTCTTGTGCAGTATCCCACATTTGAACACATATTCTTGAAATAATTTACCCTTGAATTGTGGACCATTGTCTGTGAGGAGGCTCCTTGGCAATCCCTCCATCTCAAAGACATTCGCTAAAAACTCCACAACGGATTGACTTGTAACATCCCTCAATATTTTAAACTCCGTCCACCTTGAAAAAATATCTATCAAGGCAATAACAAACCTTCCTCGTCCCTTACCCATATCAACAGGACCAAGAATATCAATGGCAAGATCCTGCCAGACACCTTCTGGTACCATCGTTTTTCTCACTGGCTGCACCACAGCTGAAATGTTTTTTCCTGATCTGATGCAAACTGCACATTCACCAACTGCTCTCTCGTTTTCACGGTCACAACACGGCCACCAATAATCAGCCTTTATAACATCCTTTGTCTTGCAGACGCCCACGTGACCACAGTGGGCAATTTCCACCAACCTTCTTCCCAAACTCCCAGGAACAACCAACTTGTCCCACCGATATAGTACGCCATCTCTCACAGACAATTCCAATCTCACTTCCCACAATGATCTTTCCTCTCCCGACAACAATCTCTTCCGGCCAACCTTCCCTGACAAAACCCATAACACGCCTCCATCTGTCGTCAGACTGGAAAGCTTCAACCCACTCTTCCTTCTGTATCACCCTTTCCGTAGTAGCAAATACCATATTTCCAACATCACCACATTTATCACCCTCCCCATCATCGCTACCCTCCACTATCAATCTTGAAGCATAATCCGCTTGTACATTGCTTTTACCAGGAACAACTTCCATATTAAATTTAAGACATTGTAACCTAGTTACCCAGCAGGCAACTCTCCTTGAAACTTTATCAAGACCTTTATTTTCAAAAATTGCCTTTAACGGTCTATGGTCAGTTCTCAAAGTGAATTCCTGACCCCACACAACATTTTTAAGTTTCTCAATTCCCCAATGACACGCTAAGGCCTCCTTTTCTAGAACCGAGTAATTCAACTCAGCCCCTTTCAACATCCGGGAAGCATGTAACACCACACCTTCAGTACCATCCGCTCCCACTTGGGACATAACAATGCCAATCCCCATTTCGCTAGCATCTACCGATAGAATAGTCCTCTTCCTGGTGTCGTACATAGCTAATGGTTTCGCCATATCGATTCTCAATTTTATTTCTTCAAATTCCTTTTGGCAGCTCCTATCCCAATCAAACTCAACACCTTTCTTTAGCAAAGCTCTCAAATTTGTTACTTTATCCACAAAGTTTTCTACAAAACGATGATAGAATTCTATGGTACCTAAAATGATCTCAATTCTGCCTTGTTTCTCGGAACTTGCATTCTTCTTATCCCATCAACCAAATCTCTCCTTGGTTTAAGGCCTCCCTCCGATATTTCATGGCCCAAATACTCCACTGTACGGGTGCAAAAGACACACTTCTGTGCTCGTAACGTAATTCCACGATCTTTGGCCCTCATTACAACCCCGGCGCTAAACCATGGCGCTATTAGCACCATGGTTGGTGCCGGTGTTGTAACGAGTCCGCCATGGTGAAATACCGCCCCATTCCAAGGTTGGCGGGGCGGTATTTCCCCATTTCACCATGGCCCTTCCCCATTCCCGCCCCATAGGGCTCAATGGGACTGGGGAAGGTGCTAAGTACGGTACCGCAAATTGCGGTACCGTAATTAGCACCGAGGTCCCTTTGCGGCACCCTACTTTAATGGCTGATAAAACCAGCCGTTAAGGTCGGGTCCCGCAAAGGGACCTCGTAATCAGGCGTTAAGGGTTTAACGGCGCCGACACCTTTTACGGCGCTGTTAAACCCTTAACGCCAGGGTCGTAATGACCCACTTTGACTATCTTTAGGACCTCTTCCACTTTTTCCCTCAATGCCTCCTCAGTTTTCCCACACACTAACACATCGTCTTGGAAGCACCAGACATCACTCACTCCCTTTAGTAACTTGTCCATCACTTTTTGAAACACTGATGAAGCAGATATTAGCCCAAACGACATGCGTTGGAATTGATATATCCCCTCATAAGTAATAAATGCTGTAAGTTTCCGCGATTCAACATCTAAATCAATTTGATGATATGCACTTGCCATATCTAGCTTTGCGAAGAACCTAGCATTACCAATTCGACTCAGTAATTCGCCCATATTGGGAAGTGGGTGTCGGTCAGCTATAACACACTTATTTAATTCCCTCAAGTCTATACAAACTCTCAATTCTCCACTAGGCTTTCTTACCACCACAACTGGGGAAATCAACTCTACAGCATTAGCTGGTTCAATGATACCCGCCTTTTCCAATTTCATTAGTTTGTCCTTCACAGCATCACGCATTGTCATAGGCAACGGTCTGAGTTTTGCACATACAGGCTTACTCCCATCCCTCAACGTAATTTTGTGTACCATACCCCTGAGATATCCTACCCCATTATTGAAGACTTTGGGATATTTCCCTATCAAGTCATTGCCAACATCTCCCACTTTGCCAGCTCCCCTCACATTACCAATATTCAGGACTTGTTCTTCGCTATTAGGATCCAGTTTGATGCCCAATCCTCTTTGTTCTCTCCACCCGAGTAAGGTTTCCCCTTTCTTTGTAACATATATTTTGCCATATGTCGTTCTCCCTTTAAAACTGAAATGCGCCATGCAGCATCCCAACAACTTTATTTTCCCACCATTATAATCTCCAGGATTCTTATCAGATGGGATTAAATCTTCCATTCGACCATGTACTATGTCTTCATAGGTAACCCTCGACATCAGTGTAATCTTTGAGCACGAGTCCGCTAACATTCTTACTTCTTGTCCATTCACCTTAACCCACGCAGCAGGATGTTCGCACTCATCACTCTCCGAACATTTTACCATATTAACTGTGACCACCTCATTCTCGGACTCTTCACCTTCTCCTGACGACCCGACCTCACAATTCTCAACAAACATGGTCCCCTTTGCCCCACTAATACGATAATTCTTACAGCTGTTTTCAAAATGCCCCCACTTCTTACATTTATTGCAATTTGCTCGTCGGCCAAGACATATTGGCGAAGTTTATAAATGGCGTGCACTTCCACACCTAAAACATAAACGTTCATCTCTTCTTGGACCTCTATGCGCAACATCCTTCTGTGTATTTTTATTACTCAGTAGAGCTTGACTTGCCCCACTCTTGCTCTGAGCAATGTCATTCCCTCTTACATGCTTGTTTCTCGATTTTCATTTTTCCTTAGTACCCCCTTTCTTACTGTCACCAATCTTCAAAACTTCAATAGGCTGCAAAGATTTTGACTCTTTAGTACTCAATTTTGCCACACACTGTAAAGTGTGTTCTATCCTCTTAGCAATACTTATAACTTCATCTAAATTGGGATCATCCTTCAGCCACACCTCCTCCCTGATGTTATCATTTGAACAATGTAACATGAACTGATCCCTTATATGTTCGTCCAACAACCCACCAAATTTGCAATTCAATGACAAGTGGCTCAAAGCTGTAATATATTCTTCTACTGTCTCGCCATCATGTTGGAATCTCATTCCAAAATGGTATCGTTCCAACACAGTGTTGATTTTTGACTCAAAATGTTTATCTAGTTTAAGCAAAGCATAGTCAAAGTCATTACCACCCCCTTCCATGTCCAATTTCGCAACATCAGGCAGTGTTTCATAAATTCTTTGCCCTTCATAGCCCAAAAAGTGCATTAACATGGATACCTTCCTCTCCCTAGACATTCCATTGCCACAAGTTGCCTTAACATAATGTAAAAATCCCCTTTTCCATGGGCCCCACTTGATTCTAGGTGGGCCTGGGGTAGGCATGAACATTTGCTGCTCAGGGACACCAGACATAGCCATGTTAACAGTATCCTCTATAGCTTGTTGTGCTCTTCTTCACACGTGCCACCCGAAAATTTTATTCCATTTCTCCAACCTTAACAGAAAACACTGACTTAACACTACACCCGTATGTACCCAAATACAACGTGCAGACGTAGTCAGCAAATAATGCTTCTTTGTAAAGATGCCACGTTCCTCCTCACCTGGACCAATGTCAGTAAGTTACACCTTTTACTTCAGTCGGATAACATGTTGGCGCCTTCCCAAACGGGCCCTGGGCGGGTGGTGAATCTCCTTGATGCTTCCCAAGATCAGAGCATGGTTCCAACACTCTGAGGCAAGCTGCGTCCAAACCAACGAAAAAAAAAAGTGATGCTGTCACGTGACCAAGTACGCACTCGCCGTCAATGTACCAAATGTGCATCACGTAAGAAGGCGTTACGTCTCCAGGAGGAGGAGACCGGAATCGCCCATACCTCGCAGCGCACCGAGACAATCCGCTCGATCCAGATACGACTCGTTGAGAGCAACAACACTCCCCGCTCCGTTCCGCACTCGTGGCGTCACTCCGGCAGACAGTCCCGTGGCAACACATCAGCTGTGTCCTGCAACCTGCAACATAAGTCACCGGCGGTCGCGTCGCAACCCAACAACACCTGGGGTCGGAATCCACAGACCTCTGCCCCCGCAGGTATCGGGCAACGTCACACAGTGCCTGCCACACCGTACAAAGAGCAAGCAGCGATCCACTCTTCCAGGACCGCTCCGATGGGAAGAGGGCTAGAACAAGCGGATTTGTGATCGTTGAGTGGACTCCCAGGACACAGATTGGGCTGCAACGTTTTGCCGGGTTGGGGGTCTCAGGACCAGGTACTCCTTCACCATCAAGGCTAGCGCGGGCTCTCCTCACCGCTCCTGAGTGCTCCTCATTCTTCCATCTCATCATCGTCGCCAATGTAGCGAGGCAGGACACACCAGGTAAGATTATATGTAGATTTATTTGAGCATAAATCAGACAGATAGTTGAGACCCCCAACCAGCACAGCATCAGATCTCCAACTGCCTCAAATACAATACATAACAAGTGCCAACGTTCCATAGCAGTGCATTGTGACCTCAACCGTGCAATGACCAATGACAGCACATCATGAATGCTCACCATCCCCATAGCAACACTTAACATTCCCCTAGTACTGTCAACCCATATATAAAACAAGTTGGTTATAAAGTCGGCAAAGCCCGATCAGGATCTTATTGGAGTTAGACCCTTTGTGGTATCAGAGTGGGTCCGGAAAGGGATTGGTGCTGTGCAGTCTGTCTAGGTAATCAATGGGGGCATTTGTTGGTTAATGGTGTGGGTCAGGAGACCAGGAACAAGGCATTGGATTTGGGCTGTCCTGGGAGACATCCTGTTTCAGTGTTGTGTGTAAGGGGGTGATTTATGGGGTAACTCTGTGTGTGCCTAATAAGGATATTGTGAGTTCCTTGTAGGAGTTGGGGTTTTTGGCGGTGTGGCGGTTGGGTAGGAAAGGCCCTGATGGGGGTTAATTTCTACGACGGTGGCTATTCGGTTTGGGGGGTGTGAGGTGCCGGAGCACGTATTTTTGGGGATCAGTGTTTTAGGGTGAAGCCATATGTTCCAGCCCCTCTTCAGTGCTATAAGTGTACGGAGTATGGCCACGTGGTTGGTGGTGGTCCCCATGATATTAGGGATTGTGTCTCGGTATGTACACCAAAGTGTTGCAAATGTGGTGGGGATCATGATGCTTCCTTTAGGGGGTATGTTGCGCAGGTGGAGGCCTGTAAGGTTGTGTGTACGAACGTGAGCATAACATCAGTTATGCTGCAGCAGTTCCTAAGGTTCGGGCGGAGCGAGTTCTTGTGGTGGATAGTCCTGCTGTAGTGCTGAAGCAGGCGGGGGAGGTTCATTCTTTGTGGTTGAGGTGGTGATTGGCGGGGGTGACACTATCAGAATGGCGTATTTGTTGTGTTTTATTATAGCAACTATTAATATGACCCCAGAGTGTCAGTCAAAATTGGACAGGTTGCAGGCAGTGGTGAAGGCCACAAACATGTATTTAAACATTGGAAATATCACAGATGAGGATATTCGTAGGTTGATGAGTGGTGATGACGTCCCCTGTGAGGGTTTGGTGGTATGAGGTTTTGGCAATGGAATGCGAGGAGTTTGCTGGGGAATGGGCTTCAAGTTTCATTCATGGGAATGGTTCAAGAAGGAGTTGTTGAGGGTTGGTGATGTTGACGTTGTGTGTGTTCAGGAGACGTGGATGAGAGGGTATTCATTTCTGTTTTCCGGGGTATGTGTTGTTTAGGAAGGATAGAGTGGCGGGCCGTGGGGGAGGGGTTTGCATTTTGGTGAAGAATGCTATTCAGTGTTCCATCATTGAGTTTGGAGGGGAGTTGGAGATGATTGGTGTGAGGTTGTTTGTGGGTGATGAATGTGTTGGTTGTTTTGAATTTTTACTTGGGGCAGAGCGACAGATATGTTTTTTTGTGGTGATTTTAATTGTCACAATACGTTGTGGAATAGTTCTGTGACAGACGTTAATGGGGCTAGTCTTGAGGTGTTGGCTGATGAGAGTGGGCTTGTTTTATTGAACTCTCCAGGGCATACTAGGACTGATGTTCATACGGTTAAGGGGTCTTGCCTGGATTTGACCTGGGTATCAGCTTCTTTGGTTTTTAAGTATGTGTGGAAACTGAGGACGGCTGGGGAGATGGGAGTGATCATGGGTTTATATCCGTAGAGGTAGATATCAGGTTGGTGAAGTCAGCAAGTCCTGCCCCGAGGGGTTGTAACTTCCCTAATTTGGATTGGGTGAAGGTTGGAAAGTGGTGTGACAGGGTTGGGTGCTGCTCAGGGGGCGGGTGTGCCGCCCACTGTGGATGAGTTAGATTTGGCTCTGGTAGGGACCTTTCGGAGTGTTGTGACGTACCTGGCCCCGGCATGAGGTAAGCTCTTCCGGAAACCTGAGGTCCTGTGATGGTCGTCAGATTTTACAGTGGCTGTTCAGATTATGAAGACGAATCGGCTGAAGGCCATGCGTGCTAAAGTGGTGGCGGACATTATCGCGTATAAAAAGGCTAGGGCACTGGTGCAGAGGGTGATTCGTTGTCATAACAGGGTTTGAGAAGGGAGGAGCTGAGTGCTAGGTATTGGGTGAGATGGAAGTCCCTCATTGTGTGGCATCGTGTGAAGAAGTGTCTGGTGGTTAATTGGTCGCATGCCTATAAGAGTGGGAGTTGGGAGAGGAAAGTGGGACTTTTGGGTTCCATATGAACAGGTTGGTGAAACAAATGGGGGGGGGGGATTTGTGTATGGTAGAAGATGTGGTGCCGGTTTGGTTGCAGCATGATCCAATTATCTGTTTGGATTTGGCAAAGGTGGTGGTCAAGAAGAGTGGTGATTGGGGGTGATTAAGAGATTGGCGGTGCAGTATGTGGGGGGAAAGTTGGCGCTCAGGTATATACGGATGGTTCCATGGACCCGGAGAGGAACAGGGTTGGCATGGCTTGCTATTTTCGGACGGATGAGGAGGTTTGGGTGGTTAGGTTGTCGGATAATGTGTCTGTCTGCACGGCAGAGTTGATGGCTGTTAATACGGCAATGCTTCCGATTATGGGGATACAATTGGCTAAGGTGGTGGCGTTTGTGGATTCGATGAGTGCATTCTTGGCAATCAAAGAGGGGAATTGTGTTAGGGGGGATATAGTTGTGCTCATTAGACAGCGGTTAGAGGAGTGTGTTGCGGGGGTTACTGTGGTGGAGTTGGCTTGGGTCCCCAGTCATTGTGGGGTCTTGGGTAATGAATTGGTGGATCGGGCTGTTTATGGGGCGACGCTGTTGGGGAAGGTGGATGTGGAAGTCCCGTTGAGTGTGGCTGAGGTACATGTGATGGTGCGTGCGTGACAAGATTCAGGATATGTGGCAGGATCAGTGGGATATGAGTTTGAAGGGGCAGCAGTTGTGTGCAGGGAGGTGCATGCTCGGGTGTTTGATGGGGTGTAGAGTTGGCTCGAAGGGAGGAAATTATTTTGAATCGCGTTAGGGTGAGTCATGCAAGGTTGGCAGGGTGGAAGTGTATGATGGGTAGAGTTGCCTCGGCGGCATGTCAGGCTTGTGGTTACCCGGAGACAGTGCCTTATTATATGTTGGATTGCGTGAGGTTTCATGTGCAGAGGGAATCGCTCAGAGTTGGGATGAGTGGCTTTGGGGTGGTTGTGCAGGGGTTATCTGATCTGTTCAGTTGGAAAAGAAGAGGGGTGCAGGATAAACAGAGTAGGCTCCTGCTTCAGTTTGCGCGGGAGACGGGAAGTGGGAAGAGGTCTAGTGGGGATGGTTGGCTGATTGGTGCTTATTTTGGTGAACATCATCTAGTTCGCTGGAAATCGCTGGCTCCGGGTTTCTGGAGTCACCCCAAGAAGAAGAAGAAGCTGCTGCTGGAGACGCTTGTTAGGGGAACTCAGCGCCTCTGTGGGTTCTGAGTGGTGGGGGTGTTCCTGGCACCGCCCCCTGGTTTCTTGCTCATTCAGATCTCAAAAGCTGAATCCTGGGCTGGGAAACGCAGCACAAGCGATGAAGCAGTCATTCTGCCATCATTTCCTGGAGGTGAGCTGCAGGTGCCTGACACACTGAGCTGCAGTGAGAGGAGAGTCTTTGCAAGATAAATGGAGTCTTGGCTTTTCCCTCCCAAACTTTCCATTCAGCCTTTCTCCTGTGAGTGTGATGGGGGGTGGGGGAGGCTGTGATTGTGTGGGGGCAGGAGGTAGGGGGCGGGGTCCATTAAGCCTTTCTCCTGTGAGTGTGATGGGGGGTGGCTGTGATGGTGGGGGAGGGGGTGGAGGGGGGTACCCGGCTCCTTCTCTGGTCATTTCCATTATACATTGTATCCTTCATGCAAATGCTTGCAGTGTTTAATTTAGATCATTCTTATTGTAGATGAATTAATCACTTGATAATGTTTGCTTTCTCCAGACCTGGGTACTCCATTGGTGTGTCGTCCTGTTCAGCAGAAGGTACAGAGGGGCATTGTGCAGACACATTTGTCTTTCTACCCAATCCAAAGAAATGCTGAGATCCAAGAATCTCGGCCCTCCCTTACAGCCCATCATCACAAACCATAGCATGACATGCTGGACGCAAGAATTTCTGCCCGCCTGTTCCCTTTTCTCCATAACCTCCCATAGCTTCCGTTCCCCTGTCACAAACCATAGCTTGATAGCTTCATATGCTGACCCCAAGAGACTCTGCCCCCACACCCGCAGGTGTACGGGCTGTAGTATAGACATAGAGCACAGAGCAAATACATCTACTCCAGCATAGGCACTGGACCCGGTCTAACAATAGCTGGTACGAGGCAGGTGTTGTACGTGCATTCGTGGAAGTGCTTCTGAAGTGCTGTTTCACTGTCCCACGCTGTCCAGGCTCTAACACCCTGCAAAAGGAAACAACTTGGTGCGGGCTAAAGACGGTGGGGGTCATTACAAGGTTGGAGGTAGCCATGGCACTATTAGCGCCATGGTGTTAGGCAGAAACCTGTGCAGTTCCCTCTGGGACCACTGCGAAAGACTTAAGACTACAGGTGTTTGGCAGTAAACCCACTTGGTAGCAGTCTGTACCTCACAGATTCACTTGGTAGCTGTGGCTGAACAGTCAGACTTCCCTCAAGAAGAGTTAGGCAGTATACAGAGTATTCACAATAGGTCAAAAGAACATAGTAGAACAAGTAAACACTGAGCAGAGCTTGGTGTAAAAGAGATATAATTATTTATTTAAAACCACATCTAGAAAAACACACAGGCATTAATAGTAAGCAATTCAAAAACACACGGTCACTAAAAGATATACACTCCCTTAAAAGAATATTAGACAAGTCTTAAGTAAAGCCCCACTTATTTCCAGACAGCGGTGAGCGCTTAACACAGATGGCACTCTAATAATCTGTTTAAAAAGGGAGAGAAAAGCAGAGTATAATACGAAACAGATCCCAACACTTTCATAAGAACAAAACAAGAGAGGAAGGCAAGTAAAACCGTGAAGTTAGAGTTCAGAAGGCCGGATCCACTTTAAGAGGATCAGAACGAAATTTGTCCAAGGTCGCACGCTTGAAGTGCACAAGAGTCTTGCAAAGGTTCAAAAAGAGTTGGACCAAAAGAAAGGGACCAGTTAGAAGGTCAAGGCGGCCAGCCCAGTCCAGAAGGTTAAGGGGTTATTATTACCTTGTAGCAATCTTTAGAAAGGGAGGCCTGGCGGACACGGTACCTTAAAGTGGTGAGAATACTCCAGCGGGGGCAGTTGTTCCTGGTAGCGGATGCAAGTCGGTGCTTCGTCCGGGGGAAGAGAGGATCTCGTTGGGGAGGAAGACAGGAGTCCGTTACACTGCCAGGGAAGAAACCAGCCACGGAGTTCTCAGGTAAAAGGAGCGGTCCTTTTATTTGCGGTCCAGTGGTAAGTGGCTATCCGGTTGCCGGGGTGCTTGGCACGGGCAATTCGACCACAAGACGGCCTGGGATGCGAAGAGAAGAAGGTAAACTGGTTGTGCCCACCAGTCAGGGGAAGAAGCCTCTCCAGCCGGGAGATCTTCTCTGTCGTCGGGAAGTGGTGAGTCGGTTCCGCAGGGCTCCGCCAGTAGTGTCGTCGTGGTAGGTTGGCTCAGCTTCTCCCTTGTCAGATTCTCAGGTCCTGTGGCGTCTTCTGAAGTTCCAGTCCTCAAAGCCCTGCTTTTATGCAGCACAACCCCATTCACTCAGCCTAGCTGTCAATCAAACATGCTAAGTGGTGAGCCGGCCGGCTCACCACTTGGGCCAATCACACAAGAGTGCGACTTGGGTTACCAAGGTAACTCAGTCCAGGTTGCCTAAACCCCCTCCTACACCTCCTGTGGTACCCAGACAGAGTGGCACCACTTTTGGAGGCTTCTGTGGAGAAGCCCGCCAAAAAGTGGAACAAAGGGCTCGACTTGGGTTGGAGTCACAGAAGAGAACACAAACGCCGTTTTAGAATCGAGTCGTGGCAAAAATACCAACCGGCGAAATAATATTAAATAAATAAACCGGCGGTATGTTCGAGGCTATGGGCCTCATTACAAATCAGGCATTAAGGGGTTAACGGCGCCGTAAACGGCGCCGACCCTTAACGCCTGATTCCGAGGTCCCTTTGCGCCATGGTGAGTTTAACGCCTGCTTTTTGCAGGCGTTAAAATCCATGGCGCTAAGGGACCATGGAGCTAATTACGCCACCGTAAATTACCCTATGGGGCAAAAATGGGAATGGGGAAGGGTAAAATGGGAAATGGGGATTTACCGCCCCACTCACCTTGGAATGGGGCGGTAAATCCGCCATCCACCATGGTGTAAACATAGTTTAAACATACAGGCCGATTCATGGAATAAATGTGCGCCGGAATTTCCGGCGCAGAGGGGCCAATACGTGCGCTGCGCCGAAAATTAGCGAAAAGCGCAGGGAAACCAGCGCACGTCGATTCATGGAAGTCCGTGCGCAAGAAAAGCAGAGGACGTGCGCTGAAAAAGCGCGCGGCGCAGGCCGGCGCACAGGTCAACCAACGTCGTGCGCCACGGCCACTGCGCTATCACTCCGAGCGCAGCGCACAGCTCTAAAGTAGGCGGAACACAGGGCGGGACACTCGGAATGGGGAATAAAATGGGGCACAACACTCGGAATGGGGAAGAATGTGGGCGGCACGGGGTAAGTATAGGAGGCAAGTGCGCGGAACGCCCACACGCTCGCATACAACACGTATTCATGGAATAGAATAGGGCAAAAAAGCGCACGCTCAAAGCAGCGCACAGGCACAAACAGGCACAAACACGACCGCCACAAGAAAGCAGGCGGTAGCGTCTCTGCGCCTGCAAGAAATGTGCGCTAAAAGGTGCGCCAACAAATAGCACCTATATACAGACATGATCAATGTCCAATACTGTGGCCCTCCAGGACAAATGACGTACAAAGGGGTACCCACAAACACAGACACGCGCTGAGAGAAAAAATAAACGTGTGCGTGCATACCGGGGTGCGCGGGAAGTTGCACACGCGATATGGCCGGGTACGTGGATTACAGGGGTGCGCGGGAAGTTCCACACGCGATTAGTCAGGGTACGTGGATTGCAGGGGTGCGCGGGAAGTTCCACACGCGATATGGCCGGGTACGTGGATTGCAGGGGTGCGCGGGAAGTTCCACACGCGATTAGTCAGGGTACGTGGATTTCAGGGGTGCGCGGGAAGTACCACACGCGATATGGCAGGGTACGTGGATTTCAGGGGTGCGCGGGAAGTCCCACACGCGATATGGCCGGGTACGTTGATTTCAGGGGTGCGCGGGAAGTCCCACACGCGATATGGCCGGGTACGTGGATTTCAGGGGTGCGCGGGAAGTTCCACACGCGATATGGCCGTGTACGTGGATTTCAGGGGTGCGCGGGAAGTTCCACACGCGATATGGCCGGGTACGTGGATTTCAGGGGTGCGCGGGAAGTTCCACACGCGATATGGCCGTGTACGTGGATTTCAGGGGTGCGCGGGAAGTTCCACACGCGATATGGCCGGGTACGTGGATTGCAGGGGTGCGCGGGAAGTTCCACACGCGATTAGTCAGGGTACGTGGATTTCAGGGGTGCGCGGGAAGTACCACACGCGATATGGCCGTGTACGTGGATTTCAGGGGTGCGCGGGAAGTTCCACACGCGATATGGCCGGGTACGTGGATTTCAGGGGTGCGCGGGAAGTTCCACACGCGATATGGCCGTGTACGTGGATTTCAGGGGTGCGTGGGAAGTTCCACACGCGATATGGCCGGGTACGTGGATTGCAGGGGTGCGCGGGAAGTTCCACACGCGATTAGTCAGGGTACGTGGATTTCAGGGGTGCGCAGGAAGTTCCACACGCGATTAGTCAGGGTACGTGGATTGCAGGGGTGCGCGGGAAGTTCCACACGCGATATGGCCGGGTACGTGGATTTCAGGGGTGCGCGGGAAGTTCCACACGCGATATGGGCGGGTACGTGGATTTCAGGGGTGCGCGGGAAGTCCCACACGCGATATGGCCGTGTACGTGGATTTCAGGGGTGCGCGGGAAGTTCCACACGCGATATGGCCGGGTACGTGGATTGCAGGGGTGCGCGGGAAGTTCCACACGCGATTAGTCAGGGTACGTGGATTTCAGGGGTGCGCGGGAAGTACCACACGCGATATGGCCGTGTACGTGGATTTCAGGGGTGCGCGGGAAGTTCCACACGCGATATGGCCGGGTACGTGGATTTCAGGGGTGCGCGGGAAGTTCCACACGCGATATGGCCGTGTACGTGGATTTCAGGGGTGCGCGGGAAGTTCCACACGCGATATGGCCGGGTACGTGGATTGCAGGGGTGCGCGGGAAGTTCCACACGCGATTAGTCAGGGTACGTGGATTTCAGGGGTGCGCGGGAAGTTCCACACGCGATTAGTCAGGGTACGTGGATTGCAGGGGTGCGCGGGAAGTTCCACACGCGATATGGCCGGGTACGTGGATTTCAGGGGTGCGCGGGAAGTTCCACACGCGATATGGCCGGGTACGTGGATTTCAGGGGTGCGCGGGAAGTTCCACACGCGATATGGCCGGGTACGTGGATTGCAGGGGTGCGCGGGAAATTCCACACGCGATATGGCCGGGTACGTGGATTGCAGGGGTGCGCGGGAAGTTCCACACGCGATTAGTCAGGGTACGTGGATTTCAGGGGTGCGCGGGAAGTACCACACGCGATATGGCAGGGTACGTGGATTTCAGGGGTGCGCAGGAAGTCCCACACGCGATATGGCCGGGTACGTTGATTTCAGGGGTGCGCGGGAAGTCCCACACGCGATATGGCCGGGTACGTGGATTTCAGGGGTGCGCGGGAAGTTCCACACGCGATATGGCCGTGTACGTGGATTTCAGGGGTGCGCGGGAAGTTCCACACGCGATATGGCCGGGTACGTGGATTGCAGGGGTGCGCGGGAAGTTCCACACGCGATTAGTCAGGGTACGTGGATTTCAGGGGTGCGCGGGAAGTACCACACGCGATATGGCCGTGTACGTGGATTTCAGGGGTGCGCGGGAAGTTCCACACGCGATATGGCCGGGTACGTGGATTTCAGGGGTGCGCGGGAAGTTCCACACGCGATATGGCCGTGTACGTGGATTTCAGGGGTGCGCGGGAAGTTCCACACGTGATATGGCTGTGTGCTCCCAGGCATTACCTGTACACCCTCCACGGCCCCTGCAGGCAGCACACACCACAGGGAACTACCCTGCACACCTGCTCATGTCTCCCACCACCCCCACCCCCCATCCACCAGGGACACCCTCCACCAGGCCCCCACCCATGTCTCCCACCACCCCCACCCCCCATCCACCAGGGACACCCTCCACCAGGCCCCCACCCATGTCTCCCACCACCCCCAGCACTGTGGGGAACCTGCCAGCAGGCCCCCACCCATGTCCAACCCATGTCTCCCACCACCCCCACCCCCCATCCACCAGGGACACCCTCCACCAGGCCCCCACCCATGTCTCCCACCACCCCCAGCACTGTGGGGAACCTGCCAGCAGGCCCCCACCCATGTCCAACCCATGTCTCCCACCACCCCCACCCCCCATCCACCAGGGACACCCTCCACCAGGCCCCCACCCATGTCTCCCACCACCCCCAGCACTGTGGGGAACCTGCCAGCAGGCCCCCACCCATGTCCAACCCATGTCTCCCACCACCCCCACCCCCAGCACTGTGGGGAACCTGCCAGCAGGCCCCCACCCATGTCCAACCCATGTCTCCCACCACCCCCACCCCCAGCACTGTGGGGAACCTGCCAGCAGGCCCCCACCCATGTCCAACCCATGTCTCCCACCACCCCCACCCCCCATCCACCAGGGACACCCTCCACCAGGCCCCCACCCATGTCTCCCACCACCCCCAGCACTGTGGGGAACCTGCCAGCAGGCCCCCACCCATGTCCAACCCATGTCTCCCACCACCCCCACCCCCCATCCACCAGGGACACCCTCCACCAGGCCCCCACCCATGTCTCCCACCACCCCCAGCACTGTGGGGAACCTGCCAGCAGGCCCCCACCCATGTCCAACCCATGTCTCCCACCACCCCCACCCCCCATCCACCAGGGACACCCTCCACCAGGCCCCCACCCATGTCTCCCACCACCCCCAGCACTGTGGGGAACCTGCCAGCAGGCCCCCACCCATGTCCCCCTGGCCCCAGGTCCTGACGATACACAATCATGGCAGTAATGGCCAGCATACCCAGCACAAACACCCAGGCAAGGATTGCATGCACCCACATAGTGAATACAATCACATGACACAACCCCAAAGGCAAGTATGCAAAAGAACACATGTCTGTCACACACACATACACAATGGGTGCAAGTGAATGTCAAAACCCATATCATGACATGTAAGAAACCAAAGAGAAAATAACACAAGTGTAAGATAATATAAAAATGTATTAAAAACACAAATCAAGTAAACCAATAAAACATACAACTATGTGGCAAAGTAAATAAAAGGTCCATGTCCGAGAACAAAAATGATAAACCAAAAAACAAAGGATTAAAAAATCAATAGAATTTGTCCAAAGCAAAACCATGTAGTAGGAAATCAAAGAAAAACCATTACGTCATGGTGTAAACAATAAAAAAATTAAAAAATGTATCTCCCAAAATATAACAATATATACAGGAATGTTCCAGGGTCCATGAGCCCAACAGCACAAATGAAACCTAATACTAACTAATAAAATAAATATGTACAAAAAAGTGGCCATTGTCCGAGCGGTCCAAAATAATAAAAATAAATAAAGGAAACCTAGCACTAACTAACTAAAAAACTATATACAAAGGCAGCGGGCTAGTCCTGCGGCTCACTTGGTGATGCTGGCCAGGGCATCCTCGAACTCCATGTCAATGTCCTGGAGGCGGGACTCTGTCCTGGCCCCGAGGTCTCGCAGGGACAACCCCATGTGCCCACCAAAATCCCTGCGAGCCTCCTCGAGGCACTCAGCCCGCCTCAATGCCCGATGCATGGAGATCTCCGCCCTGGCCATGGCGAGCCGCTCCTCTTCCGCCCGCTGCCGCTCCGCACCTATCCGCTGGCCAAACTCCTCCCACACGGAACACACCGCCATGCCAGGGTTGCCCTGCCCTCCGGCCGATGCCTGCCCCTCTGATCTTGATGGCCCTGAGCCATGATGCCTCCCACGTCGAGCCCGCTGCTGCCTCCGACGCCACTGCCTCTGCCAGCACGACGGCATCCAGGCTGATGGTAACCACCGACGCCGTCGTGCACGTGCCCTGCCCGATGATGCCGGCACATCTTCCATCTGCTGGGGTCCACTTGCTGTGTCGTCCACCCCTGCTGGACCTCCGACTCCCAACTGTGGCAGGGATGGGATCCCCACCGAGCTGGCTGCATTGGTCGGGGCAGGTCCACAGGGGGCCATGGTGGCATCTGGGCCGGAAGACGGCAAGGAGAACGACCGTTGGATAGCCTGCACAGAGGAGGAGAGGGCCGTCAGATTGGCCAACACATGCAGGAACCCCCCGAACATGGCCGATCCCAATTGGGCCACGTCGGCACGGTGCACTTCGTGATGACGTGCGTGCTCCTCCCGGGAAGCACGCACGTCATCACGAATCACAGCCGTGCGCATCGCGACCCCAATCAGGACCTGCTCCACGCGGCCAGGGGTTCCCACGGCCGCAGGTGGAGGGGAGTCAGTTGACATGGACATCCCCACTACCTGCGGACGGGCCTGGGACGGGGCATCCCTGCTGGTGCATGGTGGTGCACTCACAGGGTCAGGGACAGCGACATGCACAGGCACCTCCACGGTGACCTGTGCTGCCTCCTGCCCCTGGCCCTGGACTGCACCACTTGCACCAGCAGGGATGCTCCCACCAGGCCCCATGTGTGCACCAGTGTCGGCCTCCTCCTCCTCTGTGCAAACCACCAACCTGGATGGCTCCTCACCGTCTCCCGCCGTAGCAGGCCCCTGTGGGGGCTCACCCACCCCTTCCGCTGCAGCCGTGGGGGCATCCCCGCCGCCTTGCTCCACAGCGCCGTCTCCGCCCTCTTCATCACTAGCCGCTGCGTAGAGGGAGACAAAGGACACAAGCATCAGGCTACTGTAAAATGGTCCCCTAGACAGGAAGCAATAGCAGATGAGCACCCCTGTCAAAGTACACTTCCATCATGTCCCTCCACAACACATGGGTCAGTCCAGGCAAAACACACACAGTAACAGGCATGGTGCATGCCATGCACATTTCCATGCATGTCCAATTGACTCTTGAAACATTCAATGATATGTGACTCACATGCATCATGGCTCATGCATATCACATGCACACACTTCACCTCAGTCACATCTATCTGGCCCCAAACACAACGAACACAGGCGAAACAAGGGTTAGTTGGGTGCGTCACAGAATCTGTGCATTGTCACACACATGTGTCATGCATCCATGGCATGCACAAGTCACAGACACGCAGGTCAGGCACACAGACATGGCTACCATATATGTACCTGGCATCAGCACCCATCCTTCACCCCCATCCATGTCCAGGTACAGAGACTGGCATGCTCTCATGTCCTAAATCTGCATAGGGCTCCCCATGCCACATTTCAACACATGCAACAACCATGTGGGTCACACATCACTGGTCGCACATGCATTACCATGATGTCCCTGCACACATACATGCATACATGGCCCATGGCACACATACAGGCAAGTATCATAGAACCAGCACACCGCAACATGCCCTGTCTCACACAGTAATGCTTGCACACTTACCGCTCAACTCCAGACGGGCCTCCCTCTCAAGGACCTGGGCGTGGAGCGCTGGGCGTACGCGTTCCAGGACCCTCTTCTGGATGGAACTCATGCGGCCCCGGCCCCCCTCCACGAGGCGCCGGGCCTCCACAAGGGTTCTGGACCTCAAGTCCTCCCAGCGCTTCTTGATCTTCTGGACGTTGCGGGTTGCCACCCCCTCCGCGTTGATGGCAACCACACAGTCGGCCCAGATCCTCTCCCGTCCTTCCTTGCTGGCGCGGGACGATCCAAAGAGGGCATCATACTGCCCCAGGACATGCTCCACCAGGACACCAACTTCGGTGGCAGTGAAGCTGGTGCCCCTCTGCCCCTCTGGCCTGGGGTTGCCACTGGTGCCAGATGTCGAAGTGCCCGACATGGCAACCCCAGAGGCAGGTGTGGGTGGGCAACTGGGTCCTGGGGCTGGGCTGTGGAGCGATGTAATCCCAGTTGGGAGCCTTCAGTTCCAGCAGGGGTGGACACAGCAACTGGACCCCTGCAGATGGCTGATGTGCAGGCACCAAATGGCAGGGCACGGTGGCAGCAGGCAGGCAGGCAGGCAGGCAGCAGCAGATAGCACGTGGGAGGCTGCTCAGGGCACTGGGGGGGGCAGTAACTCGGCCTTCTGGGCAGGAGCGTGGTGTTCCGTGTGTTTTCGGGTGGCCAGCTTGATACGGAGTGATTTGGCACGTGAAATTCCTGCACGTCAGCGTGAAATCCGAGGAAAGGGCCTTAGCGCGTAAGTGCATCAGCACGCATACGCGATTCTATTGGACCAGAGTCCCTCACCGCGTAAGCGTGTCTGACGTGATCCGCACGGGCGTTCCCCACTCAGCACGTGATGACGGAGCACACGTGGAAATACTGCACGTCAGAGTGTCATCGCGTGTAATTGGCCAAAAGTGCGCGTACACGCGATTGGCCAATGTACGTGTATTACAGGGGTGCGCGGGCACTTACACACGCAAGTACGTCAGCGCACCTGTATGCCTGCTGCGTGGGAATTTCCACACGCTATTGGAGTGGGAACTAGATTCCAGGGGTGCGAGGGTCACACGCTCGCCTAGAACACGCGCAAGGCATTAATTTGCGCACTTATCAATAAACAAGCCAGATGCCAGGATGAACATACCGTTCCTAGCAGCAGTGGCAGTGGGCTACCAAAGGAGGAGGAGGAGGAGAGTCAGGGCCAGAATATTCACACCCAGAACCAGCCTATTCGGGATGCCTGATGACCAGGTGTATGGGAGGTACAGGTTTCCAGCACACATCATACTGGACCTGGTCAGTGAGTGGGAGGATGACCTCACATCACCCACCCTGTGCTCCCAAGCACTCAGCCCCCTGCAGAAGGTCCTGAATGTACTGCACTTCTTGGCCACTGGATCCTTTCAGCGGACAAGTGCCATAGTGGGTGGTGTGTCACAGGCCACGCAGTCACGCTGCCTACACCAGGTCTTGAACATCATCACTGCACGGCCATCAGTCCGCAGGCACATATATCTCCCCAGGACTCATGCAGAAAGGCGGACGTGCATCCAGGAATTCTATGGTGTGGCTCAATTCCCCAAAGTGCTTGGTGCAATTGACTGCACACATGTGGCTCTACGTCCACCCAGGGCAACAGAGCACATCTATAGAAACCGCAAGCACTGGCATTCCATCAACGTGCAAGTTGTATGCAATGCCAAGGGAATCATCACATCAGTATATGCCAACTATCCCGGGTCCACCCACGACAGCTTCATCTACAGAATGTCTACACTATGCCGGGACCTGGAGGCTGGCCAGCATGGAGATACATGGCTGCTTGGTGAGCATGAATGCCACTGCACATGCATGCATGTCAGATACTGGGTCATGACACAACACCACTAATAATACCCATCACCACCTCCGCAGGGGACAGTGCCTACCCTATCAGCCCCCACATGATGACCCCAATCCGGAACCCCACCACGCCACCCGAGGTAAGGTACAACACAGCCCACATTGCAACACGGGGCATAGTGGAGCGCACATTTGGAGTGCTGAATTCACGCTTTCGCTCCCTTGACCGTTCTGGCGGGCAGCTGTTATATGCTCCCCGAATAGTGTGCAGGATCATAGTGGCAGCATGTGTCCTGCACAACGTTGCAACACGCCGGGGCCTGCCCGTGGACATGGTGGTGCCCCCACATCCACAACCACATGCACGCCCGCTGCGCATGGGAGGGGAAAGGGCACGGGGGGTGGCAGCCCGTACGCAACTGGTGGCCAACTTCTTCACCTAGGAATCACAGTGCTGGCTAGTGCACACTGCTCTGGCACATACCATCTGACAATCAATGATGACACTACCTGACAATGTCACAAAATTACTTGACAATAAACTGTCAGATACACATCAGCCTGAGATTGTTAACATGGAAGTGTCACTATGTGTGCACCCCTACCTACACATACACCAGCAATGCATCACAACGAGAAGACACAACTCCATCAATCAAATATGCATTGCCACAGGCGATTCACTACATGACAACATTGCCATGTCACCCATTCCCTTCACAGTCCCGCCACTGAGGACACCATGTCATGGTATGTGAGAGCAAACAAACTGGCCATCACAACATGACACCGGTGTCACAAATAGCAGTGCCCCAAATGGAACATAGCCGCACTTGAACAGCTAACCGCGCTGGAGCCACTACTACACACCTGTGTAAGAGTAATTTCAATCAAATTACACAACAACCCACCCTGAAGCCCACCCAAACAAGACACAATGCATGTAATCAATGGTAGTCTCATTACCTGATTCTGCTGGTATGTCCTCACCGTCCAGATGTACAGTGATGGCGCCACGCAAAAGTGTCAGTGCACATCTACCGACATGTAGTCTGACTCCAGAGAGTATGCCCGTGTGAAGAACTGTGTGAAATACCTGCAAAACATGAGCAACATATGTAAGTAGAGGCACATATCAAACCATCATGCATAGTTAGGTGCAACAACAATGTACACTATGAATGTCTACACAGTATTGACTATGGACTGGCCAACAGCTCATGGGAGTCCAATGTCACCGTGTAATTTGCTGTCACTTGGGCACACCCTTTGCAAGCCCATGGAAACGGAAGCAGGAGGGGTGTGGATGTCTGCTACCCAAGCATCTAAACCAAACTCAGGACAAGCCTGCATGTGCCCAGCCACAATACAGTGTATGCCCAGGTACCCACACAAGGCAACACTCTTGGAAAAGAAAAAAGAAAATTGAGAAAAAATGGCCATGAAAGGGCCGGCGGGGGGGGGGGGGGCACCTATGAGGTCCGAGGACAGGATGCACGCCACAATCCACCTGTGTGGATCATGGGAAACTAAAACACCCCATAGGCTCGTGGCCCACACGGCTACTCTGTTGTGGGAGATGAGTCGCTATCGCTCTGGCCAGACCCTGCAGCTGACTCAGGAGGTGGGGGAGCTGCCTCAGAAGATGGTGTGACAATGGGAGGCAGCCCACGCAAAGCACGAGTTTGCTCCTCCATGGCTGCAAGCAGGCGGGTCTGGTAGTTCTGGTTCTGGGTTATAATCATGCGGAGGTCCCCATGCAGTAACTCCCGGGATGACCTGACCTCCGCACGAGTTGCCTGCATCTCGGCCGAGAGCGTCCGTGTCAGACGCTCCAGCTGCTCCTCTGTCCTTCTATGGGATGAAGCCTCAAGCTCTAACAGGGTCGACCTGAGGTGATGGAATTCTTCCCTCAGGCCTTCCCTGTGGCGCTGGGACTCCATGGAAAGTGATTCCCGCAGAGTCGCCAGTGCCGCCCGCCTGTCCTTGTTGGACGCCAACATATCCTCCCTGTGTGCCTGGCAGATGGACTCTGTAGCCTGCTCCAGTCGCTCCATCAGCCTTTCTGGGGGGACAATGGAAGTGGCCACCCTATCCATGGCCTGTGCAATCATCTCGGATGATGCTGCCTGTTGGTTGGCCATACCGTAGATGGATTGCTCCCAAGCGGTATTGCCAGGTGGCATACGGCCACCACGTTGACGGGCACCACACCTGCCTGGGGCAAGGCGGACTGCGCCTTGCTGTGCCGGCAAGGCCTCAGGCTGCAGGACTGCATTCCCTCTCTGATCTGCAGCCCCAGGAACAGGATCAGAGATTGTGTGGTGTGGCCCTGCATCCGTAACCACCGGAGGCTGAGCTGCCGACACTGACATCCCCATTGAGGGCAATGGCCCGGCTGCAGGTGGGTCGGACAGAGGAGATTCTCTCCCAAGAACACTCACCTGCGACTGCACATAGGTGTCATCCTCCGAGTCTACACCTGAATACTGCTCGGGGGAGGAACCCCCAGAGACACCCCTCGACAGCACGACCTGCAGCACTTGTGGGTTTTCACCCACAAACACACCACGTCCCTCACTTGTGGAAGGTCGGCCCGGGTTGCCCTCCTGGGACGGCTCAACCACCACATCCCCAGCATCAACAAGTGCTTCGTCCCCTGCAAAGACATGAAAGAGAAAAATGGAAACAGGCATTAGCACCATGGCATGCAACAAGGGCTGATGAACAACAGAGGCAGTAGTTCTACGACACATGTCCCACATGACTGGGAGACCTCCTATGCATTCACCATCACTGGGTCTGTAGGGGAGGCTCAGGGCATACAATGTACAGATTGGAGAGCAACGCCTGCTCACCATGCTGCCTAGCACTGCCATCACACATTGGCCGGTGATTGCCATGTCAAAGGCACATGCCATCACACACATGGCATGTGACATAGCCACCAAGTGAAGAGGGAGAGGAGGGCAACTTTTTAGGATTTCTACCACTCTGGTCCTGACATTGCATCATCACATCAATAAGTTGACATGTTGTACATGGATCTGCTAGTCCAAATTGGCCACGATGCACAGTGCCTTGTCTACATCAACTAAATGCAGTAAACAATGAGATTCCACCTCCCCATCACCTGTAAAGGAATCATATAGCATTCGTGAAGCACCGGTCCAGAAATGTATGAAGGTACAGCGGAGCACTGAGGGGTGGTGGGGCAGTAGGGGATGCCAGTCAACAATCCTACTGGTGCTGGTGTCATTCATGTCACGCAAGTGCAGGGGTGGGTGGCACAATGAAGTGCAAGGGGAAGTGGCGGCTGGGAGTGCTGTACAAGGTAAGTAGGACTTAACGTCAAGGGCAGATGGTGTTAGGCGCAGACAAGTGCTGGGGGGGGTGGCCTATAGGGGTACAGAGACAATCATGCAGTGCTGTGGGCTCGGAGGGGACAGGGGAGGTACACACTGCATCTGGCTCGGCAAGGTCCTTGCAGATTTCTATGTGTCCTGCAGAGTTGTCACATGCCGCAGATATGTGCCCTTGGATTGGGGATCTCATCTTGGTGAAAAGGGTGAGGCGCTATTGCCTTTGGAGCATGTGGCAGGCCAGTTTGCCAGAGGATGAGCATGATGCAGGACATTCCCTCTCTGCCACCCGGCACCTGTGGTCTGGGTTCACAAGATCCGAGTCATGCCAGGACTCTGCATTGGCATGGGGCTTCAGACAGGTGGTCATGACCGTGGCAAAGACATCCAGTGTACCTGACATAGAGTGGAGCATGGAGTGGGCCCTGTCAGGATGGGAGTGAGCCTAAGGGGGAGCTGGATGGGGGGGAGATTTTGGCAGCATGAGCCTCGACTGACACACACTTCATGGGTTGGAATACCAAGAAGGTGTGTGACAGTGGTGAGGGTGGCTTTGCCTGTGGTGTGGTGAGGGTGAGCTGGGAGGAGAGGAGAATGTGATCACTCCAGGAGTGAGGAGTGCAGAGATGGACGGAGAGGGGAAAGTCAGATGAGATCAGAGCATCAAGAGTGTGCCCTGCAGAATGAGTAGGGACAGACGGGAGTCTAGAGGGTGAGAGGGAGTTGCTGAGGTCACAGAAAGGTCACGTGGGGGGGTCAACAAGCATGCAGGTGGATGCGTACAGCAACAAGGAAGAGGATTTCTGTGTCTGGGGACATGAGTGAGGAGGAGAGGTGAGGACACTCAGAAAGGAAGTAGTACATTTGACCAGTTTTCCCAGACACAGTACGCACAGTTTGTGAATGTCAAGGTGTGGTAGAGAGAGACGTCACACAAGCCATTCCAGAGTGGAGTAGGTCTAAGTAGGAGTGACAGTGGCAGGAATACCCTCAGGGAAGCCAAGGGCACACCCCCCCTGCACAGTAGTGGCGGGCCAAGGAGAGGGTCTCCTGAACATCAGGTAGGAGTGTGTGAAGGATGCAGACAGAGCTGGCCGTCAGACATGTTTCCATGAGACCAAGGATGTCAAGGTGCATAACCTCATGTAAGTGACAGATATCGGAGGAATGCCTGATGCAGCCGCAGTGAAAGGAGTGTAATTGTGGAGGAGGTTGACAGCCTTGGAGGACTTACGGGGAGTGCTAGAGATCAGAGGTGCAGCATGTGTAGGAGTTGGAGTGGGAGGCGGAGAAGGATCATGGGAGGGTGCAGGGAGGCAGTGCAGGATTGATGAGGAGAGAGGAGGGGGGACAGCAGGAGAGGAAAGGAAGTTGATGAGATGTGGCTAGCATTTCTCAAGGAGAATGAGGTTGGCCTAAGGGCCTTGGACTGAGATGCTCCCATTACCATGCACATCAATTGTGGCCTCTGAGGATTGGAAGGAGGCCAGGAGTACACCCCAACGGGTCCCACCATTGATGGTGGAAGAGGAGCAAGGAGAGAGGACAGGGACCATGTGAAGGGTCTATGGGACAGGCAAAGGCATGTATGAGCAGATGTCAGTGAGAGTTGGCTTTGAGTAGGCTCAGATGCACTTGTCAGCAATAGGGTGGGTCGCATTGGAGGGCAGGGTGCCCTCATTTGACTGTTAGCAAGCAGGTGTCGTGAGTAGGGCACGATGGTCTGAACTGTAGAAGTCAGGGAAGATAGACCATGAAGAGCAGCATGGAGTGTGAGGGAATGGGGCTCGAAACCAGACGGTACCAAAGCACACAGGTAGGAGGTGGATGTCAAGGCAACATCCACAGTATGACAGCATGTTGGTTGGCATTTATATACAGAGGACGCATTAGCATGTGGTATCATTGCATGTCAGGCATGTGAAGATGAAACTTGATTGGCTGGGGGAAAGTATAGGAATGGTATGTAAGACATCAGATGAATAGACAGGGGAGTATGAGCAACAATGTAGTGACAAAATGACAATTCAAGGGCAACTTCCATGGTGTAGGGCCATATGTGCACTGTTGCCAGTTGGGATAGTGCTGTGGGCAGATGGTGTTGCACTGAACATACTGGATGAGGCACATGGGTGCCACTATCTACTCTGCCACACACCCCCTTGACAGGCACCCAACATGAATGCTTCACACACACACCATGCACATGGATAATACACACATGCATGTGCACTCACCGGATGATGCCTCGTAATCAGGGAGATCTCCCACACCTTGGAGTTGTCCCTCGGTGACGTAGGATCCAGCTACGGACTCGTGTGGTGTGAGTTCTATTTCCTGTGCTGGGGACCCACCTCCAGTCACCAAGGTTGCGGCATGACTTGAGGCCAGCTTATCCTTTGCCCTGCGCTTAAGGTCATTCCAGCGCTTCTGGCAATCACTAGCTGTGCGCCTCACTACTCCAAGGGCACTTATTCTGTCAGCAATGGTCTGCCAGTGTGCCTGGCGTCTGGCATGTGTGGTCTTGGACCCTGCAACGATGACCATTTCCCTATCATGATCTGACACATACTGAACAAGTGCATTCAGTTCGGCGTCTGTGAAGCTTGGCTTCCTTGATGGGCCGGACTGTGCAGCCGTGCCTGGGGAATCAGCCTGTGCCGGACGTGCACTCTTCCTCTTGCGCTTGGAAGGGGGTGGGGATCCAGAGTGTCCTACGCCGCTGTGGTCACTAGGGGCAGGAGCCGTGGTGGACTCAGTACTGGGTGTGTGGGATTGCACACTCAGCATGGGAGTAGGTGCAGGCATTGGGGGTAGTGGGATGGGGTCAGGCCTGATCTGAGGTGCATGAACTAGGACCGACACAGTCTTGGCAGGGTGTATGAGTGGTGGGGTGGATGGAGCCACACCCTGGCTACGGGGGCCAGCAGATGACCTATCTGGCATAGATGCGCGTGCCCTGATGACACCAATGTGCACCGGTGCACGTGCAGTGGACCTGCTGACCTGGATGTCAGCGATGGGATCACCCTCGGACAGGTCTGCTGCCACAATGGGCTGGTCCAACAAGGGCTGATCAGGGTTGGTATCAGCCACATGACCCTCAACTGGGGGGGGGGCATGGGTGTCCCTGACTGGTCCTCCAGACTGGGGGGGACAGGGGCACCCTGCAAGTCACAACCACGTCCCCTAGTGGATCCTCCACAGCCACCACGTGTGGCTCGGCCACCTTTGCCACCCTTACGGCTTGCACGCCTCCCAACCATGGCACTGATGTTATTGTGCGTATGGGAGTCGGTGTGCACAATTGTCCTGGGCAATTGGGTGTCAAAGGGGTTGGGTACCAGATGGTATTCGTACCCTAGTGCAGTGGCAAGGCTATATGACACCCCTGGGGAAAGATGACGGGTCACGCAACGCACAGGCACCCCAGAAAAGTTAAGGAACGTGCACAATACCCTTCCTAGACCACGTGTGCTGATGGAAAACCCTGCACTACGCTGTGGCATCCAGTAACACAATGAACGTATGCGTGTCACACGCAGCCTAGAATGACCTCTGAAGGGGTAGGCTACACACGGGGCAAGCACAGAAGTTAGATACGTGCGTGACTCACCGTCTGCCAGGTAAAAGAGCGTGAAAAATGAGCGCGTTTGGTTGGCAACACCCCCGCCAAAAGAAGATGTGTACGCTGTCTGAGGAGACAGGACAACAGTAGAAGGGGACACTGTTTGAGGGAACAGGCCCAGGTAAACCAGTACAAGAGGAAAAAGAGAAAAAGCTGTCAGAGGTAACAGGGAGTACGAACTGGAAACGCCGTGAAGTAAATCGCGTGTGAAACGACAAGAAGTACAGAATTCACCCACTCGCTCTCCACGAAAAGCACGTACAAGGAAATGGTGTTCAACACTACCTTATATACAGGCCCACACGTACAGCGTCACTTACGGCGTGTACGTGCTTGGCCCATGTTCACCAATCACACGCTTTGTCACTTCTGCGTGTGGATCCTTTTTCACCAATCACACGCTTTGACACTCCTGCGTGTAGCTCACTTTTCACCAATCACACGCTTTGTCACTCCTGCGTGTAGATCCATTTTCACCAATCACACGCTTTGTCACTCCTGCGTGTAGATCCATTTTCACCAATCACACGCTTTGACACTGCACGTGCAGGTAACTATAGACGCACATATGCTGGTGACGGGTTTTCGCGCGATTCGCTGAGTGTGGGGTTTTCACGTGCAAAATCACTCCCTATCAGGCTGTCCACGCGTTCAAACACGAAAGACCACGCTCCTGGCCAGGAGGCCAAATTACAGTCCCCCAGAGCCCTGAGCACGCTCCCACCTGCCATCTGCTGCTGCCTGACTGCCTGCTGGCCACGTGCCCCACAGTGCTGGTGGGTGGGGGGGGTGGGAGACATGGGTGGGGGCCTGGTGGAGGGTGCCCCTGGTGGATGGGGGGTGGGGGTGGTGGGAGACATGGGTGGGGGCCTGATGGCAGGTGCCCCTGCACTGCTGGGGGGTGGGGGTGGTGGGAGACATGGGTGGGGGCCTGGTGGAGGGTGCCCCTGGTGGATGGGGGTGCAGGGGGACATGATCAGGTGTGCAGGGTAGTCCCCTGTTTTGTGGGCTGCCTGCAGGGGCCGTGGAGGGTGTACAGGGTACACCTGTGAGGGCCCACCCAGCCTAATCGCGTGTGTAACTTCCCACGCACCCCTGTAATACACGTACCAAGCCAATTCGCGTGTGAGAATTCCCACGCACCCCTGAAATACACGTACCCTGCTGAAGTCGCGTGTAAAACTTCCCGCGCACCCCTGTAATACACGCGCCCAGCCTATTCGCGTGTGGAAATTCCCGCGCACCCCTGAAATACACGCGCCCAGGCTATTCGCGTGTGATAATTCCCGCGCACCCCTGAAATACACGCGCCCAGACTATTCGCGTGTGGAAATTCCCACGCACCCCTGAAATACACGCGCCCAGGCTATTCGCGTGTGGAACTTCCCGCGCACCCCTGAAATACAAGTACCCTGCTGTAATCGCGTGTGGGACTTCCCGCGCACCCCTGAAATACACGCGGACAGGCTATTCGCGTGTGGAACTTCCCGCGCACCCCTGAAATACACGTACCCTGCTGTAATCGCGTGTGGGACTTCCCGCGCACCCCTGAAATACACGCGCCCAGGCTATTCGCGTGTGGGACTTCCCACGCACCCCTGAAATACACGCGGCCAGGCTATTCGCGTGTGGAACTTCCCGCGCACCCCTGAAATACACGTACCCTGCTGTAATCGCGTGTGGGACTTCCCGCGCACCCCTGAAATACACGCGGACAGGCTATTCGCGTGTGGAACTTCCCGCGCACCCCTGAAATACAAGTACCCTGCTGTAATCGCGTGTGGGACTTCCCGCGCACCCCTGAAATACACGCGGACAGGCTATTCGCGTGTGGAACTTCCCGCGCACCCCTGAAATACACGTACCCTGCTGTAATCGCGTGTGGGACTTCCCGCGCACCCCTGAAATACACGCGCCCAGGCTATTCGCGTGTGGGACTTCCCGCGCACCCCTGCAATTCCCGTAGCCTAGCTTTTCGCGTGTGAAACTTCCCGCGCACCCCTGAAATGGACTTAGCCTGGGATTTGACGTGTGAAACTTCCCGCGCACCCTTGAAAATCGCATGGGCCGCTTGCCGTGATGGTCCAGTGTTAGCGCAGCCCCTTGCGCTGGTTTGTGATTTTTATGAGATTTCCCAGCGCAAGGGGCGTTCCTGGGGGCGTAACTGGCGCTGCAGCGAGTCGCTGCGCCACTGTGCGCCACGGCTGCCTGGGGAAGCTAAAATCCATGAATACGCTGTGCGCCGGATTCGGTTTTGGCGCACGCGGCTGGCGCAGACTATCGCAGGCGCACGCTGTGCGCCAGCCGCGTGCGCTACTTGTGCGCTGGATTCTATGAATTACCCTGATAGTGTAAACATAGTTTACACCATGGTGGTAACGGTACGACCCAGGCGGTAGCTTACCGCCTGGGTCGTAATGTGACCCTATGAGAATTAAATAATTAAAGTTGGTAGCCTTGAACAATGGGAAAATCCCATAGGGATATATTCGCTGTCAAATATAAAAAGTAGTATCCAGTGCCACCAGCCAAAACTCGATAAGGGGGGACGGAGACGTGCCCCCTCGACTAAGAGACCCCGGGGCAATCGAATTGCCCCGACCAGTACGTCCACAATATGATGGTTTGTACTGGTTTCTGTTCATAATTTGGGACTAGTAAAGCCAATGGTGACTTTACATGCCCTGGGAGACAGTAGTCAGTCCCAGGGTATGGAGTCTATGGTGGGCCGTCACTATGACACCCCTGTGTCACTGCACGGAGGGTGCTGTGTAACACACATAGTAAAAGCACATGAGACCCTATGGAGTAAAGGACCCCATAGCCCATAAAACACATTAACAGTCAAAGGAACACCATAAATCATGTCCAAGAGTGGGAGAAAAAGAGTCTCACTCTTGGCAGGAGAAAAAAACAAACTCCAGAAATCCAGCAAAGCTGCTGGGGGACTCACTAGGTTAGGAAATTCAGCCTAAAGAGAGAATTCTCCTTAACACATGGCTACCTCCATACCGGGTCCGGGTTCCCTGAATGGGGAAATACCGGGCCATTCCAACTTTGGACCCTTAGGGCTCAATGGGAATGGGGAGGGAGCTAACAACGGGCCCGTTAATAATGGGCCTGTTGTTAGCTCCCTGATCTGCTAGCGGGACCCGCTGGTTTTACCAGGCGCCCTTTGTGGGACCCGCCAGCAGACTTGTAATAGGGCGGTAAGGGGTTCCGCCCAGCTTGTAATGAACCCCTGTGATTACATAACCTTCCTATATTCATGGACTGTTCTTTTGCAAATAGCCTTTAATACTCTAACTGCTTATTGTTTCCTCCTCGGCATTATTATATTGCTAATTGTCTGGAATTTACTAGTGAAGAGCACCTTAACTTTGCCCACCTTACTTAGAAGCCCCATTTAAGCAGAGGGCGTGCGCATTCGCGGAAGTGCTGTTTCGCTGTTTAGCTGTATAGTGGTAAGTCAGTCAATATTCCAACCAGTTGTTGCTATTGTAACTTGCACCAGTTTGCTATTGCCATTTCCCCTTATGTGGATTAACCAATAGAAATTGCATCTGAGCTAAGTCAATCAAACTTACACCAAAATGCCAACTGGCATATACACTTTGAAATCTACAATGCCTCTGCCGAAAGACATCAGTAAACTCGTAATCCAACCGAAACGGATTCCGATAAAGGTGTCCCACACACTAAGGGTCTCATCACGAGTTGGCCGCTAACGCCGGCACTATTAGTGCCAGCGCTAATAACACTACCGCCAAACCCCCGGCGCTCTTAGCGCCGGATCACAGGTTTGGTGGAAGGCTTATTGCCCATTCCCCATTGGGCCCATTCGGGAATTCCCCATTCCCCATTGGGCCCAATGAGGGATTTCCCGTCGGCGGTAATTGCGCCGAAAATCAGCAATTTTGCCACAGAGTTCCCCCCAGCTCAGAGCTGGGGGAAAATCCGCCAAAGCCATGATCTGGCGGACCCTTAAATGCAGTGATAATAGCACTACCGCCGCATTTAAGGGTTACAGCCAGACTCGTGATGAGGCCCTAAGTATTGTTATTAGTAACACTGATACTGTGTACGCTGGCACGCAATCTCAAACCTCCGATATTGAATGTTTCTGCTCCCCTGGATCTACTATCCAGTACGACCCGCCCTGATTAAAAGCTGTCTCATAACAGCCCTTTCAGCTATTTCCACCGCCAAATCACTGACCACGGATCTGTTCGTAGTTGATCTCTCCACCCCGCCTGACTCCTTAATGGCGGCTGGCTTCTTGATCTCGTCGCCTGATATGGCTCATCTCATAGCCGCTGATCCTCCCCTCATAATCCTGCATCCAATTGAGTCTGACTGCGAGATCAGCAAGGCTGACGGACATACCAAAACTTTCACTGCAGCCCAAAATCACAGCGAACTTCATGATCCTAATCAGGCTATGAATGCTGCAAGTGTCAGAAATAATTAATCCAGTATCATTCCACAATCGGGTTCTGGGCTCCACTATGATGCAACCAATACATTGCCTGTGTCACACGAAATCTCGGACTCCCCCACTGACATCATAACTATTAGACGGCCCACCCCCTCCCATCACTAGTAACCTCTCCCAGTCACCGATCATGTTTGCACACTCTTCTCATAATTCGTCCGCACTCTCGATTTCCTCTGCAAATCCCACCCCGAGAAAGCAAATTACCTCTCAGCGGCCACAACTATCTACTTCCCCCCGGATACCATAGCCCCATTTGTAGATTTGACTTGGACTGCCATGAATACTGCCCTTTTATCATTAACAAAGCTATTTAAGAGTATGGATAATAAAATTATCTCGCAGACATCCCTGATTTTACAGCTTCTACAACGCAAACCTATTTTGGTCCTCAAGCTGAAAACCATCCAGTCTTGAAGGACATTGTGCCTGACCCAGGCTCAAATAAGTTATTGCACTGTGATCCGCACGCGAGAAAGATAACACTACAGGCGTATTGATACATTCTGTGGCAGTCCACACACCCCTAGAGACTCCAGCAATGCAATGATCATCCTTGATAGAGATCTCAGATAAGCCAGCCTTCATCATATTTACCAAACCAAGGAGAACATCTGCAAACCCCTCGCAGAGCACCAAGAAAACGAAAACGGTGAAAGCTGCCTCATCCCAAACACGCTCCAGCTCGAGACAATTTTATACATTCCTTACCTTTGCAAAAGAAACAGATTGAAATAGCAATGTCTGCCATCACCAAAAATTATGTGATTATAGCCCATGAATAAAAAGAGCTCCTCAGAAGACCTGCAATACGAGCCTCTCGATGAACTCCACTAGAAGTCGAGCACCAGAAGAAGAAAATCCCTTCGCCTGTATCAAAAGTCCAAAGTCCAATCAGTCCCATCTCTTGCACCAGCTATAGCCCTTGCACAGCCCCCCTGGCTTGTGGAAACCGCTTCTTAACGTTGGAACAGAAACGGGCAGAGATTGCATATATATATACAGATATATATATGTGTTAACTCTTCACAAGATGTATACAACAATCCTAACGAAGCATCCATGCCTCATCCTCTGGCAACTGAATGCTAACAAAAAGTCACACATTTATCCAAACAAACTCAAAATACTGGGCAGCTAACACACTATCACCACCTGATAATCCAACGCAGAGCTAGCCCCTACTCGGCCTATGATCTTAACAGAACTATCATGCTGAATATATTCAGTGACGTCCCAAGTCCAGAAGACTTGTCATCGTCTGACATACATCAAGTAGAATTTCTGAGGGACGCAGACTTATCCATAGCAAGACTCTGGATGCTATCTGGTGTTGTCCTCAATACTATATGGCCGTCTAGAGCTCCATTGTTTGACTTGAGCTTCCTCCATCACCATCTGGACCACCCATCTAGGATGGCTATGATTTCCTGTTGTTAACCCCTAAAACCTTTGCTAAAGGAAGACCCATGGCTGGGTTATTAATAACGACTAAACTAGCCTGCGGCTTACAATGAGAACATTGCGGCAAGCCCAACATGTATATCCAACTGGCAAAGATAAAGTTTCCATCTAAAACGATAGCGCTGATAAATGTCTGTTGGAAACTGTCACAAGAAAGTTTTTAAAACATGAATGAGACTCAGAGCCAATACGTAGGTGGTGAGAATTACAACGAGAATCCTCTTCTTTTATTTTAACAACTGTTTTCTATCTCTCTTTTAAGGTTGAAAAGGATACGTTTTCCCTTGCCGTAGGTTTGAAACCCAAGACCTTCTTATAGAACACTCTTGGACTGTTCTTCTCAGGTAAGTCTTTAAATGCCTTTTCAAGATCTTTTGCTCTTTCTTTCTTACACTGTATATGTCTCTTAACTTCCTCTTGAATTTGTCCTATTCAACTTGGAAGACACATTTAACGTAGCAATCTCTTTTATTTAGGTTTTCTTGAGGAACTGTTTATTGTAAGTTCGTAATAATGTGGACGGCTTAACGACATTGTCCATACAAGGTTTATAACGGGCGCTCCGTTGGTACACGGCCCTTCTGTCTCATTTCTCTGCCTATGCAGCCTTCTATAGCTCCTCCGCACTAGTCTATGTATATGTATGCTCTCTTTCTTTGCCTCTTCCCTCTCCCGGTGTTTCACGTACCTTCGTAGTAAAGCGTGCTACTGTTGGTTTCAAACAGGATTCACTCGCGCTGTCTTCACTTCTCTCTATATTTCTTGTCAGCTGGTCTTCTGAATTCAGCGTCCCGCTGACTCCGCCTCCTCAGACTCCCCTTGCTGGCCGCATCCGACAGACTGACACGGCAGGCTGGGAGATCAGCTGTCTTCTTCGCAGAAACGGCTGCCGAGGACACGCCCCTCTTCGGCTGCTCTGTAATGGCTCCGACGCCGGCGCCTGTATTTCTTCAAGCTCTAGCCTCTTTAACTCTGTAAACTTTATGTGGCGACAACCGGTCGTCGTATTAACACAAACGCAGGCTTTCCTTAGTGCAATGGCGCCTCAGGACGAGCAACAGGAATAATCTTCTTTTCGAGCCCAAACAGCTTAATACGCCCAGACGTAACCGTCGTCCTCCGTTTTTTCCTCTCCTCCAGACGTTTCCTAGGCAACCCAAGCAGAGTGAAAAACATTAGAGGAAAGTCCATACATCTGTGGCTTCCTGGTCTTCCTGAATGGACTAATGTCTATATTTTACTACCCATGTAGAGACTGACTCCGTCACACCCCCTCTACTAAGCCCTTACGCTCGGGAAGGGTTTCTGCTCTGGACAAGAAATCAGCCTGTGAAAGCATCTTCCCCGGTTGGTGAATAGTTTTAAATGAGAAGGGCTGAAGGGAAAGGAACCACCTCAACACTCGTTGGTTCGAGTCCTTGTTTCGGGATAGCCAAACTAACGGTGCATGGTCAGTTATCAGTGTAAACTCTCGACCAAGTAGGTAATACCGAAGTGTTTCAATGGCCCACTTGACCGCCAAACATTCCTTCTCGATGGTTGGGTAGCTTAGTTCATGAGGTAGCAACTTTCTACTTATGAATAGGATAGGCCTTTCTCTTCCTCCTTCCTTTTGGTAAAGTACTGCCCCAAGACCTGTACCTGAGGCATCCGTCTGTAGAACAAATGGTGCACTAAAATCAGGACAGTGTAAAACCGCCTGATTGGTTAGAGCTTCTTTTAAGCCATTAAAGGCCCTTAGGGTTTCAACCGTTTTCCAAGCTTTTCTGTCCCCAGTGGTTTTTTTCAATAGGTCTGTTAAAGGGGAAGCCAACGTGGAAAAATGTGGAATAAACCTTCTGTAATACCCCACAAACCCCAGAAGGGCCCTTACTTGCTTCGGGGTCTCAGGGAATTTTAATTGCTTTATGGCCTTCACTTTCTCCTCTTGTGGCTTTATCATCCCTTGACCCACATAATACCCCAGATATTTCGTACGAAAGGTTGCCACATGAGTTTTCTTGGGGTTTATGTGCAATCCGGCCCCTCTCAGAGTCTCAAACATCTTCCGTAGATGTATTAGATGCTCCTCCCAGCTCTGACTGTAAATGATAATGTCATCCAGATATGCTCCGACATAACTTTCATGTCCTTTTACTAGGTGGTTCATCAACCTCTGAAATGTTGCCGGAGCCCCATGTAGGCCAAAGGGTAGTACCGTGAATTGATATAACCCAGTAGGTGTTGCAAACGCCGTCTTTTCTTTGTCCGATGGTAACAAAGGAATCTGCCAATAACCTTTGGTTAGATCAATGGTAGTTAGAAACTTGGCCTTCCCCAGGTTATTCAAGAGGTCCTCTATTCGTGGCATTGGGTAGGCATCAAATTTGGAAACTTTGTTTACTTTCCGGAAATCCATACAAAATCTTACGGTGCCGTCTGCTTTCGGTACTAAGACCACCGGAGAACTCCAGTCACTATATGAAGGTTCGATGATCCCTAAATCTAACATTTCCTTCACTTCTTGATTGATAGCTTGTATCTTTGATTCAGGGATTCGATAGGGTCTGAGACGAACGATAGAGCCGGGTTTGGTGGTTATGTGATGACATGTTAGATTAGTTCTCCCTGGAAGAGAAGAAAAGATTTCCGCAAACTCTTGCAAGAGATGGTCCAGCTCCGACTTTTCGGCAGACTTCAGTTCAGGATTGATATTCAAACTTTCAACTCCTATTCTTTCTTTAAGTTGGGGAAAATGTTCTTCCGGTGAGGGTTCACTAGAAATCATAGCTATAGGTTGAATGGGTGGTATCCACTTTTTTAATAAATTAACATGATATGTTTGGCACGAAAGTCTCGTACCAGGTTGTTTCACTCTGTATGTTAATGGTCCTAAAACTTCTTGAATTTCAAAAGGCCCCTTCCAGGTAGCCAACATCTTATTGTCCGAAGTGGGTAGTAGTACCAAAACCTGATCTCCTATATTAAAGGTACGGAGCTGGGCCTTTTGATTGTAATATCTTTCTTGGTTTATCTGGGCTTGGAGAAGGTTATTGCTAGCTGTAGCCTGCAATTTCTCTATCCTCTCCCGTAATTGGGAGGCATATTCGGTCAACGACACCTCATTATCTAACTGCTCTTCCCAGTTTTCCTTCAACACATCTAATAGAGTCCTCACAGGCCTCCCGAACAACAGTTCGAAGGGGGAAAACCCTGTTGACGACTGGGGAGTGTTCCTCAGGGACATCAATATCCAGGGTAGCATTCTGTCCCAGTCTTTGTTTTCTGGCGAGGTTGTCTTCCGTAACATTTGTTTGATCGTTTGGTTATAGCGTTCCACTAAACCATCAGTCTGTGGGTGATATACTGCTGTCTTTAAATGTTCAATTTTGAGGGTTTCACAGACTTGCTTCATAACGTTGGACATGAAGTTGGTTCCACGGTCCGTGACAATTTCTCTAGGAATTCCCACTCGTCCAATGAAGGGAACTAGGACATCACATATTTGTTGCGTATTTGTTGCCTTTAGGGGGAAAGCCTCCGGATACCTTGTAGCATAGTCTACGATAACAAGTATGTATTTATGACCTCTTCTGGTCGGCTCCAGGGGTCCGACAACATCAATTCCTATTCGGCTGAAGGGTTCAAGTACCAACGGCATAGGTTGCAGGGGTGCCTTCTTGATGTTCGCTCTATTTTTCTTTTGACACTCCTCGCATGACTGACAAAATCTAGCCACCTGCTGGTATATCCCTGGCCAGTAGAATCTATCCAAAATCTTCTTAGAAGTCTTTTCGGTTCCGAGATGTCCCTCCCCGATCTGTAAATGAGCGACTTCTAGAACCGTTGTATAATATTTGCTTGGGACCAACAACTGCTTCAACACCTCCCCACTCCTAGATTTACTCACTCTATACAGTAGTCCCTTTTCCTTGATGAAATGAGGACCTTCTCCAGGTGAAACCTCTTTAGCCCGCTCTCGTGCATATTGGAGTAATGGATCTAGGTCCTGAGCGGTTCTGAAACTATCGCCCTCCTCATCCAACCTCCAATCTACGGATACTGGACATGCATTCTTAGTTCTCCACTCCTCCTTCATTTTCCTCCTTAGTTTCCGACTCTTCTGAGGTTTGGGGTACGGGGAGGTTATTTCCTCTCCATGAAAAGGGGCCATTTCCCTCCAGCTCTTCTCAATCTCATGAATTAGTTTAGAGAATTTCGGCAGATCGGAGCCAATCAGTAAGGGCTTCGGTAGACTGGGTAGTACCGCTGCTTTCACTCCGACTGTTTCTCCACCCACCTTAATTTGTATTTTCCTTGCAGGGTACGCTTTTATATCCCCATGCACACATCTAATAGGAATTTCCCCTGCTGAATGAGGACTTTCACCTACCAGTTCTGATGTCACCGCTGTCTGTAGACTTCCTGAATCAACTAGGGCAGTGGTAGGCTTCCCGTCGACCTCCGCCTCACAGGTATATAAATATTGAGACTGTCTTCCGTGTATAGTTTCCGGGTAGTCTCTTTCTTTCATAGATTCTAGAACACTCACATCCATTGGTTCTGGTTTTGGTTTCTTTGGACAGAATCTGGCGAGATGCCCCCATTCTCCACAATCAAAGCATTGTGGGCCTCGAATAGACGTTGTCGCTGTACGATAATTCGAGGGTCCCTCACTGCTAGGTCTGATCCGGAAGTTCTCCCCTTCGGGTTTCCTCAACATAGAATGAGGCCATCTTGGTTGGGGTGTGGGTTTATTCATCATGACGTGTGGTTTAGAACTTGATGCATAGGTCAACACCCGGCCCTGTCCTGCCTTTTGATACGCTGCCGCTACTTCCACTGCCTCTAACAACGACAATCGATGGTGTTGTTTGACCCATCGTTGTACTGGGCCGGGTAGTCCTTCTATGAATTGCTCCAAGATGACCTTTTCCAATATCTCAGCCGGTGAGGACACAGTGGGATGTAACCACTTCTCGGCCAGTTCCTTCACTGGGTAGAACAACTGTCTTGGGGTCTCCCCTTCCCCCAGTCTAACCTCTCTGAACTTGATACGATAGTTCTCCTCATCTTGTCCCATACGTTCTAGAACCACCTTCTTCATGTCTCCATATGTGGTATCCCCCGTGGGATTTGCGGTCTGATAAGCTGACTGCATCTCACCGGTCATCAATGGTGCGATGTAGTGGCACCATCTCTCGGTAGGCCATTGGGCATTTCGAGCGACCCTCTCGAAGTTCACAAAGAAATGGGCTGGGTCTTCTCCTACTGAGTATTTTTGTAGTACGGAAGTAGGGACTTGAGGATTATTCCTGATATTTGTGACTTCCAACAACTGCGCTTGCTGCATTTGTAATGCCTGTTGAAACGCTAATCTATCTGCTTGTGCTTGCTGATTCTGCATTTGTATGGCTTGTTGTAGCATCTGTTGTCCCTCGGAAAGGGTCTTAATGAGGTCCTCCATGACGTTCTCAGAATCCCACTTCTGACACCACTTGTCACAAGAAAGTTTTTAAAACATGAATGAGACTCAGAGCCAAAACGTAGGTGGTGAGAATTACAACGAGAATCCTCTTCTTTTATTTTAACAACTGTTTTCTATCTCTCTTTTAAGGTTGAAAAGGATACGTTTTCCCTTGCCGTAGGTTTGAAACCCAAGACCTTCTTATAGAACACTCTTGGACTGTTCTTCTCAGGTAAGTCTTTAAATGCCTTTTCAAGATCTTTTGCTCTTTCTTTCTTACACTGTATATGTCTCTTAACTTCCTCTTGAATTTATCCTATTCAACTTGGAAGAAACATTTAACGTAGCAATCTCTTTTATTTAGGTTTTCTTGAGGAACTGTTTATTGTAAGTTCGTAATAATGTGGACGGCTTAACGACATTGTCCATACAAGGTTTATAACGGGCGCTCCGTTGGTACACGGCCCTTCTGTCTCATTTCTCTGCCTATGCAGCCTTCTATAGCTCCTCCGCACTAGTCTATGTATATGTATGCTCTCTTTCTTTGCCTCTTCCCTCTCCCGGTGTTTCACGTACCTTCGTAGTAAAGCGTGCTACTGTTGGTTTCAAACAGGATTCACTCGCGCTGTCTTCACTTCTCTCTATATTTCTTGTCAGCTGGTCTTCTGAATTCAGCGTCCCGCTGACTCCGCCTCCTCAGACTCCCCTTGCTGGCCGCATCCGACAGACTGACACGGCAGGCTGGGAGATCAGCTGTCTTCTTCGCAGAAACGGCTGCCGAGGACACGCCCCTCTTCGGCTGCTCTGTAATGGCTCCGACGCCGGCGCCTGTATTTCTTCAAGCTCTAGCCTCTTTAACTCTGTAAACTTTATGTGGCGACAACCGGTCGTCGTATTAACACAAACGCAGGCTTTCCTTAGTGCAATGGTGCCTCAGGACGAGCAACAGGAATAATCTTCTTTTCGAGCCCAAACAGCTTAATACGCCCAGACGTAACCGTCGTCCTCCGTTTTTTCCTCTCCTCCAGACGTTTCCTAGGCAACCCAAGCAGAGTGAAAAACATTAGAGGAAAGTCCATACATCTGTGGCTTCCTGGTCTTCCTGAATGGACTAATGTCTATATTTTACTACCCATGTAGAGACTGACTCCGTCACAGAAACCCACTGGCATAAAAATCGACACATTCCTACAAGACCTGGAAGATACTTTAGACCTCACTACAATTGATACATACATAACACATACGATCCTAGTTGGTTACTTGAACATACACTGCATCTCTAAAATAACTGCAGCAGAATCCATCCTTCTTCAGCATGGGGTCTGGCATGGATTCACATGCTCATGAATATTCCCCGTCATCAGGCTGGGAATCCTCGGTAAAGAAAAAATCAGTTTCAGTTTCACTTCTGAACTGTCTTTCTCCTAACAACCAATCACTGGTCTGTGGGTCATACTGCCCCCAGCCAACGACTGCCCTCTACCTAAGCCCCTCCTCTGGCAGCCATCTTCAGATTTGTACCGCATGTGCAACTTGTTGGGAGTCCTCGTGCTATAGCTCTCGAACTTTTACTGCGTTTTGCGATTTTTCTTATAGTTTTGATCTATTTTTTCGGTCAATCGAGCCTCAAGCTCCATCAATCCATCTTCCGATTAATGGGGACCCGTTTTTGGATTCTTCAGCGCCCCTCAAGGGCAATTTTCGTCGAGTTTCTTCATGGAGGATTCCAGAAGCTTCTTCAAGGCCTACACCGCGTGGACATGGCGGATGAGAAGAAGAACTTGGCTCTTCTCTTCAAAGTTTGTCCCGGCTGCAACCTACGGAATGACTTTTTGGACAACGGACATTCCCTGTGCCTTTACTGCCTTCACTTGGACCCGATGCACCTGGAGGATGACTGTACGTCTTGTCAGGAGATGGTACCCCGCATGCTGAACGATTGGCGCAGGCTTCTCTGGCTGCAGGCCAAGGCCTCTTCTCTGGATGAGTCCTGGCAGCATGCCTCCCCTGCACAGAAGAAGAAAGTTGAGCAGTCTTCTAAGACCTTTGAGGGTGGCCCTTCCGCGGATGCCAAACATAAGGCTAAGCACCGCAAGTCCACTGCCACCGGGGGTGCCGTTGGGATGGGCCCTACAGCGGCCAGTGCAAGTACAGCGTCTCCAGCACTTTCAACCACGAGCCAATGAAAGGGGCCCCTAGGGGTCCCTTGTGCTATGGAAACAAGGCAATAACCATACACGAAGAAAATGCGCCAGACACGAGGTTTCAAATTCCCAATGCTAGGGTTTATTGCAAGCAAAAGATAGTATCAATTGGCCAATTCTGATTTCACGCCCCGGGACGTGAGTTTCCTAGACCTCGAGGGACGCAAGAGAGCGAATTACGTACATCAGTTACATATATACAAAATGCATATCATACAATCAGCAAAGTCATGTTCAACACCCCTCTGTATTAAGTTCCTTTGAACTCGGGATGACGATGGACATATCCGACGAGTATGACGATTATGCTTTCGATGTCTATTCTAGTAACAATGTGCAATTTATAAAGTGCGGAGGCATCTTTTAGAACACGGTGGTTCTGTTCTTGGAAGCAATCTGTACACAGGGGAAGAGCCACATTCCAAGCTTTGCTATCTATGAGGTACTATTCGTGTCCTGGGAGCCGACACGTTCTAAAGGGTTTTGCAAAGGGGGGGCCGTAAGAGAAGCATAATTCAAGCCTTTAACTGTATTATTCTAACATATTCTACCATCGAACGAGACTGGCTGGCAGCTGTGAAGTGATTAAATGCCCTGCAGCTTCCTCCCAAGGCTACAGAGAGGGAGCGTGGGCATTCCTCTCTGGGCTACTCATGAGGAGTTTTCAGCAAACTCTTCAGCCCCGCGACCTTGTCCTTTCATATTCAGACAACAATGTTAACAGTTGAGCAGAGTAAGCAGAACCCGCAAGAATTGCAAGCTGCAAAGCAGTTTTTAGACAGAAAGCAATGAGCAATGGTTAACAAGCAAAATGGCGATTCTTACTACATTTAAAATGGCCGCTCGTCGGTCAAGCATAGCAGTTCATATTTCTCCAATTCGGTGCATAAAACGGTTGGCCCACGGCCATCAAGTTAACTCTACAATTCAAATGAAGGGTATTCATTTTTCCAGATTGACACCAATGCTCAGGATCTTTAAAGAAGAGGAAGTCGGACCATCCGGGCAAGCTCTTGGAGAAGACCCAGAAAGGCCCTATAGAGAAGGCCAAGTTGGAGCAGGGCTCACACCATCCCCCTAAGGTGAAGGCCTCAGACTCGGCCAAGGCCGCAAAAGGCCCAGCTACATCAGACGAAGGCCCAACCTTCCATCGAAGGAGTGGTGGCGTCACTCGTCTCCGGACTCAGTGGTTTTGGTGGCGGCCAAGAAGAAAGCTTTGGGTGCCTCATCGACCATGGCCTCCTCCCCCCTGGACAGTGAGGGAAAGAAGTTAGATGCATTGGGTCGAAGAGTGATCACATCGGCAGTGACGACCATCAGGGCTGCAAACACCATTGCCATCGTGGCGCATTACAACAGGGAGCTTTGGTTTAAGAATGCCCCCCCTCCTGGACTTCCTTCCCGATGAAAAGAGGGCGGCGGCATTGGAGATCCTACAAGAAGGAGAGGTGGCATCGGACCACACCATTACAGTGGCCACAGACATCGCCGACACGGGGTTCCGGCAAATGGACAACAGCGTTTGCCTTCATCGGCAGGGCTGGCCGTGGGCTACTAATTTCCACCAGGATGTCCAGTCGCAGGTGTTGGACATGCCCTTCGACAGGGATAATTTGTTCAGAAAGACTGTGGACGAGTCTCTTCAGGCCATCAAGGCAGACACTGAGACGGTTCGTGCCTTGGGCACGCTTCAGCAACGACGGCGGTCCTTTCGGACTTCCGGAGGAAAATCCCAAGGTTCTCCCAAAGGATTTGGGGAGGTGCTTCGTCCTACCGTCAACCCTCCCACTCGTCGGCCCAGGAGATCTACAGGGGTCGTGCCAAATCTGGAGGAGGACGTCATTGCCAAGGCGGCGCTTCGATGTCAAAACAGGATAGAACCGGCCGTAGAGTCGGGCCCCCACCCGTGCACCCCGGTGGGAGGCCGGCTGGCGAACTTCATCAGCGTGTGGAAGACCATCTCCACTGACCGTTGGGTGCTGGACGCTCTCACCCACAGAGACACGCTAGAGTTCCAATGGAAGTGACCCCATATACCACCAGTGGGCCGGCAGGAAAACCTCGCCCCTCAGCTTCTGCTGGAGGTGCGGGCCATGCTAAAAAAGGGTGCGATAGAGCTCATCCCGAAGAGGCTCCAGAGTGTACTCTCGTTACTTCCTTGTCAAAAAGAAGACTGGTGGTTGGAGGCCCATCCTGGAACTCTGCCGTCTGAACAAGTACATCAAGTCTCAAAAGTTTCGGATGGTGACTCTTCAGCACGTGCTAGGACAGCTGGAAGAGGGGGATTTCCGATCGTCTCTGGACTTGGAAGATGCCTATTTTCACATCCCCCATACACAACTGCCACTGCAAGTTCCTACGCTTCATGGTTCAAGGGCAACATTACCAGTTAAAGGCCCTTCCCTTCGGATTAAAGTCGGCGCCAAGAGTTTTCACCAAGTGCCTGGCACCGGTGGCGACGCAGCTGCGTCTACGAGGGATCCACGTGTACCCTTAACTGGATGACTGGCTAATCCGGGCAAGCTCAAAGGACATCGCCGTCAAACACACGGCGAGGACCGTCCAACTCCTGATGGATCTGGGGTTCTCGGTGAACTATCGCAGGAGGTGTGGTGTCTGGGATCCCGACTCAACACAGTGTTGTGCCTGCCGTCTCCGTCAGAGGAGAGGATAGTGCCCATCTTTGGCAAGGTACAATGGCTGTTGGCCCTGAAGATTGCATGGGTGAGGTCCATCAAGTCCATGTTCAGCATGATGTCATCATGCATATACCTCATTCGGATGTGCAGGCTATGGATGCGTCCACTGCAGGAGTTCCTTGATGCCCGTTGGATACAAGTGTCGGGAAGCTTCGAGGACATGATCACACTTGTTGAGAGTTTCCGTTGAGCGATACGGTGGTGGGGAGTGCACGCACATTTATCCGCAGGCGCAGATTTCCAGACCCCACCTCATCAGGAGACGGTCACGACAGACGCCTCCCTGGAAGGATGGAGAGCGCACACCGGAAGCTTTCCTGCAAGAGGCATGTAGCTACCGGAGGAGAAGTCGTTGCACATCAATGTGTTGGAGCTGCGGGCAGTGTTTTGGGCCCTCAAGTCCTTCCTTCCGTTCCTCAAGGGCAAGGTGGCACGGGTCTTCACGGACAACACCACCACAATGTTCCACATCAGGAAGCAGGGGTGAACCAGATCCCCAGCACTCTCCAAAGAGGCGCAGGACCTTTGGCACTAGGCTGTAGCCCAGGGGATGTTTCTCATCCTGTTTCATCTGACAGGAGTGAAGAACACCGTTGCCGACTCTCTCAGCAGGGAGTTACGCTCTTGCCACGAGTGGGAACTTCAGCAGGATCAAGAGGATCGCCTGTTCTGCAGATGGGGCAATCCCCAGATCGATCGGTTTGCGACAGCGACGAACACCAAGTGCCGGAGGTTCGCCAGCAGGTTTCCCTAGCCGGGGAGCATGGGGACACAGTCTCTTTCCGCTGGGACAGCCTATTTCTATATGCGTTCCCTCTTCTTGCTTCTTTGATTAGTCAATCAACTCAGATGGTCCAGGTGCAGGATGATCCTCGTCGCACCGGCGTGGCGGAGACAGATATGGTACCCGGACCTTCTGAACATGTCGGCGCCCCCTCCAGTCAAGCTTCCGGCAGTCACAGATCTTCTCGCCAGGGAAGGAGGCGTGATTCTGCACCATGAACCAGGATCGCAGAACCTGAAGGCTTGGCTCCTGCATCACTAGATTATGGGGGTTATGATCTCCCAGCGGATTGTAAGGAGGTGCTTGCAAAAGCCAGAGCTTCATCTACCCTCAAATGCTACGGGCACAAGTGGAAGAGGTTCACCGTTTGGTGCCGTACACAGAAGATTGACCCTCTACGAGTCACTGCTCCGCAGGTGCTTCTGTATTTTTTGTCGTTTGCCAAGGCAGTACTGACCCATGCTTCCATCAAAGTTCATCTGGCGGCTATTGTTAGGTCGAATCCTGTGCGGTTTCCTTAGGGAGCACTACACAAGATTAGGACTACAGGTGAGAACAATAAATCCCCTTTGGTATCAGTCTGTACTACAAAGATTTAGTTGGTAGCTGTGGCTGAGCAGTCAGACATATCTCAAGAGGAAGATGAGCAGTATTCAGGGTTTACACAATAGGCCTACAAGACTATGGTGTTAGGGAGAATTCTCTGTTTAGGCTGAATTTCCCTACCTAGTGAGTCCCCCAGCAGCTTTGCTGGATTTCTGGGGTTTAATTTTTTTCTCCTGCCAAGAGTGAGACTCTTTTACCCTCACTCTTGGACATGTTGAAGTGTGTTTTCTTGGTTAAACCTTGTGTTGAATGGGCTATGGGGTCTTTTACTCCATAGGGCCTCATGTATTTTTGTGATGTGGGTCACACAGCACCCTCTGTGCCGTGACCCAGGGGTGTCCTAGGGACTCCCCAACATAGACTCCATACCCTGGGACTGACTACTGTCTCCCAGGGCATGTAAAGTCACCAAAGACTTTGCTAGTCTTGAATCCTGAACAGAACCAGTACAAACCATCATATTGTGGACGTACTGGCTGGGGCAATTCGATTGCCCCAGGGTCTGTTAGTCGAGGGGGCACGTCTCCGTCCCCCCTGATCGAGTTTTGGCTGGTGGCAGTGGAAACTACTTTTTATATTCGACCGCGAATATTTCCCTATGGGATTTCCCATTGTTTTAGGCTAACACATTTAATTATTTATTTACGGTAGCCTTAAACATACCGCCGGTTTATATATTTATTTTTATAACTCCGGTTGGGACTTTTTGCCAAAACTTGATTCTAAAATGGCGTTGGCGTTCGCCTCTGTAACTCTGACCCAAAGTGGAGCCCTTTGTTCCACTTTTGGCGGGCTTCTCCACAGAAGCCCTCCAAAGTGGTGCCACTCTGTCTGGGGTACTTAGGAGGGGTGGAGGGGGATTTAGGCACCCTGGACTGAGTTACCTTGGTAACTCAAGTCGCACTCCGTCCTGATTGGCCCAAGTGGTGAGCCGCCCGGCTCACCACTTAGCATGTTTGAGTGACAGCTAGGCTGGGTGAATGGGGGTTTGCTGCATAAAAGCAGGGCTTTGGGGACTGGGACTTCAGAAGTCGCCACAGGACCAAGAATCCGACGAGGGAAGAGCTGAGCCGACCTGCTTCGACGACACCACCCGGTGGAGCCCTGCTGAACCGTCTCACCACTTTTTCCCGACGACCGAGGAGAACTCTTAACGGAGTGGCTCCTTCCCTTGACTGGTGGGGACAACCAGTTTTCGCCTTCTTTCCGTTCTTTGAGGTATCTCGTGGCCGCCTTGCCTGTGCCAAGCACCCCGGCATCCGGAATACCACACTTTACCCCCATACCGCGAAAGTCGGTACCAACCCTTTAACCGGAGGACTCCGCGGCTGGTTTCTTCCCGGGCAGTGCTACGACCTTTCTCTTCTGCTCTTCAGCGAGATATTCTTCTCCCCTGACCGACGTCGAGCCTTGCTGTCACTGCCTGGAACAACTGCCCCCGCTGGAGGATCCTTTCCGCTTAAGGTACTGTGTTCCGCCTGGCTTCCCTTGCCACCGACTGTACGGGGTAGATTTAGTCCCCGGCTTTCGAACCTGGGAGTGCCTGGGACACTTTGGCTAAACTTTCTGAGCCACTCTAAACTCTTTTTGACTCTTTGCAAGACTTTGAATCTCTAACTAACAGTGTGATCTTGGGCACATTTTCGCTCCGGCTACTCTAAGAGTGGGCCCTGCCTAGTGACTTTTGCTCACCTGTGACTTTAGTCTTCTTTAAGCCTATTGCAAGTGTTCTGGACCTTAGAGTGGTGTGTCTAACCTATTTCTGCTTTTTCTCTCCCTTTCTTGGAAACTACTAGAGTGTCATCTAACGTTAAGCACTCACCTCTGTTTTAATTAAGTGGTGTTAACCTAGAGTTGTCTAGATAGGAGAAAGGATTGAATCTAATTTCATTATAACTGTGTTGGAGTGTTTTTACCATATTCGTTGCTAGAGTGTTTTTACTTATGTGTGTTTTTAAATAAATAACTATATTCTTTTGAAACCAAGCTCTGGTCAGTGTTTGCCTGTGCTATTGTGTTTTGGTACATATTGTGTATACTTTGCATACTGCCTAACTCTTCTTGAGAGAAGTCTGACTGCTCAGCCACAGCTACCAGGTAAATCTGGGTGGTACAGACTGCTACCAAAGGGGTTTACTGCTCTACCTGTAGTCTTAAATCTTTTGCAGTGTTCCCCAAGGGAACTGCACAGGTTTCTGCCTAACATATGGTACAAGGAAACACTGACGAAAGCTTTGCATTAAAAAGTATTTATACATGTATTTTATACACTTCTAATAAAACACATGTATCACAGTCATCAAGCAAGTTAAATTAAGTCAAAGGAAAAATATACACACTCCCAAGTTAAATTGTAGACCAAGTGAACCAGAGTGAAAACTGAGCAAAACGGCATAGTGACAACTACACACAAGGGATCCTCTAACAAGGGAGGGAAAGCACAAGTTTTATAGGAATAGGTTCTTACACACCCTAGCAACACTTCCCATAAGTTTGTGAACCAGTTTAAGCAAGACAGTTGAATGTAAGCGTCCCCAGAATCACACACCCCTTATTGAGAGGCAATGAAGGAGGGAATGAGACCAAGACCAAGTGCGGGTGAGATCAAAAGGGTTTTTTATCTAAATCAATATAGGGCATGCAAAGGACTCTGCAAACTCTGAGAGCGCTCTGTCTGACAATAGCAAAGACAGGCCTACTTATTTACAGGACAACGTCATGGGTGACACAAGCTATAGGGGGCACATAATCGTGGGGATTGGGTGGTGATGTCTAGGGGGTATACATTGTAGATAGTTGCTCCTTCAGGATTGGTGGACATTGGTGCAGTGCCACGTGGGGTTGGAAGGTCAGCTGGGCTCATCGGGGTGGAGTGCCGGGCCGGACATGCCTTGTAGTGATGACTGGTAACTAAACTGACATTTGCCCTTGTGGCCACACATTCTCACCCATTCGTTACACTTCATGCTTCCGTTGGCTTATAACTCTTGTAGCACTGACCTTAGATCAATAGGCAGGCAGGAACATTGATATGCAATAGGAAGTGTCCCAATACATCAGTTGTAAAGATACCTTAGGTACAAACAGGCTAGTCCCATGTGCATGGTCAGGGGCATGGGAGGGGGTACTCAATCACCCTGTCTTGGTAGATTCGGTGAGGGATGGTATTACGATCTGTTAGTACAAGGGTGGGCGCCCCCCTTTTGAGGGCCATTAACTTGGGTTCGGCGGAGATACCACTGGCCCGTGGGGAGCATGTGACTGGTGCCTAAGAGACGGTGGGATTTAGGACCATTTAGCTCGTAAATCATGGAGTCAGGCTGTGGCGGCCTCTGACATGGGGGAGGCGGATGCTTGAAAAGGGTCCAGCAGGGTCGGGAGGGGAGGCGAGGCTGTGCTGTTCGAACACCAGCTATCTCTGGAGGGCCTGGGCAGGAGGAGGGGGAGATGGCCTTGCAGCTCTGTGCGTGGCATCCTGCACAGGGTGGTGTACTGTCCCTTGGGTGAGGGGCGTATAACAACACATGGGGTCTCTAAGATGACTTGTATGTATTTGCATTTGAAGGGATACTGACTGGGAGCCATACCTTTTAGCACAACAATTCACATCTATAGTTGACATACAAACATGAGGTAGTGTTAGGCAGGCGTATGTATGAAGAGGGCAACGTATGTTATTGCACATTGTCATCAGCTAGCCAGTCTTCGTACATCTTCACATTATAAACAATATCTGTTGCATATTACTCTTTACCCATTCTTCTTCACGTTAGCAGTGAACGTTAGTCAACACGACATATATTACATAAATGGTTTCTATACATTACAAGAGTTTTCGGGGTAGGCAGGGGTATGGGGCGCCACACAGTCTAACACTGGGGTTTGGTACAGGGTCAGGGCATGCAGGTTTTGGGCTGGTTTCACTTGCTTCCTAATGTTCCCGTTCATGGCTGTGGCAATGATGTACTGCGGAAGGTTAACAGTTTGTGTCTGGTAGCTCATGAGAATGGGTTCTCAGCGGATCTGCCATGCGGCGGGGAGTGGGGGAAGTGTGGGCCTCTGTGAGCGCGGTCGAGTGGGGGTCAAGCTGCAGCTTTTAGTGCACACGCTAGCTCTGCCTGGGTTAGATCTACACGTTTTAAAACAAAATGGAGTTGGCTTAGTACAAGATGGTGTCTGTGCTCTGCCACATAACGTGGTGGTGCAGCCTCACGTGTCGGTCTGCAGCCGCCCTGCCGTCTGGGCCCGGGGGCCGGTGGGCTGCCGACGAGTCATGAGTCTTCACCAGGGTGGGAGATGTAGTAGGAGGGGGGTCCTATTGACCTATCCTCCCCTACATTTCCCCCCTTTCGTTACTTAAGTAACGAATACCTTAGCTCCCCCAACCGCTCGCGCTCCTTCTCAGCTAACACTGCCTCCTCCCAGGCTGGTGTTCCTTTTATTGGCATCCAAGCCCTGCAAACCCCCCTTTCGGCTTTCCCCCCTTCTGGCATACTCATCTGGTGTGCAGGTCATATATATAATCCCCCATCTCCCTCCAGGTCCACCCATACCTCTGTGTACCATTCTAGTTCCAAGGGCTCTTTTATTGTGGTATGATATAACCTATCCACTATATCCCCGTCATAATATATGGGTACCATTCTAAACTTGGGTTCTGACTCTTCACCAGTTTGCACGTGTGCTTCCTGTTGCATTCGTGCCCCTCCTCTGGCGTTGCCCATTGTCACCATCATCATTGTTCCATTTGGGACTGCGTTTGTGCAGCATCGAATACCCAGCTGGTACACACAAAAAATCACAAGCAAAAACACGATGAGGGGCATCAGTAGTTTCACTGCGAGCCCCATCCAGGATGGCACCCATGAAAAAATGTTGGCGAACCATGTGCTTGATTCTGCACCACCTTCTTTCTTCGTGCGTTCCCCTAGGTTGTGCACTGCGGCGATGACGTACGATAGAGTCCCATTATCAGCATCTTCAGAAGGTACAAAAGTGCAACAGGCACTTCCGATTTTTCGGCAAACACCTCCATCCATCGCCATAAACAGGTCTAGGACATACTTGTTTTGCATTGTCATTAGTCTCAGAGCCCTTAGCTCCACCTTGATCACGTTGAACCATTCTTCAGTGTCATTAGCCAATTGGATCAGCTCCCACTGTGTTATCTGCAGCCACTTTGCATTTGTCCATGTCTGAATGCTTGGGATGAGGGAGGCGAAGAAGGTATCGGCTGAGCTGAACAACCTGTACCTGTCTGAGATCTGTGCCAAGAGTTCTGAGGAGGCCCTTGATATGTAGTTTGACAACCTCCATTTTCTGGATATGATTCCTTCGGCGTTCCCTTCTGACAGGGCATACAGCGGTGGCTCTTCCGTGGGTGGGGCGCTGGCTGCTGCTTGGGTCATCGTCCGGCCCCCTTCTCCGATGTGACTTTCCGGTATTACCATTAGAGCTGAGTGCAGTGTTGCCAGGGAACATGTGCCCCTCCATGATGGTGGGAGGTGCATGTACGCCCGTTTGCCACAGACCCAGTAAGTGTCCATTAATGCTGCTGTTCCTTTCTTCATATCTGGGATCATCAGGCTTTCACTGCAGTTCATTTCTCTTCCCATGTCGATTTTCCCTTCTCCCAAGAAGCAAAGTTCATTTGAGATTTCTTTCTGTAGTTTGAATGGTTTTTCTATAGCGCTCACCCAGGTCAATTTGGCTATATGTTCTGACCAGACTGTGGTACATGTTTTCTCAATCCATTGTAGCTTTCCGGTCGGTAGCCCTCGCAGTGCTTCAGCCTTGCACATTACCACATCATCTTTCCATTTATTTTCCGAAAATAGTGTTCCCTTTATTACGAAGAACGGTTCTTTTAAACACACCACTCCTTTGGCTCTTAAGTAGCACGTTTTTTCGTTATGCAGCATTTCAAAAGATACCGTGTGTGCCTGGAAGGTGTTCTTAATTCTGCACAGGGTGAGATGGAGGAGACATTGGGCATCTGTGAGAGGCAATTCTTATGGCAATAGAACTTTAGGCGTGCCTGAGGCATGGGGGATCAGTGAGCACACGTAGCAACTTTCATTAGTCGTTCATTTAGCTGTGGAGCTCATGTCTACATACCATTTATTCGACTGATGTGGGTGCCTGGGATCTTCTATTGTATCTAGTCCCAGGCAAGAGTATTCATCATATCTCTCCCTCCCCACCTCCCTCCTTCTTCTACTACTTTTAAGAAATGTTTTTTTCCTGGCCGCATGTAATAGGGACTCCCTTTCCCAAGCCCCCCCTCTCCCACTCCTCGTACAGAGCCATAGAATTGTTAGCCATTTCAGCATTTTCTTTCATCCTTTCTGTGGTGTCAACATTTTCTATGAGAGGATCGGTTGTCGTTGTAGGCAGGGTAGCAGTGGTGTCATACAGCCATGATATAACAGAGGGATGTCAGTCGTTTAGCTCACGTACACTGACATTTATTGCATTGTGTTAGGGCTCTGGAGGGGTGGTTGACTTGTTATTAGTATCGTTTTGGCGTTTTGCCTGGTCTGGGTGGGGGCCGTTCCCCCATACCAGCTGGAAACCATCCCATATTAAATAATTACCCTCCTTAAATGGTTTGCTTACATTTTCCATGTTGGTCCCATTATATCCCCCCTCATTCATCTCAATGCAGATAAATGCTATTATCCAATAGAGTACCAGGCCGAACATGAGTGTGAAAAATATAATTGCACAGACAGTCAAACCGCATTCATTTGAATATGTACGTAAATCAAAAGTAACATTTCAATTCCTAGCGTCCCTATTTCTAGTTTTTGCAGGCTGCCTGTTCGTTGCCATGGTTTCTCCTATATGTTAAAAGATAAAAGGCATATAAAGCATATAGTTGCATTCATATTTGCATTTCCAAATTTGGAATGATGAGAGAGAGAGAGAGTGAGAGAGAGAAAAAAAACAGGTCATTTTCATTTAATACTGTTTTACTTCTTGCTGTAAACATCGTTATAATACATTTGTCATTCAGTAAACCCTGCATGTTTATGTGCGTACGTTTTTTTTTTAAACAGTTACTGCTCTATTCTTGCGTGTTTTCCCTATCAGGGCTCTCTGCAGCTTCTGTTGGTCCCACACTGTCATAAGCTTTTCGGACGTCTGTCAAATGTATCCAATATCTCAAGCCCTTCACTTTCACCGCTGTGGGCGTGCAGAACACTACTTCGTATGGGCCATGAAATCTTGGAGCATTCCACCTACGAACTAAACTCCTGACATAGACCATCTCACCTGGTTCTAGCTGGCCTGTAGGGTTTCCTTGTTCTGGAGTAGTTGTTTCACTCGCCCCCTCTTTTGTGAATGGCGGTGCGAGTTGTTTTGCTATCATGCGGGCTGCCTTAGTGAGTTTTGTCAGGTATTCATTAAATTCTTCTCCTAATACAGTTGCGCTTCTGTGTGCATCCGAATGTCTGTGGAGAGGTGAGTGTGCTGTGTGCATTCGTCTCCCTGTCACAATCTCATGTGGTGACAAATGGTGGTCTTTGCTGGGCTGATGTCTCAGTTCAAACAAAGCCAAGGGGAGACAATGCACCCAGTTTTTCTTAAGAGTGAAACACAATTTTGAGAGACTTCCTTTAAGCAGTCTGTTTATTTTTTCTACCACGCCGTTACTTTGTGGGTGATAAATCGAGCATAATTTGTGTTTGATTCCTAGCATTGATGTTACTTCTTTGAATAGATCGTTCACAAAATGTGTGCCATTGTCAGAGCGAATTATGTCACAAATTCCCCAGCGGGGGAATACTTCCTGCACTAGAAACTTTGCAGTGCACTTGGCATCTGGGCGGACACAGGGACCTGCCTCTACCCATCGTGAAAAGGGGCAAACAACCTATATCCAGCTCTCTGAACGGACCTACCAGCTTGGGTATCGTTCCCCTCAGTGTCCTTAGAGCCATGCCGGAATTGTATATCTGGCACGTTGTACATTCCATTGTTAGCTTGGATAGTTGTTCCTGTAACCCTGGAATGAACCAGTGTTCCTGTATCTCGGCAGCAATGTGTTGTCTTGCATTGTGCGCTGGGAAGTGTAGCTGCTGGAATGCTATTTCTAATAACTTAGTCGGCATAACTACCTTACCTGTGTTGTTAATAAATCAGTGGCTGACTGGCTGCACCCCCTTTTTGTCCACAATTCCTTTTCGTCCTCAGTTGCCCCTTCCTGTAACTCCAATATTTGAGACACTGGCATTGTACCCGTCTGGAAAATCATCCTCCGATTCTTTCTGCACTAACTACTCACCTGTTCTTACTTTTGTTAGATATGCCGTTTCTTTGGCAGCTGCGTCTGCTGCCGCGTTTCCCAAAGAGACAAAGGGCCTCATTACACGGTAGGCAGTGAGCCATGGCGCTATTAGCGCCATGGCTCATGCCGGTAAAATACGGGCACCGCCTTGGCGGAAAGGGGATTTACCGCCCCATTCCAAGGTTGGAGGGGCGGTAAATCCCCCTTCCGCCATTGCCCTTCCCCATTCCCATTTCTGCCCCATAGGGCTCTATGGGAATGGGGAAGGCGCTAATTACGGCACCGCAATTTTGCGGTGCCGTAATTAGCTCCGAGATCCCTTAGCGGGTTGGTTTTTAACGCCTGCAAAAAGCAGGCGTTAAAGCACCAACCCGCTAAGGGACCTCGTAGTAAGGCGGTAGGGATTTACCGGTACCGGTATTTTACCGGTACCGGTAAATCCCTACCGCCATCCGTGTAATGAGGCCCAAAGTCTGTATTATTGGTGTGGGCCTGGCATTTTACTATTGCTACCATGGTGGGTTCTTTCAACGCTTCTGTGAGTTCCTTTAGCAGTTCTGCATGTTGTACGGGTCAACCATCTTCCCTGTTGAACCCCCTTCTTCCCCACCTGGCAAGCCCTCCGTGCACTGTTGTGGCCATGTATGCTGAGTCTGTGTAAATTGTCACGGCGCACCCCTCTGCCGCACGTAGTGCTTCAATTAGTGCTACCAGTTCTGCTACTTGTGCTGAAAAATGGACGGGCAGTCGCTGTTGTATTAGAACCTCGTACCCATCTTCTTCCATTCGCACAACCGCCACCCCCACATGCTTTTCTCCAGTTTCTGAATTTATGGAAGCTGACCCGTCTATAAAAAATACCTCACCTTCGGCCAGTGCGTTCTCACTTACTACAGTTGTTCCATTTTCCTCACCCTGATATGTTGCACAGTCATGTGCTTGCACATCCTCCACAGTGCATGGTTCTGAGATGAATCTTGCGGGGTTGACCACTTTGCACCTCACTACATGTATATTGGCGCTTGACAGTATTACCTCATATGCAGTGGCTCTTTGTGTGGTTAACATGCTTTTTGATCGCTCTAATATGGTGAACAATGAATGTTCTACATACAGTGTCAGTGAGCACCCCATTACTATGGTGGCACTTTTTTCAATGGCGAACGCAGCAGCTGCAAGGGCCTGTTTGAATGCGAAGTGTCCCTGCATTACAGCGTCTAGTGTTCCACTGTAAAATGCCAGTGGCTTGTGTCCCAATGATGTCTTCTGTGTTAGAACTGCTGTCATGAGTGTCCCTTTACAGTGTGAGAACAGGTAGAACTCGCGTTCATAATCTGGGTTCGCGAGTACTGGCGCACTCGATATGAGTTCCTTGAGTGAGGTGAATGCGTCACACACTTCTGCATCCCACTGAATCTCTGTATTTTCTTTCTGCGCTTCTTTTAGTGCTTGAAGCAAAGGGCATGTGTATGCTGCACAATCTAAAATTCATGCACGGCAATAGTTGCAGATCCCTAGGAATTTTTGCATGTCTTTCACTGTTTGTGGTCCCCCTACAGCCGAAATGGCTGCCACTCTGTCTGGAATTATTTTCTTGCCCTCTTTTGAGATCAATTGCCCTAGGTACAGTATTTCACGTTGACAGTATTGCAACATTTCTTTGTCCACCTTGTACCCCTATTGGGCTAATAATGTCAAAAGGGCAATGGAGTCTTTTCTACATTCTTCCTCGTTTTTGCTGCAGATCAACAAATCATCCACGTACTGTATTATCGTGCTGTCTGCTGTCATGTTCCCAAGATCTTCATGCAATATTTTGTTGAATATGCTAGGACTTTTGCAATAACCCTGGGGCAATCTACAGTGTTCATACCTCCTTCCCCCTAGGGTGAATGCCGTCCGGTATCTGCATTCTTCTGCGAGGGTATTGAAAAAAATGCATTTTTCAAATCCACCACTGTGAAGTGGGACGCATCTTTTGGGATGCTGCATAGAATAGATTCAGGGTTTGGGACCAAAGGGAATTCTTTCTGAATGACGTCATTTAGTGGGCGTCGGTCCTGGATCATCCTCCAGGCCCCTCCTTTTGCTTTTTTGATTGGGTAAATACATGTGTTACACGGGGAGTTTGAGGGTACTATTATCCCCTGTGGGAGTAAGGCATTTATTGTTTCTTTTATTCCTTCCTGCGCTTCCCGGGACAGGGGGTATTGTTTTACCCGGGACAGAATTGCTCCAGGCTTAAGGTTGATCTTCACTGGTGTGACTCCGTGTAGCAGTCCTACGTCATGTGGACCTGTTGTCCACAACTGCCAGGGCACCGACTGCATGTCATCATTAAAGAACGAGGGTGGGGCCCCCACTACCGCCATTTGCTGTACTGGCAAATGTCTCTGCTGTATCATTATTTCACAAGGGATGGCTATTTCCATAATGATTTCTCTATCACTCTCTGAGTCTGTGAATAGTTCCTCGTCTGATAAATCTTGGAGTGCAATGTCGGCGTTTATGCATAATACTGTACTCCACTCACAGCCATGTATGTCCATTGCAATTACAGCTATTCGTTTGGCTGCGATTTGTACTGCATGTATGTCTAGTGACATCACTGTCCCTGGCATTATCTCGGGCGGGCTATTGGGCGGAAAACAAATTCTGCTGGCACTCTCCACTCCAGTTTTCTCAACTCTGGGACCACCCGAGCCAATGTTTTTAACCCATGGAGGAACATGTCTGGGTTCACTGGTATGGCGCGCACCTCGAGCACGTGGCTCGTTAATATATCACTAACATCACTCGCATTGGGCACATTCCTGGGGTGGCGCATACGACTCCTCCTCTTTTGGTGAACGAAATAGTCATATTGAGCTTGCTTAGTAGATCCCTCCCCAAGTGGTTAACAGGGGATTTCTCATAGTACAATAGGGGTGCCCTCACTGTTTTTCCCCCTATTGTCACATCCAAATCTTCTGTGTAAGGAGCTTCGACCACCGCCCCAGAGAACCCCAGCGTCTCCAATTTACGATTAGATAGCGGAAACCGGCCTTCACGTAAACATGACTTCTCAGCTCCTGAATCTACCATAAAGATGAATTGTTTATTTCCTATCTCTGCCCCTATCAATGGTTCCTCTCTTGCATTGATGGTTGTCGATAGGATTGGACATGCGAGTGTTCTCTGTGGGCTGTCCTATGCCGGATGCCTAGTTGTACCCCCCTGGCTGAAAACATTACCTGAAACCACCGCTACTCCTCCATATGGGGCAGGCGCGCCGTTTGATGTTGTGGTGAAGGGGTTGTTTTGTGTGTAGGGAAGGTGCTCGCTACTTTGTGGGTGTTGGTGAATGTTGTGTGGTCGTTCCATGTATTGCTCTTGCCCCCTTTGGTCTTGCTGTTCTCTAACCCCGTCCCGGGGCAATCCGTATGGGCTTCCCGGATGGAGGTGCCCGTAATATTGGTCATCTTGGTAAACTGGGTTGGGTCTGCTTCTACACTCGTGTGAGAAATGTCCCCACCTCCCGCAATTCCAACAGTTTCCTTGTCCCACTCTGGGTCCCGGCCCCCCATTTCCGCCATTACCCCGTATCCCTGTTCACCTCCCCGACGCCCCTGTACCCACCTCTTCTGTTGCTGGGGTGCCACACTTGCCACTGCTGCCCTCCGTAATCCTCCTGTCCATTCCACTGTCTTTGCCCGTTGTCTGCCCAATTTTCAGCCATCCTCCCCTGTATCGCCACCAGTCCCTCTTCCTCCTCTGTGTCTCTATCATGTGGGAGTGCTGCTACAGCTGCAGCGACTTTCACTAGTTTTGTTTGTACTAGCTTGGCCTCATCTGCCAGGCTTTTTTGTGCCACCTCCTTCTCCCTCTCTTTGATTCTTTTGCAGTGGTGCACGATTATGCTCTGTATCTCTGGCCATCCTTTCGCCTCGATCCCTGCTATTTTGTCAAGCACTTTTTGCACTTCTTTTGGGAGCCCCCTCTTTATTATGAAGTAAAATAAGGATGTTGATTGGTCATACGGCGTACCCGTTTCAGCTCTCCACATCTCCTGCACTCTGAAAATGTAATGCATAGCCTCTTCCCCATTGTTCATGGTGCATTGCATCACTGACTGTAAATCTGGCGTGTCTGGGAATGTTTCCCTTAACGCGTCCCAAACGTCTCCACTAAACTTCCTCCTGCTGCCATCCCCAATCTCCCAGCTTCCTGCTCGTCTTCCTCTATGTCACACCATAGCTCTTCTCTCCCATCACCTTCCACACTTCCTCTGGTATTGTTCGCTCCCAGTTCTACTATCTGGGTGGGCTCCTCTTGTATCCTGAATAGTATCTCCCCTTTTTTCCACCCTTCCGCATTTGACTTATCTAAGGCGTGTGATCGGGACAGTCGCTCTGACCTTGTAGTTTCGGGCTCACCTTGTTCACATATACTTTGTATCCTCGACAACTCTTCTCTGGCTATCGAGTGCCTGGCGTCTAAGTCTTCTGTTAACTTGCATATGTTTACTGAAGGAGTACTCACCTGTCTATTTGATCGGGGCCAATCATGGTGGTGGTGCTGTTGGCCGTGCTGTGGGGGTAGGGGTACTGTTGGGCACATATGTGGGATCACTATAACCCTCAGCCGGTGCGGGCTTATTCAAGATTGGGTACAATCGGTTACTTCTACCGATCCCTCTTTCCCCCCGTCCTCCTTACCACCTTCTGCCCTTGCGGATGGGGTAGTAGTGAGGGGCGGGTTGATCGAGAGTGGTGTCTGTTTTCTTTGGTGGGGGTATTTCCTCGAATAATCGCCGTAGGTCTAGTATCTCTCTCCTGTTATGAAAGTGTTTTCCCTTATACTTTAAGTATATACATGTTGCCACCATATCCAAAATTCTCTTATCAATGGACCCTCCGGTATATACAAGTTGCCACCATATCCAAAATGCTCTTATCAAAGGACCCTCCTTGTGGCCAAACCTGTGGGAGTCCTTCCCCTTTTAGCTCCGTCACCCACCGGTCATGTACTTGGTTATTCTGTCTGCATGTCCCGGTAAGCTTCTACAAATGTGCGCTAGAGGTGTCTCCGCCCCCATGGCTGGATCTGTGTTGCTCTATTCTCTTGAGTCAATCCCCTCTATCACTCTATGGGCCTCATTACGACCCAGGCGGTAAGTTACCGCCTGGGTCGTACCTTTACCACCATGGCGTAAACTATGTTTACGCCATGGTGGTTGGCAGACTTACCGCCCCATTCCGAGGTTGGCGGGGCGGTAAGTCCCCAATCCCCATTTACCCTTCCCCATTCCCATTTTTGCCCCATAGGGCATAATGGGAGTGGGGAAGGCGTTAATTACGCCACCGTAAATTACGGTGGCGTAATTAACAACATGGTCCCTTAGCGCCATGGATTTTAACACCTGCTAAAAGCCGGTGTTAAATCCGCCATGGCGCTAAGGGACCTCGGAATCAGGCGGTAAGGGTCGGCGCTGTTTACGCCGCCGTAAACCCCTTACCGCCTGGGTCCTAATGAGGCCCTATGTGTGTAATTGTGTATGTTGGGCTCTGCTTACCGTCAGCTCCTGACGATCAATTTATGTTTTGCTCAAATGGACAACATTTCTTTGTCAAATCTTACCAGGCCACACTTACATTGACCACTTCACCTGGAGATCACTTAAATCAACAATAATTTATACAGACATCAAATTGCAAAAAAACATAAACACACAATGTGCACAACCACAACAGACGTTCATCATACCATAATATATACGCATAGCATCCTTACCCTCCCTGCCTGGCCCTTCGCCTTGCTCTACGGCGATACCCCCTAACCCTCACTCAACTCTTTTTTTTTTTTTTTCGGACCTTGTTTTACTTCTAATAGGAAAGAGAATAGAAAGAAAGGCTAGTTCTAACTTATTTTTCCATGTCTCTTTATCTAGACACCCTCAATTTATTTTTCCATGGTTTCAGTTATTCCCAGCACTAGTCGAGATAGCACTACGCGGCGCCGCCTTCTACCCCCTTGCAGAGTTAGGTTCCCGTCCTATTTTCCCTTTTTCACTTTTGTATCCTAATGGCCATATGCAAAGAAAGAGAAAGTATTAGAAATTAGAAGTCCCCTCTATGTTCCCAACTTATTTACCTGTGTCCTCTCAATTAGTTTCCCTTTTAGTATCGCTCGCACTTAATACTCACGTGTCCGTCTTGATCCGAGACTCTCCGGATTTGGTCCGTCCAAGCGGCGCAGCCTCGCACTCAATGGCCCCACTCGGCTCCGGCGAGCGGTACTAAGGGGTTTTTCAAACGGGACCCGTACCCTCTCGCCCTAACTGCGTGCGCACGACTCTGCGTACCGTTTGCCGTAGGTGGGCGGCTCTGTTGAGCGGCCGCGCCATGCGTCTCCTCTGCGACCAGGGCCGTCTCGTGCCAAGGGGACAGTTTAAGAAATTTAAAATAAACAAATCACGTCTATGGGGTCACCACTGAATGTAAGCGTCCCCAGAAACGCACCCCCCTTATTGAGAGGCAATGAAGGACACACCCCAGGAGGGAATGAGACCAAGACCAAGTGCGGGTGAGATCAAAAGGGTTTTTTATCTAAATCAATATAGGGCATGCAAAGGACTCTGCAAACTCTGAGAGCGCTCTGTCTGACAATAGCAAAGACAGGCCTACTTATTTACAGGACAACGTCATGGGTGACACAAGCTATAGGGGGCACATAATCGTGGGGATTGGGTGGTGATGTCTAGGGGGTATACATTGCGGACAGTTGCTCCTTCAGGATTGGTGGACATTGGTGCAGTGCCAGGTGGGGTTGGAAGGTCAGCTGGGCTCATCGGGGTGGAGTGCCGGGCCGGACATGCCTTGTAGTGATGACTGGTAACTAAACTGACATTTGCCCTTGTGGCCACACATTCTCACCCATTTGTTACACTTCATGCTTCCGTTGGCTTATAACTCTTGTAGCACTGACCTTAGATCAATAGGCAGGCAGGAACATTGATATGCAATAGGAAGTGTCCCAATACATTAGTTGTAAAGATACCTTAGGTACAAACAGGCTAGTCCCATGTGCATGGTCAGGGGCATGGGAGGGGTTACTCAATCACCCTGTCTTGGTAGATTCGGTGAGGGATGGTATTACGATCTGTTAGTACAAGGGTGGGCGCCCCCCTTTTGAGGGCCATTAACTTGGGTTCGGCGGAGATACCTCTGGCCCGTGGGGGCCATGTGACTGGTGCCTGGGAGACGGTGGGATTTAGGACCAGGTAGCTCGTAAATCATGGAGTCAGGCTGTGGCTGCCTCTGACATGGGGGAGGCGGATGCTTGAAATGGGTCCAGCAGGGTCGGGAGGGGAGGCGAGGCTGTGCTGTTCGAACACCAGCTATCTCTGGAGGGCCTGGGCAGGAGGAGGGGGAGATGGCCTTGCAGCTCTGTGCGCGGCATCCTGCACAAAGCAGTGTACTGTCCCTCGGGTGAGGGGCGAATAACAACACGTTGGGGTCTATAAGATGATTTGTATGCATTTGCATTAGAAGGGATACTAAGTGGGGGCCATACCTTTTAGCACAACAATTCACATCTATAGTTGACATACGAACATGAGGTAGTGTTAGGCAGGCGTATGTATGAAGAGGGCAACGTATGTTATTGCACATTGTCATCAGTTGGCCAGTCTTCGTACATCTTCACATTATAAACAATATCTGTTGCATATTACTCTTTACCCATTCTTCTTCACGTTAGCAGCAAATGTTAGTCAACACGACATATATTACATTAATGGTTTCTACACATTACAAGAGTTCTCGGAGTAAGCAGGGGTGTGGGGCGCCACACAGTCTAACGCTGGGGGCTTGGTTCAGGGTCAGGGCATGCAGGTTTTGGGCTGGTTTCAGTTACTTCCTAATGTTCCCGTTCATGGCTGGGGCAATGATGTACTGCGGAAGGTTAACAGCTACAGTGTTTTATTTTGTTGTTTGTTTGTGTCTGATAGCTCGTGAGAACGGGTTCTCAGCGGATCTGCCATGCGGCGGGGAGTGGGGGAAGTGTGGGCCTCTGTGAGCGTTGTCGAGTGGGGGTCAAGCTGCAGCTTTTAATGTGCATGCTAGCTCTGCCTGGGTTGGATCTAGACGTTTTTAACAAAATGGAGTTGGCTTAGTACAAGATGGCGCCTGTGCTCTGCCACATAACGTGGTGGTTCAGCCTCACGTGTCGGTCTGCAGCCGCCCTGCCGCCTGGGCCCGGGGGCAGGTGGGCTGCCGACGAGTCATGAGTCTTCACCAGGGTGGGAGATGTAGTGGGAGGGGGGTCCTATTGACCTATCCTCCCCCACACAGTGCATCAGTATAGGCAATACTTAAATGAAAACTGAGCAAAATGGCATTTCACAAGGTTTAGAAAGGGGAAGAAAAGGGTAGTTATAAGAAGTAGGTGCACCAACACAGTTCTAGTTGAGAATCAATCTAAAGAAGGCAGTTCTAACAAATGTAGCCAGAGTCAATAGGCCTGTGCCAGAGTCAGTGGTACAGGGCAAGGGCCCAGGAACAAAATGTTCTTGTAGCTGTAGTCAGTTCTTTGGTTAACAATTTTGAAAAGGTGGACGCAGAAGTTGAAAAGACAATGGCCCTCATTACAACACCGGCGGTAACCAATGACGCTATTAGCACCATGGTTGCTGCCGGTATTGTAATGAGTCCGCCAAGGTGCAATGGGAAATTACCACCCCATTCCAAGGTTGGCGGGGCAGTAATTCCCCATGCACCATTGGCCCTTCCCCATTCGCATTTTTGCCCCATAGGGCTCAATGGGAATGGGGAAGGCGGTAATTATGGTACCGCTAATTGCGGTACCGTAATTACCTTCAAATTCCCTTTGCGGGTCCCTACTTTAACGGCTGGTCTTGACCAGCCGTTAAGGTCGGGAGCCGCAAAGGGACCTCGTAATTAGGCGCTAAGGGGTTAACGGTGCCGCAGCCTTTTACGGCACCGTTAACCCCTTAGCGCCAGGGTCATAATGAGGCCCAATGTTAAGAGAGAGGGGCGGCCAACCCAACAGGTAGGTAAAGGATTTAAAACACCTTTAGTGCTACCTCGAAGAAAGGGCGGCCTGGCGGAACAATGTACGTTTAGAATGAAGAAGTGGCTCCTGCGGTGGCGGTTGGTCCTGGTAGTTCCTGCAGTTCGGGGGATCCAACAGAGGAAGAGAGGCTCTCGTCTTGGAGGAAGGTTCGAGTTACTGCACTACCCAGGGATGAAACCAGCCACAGTGCTGCCCGATGAATAAAAGGTACGCTCCTTTAAATCGCGGTCTGGGTGGACTGGTGCCTGGCTATCCGGCCTCCAAGTACAGGGTAAGGGAGATTCCACCAAGGCAGGTCAGGGAAGGCGATTGGCAAACTGGTTGGCCCCACCAGCTCAAGGGAAGAAGGCTCTTGCAGATGAAGATCTTCTCTCGTCGTGTCGAGAAAAGTGGTGAGACGCTGCAGCAGGGCTTCACCGGTGGTTCAGTCATTGCAGATGTCTTTGGCTTCTCTCCTCTTCGGCTTCTTAGTTCCAGTGGCGACGTCTTGCTCTTCCAGTCCTCAGGACCCTGCTTTTATGCAAAAAGATCCCCATTCAGACAACGTAGCTGTCACTCACACAGTGGAGTGGTCATCTTGGCGGGGGACCCTCCAGCCTATCAGGATAGAGTGCAACATGGGTTGCTGAGGCAACCCTGTCCAGGGGTCCTACTCCCCCTCCCACACAATGGACCCACCCCAGACTCAGTGGCGCTGAAAGGAGGGCTTCTTGACAGAATCCCGCCAAAAGGACGAACAAAAGATCCCGACCTGGGTTAGGAGTTTAGAGAAAGACACGAGAAAGAAGTTATATTAAAGTTCTGGCAAATAAAACCCACCGGAGTCAAGTTAATATTAAAATGCACCGGTGGCATGTTAGAAGCTGTCAGAAAAAGTGGTAGCCTCGAACAATGGGGAAATCCCATAGGGAAATATTCACGGTTGAATATTTATGGTAGTAACCACTGCCAGCAGCCACAAACTTTTGCGAGAGGGACTGTACGGTACCCTCTCGAAAATGAACATGGGGGAAAAACTATTGACCCCTTCCAGTACATGGCTATCAAGCAAAAAAAGTGGACCAGTAGATCGGGATGACACTAACTAAATTCAGTATATATCAAATTTTATTCAATAAACTCATAACAAGAAAAATCAATCTTTGCATCGTAAAATCCAGTAAAAAACAATCAATTCATTCCTTCAATCACAACCACATACAAAACTCCTTCAAACATTCAAATGTAAAACACCAGAGTGGTTACTACACCAATAGGCATTCATAATATTGCTACACCAATTATTTTCAGTTATCATGTGTCGTTGTCTATCCGGTAATTTATTTGACCAGGTGATTCACACAGAAAAGCGTCAATACGTGTTTCGGTCGGAGACCTTCTTCAGGACGTAGGGCATGGAGCAATTACTCCGCCCTGTTCTCAACGTATATTGGCCAGTAGTAAGTCTAAAAAAGATAAAAACCATAGTGTCATTCCTATTTCTTAAAACAGGTGACTGATAATGTCACAAATGTGCTATAATTCAATAAACACACAAGCCCCTACTCACCCCCAAGTTCCAACTCAAGGGATGATGAACGGGACAGCTGAAATTAATCCTCCACTGGAATCAATGTATATGTTGAACCTATGGAACCAACAGAAAGACCTCTCAGCATTCTGAAGAAACCCTGAATACTCAGTGTGCATTCCTATGACCAAGATAAATAAAAACAATCAGATCACTTACAAGCACCTATGGTGCAAAGTGGATATCTTCAGGAGGCTGGGACTACCGATGGATCACCCTAGGGCCAGCGTAGTGCTTACAAGATCTTCCTAGTGTGTATCGATCAATGACCATTCACGAGGCTACAGAGAAAGCAGATAATAGCAACTCCTAAGTGGAGGATCTCTCATCTCATATACCTGTTCTAGATATAACGGCTATATAACATGCTGGATAATGGGGGTGGGAAAGACCACAACCTCTAGAACCGTGTATCCACTGACATGCAAATACAAAGATATAAAATGGTATAAAATGGTGCTAAATGCGGTAGTAAGGATTATCTCACTCTTGCCCACTCATTTAGAAGGGAACACCCGTTGTGAGCGCACAACATGTATGGCAATAGTTTTGCCAAGGGCAACGTCCACATGATGCCCGTAACGCTGTCATACCATACTGCCGGACAGTGCCTATTATCAATAAATGAACACTCCTCTACACACCCGTGGCACAGCGTTCGCCTCGTGTAACAAAAGCAAATGTTAGTGGCACTGTCAAAGCATGCAGCCAGACAATGCCTACCATTGCAATGTGAAATGCTCCTCAAAACACCCGTGGCGCAGCGTTCGCCTCGTGTACTATAAAAAGTTAAATCCAGATCATGGCGCGCGTCTGCACCTCCGTGCCCTGCTCAATCAGTATGTGTAGTTTACCATAACTCTTAGCATGAGGCTCCCTTCGTGGAAAATACAATCGCCGGCACCTCCGTGGCTCGCTCGGCTCCGATCCCACACACATCAGTTATTAGTGCAGACTCAACATAAACAAAGGACTATGTTTATAGGGTGTTAAACACCAAAGTAGGACTACCCAACTTAGGCATAGACACAAACAAGGGACATGGTATCAAAAGACCTTTCTGTGCATGGTTACTTAAAGGCACGGCGTAAATCCACCCGTGCGTGGCTCATAAAATGTGCCATCTGCCGGAGGGCTGAACAGGAAATAGGGCATAACTAATCATGCAGTCATGTTCCTAAAATAATGATACATTTACGTGTTATCGCTTATGTCTAAGGAAGCGCAAGCAACTGCGCAAATCCAATAATATATGTAAACAGACCAAGATGGACACCCATGCCACAACTATCCAAAACGAGTCACATGCATGTATGAACATGAAAATTACACGTATTGTCTCCCTAAAATAAGGGGCTCTGTCTAGAGTAGAGGTTCCACTTAACAAACCCAAAGAGTGTGTATATGAGGGATAGACATATATACCAAAAGCTTGTAAGATGCTGGTCGCATACATCTTGGGTGTGAAGAATACTCATGTTTACTCCCTGATTTAAGGAACTGGGTCAATGGACCAATATAACCATTCAGACAAATATATCAGCATTATACTTGTTTTACGTACAGAATCAATCCCAACGGATTCTAAAGCCGAAGGTTCTACTCGTTGTTGCTAAAAAAAAATGTTTTCAAATTGGGAAGAACAGAACCCATCAACAAACAGACCCATTTGTAAATGTAAACTATTTTATAATAAAAGTGGATGACATCTTGAGACTCAAATTAACATATATCAAGTACAGGCATATAGATGGAAACATATTTAAATGGAAACAAGCTTGGCCACACATGTTTACAAAATATGGACATTCGATTATAAGTGTATTATAGTTCTTAACCACCTAGGGCCTCATTACGAGTCGGGCGGTACAGGGTTAACGGCACCGGTGCCGTGAACCCCGTACCGCCCGATTCCGAGTTCCCCTCGCGGGACCCGCTCTACACGTCTGGTGAGCAGGTCCTGCGAGGGGAAGAGGGAGCAAACAACAGGCCATCTCGTAATGGCCCGTTGTTTGCTCCCTCTCCCATTCCCATTCAGCCCTATGGGGGCTGAAATGGGGATGGACCGGGTCCCGGTCCTCGGAGGGAAGAATTACCGGGCCTTCCGACCTCGGAATGGCCCGGTAAATCCTAATTCCGAGGACCCGGACGCGATTTCGGCGGGCAGCCATGCCGCCAGTGACGGCATGGCTACCGCCAAACTCGTAATGAGGCCCATAGTATCCATAATATTGTATCAGTCTACGTTCTGAGCAATCGTCTCATATTACAGATCAGTTTTTTGTGACCAAATTATTCCATTCTACTGAAACATTCAGTCCCTTCCGGACTGTATTTAGAGTATGAATCCACTTTTGCTCAATACGGTGTAGTGTTATACCAATATCGCCCCCTCTCATGTTGTTCTTAATGTGTTGGAGTATGAACCACCTCAGGTCTGTATCCTTGTGTTGCATTTTGACAAAGTGCTCAACTTCCGGTGTATCCGCCACTTTGTTTCTTATACAGCTCCTATGTTCTGATATGAGCTGTCTAACTTCCCGTATGGTCTTACCAACATATAGAAGTTGACAGGGACAGCTGATCATGTAAATAACATTTTTTGTCAGGCAGTTTGTATGGCAGTTCATCTTCCAGACTCTTTGACCATAATGAAATTCTTGTTTGGTTTCGGTTAAAGGCCACGCGACACATTTGCCGCATTTATAGTGTCCAAACTTTTGAGGGAGGGACTGTACGGTACCCTCTCGAAAATGAACATAAAGGAAAAACTATTAACCCTTCCAGTACCTCCATAGTAAAATGGGTTGTACTGGTTTAGTTCATAGGATTTGACTAGTAAAGTCAATGGGGACTTTACAGGCCCTGGGTGACAGTAGTCAGTCCCAGGGTATGGAGTCTATGTTTGGGGGTCGCTTCGATACCCCTGTGTCACTGCACGGAGGGTGCTGTGTAACACATGTGCATAAAGATGGTTCCTATGGGGTTGAGAGAGATCCCATAGGCATTAAACACAAAATTAGCCTAGAACACACATAGCAAAAATACCTAAGAGTGGATAAAAGTCTCAGGGCCTCATTACATGGTAGGCAGTAGACCATGGTGCTATTAGCACCATGGTTGCTGCCGGTACCATACCGGTACCACCATGGAGAAAAGGGAATTACCACCCTATTCCAAGGTTGGCGGGGCAGTAATTCCCCCTTTCTCCATGGCCCTTCCCCATTCCCATTTTTGCCCCATAGGGCTCAATGGGAATGGGGAAGTGGCTAATTACGGTACCGCAAATTGCGGTACCCTAATTAGCACCAAGGTCCCTTTGCGGGTCCAAACTTTAACGGCTGGTCTACACCAGCCGCTAAAATCGGGTCCCGCAAAGGGACCTCGTAGTCAGGCAAGGTACCGGTAAACCCTTACCGGTACCGTTAAACCCTTACTGCCTACCATGGGCCTCATTACAACTCAGGCGGTAAGGGGTTTACGGCGGCGTAAACAGCGCCGACCCTTACCGCCTGAGTACGAGGTCCCTTAGCGCCATGGAGGTTTTAACACCTGCAGGTGTTAAAATCCATGGCGCTAAGGGACCATGGAGTTAATTACTCCACCGTAATTTACGGTGGCGTAATTAACGCCTTCCCCACTCCCATTATGCCCTATGGGGCAAAATGGGAATGGGGAAGGGAAAATGGGAAAATGGGGATTTACCGCCCCGCCAAGGTTGGAATGAGGCAGTAAATCCGCCAACCACCATGGCGTAAACATAGTTTACGCCATGGTGGTAAAGTCACGGCCCAGGCGGTAACTTACCGCCTGGGTCGTAATGAGGCCCCATGTAATGAGGCCCTCACTCTTAGCAGGTAAAAACAAACAAACCCTTCAAATCCAGCAAAGCTGCTGGGGGACTCTATAGGTAAGTGAAATTAGCCATAGAATGAGAATTTTCCCTAACAGCTTTCTCCCGCTACACCAGATTTCCTGGACGATCATCCTTATGGTCGTATCGATTGGTCAAGGAGTTTGTCAAAGGACTATTTCGCTCTTTCCCGCCGGTGAAGGCTCCGGCCCCGGCGTGGGAGCTCAATGTGGTGCTTACTAGGCTCATGGGCTCTCCATTCGAGCCTATGCATTCGGCGCCACTAACATTTTTGTTGTGGAAAACAGCTTTTCTTGTGGCCATCACCTCCGCACGGCGAGTGGGAGAGATCAAGGCCCTCTCTTGTAAACCACCCTATTTGACATTCCACGAGACCAGGGTAGTGCTGCGGATGCATCCCTCCTTCATGCCCAAGGTGCCATCGGACTTTCATCTAAATGAGCCCTTGGTGTTACCTGTATTCTTCTGAGGCTGAGAGGACTTTGCACTCGATGGATGTGGCTAGAGTGCTGAAGTTCTATGTGGACCGCACAAAGAGTTTCCAGAAGAAGTCGCAACTTTTTGTGAACTTTGGCCATGTGAACTATGGAAAGGCCCTCTCCAAGGCTTCCATTTCCAGGTGGCTTTCCGGCTCCATCATACACTGTCACCAGTTGGCAAACCGACCGTTGCCTGGCCGTCCGAGAGCCCATTCGACCAGAGCGATCGCTGCAACTATGGTGTTCCTATCTGGTGTGCCCCTGCTTGACATCTGCAGGGCTGCTACGTGGAGGTCGACGCACACCTTCACAAAGTCCTACTGCATCGACAGGGATTCCAGGGAGGAGTCCAGAGTCGGCCAAGCAGTGCTGCGCAACCTGATCGCCTGAAGGTGAGCCTGGTGAGGAGGTATGAGATGCTTAATGTTGAGCCTTGCCATCTCTCGTGGTTGTGCATGTGTGTACTGCTATGTATTCTTTATTCATGAGCATGTGAATCCATGCCAGACCACATGCTGGAGAAGTAACAAGTTACTTACCTGTAACTGTTGTTCTCCAGCATGGGTCTAGCACGGATTCACATGCAAACCCTCCTGCCTGCCCTCGTGCGGCTCTTCTCTTGGTCCTACTCCCACTTTTACGTGCTACCAACTCTGAAGATGGCTGCCAGAGGAGGGGCAAACTAGGCAAACATTAATTTGACAGCTACGCACCAATACGACAGTCCAAATCCGGTGAACTCTAGATGGCAAATTCTCCTCCCCTATCTCCACCTTTTAGAGGACGGAAACAAGGATGGATTTTGGAATCTGCATTATTTAACTTTAATTTCTGGCATGAACTCTTATTTCTGATTGTCCTAAACTAGGCCAGCAGATCATACCATGGCTATCTTATGCGGATGCCCTCGTTTTTTACCCAAGAGGCCTGCAAAATCTCTTCACTGCCTTAGGAAATTATCATTGACATCATTTCCTACCAGTTAATCTAGAAAAAACTAAGGTTTTGTACTGTGGCTGCAAGAGACAAAATGAAAAGTGCTCCTTCAAATGGTCCCTGCACGGAACAGTAGTCAATGAATATCGCTACTTGGGTTTAAACATGAATAACCATAGCTCTGACCTTAACTATCTTACGGAGCTTAAGAGAAAATTGCTAATGTTGGTCGCACGAACTCACATTATCTACGCTAAGTACGGAAAATTCTCTAGTTTAGCATTATTAAAATTCTATAATCAGAAAGTAGAGCCCACAATCCTGTATGGTGCCAAGAAAAAAGCTTGGAGACCGGAAGCATCGGCTCAGACTAGAAGGGATGTTTTGGAAGTGTGCTCTCCCTTTACCACTAACTCAACCTATGTGTATAATTAGACACAAATTAAGTCTACTGTCTGGAAACTATGTTGCCTAGGTAGAAAATGTTTATCTCCCAAACCAGGATCCTTTTTACATATTTTGTCAGCCCATGTAATGTCCTCCAAACATTGCTTCATAAAAACATGGAGACGCCAAACTATGGCATCATGGCAACAGCAGACATCTCGTCAAACCTGACACGTGCCCATCAACATCTTTGGCAGTAGGACTGGATTCACACTCACCAATTATGCACGACACACATTTTATGTGTACCTGAGTCATACCTAGTCAAGTTTCCATCACCGGCTTACAGAAATGCGTTTTTACAATTTCGATTCAATCTATGGCCAACAAAAGATGTTTTGGCTAACCGAAAATGTATACCCAAGTCTGATAATGTGTGTAGATTCTGTCGAAAAACAGACCAACCTGCAACATTAAAGCATCTATGTGTCCTAGGCTAGCAGACAAGCAAACCCTGTATTTGAAACTGCACTTCAAAGATCTTAGGATTGTAACACCTGAAATACTGCGGCATGAATTGCAGTTGCTACATTTCTTTTATCAATAAATATAGCATAACGTATTGAACCTAGCCAGTAACTTGCATATTCAGAATCTTGACGGTTATTATTAGAAATAATTGTTATCTTAAGTTTACCATTTTATCACGTGTACTACTTCATTTAATGCAAGTCTTTTATGTAAAGTATTTTGTATCGTTTTTTTAAATGTACTTTGTATCACTCTGAAATGTCTATTATAACAGCATGAATTGAAAGGGTGTTATTCCTTTTTAATTTCAACTATAACAATAGAAAAAATATGTAGTACACAGAGCAGGGTCAGGCCTCGGAAAATCCAGCCCATCCATGAAATCTGTTTATAATAAAGATACTGCAGTGTCCGTGAAGCCTCAAGGTGGCTGCACTCTCCACAAATTCCACACGTGCTACCTAGGGTTGATCATTAGATATGTATTTATGGACAGTTTTATGCATTATTTTAAAATTCACTTTAAACACCTCAAATACTTGACATAAAAAACGTCCAACCGCAGTATCAAGAGTGATTAGGGAGAGAAAGGAGCTCATTTCCTAAAGCACATGCTGGACTCAAGGGCTGTCGTAGAGGAATGTTTATGAAAGTGAAAGCTCATCTTGAAAGTGTGCATCACAGCAAAAGAAGCAGCAGCCATTGAGATGACAAGAAACCAGTAACCAGGGCAAGGTGGCACTGAAAAGAAAATGATCAAGCACGTAGCGATGTTGTAAACTGGTCTAGTGGCTTTATTTTCTCCATACGCTTGCAGAAGAAATCGGAACACACAGGTTCATTGCGTACATGGGGAGGACGCATTAGAAGGTGCTGAGGGTCAAGGGATGTGGTCAGAGTGGTCTGTGAATGTGAGAAAGTGTTTCTATGAGGTATTGAGGGGCTGCTTATTATTGGTAATCTTACACATCTGTTCATCAACCACAGCTGTTCCTGAAATCGTGGCTTGGAGAGACTATTTATCCACTGTACATTAGCCCCAACAGATTGCTGTGGCAAAGTGCAATGCATCGGTGCATGGAGGAGAAAGGAGCATTTCACTGTTCCAAGAAAGGGGGCTGCAATGTAATTCTATGGGAGTTGTCGCTGTGAGAATGGAGTGTGCATTTTATCAATGGGGCAGAGCCCAAGATTAATCATTGGACTGACCGAGCCTGAGCCACCTCAACAGAATGCTGGACCCCAGAATCAAGGAAAGTCCATCTAGACAGCCAGGAACCGCAGTGTTGCTATTTGAGGTAGACGCGAGGAGCTGAAACACTGAAGAGCCACTGATTTGAAGATTGCCGGTTGCGAGCGGTGACTGTCCCCTTGCAGTGCAGGAGTCCCCAGAAGCCCTCCCTCTTGTCCACACAACTGAGACCCAGGAACAGTGAGATCTGCAGAGCTGCACAGGAACAGAAGGCATCTGCTGCACTTTTCCTCAATTCAAAGATACTGTACAAAGTCTGAGATAACTTACCTCTCATTGTAGAGTGTTAGGGAGAATTCTCTGTTTAGGCTGAATTTCCTAACCTAGTGAGTCCCCCAGCAGCTTTGCTGGATTTCTGGAGTTTGTTTTTTCATCCTGCTAAGAGTGAGACTCTTTTTCTCCCACTCTTGGACATGATTTGTGGTATTTCTTTGAATGTTAATGTGTTCTATGGGCTATGGGGTCTTTTACTCTGTAGGGTCTCACGTGTTTTGCTATGTGTGTTACACAGCACCCTCTGTGCCGTAACACTGGGGTGTCCTAGGTGACCCCCACCATAGACTCCATACCCTGGGACTGACTACTGTCTCCCAGGGCACGTAAAGTCACCATTGGCTTTACTAGACCTAAATTTACTAACAGAACCAGTACAAACCATCCTATTGTGGACGTACTAGTAGGGGTAATTTGATTACCCCTGGGTCTGTTATTCGAGGGGGCACTGACCCGTCCCCCCTCGTTGAGTTTTGGCTGGTGGCAGTGGATACTTTTTATATTCGACCGCAAATATATTCCTATGGGATTTTCCCATTGTTCGAGGCTAATACTTTTTTCACATTAATTAAAATAAATTCACCGGTTGGTATTTTCTGCCAGAACTCGGTTTTTAAAATGGCGTATGTGTTCGCCTCTGTAACTCCAAACCAAAGGTTGAGCCCTTTGTTCCACTTTTGGCAGGCTTCTGCACAGAAGCCCTCCAGAGTGGTGCCATTCTGTCTGGGTACAACAGGGGGTGTGGGAGGGGGTTTAGGCACCCTGGACTGAGTTGCCTTGCCAACTCAAGTCGCACTCTGGTGTGATTGGCCCAAGTGATGAGCCGCCCCGCTCACCACTTAGCATGTTTGATTGACAGCTAGGCTGAATGAATGGGGGTTTTCTGCATAAAAGCAGGGCTTTGGGGACTGGAACTTCAGAAGTCGCCACAGGACCTAAAGAATCCAACGAGGGTAAAGCTGAGCCGACCAGCAACGACGACACCTCCGGTGGAGCCCTGCTGAACCGACTCACCACTTCCCAACGACAGAGGAGATCTCCCTGCTGGAGAGTCTTCTTCCCTTTGACTGGTGGAAACAACCAGTCCCTTGCCTTTTCTTCGCTTCCAGGACGTCTAGTGGGCGAATTGCCCGTGCTGAGCACCCCAGCAACCGGATAGCCACTAACCACTGTACCGCGACCAAAAGGTGGTGCCTTGTGACTGAGCACTCCTTGGCTGGTCTCTTCCCTGGTGATGCAACGATCTCCAACTTTCCTCTACGACGAGATAATCTCTTCTTCTGGCAAAGCCCCAACTTGCATCCACCACCAGGAACAACTGCCCCCGCTGGAGCTGTCTCTTCACTCTCAAGGTACTTTGTCCGCCTGGCTTCCCTTGTGACGGTTAGCGTGAGGTGTCTTATATCCTTACCTTTCCACTGGGTCGCCTCCAGACCTTCTTATCTTTTGTTCTAAAACTGGTCCAACCTTTCTGTGACATTTTGCTACAAAGACTTGAAGTGCATTTCCACTGTGATACTTTTGGGACATACCGCCGAGTGGGCCTGGCCTCTGAACTTTGTGATCTACAGTAGACCCTGCCTTGCTTGCCTTGCATTTGCTTCGTAAAAGTGTTGGTACTGAGTTTGTTTCATACCCTGCCTTTTTCTCTCCCTCTCTAATGAATACTAGAGTGCCATCTAGGTTAAGCACTCACCTCTGTCTGCAAATAAGTGGTGTCTTTGAACCTAGACATGTCGAAATATTGTGCTGGGATTGATATATACTCATAGTAACTGTGATTGAAGTTGTTTGCCATATTAGTGCCAGTGTATTTTCCATAGATGTGTTTTTAAATAAATAATTATATATCTTTACACCCAAGCTCTGATCCGTGTCTGCTTGTCCTATTGTGTAAATTGCCCTATCTTGTATACTCCATATACTGCCTAACTCATCTTGAGAGAAGTCTGACTGCTCAGCCACAGCTACCAGGTAAATCTGGGTGGTGCAGACTGCTACCAATTGGGTTTACTGCCAAACACCTGTAGTCCTAAATCTTTTGCAGTGGTCCCAGAGGGAACTGCACAGGTTTCTGCCTAACATAGAGTTGCTTGCATCTTCTACTACTCACAAGCCTAACCGCTTGTGGCCCGACATTTGATTCTTCTTTTCTTCAAAGACTTCTAAAACACTGTGGGCCTCATCACGAGTTGGGCGATAACGCCGGTGCTATTACCGCCGGCGCTATTAGCCCTACCGCCAACGTGTTTGGCAGAACGGTTAGTGCCCATTCCCCATTGGGCCTATTCAGGAATTCCTCATTCTGCATTGGGCCCAATTTCCCGCCGGCGGTAATAGTGCCGAAAATCGGAAAATTTGCTGTGGATTTCCCCCCAGCTCAGAGCTGGGGGGAAATCCGCCAAGGCCATGATCTGGCGACCCTTAGATGCGGTGGTAATAGCGCTACCACCGCATTTAAGGGTTACCGCCAAACTCGTGATGAGGCCCAGTGCAAAGACTTTTTTACTTACCTACCAGAGAAGTGCTTCATCCTAAATAAGATTTTTGCCCATTGATTTTGTCCTCGCCTGTTATACTGAATGACTCTGCTGTGGGGATACACACATATTTGCCTGCTTAAGAATAATTGTGGTCTCTTGTTGTTCTAATAATCTTTTCCTTTTACCAACTTATAACAGCATCCTAAATGCAAGCAGTAAGATATTAATGTCCCCAGCACCCTAGCTATTGAAGTCACCTGAGGGTGTAGGTTGTGTCTGTGGGCCATCCCAAAGGGGTATCTACTGATTTTGAAACTTAGAGTTACAGTATGGAGGTGTACTTGTGTGTTACTATTATATTGCTTCCTTCTGAAGAAGGCTTATTCTAACTGACTGATAAATTAATAATTGTTTATTCAAGAAACCTTGAGTGTAAGATTTTATTTAAATACTTGTCACTGTGAATCTCTGTGTAACTCCCCTACAGCTCACATTGACCCCTCTTGAGATAAGCCTGGCTGCTCAACACGCTACCAAAACTGTGTAGTACAAGCTTATACCAAAGGTTATGATATGATATGACATGATATGGCATTTATAACGCCCATACACAAGTGTTTGAGGGCGCGAGGGTTGGGTTCCCTATACCTGTAGTCAGAGTTGTTTGTAGTGTTCCCAGAGGGAACTGCATACAAACTTTACCTAACACTGGTGGCAGTCGGTGAGGATATATTGTAGAGTTGTTACACTAAGAATTTACTTTTTCTCAACTAAAAACCTTCACACGGCTAAGCTCCATTAGAGTTGTAACATGCCAGATATGGATAACTTCAGACAGGAAGCCCTGATGATTTTAACAGTAGAGCAACGGAAAGAAATGTGTAAAGTCTGGAATCTCCCTGTTAAAGGAAAGAAAAATGAACTAACTGCAAGACATTTGAATAATCAAAGTTTGGGTACTAGGCCTGTCAGACCTACTATCCCAGGAAATGTGGAAAATGATCATGAGGATGGCAATTCAGAGTCTAACTCTAATATTGTTGAAGAGTCTCAGAACGAGAGCCCCTCTATACCTCAACAGGCGCGTATGCCTCAACCTTTAGCCGCAAGGACCCCACAAGGTCCATCATTGAGTCCAGAAAGTGGGCCTCATTACACGGTAGGCGCTAAGGGATTAACAGCACCGGTAAGTGCACTGGTGCCGGTAATCCCTTAGCGCCCTACTACGAGGTCCCTTAGCGGGTCCCTTCCTTAACACCTGGTTTTACCAGACGTTAAGGAAGGGACCCGTTGAGGGACTTCAGAGCTACGTTATTAGCTCCTTCCCTATGGGGGCTCAAATGGGAATGGGGAATGGTTCCCGGAATGGGGACTTACCGGGTCCTCCAAGGTCGGAATGACCTGGTAAGTCCCTATTCCGGGAACACGGACCCGGAATGCGGTAAGGGGGTTGCTATGGCGCTAATAGTGCCATGTTTACCTCCTACCGTGTAATGAGGCCCAGTGTGTCCCTTGAGAAAACGAGACGAGTTAGAATTCAAAAGATTACAAATCCAAGCAAAAATCAAGCAGCAGGACAATGTGAAATGGAAATGCAACATGCTCTTCAAATGAAGAAATTGTCACTTGAAAATGTTTCTATCCCAGAGTCTTCTATGTCTTCCAGTCCAAAGAGACCTTGCATGCCTAAAGAAGCAGTGACTTTGTATGATGTGAAACTTGATAATTTGGATTGGTTGATGCTTTTGAATATAACTATGGGATTCAGAGTTTCAACAGGGAATCGGTTGATTTCTAGGCTTTTGTCTAAGCTCCCACAGGTTGCAACTAATGCTGCAATGGAGGTGGGGGAATTTGAAAGATTGGAGTATGAAAATGTGAAGCTAGCTTTGATAGCTAGATTTGGGAAACTCCTTCCTAGTACCTTAAGCGGTTTAGGACCCTCAAAAAGAATGATGGTACCCCATGGGCTACCTGGGTGTGTGAATGTTTCAAAAACCTAGATGGTTGGGTTAAGCTTTACAGAGTGAACTCTTTTGAAGGAATGAGAAATCTGTTTTTGTTGTAGTCTATTTTTGATGCCTGCTCTCCTGAGCTGAGACAGCACTTGGCTGATTCAAAAGAAATTGATCCCCAGAAGCTAGCAAACGCTGCTGACTTGTGGGTTGCCAACAGAGCTACTCACAAGATTTCTGGGGCCCCTCATAAAAAGGATGAGGGGAAGCAGCACAAGAAAGATGACAAAGAGAATTCTAAAACCTCCCTTCCAAAAGAGGGCCACAAACATAAGAAGGGTAAGCCACATGAGAAACCACTTCAGTCTACTGAAATCTCTGGTGCCAAACCAGAGGGAGGTCAGCAGAAGCCCCCATTTGCCAAACATTTGGAAAATGTTATGCTTGTGGGGCAACTGACCATGTGAAAGGGGATCCCAGATATAAGGGTAAACCTTCAGGAGTCCACACTGCCTCCTTAGCCTTCATCCCTGAGGGAGAAGTACATATGGCAAGTGGAAACTTTGACCTATTGACTGAAGACCCGATTGCAGTCTCTGCCAGTGTTTTTTTTATTGTCCCTGGGTCTGTGGGAGCAGCAGAATGTAGATGTGTATAACTGTATACCGGATAACACAAAAGAATACTACAAGGACAGTGTACTTGTAAATGGTCAGGAGACCCCTGCCATTAGAGACACTGGGGCCAGCATCACAGTGGTGGATGAAACCTTTTTTAAACATGAGGATGTTGCCAAGGCACCCACCGGCCCCACTAAGCTTGCTGGAGGCCCTATCCAGATGGTCCCAATACTATGATCTCTCATCCAGTGCAACAATATGACTGTTAGAATGCCTGTCAGTATACAAAGTGAGGTGCCTGGGATAGTCCTGCTGGTGAATGACTTAAAAACTCTTGGAGTTGTATCAAGCACCCCCAGGCCTCCCAGTAAAAGGAAGCAGGAGCAGACTATGAAGGCCAGAGAGTTCACTTTAAATGAATCTCAGTGGGTTGTTACAGAAGAACCTACAACATCCAGTCCACAGGAAAAGCCAACTTCTATTTCCAGGAAGAAAGTGACAAAGGGGAAACATAATGTCTCAGGAAACAAGAAAGATAGCACTCCTGTGCATCAAACCAGGACATGCCTGAGGGGACAGTCCAATGTCACACCAGTGTCTACTCCACCAGCTGAGGCTGAGTGTGAGATCCAACCAGAAGAGGTTGAGTCAGCTACTGATGATACAGAGCTGGAAGAAGACCTTCCTCTTGTTGGAGATCTGGATCCTAAACACCATCCTGAGCTACAGTCTTTACTGGCAGAAGGTCGCCCCTGTATGGCAGACTTCAGCAGAGGTCAAACAGCGGGTCCTACTCTTGAAGGACTTCACCAACAGGCAGCTTCCCAGCTGGAACAACAAGGGCCAGGAAAGCACAGGTTGTACTGGGAGGATGGCCTCCACTACAGTGAACCTATTGAGTCAACCCCAGGAGACTATGGAAGACTTGTAGTGCGCCAGGAGGTGAGACCTCAGTTTCTACAGTTAGCCCATGAGATTCCTATGGCTGGTCACTTAAGCTTTAAGAAGACCAAGGAAAGGATTTCTCTTTATTTCTACTGGCCCAAGATGGGATCTGATGTAGATACATTCTGTAGAAGCTGTCGCACATTGTTGGTCCCTTAGATCCTCCAACATATTGAGGCAACCAATTTATCTTGGTTGTGATACACCATGCTACCAGGTATCCTGAAGCCATACCTATGAGGACTGTTACTGCTCAGGGAGTGGCTAAGGCCCTACTTGGTATTTTTACCAGAGTAGATTTTCCTAAGGAGGTTATCTCTGACAGGGGATCCAACTTTATGTCCCACTGCATGCAAGCCTGTGGAGTGACCTACAAGTTCTCAACAGCCTACCATCCTCAAACCAATGGGTTGTTAGAGAGGTTTAATAGAACGATGAAGAGGTGCTTTAGAAGAACCCCTTAGAAGAAAGTGGGACCTTCTACTGCCATGCCTTCTTTTTGCTTATAGAGAAGTCCCTCAGGAAGGGGTTGGATTCAGTCCCTTTTGAGCTTCTCTATGGTTATCTGGTTAGAGGTCCATTGGCCCTAATCAAGAAAGGGTTGTAGAGTGCAGAGTGCTCCTTCCCACAAGCCAGTGACAGTCACTGGGCCTCATTACGAGGTGGGCGGTAAGGGATTACCGGCACCGGTAAGGGCACCGGTGCCGGTAATCCCTTACCGCCCTACTACGAGTTCCCTTTGCGGGTCCTCCCTTAACGCCTGGTTTTTCCAGGCGTTAAGGACAGGTTCCGCAAAGGGGCTCTGGAGCTAATAACGGTACCGCAATTTGCGGTACCGTTATTAGCGCATTCCCATTGAGCCCTATGGGGGCTCAAATGGGAATGGGGAAGGGCCCTGTTGAATGGGGAATTACCGGTCCCGCCAACCTTGGAATGGTCCGGTAATTGCTCCATTCACCAGGGCGGAGTCGGAACGAATTTGGAGGCAGCCATGGCGCTAATAGCGCCATGGCTACCTCCAACCTCGTAATGAGGCCCACTGACTATGTGTTAGGTCTCCAAAGGAGAATGACACACATGATGACACATGATGACAGAAGCTTCAGATAACTTGAAAGCAGGTCAGGCTCTGGTGAAGCATTGGCATGACCAGAGGGCCAACATGGTTGAGTTTACTCAAGACCAGCTAGTTCTAGTTATGTTACCTACAAGGCAGAGGGCATTAAAGGACAAATGGATTAGACCCTTCAAGGTTGTGGGAACATTTGGAGAGTCAATTATGTGGTGGACTTAGGCAATCCTAAGGAGGCCCCGAGGGTCTTTCACACCAGCCGCCTAAAGGCCTATGTCTCTAGATCAAAATTGGGAGCTTTGCTTCTAGCCTCTGCTCAAGAGGAGGAGGAGGAGAGTGAGCCTCTACCTGACCTCCTCAGGTGACAACCTTTAGATGGTAAGGTAGGAGTCAAATCTCTCTTCTGATCTGACACTGGAACAGCAGGAGGAGTGCAGAATTCTTTTAAATCAGTTTGACCCTCTGTTTTCACTTTCACCAGGCTTGAACCCTTGGGGCCAGCTTGAGACTCTCACTGGTGACTGTCTACCTGTTAAAAGCAGAGGTTATAGAATGTCAGACCATATGAGATCCCACATAAAGGAAGAGGTCAACAAGATGCTTGATCTCGGGGTAATAGAGCCCTCTACTAGTCCATGGTCTAGCCCAGTTGTGATGGTACCAAAGGCAGGATCCAAAGAGTTGAGATTCTGTGTGGACTATAGAGCCCTTAATGCAGTCACCGCGACTGATACCCATCCTTTACTTAGGACAGATGAGCTGGTGGACAGATTTGGTGCAGCCAAGTACCTCATTACATTTGACCTAACCTCCGGCTATTGGCAAATAGCTCTGGCAGACCATGCCAAGGAGAAAACTGCATTTTCAACCCCAGGAGTTTATAGTCATGCCTTTTCAACTAAAGAAAGCACCTGCTACATTCCAAAGGATGGTGAATCATGTTCTGAATGGGATGGAGGACTTCTGCATGGCATACCTGGATGTCATTGCAGTGTTCAGCTCTACTTGGAAGGAACATATTGACCACTTAGGATATGTTTTGCAGGCTCTTGAGCAGGCCCATCTGACCATAAAGCCGAGTAAGAGTCAAATTGGTCAGAGTAAAGTGGTCTACCTTGGACATGAGGTAGGAGGAAGTGAAACCAGGCCATTGTCTAGCAAGGTGTACAAGCTGTGCAAAATTGGCCACCCCTACTACTCAAACAAGAGCCTGCAAAACATATCCTAAGTGGTCAATATGTTCCTTCCAAGTAGGGCTGAACACTGCAATGACATCCAAGTAGGTAGAGGGCAGTCATTGGCTGGGGGCAGTATGACCCAGAGACCAGTGATTGGTTGTTACGGGAAAGACAGTTCAGAAATTAAACTGAAACAGATTGTTTTCTTTACCGAGGATTCCCAGCCTGACGACAGGGAATATTCATGAGCGTGTGAATCCATGCCAGATCCATGCTGGAGAACAACAATTACAGGTAACTGTTGGTGGGCATGGCATCGCACTCCACTTCTGACATGGTGGGTTTAGACATTGCTCTGCACAGCTCTGGTTTCTGGTATTCAAAAAGTGTCCAAGTTTTTCTCTCCAGTCTATGGGTAGGGTGAAGCATTACTTTATTTGTTTGGGTCGTGTCTCCGCCCCAGTTCTCCCGCTGCTTGGCTAAATCGTTATTAAGGTCCTATTCATCCACTTCTGGGGACCTACAGTCAGTTGCTGGCTCGCGCCACTGTCTTTGCCCCGACAGTCCGGGACACTTGGGTGCTTGTGGTGGGCGAGGGGGCAGGGGTTGTGGGTGCCAGGAACACCTCCTTCATCCCCTCTATTGGATGGGAAGGTTCTTGTCCATATCCGCTCTCCCCTATGGGTGTTGGGTACCACGTTGCTTGGTACCTCCTAAGGCGGGCACACGCCCCAGATGTGATTCCTGGGGGCTCTCACCTTAGCCGTGTTCACTTGACACTGTTAGGGCCCCATGGGGCAGGTGGGGGCAAGAAGGGGGCACTTCTTCTTCTTCGTACCATCCCTTCTTTCTTTCCTGCACCATAAGGATGGTGTCATCACTTAACGGTGGTTGTGGGTAGGTTCCCCACTAGGCAGACACATGCCCCAGAAAGGACCTACGGGGCCCACACCAGCGCTGTTTATCCCAGAGTGGAGCCGGGGTCCCAGGATCCCTCTGTGTCTTGTCCTGGCTCTCCTTGTGTGTATACCTTCCTTCGTGCACTTACTCCGGGTCTCTCCCTTCGCCCTCCAGTACCTCCTCAGATTTTCCTGCCGCTGGGGGGGGGGAGGCAGTACTCCCAGGCTCACTCCCACTGGGCTCCGGTGGATGGTTGTTGCAGGTATCCCGCGTGTGTGGCTTCTCTCTGTGAGGCTGTGGGATCCTCGCCTGAGGTCAAGTGGTGGACTCCCCCTGGGCTATGGGTTGTCTCCTCTATCCTTGGCGGGGTGCCATGCTAGGTGCAGGGGGGGTTCTGCATGAGAGGGGGGCCTCCCTTTCCATATGCCCTTGGCGCCTTCTTACGTCCCTTTTCTGAGGCATCCCTAGGCCCCAGGCTAATCTGCTTCTCCACTCTGGTGTTCCCTGCGCTAGCCACTGCTGGCTCCAGGGGGAGTGGGGCTATTGCACCGTGTGTAAGGGCTCCCATATTGGTGGGAGTACTCTTCTCTCTAAATGCCCCTAGTTCTTTTTATTTTATTTTTCCTTATGCCAGATCTGTGCCCACTGTCACTCCTGGCTGCCTCCCTCCTTCTGCGTGGTGTGTCCAGACCCAGTTTGTATTTATTGTCTCAACTTGGCTTTACTTACTTTACTTTTTATACAATGCACTGCCCCCTCCCCCTTCCCTCTGCACGTTTCCCCCTCTTCCCCTCCCGTACACTTGCGCGATCTCAATGCCACCTGCCCTAGTAAGATCGTTGTCTCAGTCTTCCCTCTGTTCCCCCTCCCTTGCCTCATCGCGCCTTGAAACACTTGTGTATAGGCACGTTATAAATGCCTTATATCAATAGTGGCAGCCGCCTGTTTCCAATAGTGATTTGCCCCACGGGGCCCCCTTCCTATAGCACTGTGTACCAGTTCCACATGTCCTGGGCTCCACAAAAAATGAGGTGTTTGCTCAAAGATGTTGTCAGGGGCGCGCCCCTGTTCCACAGTGCAGCAGTGGTGCTCCCACAATGCCCGCCCGGACCTGTCCCAGCTATCTTCTAGCTGGCTCTCTTCCTTGTGTTCCCGATATTGTGGGGTGGGCCTCCGCTCCCGCCGTTAGGTTGGACGGAGGGATCTCTCCCCCAGGTGGCCCGGCCGGCCTGGAGACAGATGGGGGGGTGGAGGGGTCGCTCACCTCCGCAACCGCTGCTCTCCTCTGATTCGCCCTTCACAGGGGGTGGGTGGAGAGGGGTCATCTCACCTCCAACCCTGACCCAATCTTCCGCCTTGTACTCAGTGATATGGAGGGAGCCCCTCCCCCAGGCTGAGCGGCTCCCTTAGGCTCGCAGCTGCCCTGGTGACAACTGGGGGAGTCCTCACCTCCCCAACCGCTCTCTCAACTGGTTGCTCACCGTTGGAGGGGGTGGGTGGCGGGTGCGCGAATGTTCGTCTCCCCTCCAGCCCTGGCCTGCTTCTCTGAGCTTCTCTCGGCGGCTTCTCTTCTTTGTGTGCGTCCCCCTCCAACACGTCAGACACATGGAGAGGGACACTTTCGCCTGTGCCAGTTGGGTCCTTACTCGTTTCTCGGCAAGAACAGGCCGATTTCAACCGTTCTTTCACCCAGGGGTGCTGCTGGAGTTCCCCTGCAGCCGGGAGAGGGGGAGGGGAGGTGTGAAGCCTCTGAGACAGTGGGGGTCTCTAGGTGGGGGCTCAGTCCACTTTTTTAGGCCCTGATGCTGGAGAGTTGCGCTGAGGCTGCTCTCATCAGTGCACCCCCTGGTACCTTCTTCTTGATTATATTTAAGGTTAGATTTAAAGTGGGTACAGGGTGTAATGTGTCCATTTGCGCTGACAGAGAAATCATTTAAAGAGCAGGCCAGCTGCATGGCTAGTTTTCAGTGGCTAACCCTTAAATCATAGAACTTTATGAAGTGTATGGTAACCACTTGCACTTGGCGCTTAGCCTCTATTTAGAAGGTCAGTATTATGCCTCAGCACTAGACTTGCACCATTATACCTCTGTACTAGACTTGCACCATTATACCTCTGCACTAGACTTGCACCATTATACCTCTGCACTAGACTTGCACCATTATACCTCTGCACTAGACTTGCACCGTTATACTTCAGCACTAGACTTGCACCATTATACCTCTGCACTAGACTTGCACCGTTATACCTCTGCACTAGACTTGCACCATTATACCTCTGCACTAGACTTGCACCATTATACCTCTGCACTAGACTTGCACCATTATACTTCAGCACTAGACTTGCACCATTATACTTCAGCACTAGACTTGCACCATTATACTTCAGCACTAGACTTGCACCATAATACTTCAGCACTAGACTTGCACCAGTATACCTCAGCACTAGACTTGCACCATTATACCTCTGCACTCGACTTGCACCATTATACCTCTGCACTTGACTTGCACCATTATACCTCAGCACTAGACTTGCACCATTATACCTCAGCACTAGACTTGCACCATTATACCTCAGCATTAGACTTGTGTCAATCTGGAAAAGTGAATACCCTTCATTTGAATGATGGACGTATCTTGATGGCCGAAGGCCAACCGTCTTATGCACAGAATTATAGAAATACAGACTGCTATGCTTGACGAACAAGCGGCCATTTTAAACGTAGCCAGAATCGCCATTTTGCTTGTTAACCATTGCTCATTGCTTTCTGTCTAAAACTGCTTTGTAGCTTGCAATTCTTGCAAATTCTGCTTACTCTGCTCAACTGTTAATATTGTTGTCTGAAGATGAAAGGGCAAGGTCGTGGGACTGAGGAGTTCGTTGAAACTCCGCATGAGTAGCCCAGAAAGGAATGCCCACGCTCCCTCTCTGTAGCCTTGAGGGAGAGCTGCAGGGCATTTAATCATTTCACAGCTGCCAGCCAGTCTCGTACTGTGGTAGAGAATATGTTAGAATAAAGCAGCTAAAGGCTTGAATTATGCTCTTCTTACGGCCCCCCCTCACAAAACCCTTTAGAGCGTGTCGGCTCCCAGGACACGAATAGCACCCCATAGATAGCAAAGCTTGGAATGTGGCTCTTCCCCCGTGGGCAGCTTGCTTCCAAGAACAGAAGCACCGTGTTCTGTTCAACAACTAGAAGATGCCTCTGCACTTTTTAATTACACATTGTTACTAGAATAGACATCGAAAGCATTATAATCGTCATACGCGTCGGATATGTCTATCGTCATCCCGAGTTCAAAGGAACTTAATACAGAGGGGTGTTGAACATGACTTTGCTGATTGTATGATATGCATTTTGTATATATGTAACTGATGTACGTAATTCGCTCTCTTGCGTCCCTCGAGGTCTAGAGAATACACGTCGTGGGGCGTGAGATCACAGTTGGCCAATTGGGACTATTTTTGCTTGCAATAAACCCTATCAATTGGAATTTGAACCTTGTGTCTGGCGCATCCTTTCGTGGATGGTTATTGCCTTGTTTCCATATTGCGAGGGACCCGTAGGGGCCCCTTTCACTTGCACAATTATACCTCAGCACTAGACTTGCACCATTATACCTCAGCACTAGACATGCACCATTATACCTCAGCACTAGACTTGCACCATTATACCTCAGCACTAGACTTGCACCATTATACTTTCAGCACTAAACCTAAACCATTATACTTTCAGCACTAGGCTTACATAACTTTTTGGTTTAAAGTAATTTCAGTATATATTGGGATCTGGACCATCTCGATGCGATGGCTCCTCCCCTGGAATTTTTGTTGCATTTTTTTTATAGTGGGCAAACCCCCATACACACACACACACCAAATGCTCCCCTCACACCTCCAGTACACATTCATTCTTAAATTCACGAGTCACATTGGACTAGCAAACAAGTCTTTCATTGGTCTCTGCTCACACAGCTGGATGGTGCCGGGAGAGAAGGCTCCAGACATTACATGATGGCTTCAAGACCGCTTCGCTTTAGGCACCGGGTGACAATGGCGGGGAGAATCTGTTGTGGGTCTGTGTTGGCAGAACAGCATCTGCAAATTGCTGCCAAAACAAGCATCTGGGGTTACATAGCCCCTGGCCCCCTCTACTAGCAGAGGTCCCCTCAGCCCCCCAAGAATGAACAGACATTACATTTATGGCTTTGCAGTTGGAAGTGATGGAATGTATTCTGGTTGAAATCAGTATTTGAGAAAGCTTTCTTTCATTTTGGCATTACTATTTCCCAAAAAATTAAATTGGGTTTGTTTGTATTGCGCGCTGTGCTGGAGTCCAGCCTTTAACCTTCAACATTTAGTGATGTCTTGTTCACAGCACAGAGGGTTCAGGGGCTTTCTGAGATTGAACCTTGGTTGCAATTATCAGAATCCACAAAACGAAGGGGTATGGATCGGACTGCAGGAAACTGGCAAGTAACATAACCACTCGCACACACTCCTTAACAATGAAACAGAGTGTCCCCTCCTGAAAACGACTCATTATGCTCTTGGGTGCTAAAATCTTTGAAATAAATAAAAATGACACTATTCCTGCTGAAAATCACCTCTGTGACATTACATGTTATGACTAGAGCACCACTACTCTGCCTCCTATCAGGGTGTCTGTCCCCAGCAGATGATTTAAATATTAGGGCACCTGGCTAAACCCTGAAAGACCCAGGTAGATAAACTAGAATGAACAAAACACAATTTTTCAGGGTGAGAGGTCCCTCAACTCTCAAATATCAAAATGTAACTACACATACATTATTTCACATTGGTGTATTTTAATAATCTTGAGATAGAGTACCAAGGGGAATTCTAGAGAAACAATACAAATGAGTATGATCAGTGCCAAAAGAGGATCTTAATGTACAAACATACAACAGCAAAAGATTGTCAGAGCAGTTGTGCAATGAAGACAGAAATCAACAATCATTGACATAACATAAAAAGAGTCACAATAACAACAGTGTTTGAACTGTGCACTGTTCATGTGAAGTATAGTCGTCGACACAACAGTGTTTCGGCCTAAAACAGCTGTAAATTGCAGCTAGGTGAGCAGGCCTTCATCAGGACGTGTGGTGAAATGATGGTAGTCCCGGGATATCTATCAGGGGTTAATCCATTGCCAAGGTAAGATGGGTCCATGTTAAGTACAGGAACCAAGCTCATGCCCCGTATCTGTCTCATGTTCCCCCCAGATGGCACCGTAGTATTCAAGGTGTTGTTAGTTACTATGTGAGTAATTAACTAATGCACATCACTACTACTGAGTACCAGTCTGCATGTTACAAGTGATGCCTGAGTTTGTGAACATCTTGAAACTAATAATGTGCCTCTCCTGTTATTCCAATAGGTGATTGATGGCCCGGAAAATGCAACAACAGTCATTGTAAAATTCCCTGGACTAATGAACTGCAAACCTTCAAACCAGCTTTACAAACTAATGATAGCTACAGTGTGTGATAATGACGGCAACAATGCTTGCTAATGATGGCAACAGTGTTTGGTAATGATGGCAACAGTGTTTGGTAATGATGGCAACAGTGCTTGATAATGATGGCAACAGTGCTTGATAATGATGGCAACAGTGCTTGATAATGATAGCAACAGTGTTTGATAATGATGGCAACAGTGCTTGATAATGATAGCAACAGTACTTGATGTGCAGTAATACAAGTCTTTTTGTTTTGTATATTATTCCTTTGAGAACACACATGAGTGCTCTTTTATACACATTCTGAATGTAAGGGTAGTTTGTTTAAATCATTGTTTTGAAACCCCAGTAAATTCAAAATAACAGTATCCATGCACTAAATATTTTAAAAGCTTCAGGGGGAAAAGCTGGGTTGTCACCAGAAATTATCTCCAGACGAGAAAGATCACCTGTGCCCTGAATTGTATAAAAGGTTCAGTGGAAAGGGTCCTCTTACAAAGTAAACTGGTGAGCAAACCTCACACGTGCACAGAATGTGGAGAACGTTGCCATCTCAAGAACATACATATTTCCCACATGAGGACACAAGGGAAAATATTTATCAGTGCACTGAATCTGGGAATAATGTCCACTTGCATGATACACTTATCTGCCAACAGCAAGTACATAATGGCCAGAAACCCCATGTGTGCACTGAATGTGGGAAAGGGTTTGCTCGCAAGGGACATCTTATAAACCACCATAGAACACATACAGGTGAGAAACCTTATTTGTGCACTGAATGTGGGAAAGAGTTTGCTCAGAATGGTCATCTTTCTATCCACCAGAGAATACATACAGGTGAGAGACCTCATGTGTGCACTGAATGTGGGAAAGAGTTTGCTCAGATGGGTCATCTTTCTATCCACCAGAGAACACATACAGGTGAGAGACCTCATGTGTGCACTGAATGTGGGAAAGGGTTTGCTACCAAGGGAGAACTTACTGGCCACCTGAGAACACATACATGCGAGAGGCCTCATGAGTGCACTGCATGTGGGACTTGGTTTTCTCGGAAGGGAACTCTTACTATCCACCAGAGCAGACAACATACAGGTGAGAAACCTCATGAGTGCACTGAATGTGGGAAAGAATTTGCTCATGTGGGTCAACTTTCTAGGCACCAGAGAACACATACGGGTGAGAAACCACATGAGTGCACTGAATGTGGGAAAGGGTTTGCTCAGAGGCATCAGCTTACTGCCCACCTGGCAACACATACAGGTGAGAGACCTCATGAGTGCACTGAATGTGGGAAAGGGTTTGCTCAGAAGGGAAATCTTACTATCCACCGTAGAACACATACAGGTGAGAGACCCCATGAGTGCAGTGAATGTGGCAAATGGTTTGTTAGGAAGGGAGCTCTTACTCGTCACCTGAGAACACATACAGGTGCGAAACTTCATAAGTGCACTGAATGTGGGAACGGGTTTGCTGAGAAACGAGCGCTTACTTGTCACCAGAGAAAACATACAGGTGAGAAACCTTACACATGCACTGAATGTGGGAAAGGGTTTGCTGAGAAGAGAGAGCTTATTAACCATCTGAGAAAACATACAGGTGAGAGACCTCATGTGTGCACTGAATGTGGGAAAGGGTTTGCTCAGAAGGAATATCTTACTATCCACCAGAGAACACATACAGGTGAGAGACCTTATGAGTGCACTGAATGTGGGAAAGGGTTTGTTAGGAAGGGATATCTTATTAGCCACCAGAGAACACATACAGGTGAGAAACCTCATGAGTGCACTGAATGTGGGAAACGGTTTGCTTGCAAGTCGCAGCTTGCTAGCCACCAGAGAACACATACAGGTGAGAAACCTCATGTGTGCATCGAATGTGGGAAAGGGTTTGCTCAGAAGGGATCTCTTACTATCCACCAGAGAACACATACCGGTGAAAAACCTCATATGTGCACAGAATGTGGAAAAAGCTTCAGTCTGAGCTGTAACCTTATTAGACACCAGCGTAAACATAAACTTGAGCGTCCATTTCAGTGCACTTCATATGGGGAGGACTTCAGTACACAGGATGGTCTTATCCACCAGGAGACAGGACATATAGCTGGAGAAATCTCCTCTGCAATTGAAGCTTCAGAGGGGAGGAGATGCTTCTTCAATGGGACAGAGTTTGGCTAGTGACTAAAACTGTGAGGAACCTGCCTGCACAGCTGCTCCCAGTTTCCTTTGGAACACGACTAGTGACTGATTATGGTCGGTTAAATCTCTGCTGTTTGAAATGCATCCCTTCTGGTATATTCCAAAATCTTCTGTTTTAAATACCCATCCTATGGAACACTGTACCTAAATTAATGGGCACCAACATTTTGAAACAGCTTAAAGACTCAGTGATTGAATCAATAACTATAGGCCCTCATTGGATATATGGGGTGAACCGTCCTATGATCTGTAGAGAAACTGTAAAGAAAAAAGACATGTATTATTTTACATTAATTTCTATGTTCGGAGAAGCGTGACTTACAAGAGGTATCATTTGTCTATTACTTCATTTACAAAATGCATCTACTAGGAATGAGAATACAATTTGTGTACCGCTATAAAGTAATTTTACTTTCAAATTCAAAGCATAAGGATTAAAACATTCCTAATGTAAATTATCTGAAGCCCACCTTAATACACTGGGAGGAAGCTGGATTCTCATATGGGTAATAAGACTTAAGCTTGGCACAATACATGTGAAAAGGCCATGTTCGTTTAGGGGGGAAAATGCTTGTTTCCATGAAATGAATGCCTGGAACACCCTCCCTGCTGAACGCTGCAGTGTTTAACTTTTGCAACAAATTCTATGGCACTACGGTCTCCTCAGGAACCCCTCTTAAGCTTCACACTATTTCCTCTCTCTAGTGGAACACTTTTCTCCTCAGTACCCCCTCTAGTGTATTGCACTATTTTCTATCTCTAGTGGAACACTCTTCTCCTCAGGATCCCCTCTAGTGAATTACACTAATGCTTGTCTCTAGTGGAACACTCTTTCCCCCTCACAACCCCCACTAGTGCATTACACTATTGCCTATCTCTAGTGGAACACTCTTCTCCTCAGGATCCCCTCTAGTGCATTACACTATTGCCTTTCTCTAGTGGAACACTCTTCTCCTCAGGACCCGCTCTAGTGCATTACACTATTGCCTATCTCTAGTGGAACACTCTTCCCCCCTCGCGACCCCCACTAGTGCATTACACTATTGCCTTTCTCTAGTGGAACACTCTTCTCCTCAGGACCCCCTCTGGTGCATTACACTATTGCCTATCTCTAGTGGAGCACTTCTCCTCAGGACCCCCTCTAATGCATTAGACTATTGCCTATCTCTAGTGGAACACTCTTCTCCTCAGGACCCCCTCTAGTGCATTACACTATTGCCTATCTCTAGTGGAACACTCTTCTCCTCAGGACCCCCTCTAGTGCATTACACTATTGCCTATCTCTAGTGGAACACTCTTCTCCTCAGGACCCCCTCTAGTGCATTACACTATTGCCTATCTCTAGTGGAACACTCTTCCCCCCTCGCGACCCCCTCTAGTGTATTACACTATTGCCTATCTCTAGTGGAACACTTTTCTCCTCAGGACTGTCTATGGTGTATTACACTATTGCCTATCTATAGGGGAACACTCTTCCCCTCAGGACCCCCTCTAGTGTATTACACTATTCCCTATCTCTAGTGGAACACTCTTCCCCTCGGGACCCCCTCTAGTGTATTACACTATTGCCCGTCTCTAGTGGAACACTCTTCCCCTCGGGACCCCCTCTAGAGTATTACACTATTGCCCGTCTCTAGTGGAAAGCTCTTCCCCTCGGGACCCCCCTAGTGTATTACACTATTTCCTATCTCTATTGGAGCACTTAAGGTTAGTAGATAGTTCCCTGGGGTCGGCATGGTGCGGTACAATCACATACGTGAGGATGCATGTCCACTGTTAAATCACTGTTTTAAAAGAAATTGGTTTGGTGTGAAGGGATTGGAAAGTGTCAAATGTGACATTTTATGAATACAGTAGAAAGGGCAAATGGAATAGAAGTATTCGCTGTGCAGAGAGGCAGTAAAACCTGTGCAAATGTGGAAATGAAATGGTGCCTTTGGTCTAAAAGGAAAGTGTTGTGGGTGTAATGATGTCTTAGCCGCTCTCTATGAATTCCAAGAAGGAATAGTTGGCAAAATATTTACCAAAGGAAATTGGTCCTGAATAAGCTCAGATGCCGAAATTAAACCTTACTCAAGTGTGTTCATTAACTGACTGAAATGGTGATTAAAAAAACATTGAACTTCAGCTAATGTGTCATTGTGTTAACATTAAAAATACATTGTTAGTACCACCAAACGGTATGTTAAATTGATGTAATCCAAATCCAGAGCCCCCAGACCAGACGGATACACCACTAGATTCTACAAAACCTTCAGGCATCAACTATTACCACCTTTGGTGCATCTCTTTAACTCTTTTTGGAGCATGGGCACTATAACCCCCTCCATGCAAAAATCTATTGCAATCCTTTTGCTTAAACCTGGGGGGGACCCGGCAAATCCGGCATCCTACAGACCCATTGCATTACTGAACATCGATGCCAACATCTACTCGAAGGTCCTAGCTACACACCTCTCTCGCATCCTGCCTGACATAATCCACCCAGACTAGACCGAATTTATTGGAAATAGAGCAACAAGTGACAACATTCGTAGAACTCTAGATCTGGTGGACCTGGCTACTCGAAACTCCCAAAGCTTGGCACTTCTAGCCCTTGATGCCACCAAGGCATTCGATAAAATAGACTGGACCTTTATGAACCTCACCCTGGAGGCCTTTGGCTTCGGATCGGAGTTCCGAACCATGGTCTTGGCGAATTACAGATCCTCAAAGACCCTTTTTAGAATTAATGGCACCTTCTCCTCCCCAATCCCTCTAACCAGTGGAACCAGGCAGGGATGCCCGCTTTCTCCACTCTTATTCGCCCTGGTTATGGAACCCTTTGCCCAAAGAATTAGACTAAATGACTCCATCAGGGGGCTCCAGGTCGGATCCTCCCAACATAAAGTGGCCCTATATGCGGACGACGTCCTATTAACCATCTCAAAGCCCTCTCTCTAACTGAAACACGCTCTGGCTGAGATGGAGGACTATGGAAGTGTCACTGGCTTCTCTATCAACTTTAACAAATCTACAGCTCTTGGGATAGGCCTGACTCCGCTGGAAAGGGCAACCCTGACCTCGCTTTGTCCCATTCAGTGGAAAACCACGGCAATCCCCTACCTGGGGGTCCAAATCCCGGTGAACCCAAGGGAGGTCTATCACATAAACTTCCCCGCTCTCTTTAAGGAACTGGCAGATGACTTGAAGCAATGGAAATTACAGGAAATCTCATTAATGGGCAGTATCACTGACTGTAAAATGAACCTTCTTCCCAGATTCCTGTATGCCTGCTCCTCACTCCCGGTGCCTATCCCACCCCCGGCTCTTCGGGACCTCCAAAGGAATATGCTGTGCTTTATTTGGTGGGGAAAAAACCCAGAATCCCCCTGAGATCAATGCTGGGGAACGCCAGGCTGGGCGGTCTAGGAGTACCCAACCTACAATGATACCAGATGGCAGCACAATTGACAATCACCCATGCCTGGCGGATATCCTCTGACCGCCCAAGGTGGGTGGAACTCGAACAGTCTCGCCTTGCCTTCCCTCTGCGCTTCCTCCTGCACATCCCGCCACCTATGCGACAGACAGAGAAACTACTGCTTGCCACCAGACACACTGTGGACACATGGGATAAGGCGCTAAGGAAGAAAGGAGTCTCCAGGGGACTGAGCCCCTCATCGCCAATTTTTCTCAACCCAATTTATTCTCCGGCGATGAACCTCCGGAACTTTAAGAACTGTATCGCGGGGGGCCTGGAATCACTGGGGCAACTGTTTGAAAGGGGGTAACCGTGTACGTTCTCACAATGCAAGGAAAACTTTCAGCTGCACGAGACCGACAGGTTTTCCTTTATCCAGCTTCGCCACTGGTGCTCCCACCCGCAGGCTCGTCTTGCAGCAGTCTGCCCACCTACAGCACTGGAACTAACCCTGATGGACCTTCCGGCTCAAGGTAAGATCTTACAAACGCTTCCATGGGGACTTTCTCACCTCTAAAACCCGTGCCATGGCACAGTGGGAGGCAGACCTGGGCCATCCCATAGAAGACCAGGCCTGGACAGATATATGGTCCCGGGCGCACTCCTCCTCAGCCTGCATTACCAACAGAGAATGTGCTTATAAAATATTGTTACACTGGTACTATTCCCCCCTGATGCTTCACCACATAAACAGTTCCCTGGACCCGGCCTGCTGGAGACAATGTGGACACACGGGTCCTTCTTCCACATGTGGTGGACATGCCCACAAGCCCAACAATTTTGGAAACAATGCCTGAACATCATTGAAGATATTACCCAAACAACGCTCCCCGTAGAGCCTGAACCCATTTTGCTGGGCGCTCCAATCCCGGGAATATACTCGAGGTCAGGGCCCAAAGCTAAGCTTCTGTCCCAATGACTTCTAGCAGGAAGAATAACAATCGCCCGCTCCTGGAATGCCAGATAGGGACCTCTCCTGCCCTTCTGGTGGACCAAAATGTGGGATAGCCTCATTGCAGAAAAGGTTACGGCGGCAAAGGTAGGGACTCTCCACCACTTTCAGAACATGTGGGGCCCATTTCTTGACTATGACCAAAAATTCCCAGCTCCCACATACAAGCCCCAACAAGCAAAACGGATTCTGGATAGTGGAGACACCTCAGAGAGGGGGGTGCGAGGCGTGAGGGGGAGGGAGAGGGGTGCCAACCTCCGGGATCGTAACCCGAACAGGCATGCGGGATGGGGATTGGGGAAAGGGGGTAGAGTGTTCGTAATATGATTAAAGGTGTCCGGAAGGTTACAGCAATGTAAAACTGTATTTGTTTCCTGCCTTGTTCAAAAATATACATATTTTAAAAAACCTTGGGAGTCCACTCTGCTAATCTGGCCTTCTCCTCCTATGAGGAAGAAGAGATTACCGGAGCATCCTTCTCCTCAGACTTCTTCCCCAGTGGGGTAGAAGCTGAGGTGGTTTTAGTTTCCCTGGGTTCCTGGGAGCCTAATGTCTCAGAGGCTTATGCTAGGATTGCAGATAACACCAAGCACTACTTTAAAGACAGTGGGCCTCATCATGAGTTGGGCGGTAACGCCGGCACTACTAGCGCTGGCGCTATCTGCCCTACCGCCAAACCCACCGGCGCTATTAGTGCCGGATCGCGGGTTTGGTGGTTTTGGAATTCCCCATTCTCCATTAAGCCCATTTGGGAATGCCCCATTCCCCATTGGACTGAATGGGGAAATTTCGCGCTAATACCGCTGGCAGATTTCCCGCCGGCGGTATGAGTGTGAATTTTCGGCGGATTTCCCCCCAGCTCAGAACTGGGGAGAAATCCACCAAAGCCCTGATTTGGCGGGCCCTTAAATCTGGCGGTAACAGCACTACCGCCGGATTTAAAGGTTACTGCCAAACTCGTGATGAAGCCCAGTGTGCTGATCAATGGAGTAGATACTCCAGCTCTTAGGGATAGTGGGTGCAGTCGAACTGTAGTGGATTCTACCTTGGTAGACCCAGAGGAAGTTGCCAGAGCTACTCTGATGCCCACTAAGTTGGATGATGGCCCACCTCGCATGTTCTCAGTAATACGTGTATATCTTAGTATAAATGGTACAGCAGTCAGGATTCCAGTGAGCATACAGAGGAGTGTCCCAGGAAAGGTCTTGTTGGGCAATGATCTCAGAGCTTTAGGGCTTGTGGGAGACACTGCTGACAGACCCTGCACAAGGTCTCGAACAAGGGCAGCACTGGCCAAGACCAACGCACTGCCCCAGCCAAAGCGGAAACCTAAGGCTAAAGGAGTCAGAAAATCAAAAAGAGGGAAAGAAAATATTCCCCCTAACTCACCTACCACTGAGGTGGAGGTAGTTGGTCAATCACCCGGACCTGATGAGGAGGTGGTGATGCCTGAAGTATTTGACCCCAATGACCATCCTGAACTAAACGATTTGTTAGTGGAAGGTGGTCCTGACAGGGAAGAATTCAGGAAATGCCAACGTGAGTGCCCATGTCTGGAAGGCTTAAGGAGACAGGCCTGCTGCCAGCTTGAGGGTGAACCTCCTGGGAAGCATCAGATTTATTGGGAAGGTGGGCTCCTGTACAGTGAGCCTACAGAGTCTACAGAAGGAGACCATAGGAGGTTGGTGGTTCCCCTTGCTGTAAGACCCTTCCTCCTGCAGCTGGCGCATTAAGTGCCCCTTGCTGGTCACCTTGGAATTAAGAGGACCAAGCAAAGGTTATCCATGCACTTCTACTGGCCCAAGATGGGGGTGCAAGTAGAAAGCCACTGCAGGTGTTGTGCCTCCTGCCAGTTATCTGGTAAGAGTGGCTCAACAATCCAAGCTCCATTGGTACCTCTGCCAGTGGTGGGGGTACCATTTGAGAGGGTAGGGATCAACATTGTTGGTCCCCTTGACCCCCAAACATCCTTAGGCAATAGGTTTATCCTGGTGCTGGTCGGCCATGCCACCAGGTATCCCGAGGCCATCCCATTGAAAACTGTGACTGCCAAGTCAGTTGCAAAAGCTTTACTTGGCATCTTTACTAGGGTTGGCTTCACTAAAGAAGTTGTGTCTGACAGAGGCAGCAACTCTATGTCAAAGTATATGCAGGCTATGTGGAAGGAATGTGGGGTCACCTATAAGTTTTCTTCCGCATACCACCCTCATTCCAATGGTCTGGTGGAAAGGTTTAACAGGACCTTGAAAAGTATGATTGGGGCTCTGGAAGAACCTCAAAGAAGAAAATGGGATCTTCTCTTACCATGCTTACTGCTTGCCTACAGAGAGGTCCCACAAGAGGGTGTTGGCTTCAGCACCTTCGAACTTCTGTTTGGTCACCCTGTAAGGGGACCCTTGGCCATAGTCAAGGAGGGATGGGAGATGCCAACTCCCCCATTACTACCAACGTAGTAGACTATGGGCCTCATTACACGGACAGCGGTAAGGGTTTACTGGTACCGGTATTTTACCGGTACCGGTAAATCCTTACCGCCTTACTACAAGGTCCCTTTGCGGGTTGGAGAATTTAACGCCTGCTTTTTGCAGGCGTTACAAAACCAAGCCGCAAAGGGACCAGGAGCTAATTACGGTACCGCAATTTGCGGTGCCGTAATTAGCACCTTCCCCATTCCCATTATGCCCTATGGGGCAAAAATGGGAATGGGGAAGGGCAATGGGGGAAGGGGGAATTACCGCCCCACCAACCTTGGAATAGGGCGGTAATTCCCCTTTCCACCAAGGCAGTGCCGGTATTTTACCGGCATGGACCAAGGTGCTAATAGCACCTTGGTCCACCGCCGTCCGTGTAATTAGGCCCTATGTGCTAGGGCTCAGAAAGAGGATGGTACTCCTGATGGGTCTGGCTAGCGACAAGTTGAAGGCAGGACAAGCTTTGGTGAAACATTGGTATGACCAGAAAGCTTCCCTCATCAACTTCACACCTGGTCAGAAAGTCCTGATCTTGAATCCCATAAGGCCTAGGGCTTTACAGGACAAATGGTCAGGCCCTTACACAGTGGTGGAGTCACTGGGTGAGGTCAACTATTTAGTGGACCTTGGAAGGCCTGGACAGGCTCCAAAAGTATTCCATGTAAATAGGCTGAAGGCTTTCATCCCAAGAGTTGAAATCGCAGCACTGCTATTTGTTAGGGAGAATTCTCATTCTATGGCTAATTTCCCTTACCTATAGAGTCCCCCAGCAGCTTTGCTGGATTTGAAGGTTTTTTTTTCTTTTCTCCTGCTAAGAGTGAGACTCTTATTACAGTCCCTCTCTCAAAAGTTTCTGGCTGGTGGCATGGTTACTACTGTAAATATTCGACCGCAAATATTTCCCTATGGGATTTTCCCATTGTTTGAGGCTACCACATTTTCTCACAGCCTCTAAGATATCGCAAGTTAATTTTATATTAACTTTACTCAGGTAGGTTTTATTTGCCAGAACTTTAATATAAATTATTTCTCGTGTCTTTCTCTAAACTCCTACATCAGGTCGGGGATCCTTTGTTCATCCGTTTGGCGGGCTTCTGCCAAGAAGCTCTTCTTTCGGCGCCACTGAGTCTGGGGTGGGTCCATTGTGTGGGAGGGGGAGTAGGACCCCTGGACAGGGCTGCCTCAGCAACCCCTGTCGCACTCCATTCTGATAGGCTGGTGGGTCCACCGCCAAGGATGACCACTCCACTGTGTGAGTGACAGCTAGGCTGTATGAATGGGGCTCTTTTTGCATAAAAGCAGGGTCCTGAGGACTGGAAGAGCAAGACGTCGCCACTGGAACTAAGAAGCCAAAGAGGAGAGAAGCCAAAGACACCAGCAACGACTGAACCACCGGTGAAGCCCTGCTGCAGCGTCTCACTACTTTTCTCCAGATGAAGAGAGAAGATATTCATCTGCAATAGCCTTCTTCCCTTGAGCTGGTGGGGCCAACCAGTTTGCCAATTGCCTTCCTGGACCTGCCTTGGTCGAATCGCCAGTACCCTGTACACGGAGGCCGGATAGCCAGGCACCAGTCCACCCGGACCGCGATTTAAAGGAGTGTACCTTTTATTCGTCGGGCAGCACCGCGGCTGGTTTCATCCCTGGGTAGTGCAGTAACTCGAACCTTCCTCCACAACGAGAGTCTCTCTTCCTCTGCTGGATCCCCGAACTGCAGGAACTACCAGGAACAACCGCCACCGCAGGAGCCACTTCTTCATTTTAAAGGTACATTGTTACGCCAGGCCGCCCTTTCTTCGCGGTAGCACTAAAGGTGTTTTAAAACCTTTACCTACCTGTTGGGTTGTCCGCCCCCTTCTCTTAACATTGTCTTTCACCTTCTGCATCCACCTTTTCAAAATCTTTAACCAAAGACTTGACTGCAGCTACACGAACATTTTGCTCCTGGGCCCTTGCCCTGTTCCACTGACTTTGGCACATGCCTACCTACTCTGGCTACATTTGTTAGAACTGCCTTCTTTAGATTGATTCTCAACTAGAACTGTGTTGGTGCACCTACTTCTTATAACTACCCTTTTCTTCCCTTTCTTTAAACCTTGTGAAATGCCATTTTGCTCAGTTTTCATGTAAGTATTTTCTATGCTGATGCACTCTTTCTTGATCTGGGTCACAAATGTATGGAAAGTGTTGCCAGGGTGTGTAGAAGCTATTCCTATATAACTTGTGCTTTCCCTCTCTCGTGAGAAATTGCTAGAGTATCCCTTGTGTGTGGGTTTCACTGTGCCGTTTTGCTCAGTTTTCACTCTGTTTCACTTGGTCTACAATTTAACTAGGGAGTGTGTATATTTTTCCTTGACTTCATTTTAACTTGCTTGATGACTGTGATAACTGTGTTTTACTAGAAGTGTATAAAATAAATATATATATCTACTTTTCAAATACAAAGCTTTGGTCAATGTTTCCTTGTACCCTAGTACTGTAGTCCTATTGTGCAAACCCTGAATACTGCTCATCTCCCTCTTGAGATAAGTCTGACTGCTCAGCCACAGCTACCAACTAAATCTTTGTGGTACAGACTGATACCAAAGGAGATTTATTGCTCTCACCTGTAGTCCTAGGGCCTCATTACAACTCAGGCGGTAAGGGTTTTACGGCGGCGTAAACAGCGCCGACCCTTACCGCCTGAGTACGAGGTCCCTTAGCGCCATGGAGGTTTTAACACCTGCTTTTAGCAGGTGTTAAAATCCATGGCGCTAAGGGACCATGGAGTTAATTACGCCACCGTAATTTACGGTGGCGTAATTAACGCCTTCCCCACTCCCATTATGCCCTATGGGGCAAAATGGGAATGGGGACGGGTAAATGGGAAAATGGGGATTTACCGCCCCGCCAAGGTTGGAATGGGGCGGTAAATCCGCCAACCACCATGGCGTAAACATAGTTTATGCCATGGTGGTAAAGTCACGGCCCAGGCGGTAACTTACCGCCTGGGTCGTAATGAGGCCCCTAATCTTCTCTAGTGCTCCCTAAGGGAACTGCACTGGATTCTGCCTAACACTATTGGCTTCAGATGTTGAGGAAGAGGAGTCTGAACCTCTCCCCGACCTGTTCCAAAGCGGTCCTTCAGATAGCTCCTTTGAGGGTGTCCGAGTGGCCCCACACCTGACTTCTGATCAGCAGGCTGAGGTGAAAAGTTTGCTTAAGCAGTTTTCCCCCCTGTTTTCGCAGTCTCCTGGTTAGACACCTTTGTGCAAACATAACAGACACAGGAGACAGCGTACCTACCAAAAGTAGGGGATACAGGATGTCAGACAAAGTACGGTCTTATATCAAGACCGAGGTCAACAAGATTATAGACCTTGGGGTGATTGAACCCTCTAGTAGTCCTTGGTCCAGCCCTGTGGTTTTGGTTCCAAAAGCAGGTACTTCTGAATTGAGGTTCTGTGTGGATTACAGGGCTCTGAATGCTGTCACCAAGACAGATGCACACCCCTTGCCTTGAACAGATGAGCTGGTGGATACCTTGGGTGCCTCCAAGTACCTCAGCACGTTTGACCTCACTGCTGGCTATTGGCAAATAGCTTTAGCAGAACATGCCAAGGAGAAGACAGCGTTTTCTACTCCAGACGGCCTTTACCAATTCAGGGTAATGCCAGAGGGCCTTTACCAGTTCAGGGTAATGCCTTTTGGGTTGAAGAATGCACCTGCCATTTTCCAGAGGCTTGTGAATCATGTGTTGAATGGGTTGGATGAATTCTGTCTTGCATATCTGGATGAAATAACAGTTTTCAGTGCCACCTGGGAAGACCATGTGAAACACCTTGGGATTGTGTTACAGGCTCTTCAGAAGGCCCACTTGACTATAAAGGCCAGTAAGTACCAGATTGGACAAGGATCCGCAGTCTACCTTGGACATGAAGTAGGTGGAGGGAGGATACAGCCTCTACCCAGTAAAGTACAAGAAGTACAAGACTGGCCTACCCCCACTAGACAGACTCAAGTGAGAGCCTTCTTAGGACTCACTGGGTACTACAGAAATTTCATGGCAGACTATGGCACCATAGCTGCCCCTCTGACTGCTCTCACAACTCCAAAGAAACCCAAGAAGGTAACTTGGTCTGAAGAGTGTGAGAAGGCTTTCATTCGAACCTGCCAGCGAAGTGGACTGTACTGACGAAGTTTGGGTCTGCCTGCGTTGGGGACCGGTGAGTAGTCCTTACCCAAACCGGTGGCCCCTAGAGCAGAAGCCCATTTTTACGCACAAAGTGGCCCCTGAGGGCCCCTTTCTTTTCCACAGCTATTGAGAAATAGCGACTCCATCCCGCACTCTCAAACTGTCTCTGCCCGCAAGTAGATGTCCTGCTTGAATAGTGGGAACTTGTTCTTCATTGCCTTACCCACCTTCCTGAGCTGCTAGAGACCCTTGAAGAGACCCTATTTTGTCCATTGGCACAAGTGCATGCATGTACTATTGAGCATAAGGCCCCTCTCTTCGTAGGGTTGGGACTGCTTCTTAGTTAGGTGTATTCTTGATGTTGAACTGGGTCTAAAGATTACTTGCACTGCCTGTTTTCCTCCCCATTTAGGTGGTCTACACATTTCATGCTTTTAACTCCTTAGACCCCATCGGTCTTGTATATATATTGTATTGATTGTGATGTGTTGGTTTGCTTCAGGATTACTGTGCTTCTTTGCTATGGTCTATGTTACAAAGGCCTTGTAATAAATGTGTCTATATTTTTAATATAACACCTGTCTGGAGTAATTTGTAAGTGTCCTTGCTTTGTGTGCTCATTGAGGTCTTTCAGTCACCCTCATCCCGCTTGAGACTTAGGGCCTCATCACGAGTTGGGGGGTAACGCCGGCGCTATTAGCGCCGGCGTTAATTGCCCTACCGCCAAACCCCCCAGCGCTAATAGCGCTGGATCGCGGGTTTGGCGGAACGGGTATTGCCCATTTCCCACTGAGCCCATTCAGGAATTCCCCATTCCCCATTGGGCTCAATGGGGAATTTTCGCGCTCTTACCGCCGGCAGATTTCCTGCAGGCAGTAAGAGCGCAAAATTTCGCCAGATTTCCCCCCAGCTCAGAGCTCAGAGCTGGGGGGAAATCTGCAAAAAATCCGTGATTTGGCAGACCCTTAAATGCAGCAGTAATAGCGCTTCCGTCGCAAACTCGTGATGAGGGCCTCAGTCTTGACTGCCTGCCATAACTACCCTGATTGGTCTGGCCTGTCCAGAGGTTACCCTGTTCCAAGAAATTAGGTTGGCCTTCTGAACCTCTGCCCCTCCAGGTCAGAGTTCAGAAATCCTTCTTAACATTTCTGAACTGTCAGGGCGTGGCTAACCGCCATGTAAGCAAGACGCCTTTCAGTGTGCACCGTACGATGTGACCAGAATCCTGCTGAATCCCCACATTTCTCATGCGATTAAGCAGCTGTGAGCCTCCACTGTCGCAGCTGATCGCGTTTGGCAGAGCCTACCGAAGATTCAGACCGCTGCGATCCTTCCCTGCGGTGGAGCACCGAGAAGAGCGAGGACGGTTCGCGGCATGAAAATGGTGCCGGCCACTTGTTATGTTGACGCCGTGAAGTAGGCTGAGCCCAGACCCTGCAAACCATGACTGCAGCAGCCCGCTGACCCCGCAAGCATTTGGCTGACTCGTGGGTGGAATCGGAGCGCAAGCTTGGTGGACTGCGCCAGAACACAGCAGCTGCGGGTGCGGAGCCAGAAGACACCGGAGGACTGAGTGGCTGTTCTCCCCTGAGCTCCCGCACGAAGACTGATCCCAGGGAGGCCGGGCCAGGAGTGCTGATGAGCCCTGCGAGCACGGCCCGCACTGCCAGCAGCGACGTGCGACTGCGGTGAGAAGCGACCCATCATCTGCATACGCGAAGCGGTGCTGAGAGGTGCAGACGCCGGGACACGAGTCTGCCCAGAAGCGCGGAAGCAGTATAAGGTGAGGAGTCGGCAGGCAGGGAGGACTGAGCGAGGTAAGACACATCCGCTGAGCCCTGGTGGAGGACCCTCCCCTCGGCCACGCTAGTATAAAGCAGAGCCAGGCCCATGAACGTGGCCCAGAACCACACACCACAGACCCTGGCTGCTAACGGCAGCCCACCACCACTGGCAAAGCAACTTGGCTCTGGCTGCTCGCAGGAGTGACCCTACCAAACCAGCTGAGGAGCTGGACACCCTGTAGCAGTGGCGTATAGCCTGCATTACCCGGACATTATTGGGCATCTTCCTTGGACCCCCCCCCCCTTCTTGCATCAAGTGTCGGGCCCTCATACTAGCTGCAGAACTAGCTCTGGAACCCACCACACCAGCACCTGGGGGATCGCCTGGGGGCAGCATGACAGCCCAGATACCGCCAATACCATGGTGAGAGACACTAACTGCGTGTGTGGCCACAGAGCATCCCTGGCCAGCCCTCCCCTTCTCCCAGCCACATGAACTGCCCTGAGAACCGGTGGGCCCCCAGTCCGTAGGGTAATGCCAGCGAAAGTCCCAAAAGGCAAGCAGAGTCAAACCACAATGGACACCTACACGGCAGGAGGAGCGGCCGGACCAGACGCCTGCCCCACTGGTCTCACGACAATCCGTGCCGAACCCCCTGAAACACCAGCAGAACCAGCAAACTCACAGCTGTTGGAAGCCATCAAAAGTCTCCAAAAAACTATGGAAAGCAAATAGACGCCGTCGCAATTGATTTGAACTTGCTAAGACAAGATGTCCGCTCCATAGTGGGCAGCACAGAGGCCTTTGAAAACCAGGTCCGAGTGAACACCGAGGCCAAAACACAGCTCCTGAAAGACGTTGATGCACTGGCACAAAAGGTGAAAAACCTAGAGGACAGGGCTGATGAGGCCGAGGGGAGGGCACGACGGAATAACATCAGAATTATTCGTCTGCCGGAAGGCATTGAAGGCAATGACCCCACAAACTATATTGAAAAACTTCTACTGCAAGAGATCGGGGCTGGGAAATTAACACAGGTTTTCACTATTGAAAGAGCGCACTGCTCGCTCACCAAGAGACCGCCTCCTGGGATGCCACCTAGGCCAGTGATCGCAACGGTGCTCAACTACAGGGATAGAGAGACTATCTTGGCCTTCTCGAGGTCGGGAGGCTGCATACAGAGAGACACAGCAAAGATAGCCATATACCCTGACTATACTTTCAAAGTCCAAATGAGAAGAGCCCAATTCATCCACACAAAAGCAAGACTGAAGAAAGCGGGCTTGCGCTATATCCTTCTATATCCTGCTAGACTGAAAGTACTGCATGACAACAAGGCGCACCTGTTTGATACCCCTGCTGAAGTCACAGAATGGATGGACGGAAAGCAGCTCCCAGACCTTGAAACGAGAGACCGCAAACCACGTCAGTCAGCAACCTGAACGACTACCCAAAAATCAAAATGAACACGCACACCCGGGAAGAAACAAAGAGTAAAACTTAACACACATCTAGGAACAACAAGTTTGATCCTAACGAGCTACACTGAACAATGACTGCAACCTACACAACAGCGGAGGTCAAATGGTGCGGAAACAGGGTAGTCAGAATGGGGGAAACCCCGCTGGACTTGTTATGTTACAGGGAAGTTTAAAGTTTGAGGTGGGAGGGAACCAGGGAGTTGGTAGTCAAGGTTGGGAACTTTGCTTAATTATACCAAGACCACCCAGAGCAAAGAAAGCCACCTGAATCATGAGAGAATGCACCAAGAGCACCACCCACATAAATTTGACCACGCAAGACCCATGGCTGGCAAAATCAGAATCTTGACATGGAATGTCAGGGGAATGAATAGCTACGTCAAACAGTGCCGAATACATGCATTTATTAAGCACAGTAAAGTCGGAATCGCCCTTCTGCAGGAAACTCACCTGAACGCACAAAAGCTAGCCGCACTATCCAAAATCTGGAGAGGGACACGGATAGGATCCACACATTCCACCTATGCAAGAGGAGTCCTGGTCTGGATTGCCCCTTCCATCCCCATAAATCTGTTGCACTCAAAAACAGACGACGAAGGCAGAATGGCCCTGGTGCACGGCAACATAGAGGGAAAGGAACTCTGTCTGGTCAGCACCTACGTACCCAATCATGACACCACGGTCTTCTTCTGCTCCCTATATAAGCGAATGAGCCCATTCAGGGACTGCACCTTGATATGGGGAGGAGAGCACAACTGCACCATGAATCCCCTCACAGACAGATCTGATAACAAGCACGCCCGCCCGGCCCCAGCCGCCAAAATACTGAACGCACTAAAACAACAATTTGCGCTCAGTGATCTGTGAAGAGATCACCACCCAGAGAAACGAGAGTATTCCTACTACTCGGCTCTGCATGCTGTCCACACTAGAATTGATTACACCCACGTAAGCGAGGAACAACTGGCCATGTTTGGCGATACACAATACCTAGCCAGAGTGCTGTCAGACCACTCCCCATTGATGACCACGTGGTCAGTTTTTACACCCAGACCCCCAGTGTCCACCTGGAGGCTCAGGTCCGAAGCCCTGCTAGACAATGCCTTCTCCGAACAATCAAAAAAAAGCACTCTAAACTACTGGCAACTAAATATGAACAGTGTGCAGCACATTAGCACGGCATGGGAGGCGTATAATGTGGTCATGAGGGGTGAGATGATCGCAGCTATAGGAGGAGCCTAGAAATCCATACTTACCTCACTAACACGCAACAAAGTCGAGCTAAAGGCACTGGAGGCTAAAGCCCCTGTAGACCCCACCCACATTCAAAGAATAATAGAGTTTAAACAAGCCTGTCTGGGGCTCTGGGAAAAACTAGGGAATCTTAGCTACACTAAACACATAGAACAAAGTCATGCCCTCGGGGATAAGCCAGGTAAGCTCCTCGCTTGGCTTTACAAGATGGAGGCCCCCAGGACGCCCATTTGCCATGTCCACAACCTGGACCGCACACTGGTATACACACAGGCTGAAATAAACTTAGCTTTCATCGGGTTCTACCGGACTCTGTACACCGAACCCCCGTCACCCACAGACACCGAAATAGAGGATGTCTTAGACATCATAAGGCTGCCCAAACTAGATGACCAACTAGCTGAGGCCTCAGATGAGCCCATCACCCCTGAGGAGATCATGGCCACCATTAGATCCCTTCCATCTGGCAAGGCCCCAGGAACAGACTGTCTCCCAGGGGAGTTCTACAAAACGTTCGAGGAAACTCTAGCCCCCTCCTGGCCCAAGTGTTCAACGAAGCATATGAAATAGGAACTCTCCCAGACACAATGAGGGAAGCCGTAATTATCCCCTTACTGAAACCGGGCAAGGACAGTGGAGAGTGCGGCTCGTACAGGCCCCTATCTATGCTCAACGCTGATAACAAGATCCTGACAGCGCTATTAGCGAGAAGACTGCGCAGAGCGGTCCGCTGTTAATCCACCAAGATCAGACTGGGTACGTACCCGGGCGAACCATCACAGAAAACCTACGCAAACTACACCATGTCATACACAGCACCAATGGCAAGCCCGGAAAATGTGCAGTGGCATCCCTTGACGCCACCAAAGCATTTGATTCAGTCCAATGGAAGTGGCTTCATGCCACCATGGCCAAGATGGGAATTGGGCCGGCCTTCCTAAAGTGGACTAAACTCATATATACCGATCCCACAGCCAGGGTGCGCACAAACAACACATACTCGGAAAAGTGGCGCCTCTATAGGGGCACGCGACAGGGGTGTCCGCTCTCCCCTATGCTGTATATTATTGCAATAGAACCTGTAGCAGCATACCTGAGGCAGGAATACGGGGACGGGGGCATTGTGATAGACGAAGTGACCCACTTGGTCTCCATGTACGCAGACAACACTCTCCTCTACTTGAACAACCTAGAACATATATTGCCATACATACTAGAGACATTGGATGGGTTTCGCAGATACACAGGGATACAAATGATTCACAACAAATCTTGCCTTTTCCCCCATTGCGTCGTTAAGCGAAACCAGCGAAGAAAGGCTCCCTGTCATGGCCTTCAGATGGGAGACCACCTCCTTTAAATATCTAGGGATAGCCATCCACCGAGACCCCAAGACTGAGCACTCCCTCAACACAGCGACTGAATTGACTTTCTACTAATAACCAATCACTGGTCTCCGGGTCATACTGCCCCCAGCCAATGACTGCCCTCTACCTAATCCCCTACTCTGGCAGCCATCTTCAGATTTTTACTGCATGTTCAAGTGTTGGGAGTCCTCGTGCTTTAGCTCTCGAGCTTTTACTGCATGTTGCATTTTTCCAAAGAGTTTACTCTTTACTTTTTGGTCAAATCGAGTCTCAAGCTCCACTGTTTCATCTTCCGATCAACGGGACCAGTTTTGGAAATTTCTACGACCCTCAAGGGCAATTTTTCATCGAATTTCACTTCTTGGAGAATTTCAGAAGATCTTTGAGGCCTACCCCCCGTGGACATGGCCGAGGACAAAGGAGACTCGACGCCAACTGGATCCAAGCTGTTTAGAATCTGCCCAGCATATGAACTACAAAATGTCTTCAAGGAAGATGAGCACTCCCGGTGCCTCTACTGCCTTCATGCAGACAAGTCGCACGTGGAGGAGGACTGTGCGTTCTGCAAGAACATGTCCATCTGGACCATGAAGGACTGTCGTACTCGTCTTGCTAACTGGCTGGAGGCGAAGAGCACAGCAGCAGGTGAGAAGAAGAAGTCTGAGCGATCTTCTAAGTCCTTTGAGGGCGCTCTGGTGACGAGGCCCAATAGAAGGCAAAGCACCGCGAGTCCGCGGGCAGGGGAAGCGCCGTTGGTTCGGGCTTCTCAGCTGCCAGGGAGGGCACGATGTCACCGACACTGTCAACCACGAGCCAATGCTCCGGCTCGGTGAAGAGGAAGTCGGACAATCCGGGTAAGCTTCGGGAGAAGCCCCGGCAGGCCCTGACAGAGAAAGCCAAGGGGGAGCGAGGCAGTGACTCTCCCCCCACAGAGAAGGCCTCAGACCCGCCCATGGTCATGAAGGCCCTGATTCACTCGGCTAAATCCTCGATTGAGGGAGTCGTGGCGGCCCTGGCGAAGCCTATGGAGGCGACCCCAGTGGAGACAACTTCCAGGCCTAGAGTTTCCCTGCCGTCCCAGAGGGAATTGTCTTTCCAGCCTATCGAAAGAACCCCCGTGAAACCCCGGGATGAGAAAGGGGGGGCGAAACGGACTCGGATACCTCCTCTGAGGATGAGCTGTCTGTCGTCAAAGCAGCCCTCAACAAGAAGTTCGAGGAGAGGGCCCGCAGGGAGGATCCAGATGAGGCAGACGTGCAGAGCGAGGGAGCCGACAAAGAATGGCAGGTTGACGAGGAACCGGACACCACGACGGCGCTCCCGTCGCAACCAGTTCAGCCACTGACAGACAGACAGGATGACATTCTGCTGGCACTGCAAACCCTGTGCACCGAGATAAGAACGAGTATAACGCTCACCTGGTATCCACGGGACATCACTCAGCCTGTTCTGACCTCTTACGACCTCAAACCCTTCCCTGGAGTCTACTCGACTGGAGACTGGGCCTGAAACATAGGATTGGTAGAGTTTAACTCCCCATTATCTCTGTGTGCTTGAACCCCTTCTTCCCCGGGGTCCACCCCTTCCCTTTGATCCACAGCTCACCTTGTTTTCTTGGAAAGTGTGCTCTCCGTCCTGCTTTCAGCGCAGGTGCGCGTTGATTGATGCGGGCTCGTTGCTGTCTAGTTACTTCACTGGCAAGAATCTGACAGGTAAGTAAAATGAGTCTTTTGAACAGTTCTCTAACTTCATTCCTTTCCTTCCTTAGATGATGGCCGACGTCTGGGGATGGCGACATGCTGCTGAGACGAGTTGCGCTGAAGGTGAGTGAGAGCGCGATGCGCTATGGGACCCTTTCGTATTTGTATTGAACTGAGTTCTTTTTCTGTGTTTTTTAGGTGCCGCAACATTTTCAGCGTGGATGCTGGTTATGAAGAAGAAATGCAGTGAGTAAGCACGGTATGCGGCGCCTCTAGATGTTTCCACGCTAACCTGGAGTGTCTTTTCCCTCTTGCAGATGGATGAGAAGTTCCGGAGACAGAGTTCCCCCAGAGCGGATGGGATTCAGGTAAGCGTTTGAAGCTCGTACAGTCTTTAAAAATAAGCAAAGATTTGCTGAATGATTATTAATGCCTTTTTTCTGTTCTTTTCCCTTTACCTTAGGAAGCGGCGTGCCGGGATGGGAATGACACCGCCGAAGATGCCCGCAGAACAGAAGAAGCGATGAATGATGGGCAGAGGCGCAGCAAGGTAAGGCTGTTCCTAACAGTGTTCTTATTCTTGCAGGAGCTGAGCGCAAAAGAAAGATGCAGGCCTACTGGAGATCGATCCGAACATGGCGAGTGTCACGCTGCAGGTGCACAAAACACAAAGCATGTTTCTCAGCCTGGGCATGGCATAAATAGTCTCTGGGTATCCCAGGTGTCTCTGGGCTGAACCACACCCAAAAGACTAGACTGCACATGCAGTTCTGGGAACAGGAAATATGTGGGGGCATCCATCCTGTCCCCATCAATGCACTACAAGTCCAATTCCCAATGTTATCCTATGGGAGTGAGTGAGTATGGTGCCACAAGCGCCAAATCTGACTCCAAGTGGGTCTTTGGAGGGATGGAGAAGCCCTTGAGGGACATGTAGGTGTTCGTGGCCTGGCTCCAGCCTGACATCTTGGAGGGCTGGGGAGATGAGGGGCAGGAATCATGACAACGAGGCTACCCTTGCCTCCGGTGGACGATCCAGCGGCACCTGGACCATCGGGCAGTCCTCCACCCAAGTGGAGGTGAGTCCATCCTCCCCCACCCTTCCAGCCTTCACCTCTATTCCCTCCACCGAGGGATGAGATGGGGACGGAGGATGGCGGTGACGGCAGAACGGATCTCCCGTCACCCCCTTCCCGGCTTCCCCTCCCGACGAAATGTGCTCCTTTCACGCCATGAACTCCAGGGCATCAGAGCTGTTCCAGCTATGCCCCGAAGAGCAGAAGAAGGAGAGCTTCCTCTACCAACGACAGGAGGCCAAGAGGAAGAATGTCCTCTCAGTACCATTACTGGACGACATCTGGGACGAAGGACTGTCCCTTCTGAAGAACCCGTCCACGGCCCCTGCGAAGAGGGATTGGTACGAGAAGAAGTACCGGGTCCTAGACTCCGCGCCTATGTGCCTCAGGACACAGCCGTCCCAGATTCGGTGGTCACCACGGAGGCAAAGAAGAAATCGGCAGGGGCGGCAGCGTCAACCTCCACTTCCCCACTGGACGGCGAAGGGAAAAAGCTGGACGCCATGTGACGACAACCATCAAGGCGGCCAACGCCCTCACGATTGTGGCCTGCTACGACAGGGAGCTATGGTTCAAGTTCGCTCCCCTTCTGGACTTCCTCCCAGATGACAAGAGGGTGGAAGCTCTTGAAATCCTGCAGGAAGGCGAGGTGGCGTCGGACCACGCCATCACGGTAGCCACGGACATCGCTAACATCGGTTTTCACCAGATGGGCAATGGTGTTTGCCTTCGCCGGCGCAGTTAGCTCAGGGCCACCGATTTCCGTCAGGACATCCAGACCAGGGTACTGGACATGCCCTTCGACGGGAACAACCTGTTGGGCAAGGCAGTGGATGAGTCACTGCAGGCCATCAAGGCGCACACCGAGATGGCCCGGGCCTTGGGCTCTCTCCATCAGCGACGGCCGTCCTTTCGGACCTCCGGAGGCAAGTCCCAAGGTGCCTCCAAAGGATTCTACGGCAGCTCCTTGTCACAGGAAGCCTACGGAGGCCGCAAAAAGACCGGTGGACACTGTCGTCGCCAAAGGTCCCAAGGGGGCAAGTCCTTGGCAAAGCAGGACTGGACCAGCTGTGACATCGGACCCCCACCCGAGCACCCCAGTGGGAGGCCGGCTGGCGAACTTCGTCGGTGTGTGGAAATCCATCTCTACTGACCATTGGGTGCTGGATGCCCTGGCCCACGGGCACACTCTGGAGTTCCAAAAGAGGTGTCTGCATTTTCCACTCGTTGCCAGAAAGAAAAAACCGCATTCCACAGCTGCTTCTGGAGGTACGAGCAAAGCTGAAGAAGGGCGCGATAGAAATCGTCTCAAAGAGGCTCCAGGACTCCGGAGTATACTCGCGGTACTTCCTTGTACGAAAGAAGACCGGCAGTTGGCGGCCCATTCTAGACCTCCGCAGCCTCAACAAATTCATAAAATCCCACAAGTTCTGGATGGTCACCCTTCAGCACGTGCTGGGACAACTGGAGAAAGATGACTTCCTGTCATCTCTGGACTTGGAGGATGCCTGCTTCCACATCTCCATACACAAAGGGCATCGAAGGTTTCTGCGCTTCGTGGTCCAAGGGCTGCACTATCAGTTCAAGGCACTGCCCTTCAGTTTGAAGTCGGTGCCAAGGGACTTCATCAAGTGCCTGGCACTGGTGGCGGCACGGCTGCGCCTGGAGGGGATCCACATCTACCACTATCTGGATGATTGGCTCATCCGAGCAAAATCAAGTGAACTTGCCGTCGACCACACAGCGAGGACCGTCCGCCTAATCATGGAACTGTGGTTCTCCATAAACTTGGCGAAGTCCTGCTTGGTGCTGTCGCAGGATTCCGGGGAGCCAGGCTCAACATGGTGGCACGGCTGGCGTCAGCGTTGGAGGAGAGGATAAAGGCCATCCTGGGCAAGGTGCAATGGCTGTTGACCAGGAAGGTTGCCAGGGTGAGGTCCATCAAGTCCCTGCTCGGCATGATGTCGACATGCATCTACCTCGTGCGACTGTGCAGTCTGTGGATGCGGCCGCTGCAGGAGTTCCTCGACACTCGTTGGGTAGAGGTGACGGGAAACTTCAAAGTCAAGATCACCCTCAATGAGACTTTCCGGCAGGCGATCCGGTGGTGGGGCACCCGCGCGTATCTCGCGGCGACATGGACTGCCAGACCCCAGCGCATCAGCAGACGGTGACTATTGACGCCTCCCTGGAAGGATGGGGCATGCACGTCGGAGATCTCCACGCAAGAGGCCTTTGGCTCCCGGAGGAGAGCTCTCTACACATCAACGTCCTGGAGCTCCAAGCCATGTTCTTGGCCGTCAGATCCTTCCTCCCATCCCTAAAGGGCAAAGTGGTACGGGTCTTCACCGACAACACCACCACGATGTTCTACATCCGGAAGAAAGGGGGCACCAGATCCCCAGCTCTGTCCAAGAAAGCACAGGACCTGTGGCACCTGGCCGTGGCCCAAGGGATGTTCCTGGTACCGTTCCACCTGGCAGGAGTAAAGAACACTGTCGCCGACTCACTCAGCAGGGAGCTGCGCTCGTGCCACGAGTGGGAGCTCCTGCAGGATCAAGTGGGCTCCTATTTTGACGATGGGGCAATCCCCAGATAGATCTGTTCATGACGGCGATGAACGCCAAGTGCTGGAGGTTGGCCAGCAGGTTTCCCCAGCTGGGGGGAGCAATGGCGATGCATTCTCCTTCCCCTGTGATGGCCTGTTCCTCTATGCGTTGCCACCGTTGCTGTTGCTTCTGCAACTCACCAGTCAACTCAGACGTCCCGGTGCAGGATGATCCTCATCGCACCAGTGTGGCGAGACAGATATGGTACCCGGACCTTCTGGACATGTCAGCGTCCCCTCCAGTCAGGCTTCCGATCGACGCAGATCTTCTTGCCAGGGAATGAGGCATGATCCTGCTCCACGACCCAGGGTCGCTGAACCTGCAGGGCTTGCTCCTCCAGCACTAGAGTTCGGAGGCTACGATATCCCGGCGGACTGCAAGGAGGTACTTGTCAAGGCCAGAGCATCGTCGACTCTTAAGTGCTATGGACATAAGTGGAAGAGGTTCTCTGTCTGGTGTCGCGCACAGAAGATCAACCCTCTATGGATTACAGCCCCTCAAGTGCTGCCGTACTTGCTGTCACTGGCCAAGGCGGGGCTAGCACATGTCTCCATCAAAATTCATCTGGCGGCTATCTCCCGCTACACCAGAACTCCGGGGCGGTCATCGTTGTGGTCCCAGCGCCTGGTGAAGGAGTTCATGAAAGGACTGTTCTGCTCGTTCCCGCTGGTGAAGGCTCCGGCCCCAGCGTGGGAGCTCAACGTGGTGCTTGCCAGGCTCATGGGCCCTCCACTCGAGCCTTTGCATTTGGCGCTGCTGAAGTTCCTATCATGTAAGACAGCATTTCTTGTGGCCATCACCTCCGCACGACGAGTGGGCGAGATCCAAGCCCTATCCTGTAAACCACCACATCTGACATTCCACAAGACGAGGTTAGTGCTGAGGACGCACCCCTCCTTCATGCCCAAGGTGCCGTCGGACTTCCATCTCGACGAGCCCTTGGTGTTATGTGTTTTCTTCCCGTCGCCTTTGTCGCCGGCTGAGAGGAATTTGCACTTGCTGGATGTAGCTAGAGCGCTGAAGTTCTACGTGGACCGCACAAAGAGTTTTCGGAAAACGTCACAACTGTTTGTGAACTTTGGCACTGCGACCCAAGGGAAGGCCCTCTCCAAGGCTTCCATTTCCAGATGGCTCTTCGGCTGCATCATGCACTGTCACCGGTTGGCAAACCGACCGTTGCTCGGCCGTCCGAGAGCCCATTCGACCCGAGCGATTGCTGCTACTACGGCGTTCCTTTCTGGTGTGCCCCTGCTGGACATCTGCAGGGCTGCTACGTGGAGGTCGACGCACACCTTCACGAGATTCTACTGCTTCGACCGAGATTCCAGGAAGGAGTCGAGAGTCGGCCAGGCAGTGCCGCGCAACCTGTTCGCTTGAAGGTGAGCCTGGTGAGGAGGTAAGAGATTCTTAATGATGAGTTGTTGAACTGCTTAATGTTGAGCCTTGCCACCTCCCGTGGTTGTGCATGTGTGTCCTGCTGTGTATTCTTGTATTCATGAGCATATGAATCCATGCCAGACCCCATGCTGGAGAAGGAACAAGTTACTTACCTGTAACTGTTGTTCTCCAGCATGGCTCTGGCATGGATTTACATGGAAACCCTCCCGCCTACACCTCTGCGGCTCTTCTCTTGGTCCTACTGCCACTTTACGTGCTACCAAATCTGAAGATGGCTGCCAGAGGAGGGGCTTGGTAGAGGGGAAGTAATTGGCTGGGGGCAGTATGACCCAGAGACCAGTGATTGGTTATTAGTAGAAAGACAGTTCTGTTACCAAGGATTCCCAGCCTGATGGGGAATATTCATGAGCACGTGAATCCATGCCAGACCCGTGCTGGAGAACAACAGTTACAGGTAAGTAACTTGTTCAACCTCCACAGAAGGGGGAGCCCTTCCCTATGAGGCTAGGGAGGTGAGGCCGCTGCCCAATAGACCCCCTAGGGGTGGTAATATGCAGGAGGACCTCATAGGGAGGGACTCCCCACCTGATCAAGGACTAATCCCACTGGTGTGCATACTGTGACGAATCATGGGATGACGTCACTTCTCCCCAGAGGAGGGGCATCCTTCCCTATGAGGCTAGGGGGGGGTGGCGGCCACTACCCAATAGACCCCATAAAGGTGGTAATATGTGGGAGGACCTCATAGAAAGGGACACCCTCCTGATCAAGGACTAATCCATTCAAGCCCTCGCTGACTAGAGCAGAAACAAGCACAGTGGAACGCGTAGCATTCATGCAACAGTTGTTAAAACCACCACAAATAATTATTTCCAATCTATCGTGTCCTCCAAGATTCCTTCTATGGAGTCTATCATTAACATTGGGGAGGAGGCTACCCAGGTTCCAGTAAATATTTAATAGTGCAGTTTGAGAATCATTAAAATAAAAACTTTTAACACACTCCAACCTGATCATTTGGATAAAGAAATTGGGTAACTTTATCTCTGTTGCATGAATACCCCTTCCACTGCACACACCCACCAACAGACCCGCTGAAGGGACGCCCCTGTAAGTTCTATTGCGCCAGGTTAAATACGATGTTGAAGCCATCCGGTAAAGGCCTCTGAAGCAGCCACGTTTCTTGTAAAGCGAAAATGTCAGCCATGTTAAACCAACATTTCTCGATTGAAACAAGTGTGTATGGCCCCTGGTATTCCAAACCAGAAAATGTCTAGCATTCTAAAGTAGGGGGAGGTGTGAGAAACCGAAGGGTGTCTCACCCGCTAGTCCTCGGGGACTAGTCATCCAGGTGGCCAGGACATGGCCCCTAGTATCCCAAACCAGAAAGTTTATAGTACTGTAAAGTCGGGGGAGGTGTGAGACACCAGGGGGTGTCTAACGCACTAGTCCTCGGGAATTGTCATCCAGGTGGCCAGGACATGGTCCCTAGTATCCCAAACCAGAAAGTGTATCACGCTCTAAAGTAGGAGGAGGTGTGAGAAACCAAAGGGTGTCTCACCCGCTAGTCCTCAGGGTCTTGTCATCCAGGTGGCCAGGACATGGCCCCTAGTATCCCAAACCAGAAGGGGGTGGTGTGAGCTATGTGTTAGAAATAGGTCTAGTGCATAATGCTTTAGCCAGCCATAGCCCGTTATCTTCTTTACGGTTCCTTATTAAATTCCCCCCATCATAGTGGGATCCACCCTGGAGCAAGTCATTCTCAACTTTGCTTCAGCCAAAGCCCTGGAAGATCGATCTTCAATGCAAACATTAGTAGCTTTAGAGCCCTGTTTTCTATCCTGTATTTTAAGCCGAGTTAGATCATAGCTGTCTGGTAGAGTTCTGGACTGGTTCGTCTCCTTTCTTGCCGTCCGTTCCCAATTGGTCTTGCTCCCTCCCTTTCTTTCTAGCCCAGTCTTATTATCCTGTGGTGTCCCAAAGGGATCTGCCCTTTCCCCGATTTTGTTTAATATGTATATTAGGTATCTTCTGGCTCTCATCCACTCCCATGGTTTCCGCTACTATTCTTACGCCAACGACACCCAAATTCTGGTCCACCTTGACCTAAATCAGGACAATATGGCCAGTCCGTTTACGATGTGTCTCCAGGAGGTATGGGAATGGATGTCATCAAACTGGCAAACTAAATGGCCGTAAAACGGAGGTGCTGGTGGTTGGCACTACCTCGCCTCTTCTTTATTGGACCAATGACTGTTGGCCGGCATCCCTTGGTCCTCTCCTGGTCCCTGTGGCATCCGTGAAGAACTTGGAGGTTGTTATTTCCTCCTCCCTAGCCATGCATGCTCAGGTAGCTGCAGTATGTAAGAGCGGACATTTTAAATTGTGCATACTCAGGAAAGTCCTCCCATTTGTGCCAGAAAAATGTCAGGCTCCGGTTGTAGCAGCACTCGTCCTGAGTGGTTTAGACGACTGCAATTCACTGTATCTTGCCCAGCCTCGCTATGTGATTCATCGGCTTCAGCTATTGCAGAACGCTGCTGCGAGAGCTATTCTTCGGCCCCCAACTGATGCCCACATTACCCCACTGTTAAGGCAGCTTCACTGGCTTCCGGCAGAAAAGAGGATATTATTTCAATCCTTGTGTATGGTGCCCCGGGCCTTTAATGGCCTGGGGCCGGAATATATTCAAGACAAATTCCCCCACTATGTAACAACGTGGTGCCTCCGCTCACACTCTGCATTTCTTGTTAAGGTTCCCCGTTATAGTTTGTCCCTTACTGGCGGCCGCGTTGTCTCGGTTGCTGCCGCCAAGGTTTGGACGGCTATTCCTCAAGCACTGCTACTATCCTGTCTAGTAATCTCAAAAGCTCAACACAAGTACTTTTACTTGGAGACTTTAATATGTTAATATGGGCTTTAATGACCCATCAGACCAGCTTGCCCTAACCTCAGCTAACATCCTCTCAGAACTTGGATTCACCCAAAGAAGCAAAACTTCCACCCACAACAAAGGTAGAACACTTGACTGGGTGGCAGACCATAACTGTCAGGCCAACATCCTCTCCATCTCACCTCTAGCTTGGACTGACCATCACATTGTGTCATTTATGCTTTCTACTAACAGACCCCCACCTCCACCCGCCCTTAGGGCTCCACCCACACTAACTAGAAACAAAAAGAATATTACTGTGGACAGGCTTATCCGGGCCTTACTTCCCACCCTCAACCTGCTCCCAGACAACACTGATCCCGAGAGCCTGGTCGAGGAATACAACAAAATTATGAACACCTATTTGGACCAGATCGCCCCGCTCAAACTTAGATAAAGCAAGCCAAAAAGTTACTTGAATAAATGGTTCACACCCTTCCTAAAAAAACCTAAGGCAACAAAAAAGAAACTATGAGGCTGCCTGGAAAAAACTTCCATCAGAAGCAAACAAACTTAAACCCACCAAACTGTCTTTCCTCTATAAAAATGAAATATGCCTAGCTAAAGGAATATCCTTCGACACGCGCATATCCCAAGCCAAGTCCAACATGAAGGAACTATTCACCATTCTTAAAGAAATTGAGACCCCCATAGCATTACCTGACACATGTACTAAAGATAAAAAATGGTGTTCAAATATCCAACACGCTTTAGCCAACAAAATATCCACCTTACAAAACAAAAAGTCCCGTAAAAGAGCTTCTCTAAATGACCCTCCTCCATCCAAAATCATTGGGAATACCAATGCTGACCAATCCACCCGATTCAACTTCACCAAAGTTTCTATCTCTGAAGTGGAACCAATTATTCTGTCCCTTAAACCCTCCAACTGTCAGGGTGATCTCTGCCCTGCGCAGCTCATCAAGGATGCGGCCCGAGACCTATCACCCTTCATAACAAAACGTAGCTATGTGTCCTTCTCGACTGGTATCAATCCTACCAACCTTAAACAATCCTTGGTACTCCCACTCCTAAAAAAACCCACCCTTGACCCATCTACACCTACTAATTATAGGCCAATTACCACAGTGCCCTTCCTACTAAAAATTCTGGACAAGGTATCTTATATACAAATCCAAAAGCTCCTGGAACTTCACCACCTATTAGGAGCCAGACAATCAGGCTTCCGTCCCCAATATGGAATGGAGACTGCCCTCATCGATCTCAAGACCCAAGTTGATGAGCTTAGATATAACGGCAAATCAGCCCTACTCCTCCTCCTAGATCTCTCGGCTGCGTTTGACTTGGTCGGTCGACTACACTATTCTATGCAACCACCTTGACACAGCAGCACACTTCTCTGACGATGCTGTCACCTGGATCAGATCCTTCTTAAATGGTAGAACAATGAGGGTCTTCTCACCTCTGGCAGCTGCCGACCCCATACCCATCACTTGTGGTGTGCCTCAGGGTTCTTGCGTCTCGCCCACACTCTACAACATTTTTACTAAGCCCCTTTTCGATGATCTGGATCATCTCGGTATCACCTACACCAACTATGCAGATGATACCCAGATCCTCCTCCCGCTTTCAGGGGATTATGGAAATGATTTGGCCTTGATGAATAGAGTGTACATGATCATCCAGGCATGGATGGCCACGCATGTTCTATCCCTGAATGATGATAAAACCGAACTCATCATCCTGGGCACCCCCTCTAACCTAAAATAACTAGGATCTGACTACTCCTCATTCATAATTGATGGCAATAGCATTAAAGTAGAACACGAGGTAAAAACACTAGGCTTTTATCTTGACTCAAACCTCTCATTTGCCAAACAGGTCAATTCTTTAGCGTCCTTCATGGCTTGCACGTGCAAACGTATTCGCACCAACAAGCCATTTCTCGCTGACAGTAGTTGTACCATCCTGACCAGAGCCCTCATCCTGTCTCGCCTGGACTAATGCAATGCCCTCTACTTAGGATCGACAAAAGCTACTATCAGAAGAATCCAAACATTACAAAACAATGCCCTTAGAGCAGCACTAGGCATTTCCAGAAGAGACCACATCTCTGAGAGCAGCCGTCAGAACAACTGGCACCCAACCAATGACAAAATCCTCCTAAAAACATTGTCGCTCACCCACAAATCTCTCAACAATGCTGCCTCCATCTACCTGGCCGAGAGATTCCATAAACAGACCTCCCTGTGACCACCTAGATCAGCTAACAGAGATCGCCTCTCCATACCTAGTTTCAAACGTTCCACAATCAGAGGTAACAGCTTCCCTGTGAAAGCAGCCAAATTGTGGAACTCCCTGCCTCCCACACTGAGAATAGACCAATCTTACGAAAACATCAGATCCAACATCATTTTGTGGCTGAAATCTAATGACCAGTAAATGATAACCCCTGCTCAGCAAGCAGCTAAGACTCACTGCTACGGTACCTTATGACTTTATGGAGTGTTTCCTTCCTTGCTTATCTCGATCAGCTACCCTTGTGGTAACTACAACTGCCCTACTCACTGCCTGTATACCTGTACTCATCTCTGCCCACCATATAGCTATAAACGCCATCAATCCTGTATATATTGCTTCTGCAATATGTCTGTACCATTTGTATATACCCTCTTGCAAATAATGACTTCTATGCATATTTTATACCTTTTCTGTTGCAACTAAGCCTTGCATATAACTGCTGTGCCCTGTTACCCCCGGGTATGATGCCCATTAGAAATAATAAAACAAACAAACAAACGAACAAACTGCGGATGACAGTTGATGACCCAGCCTTTCGGCATCTGCTTAAAACATTTGTGTTCTCATTCTGGCTGTTAGACGGCTCCGTTGACATTTTAGAGCCATGGTGCCTTCAGGCCTTTGTGCGCTCTAAAAATGACTATAACATAACATTGCCACGTCAAAGTAATTGCTCTGCAGCCGCTAAAAGCGTTTTTACCACTACTTTGGCACTTTTATGGAGAATTACCCTTTCAAGTGTAAAATCGTCCCACAATCCCATCCACTCTGTCATTTGAGCCAATGTCGCAAAAACTTTGGATACTTTGGAATAAATCCAGCACATTTGCTCTGTTTAAAATAATCTGCTCCTTGACTTTAGAGAGTTTCTCCAACAGTCAACAATTCATTGGATTAACGGATAGATTGACCTTTGTGCGTCCATCCAGAGGTCGAAGATTCGATTCAGATATTATTGTGAGGCTTCGCTAAGCCCCTGTCCTTTCCCTCAACCTCTGAACGTTGTTAAATATCAATGAACCTAGATGGTGGCTTCTGCTCCCATGCTGCAGGATCGGAAGGTGATGCGGGACTCTGATGGTTTGTAGGTGCCTTAGTTACTTTAGTCGGTGAAACGTTCCCCGTTGAGTACCCTAAGATGTTTTGTAAAAACCTATTAATGGATAATTTGGGGCTGGTATCCTCGTAACCAACCTGTTGATCCCCGATGTTAGCCAGCTAAGCCATGGCAGCACAGCCATCTGCTGGTGAAGCTTGCAATGTCTTCTTTTGTTTTTTCAAGGAAGTCTTTGGGGTCTCTACTTCATGCTCAGAGTATGTGCCACACAAATGTGAGAGAACCTCTATTATTGTTCAAGTTTCCTGTTTTCTGATTCTCAGATTTCTTTGGAGGACCTTCTCTACGGAGTCTTGTTACACATCTTTTCTATGTTTGCAGAACATTTAGTAATTCTCTTTGAACTCTTCTGCTAGCTCTACAATACCACTGTGTGACCAGAGCATAAGGGAAGGTTGGTGGGTATCGCGCTGTTGATCCGTAGGGGTGATATCCCTTGATGGATCGATGGCCTCTGGGATCGCAGTGGTGAGTGTGTGTGGTCCTTGTCCGCATTCACCTTGCTTCTACATCTTTCTGAATCAGCAAAAACCAACAAAACACCTTCCAAAAACTAAACGTTTGCATTCATTTAAATCAATAAGTTCCTTTGGTCAATAATATTACCATTGATGTTCTCGTATAACCTGACCAGTGACTTTAACACGAGGTCAAGCGCTGATATCGTCATAGCACCCATAGGAGGTAAGGAGGCCGCCGCCTCAGCGTCTTGCAAAAATAAACTTGATACGGAGTCACGCAGGCTAACCTTATTAGATTTAAACACAAGATTGGGTGAGTAATCGAGTGAGTGCAAATCGGTACTGCTGTTCCAGGATGACCCAAGACTATGGAACCTCCCGCCGTCCGCATCAGACTCGCCCCCATGCTTCTACAATTTAGAAAAGAACACAAGACCCACCTCTTGAAGGAGTCTCTCCTCACCACCCTGGCCATTGCGTTCCCGCGTGCCACCTGACACGTCTGATGCTGACTGGCCCTCTCCTATCTGAGTCCCTCTGTTTCCTACCCCCTGCTGTGTATCTGGTCTTTTGTGAACCCAGAAAAGCACTCTGTTATGCATCTGTACTGCTGGATACCTCTGTAAAGCGCTTTGTTGCTTCTCGAAGCTAGGTCTGTGCTCAGTAAGTATCATAATAATAATAATGTCTGATTGGACTTCAGAACTTAGAGGGATGGACACACCTGTTTGGCAGATATTGATGAGAGCTGAATCTGAGACCTTAACACCATTTGTTTCACAGCACAGCCCATTAAAAAGGTCAAATTGGGGTGGTGAACCTCCTACCAGGGGAGGAATTATACTTTTGTTTGGGGAAAAATTCTGTGATTTAGGTGTAATAGACATTCTATCTCACTCCGTTACTGTACTTTTCCCCACCTTACTCAATCCAGGTTCTCCATTACCCCCCCCCCCACCCTCGGCCCCCTTTTGGAGTAGAAATATTCCCATAGCCTTGCTCGGCGATCGATCCTTCGCCTTAAGTAAAACACTCGGGCTCTCAGGCTCTGCTGCTTGGTCCGACACTCACTGATTTACTGCGTAGTGCGTCAGAAGTCAGCATTTCAGGAAATTACTTTAGCATTTTAGTAAAGAGAAGTGTTACAAGCCACTCATCCAGTCACCAAGTGCACTTCTACGATGTCAGCAGACTGCACTCTCCCTGCCACACTCATCGCGCCGCGCTTCACGCGGGGCAGGCCTTTTTAAAAAAGGAAAGTAACCACAAAAGAGAGTTAAAAGGCAAATCCCTCCGTTAATGCCCAATTATTGTAACACTTGGAAAACAGAAGGCTAAATAATTATAAAGTTATTCCTATGGCTGAGTCCCTAGCCAACCACTTAAATGACCCTATCTGTGAGTGATCTTGTACCAAATGGGTGTGGGCCCTAGTTGGAGCTGCTGGGCCGACTACAAATGGTGTCGAGATCCTGTCCCTGTTCTCTCTAAAACACTTTCCTGGTGTCTAATAGGTGCACACAAAAGTGGAGGTCGATGTGTTATATTTTAATTTTTCGCCTCCATGGTGTGTGTCTTATCATTAAGAACAAAATAACTATTTCTATGTACAATAGTCAATAGAAAAGATTTTTTTTTTAAAACGATATACTTCCACCAACCGATGGTGAGAAAGCATACATGTGGATAACACATTCAATTTCTTTTGCACACAAGCCCTATATTTTCTTTACAAGGGTATTGGAGTCTGGGTTATCGACCAGAACAATTAAACAGTCAACCGGTTTCAGCGGGATTCTCGAATGGCCGCTTTCTTCAGGACGAATACTATTTGTAAACTCTTGTATTCTTATGTTCTCAACAATATCTTCAACACTGTAAAGAATTAGAGGGTGTCTTCTAGGGTCCACTTTTCAAAATCTCCAAGGAACTTGCCAACCCTACTGCAGTCTCCTCCTCTCCTCACACTCCCAAACCCTCTGCACTCCACTTCTCCAAAACTCAGGACATCCTGTTGTCACTTTCATCTACTCCCCTCCCCACTCCCCTCTTCTCTTGCCCCCCCCTTAGCCCTCCTACCCCCACTCTCCTTCTTCACTCCCATTGCACCTGATGAGGTCCCTAGAGTAGTTCGCTCTAATACTCTCCTCTAAACAGGTGCTCCTCCAGAACCATCAAGGACAACATCTCCTCTCTCACCCCAGCCTTGGCTAATCTTTCTAACCATTCCTTTGCCACTGGTGCCTCCCCACAGCCCCTCAAGCACTCTCTTGTGTACCCTCTCCTAAAAAAGGCATTGCCTGACCCTTGATGCCTGGCTAACTGTATCCCCATCTCTATCGCCCCTTTGTTGGGCAAACTCATGGAGATGCTGGACAACCCCCAACTGACCCTCCACACCGAAGCAGCTGGCTGCATCCATGACCAGAGCATCCAGAGGCACAGAAACTGCTCTCCTGAACACCCGTGAGGATCTGCTCTTGATCCTGTATTCTAACTGTCCCTCTGTACTGGTTCTCCTCGATCTTTCCTCTGCCTTTGAAACGGTCAACCACGCCATCCTAATAAATCATATCTATGAAACCCATGTCATCATTGACCGGACACTGGCGTGGTTGACCTTCTTTCTTTCAAACAGACCCTCCCAAGTTCAATTGGGACCATTTCTCTCTTCCACTTCTGTCTCTACCTGTGGCGTGCCTCAGGGCTCTATCCTATCGCCATCCATCTAGCCCCTCTGGCCACTTGATCTCCACCTTCTCTCCTCACTTCCAGTGTTATGCTGATGACACACAGCTCTCCTTTAAGATTCCATCCTCTACCTCTTCCCCTTCCTCTCATACCTGACTGCTATTCAGGTGTGGTGCTCTGCTAATGATCTCTGCCTTAATGCCAGTAAGATGGAGATCCTCCACATTGGGACTCCTGCTGCCTGTTCCATCCCCTTCCCCCACTCTCCAGTCTTCCACCTTGGGCCTCCACCCCTTATCCTCATATGAGGCAAAAAAAAAAACTTGGAGTCATCTTAGACTTCTCTCTCTTTCTCTCCACACATCACGGACTGTTTGGAATGCTGTATGGCATGTCAGTTGTGAGAGGTTGACAGTAGGTATTGGTGTATCATTGGCAATTAAGGTTATGTTATGTTCAGCTATGTTGATTCCCAGCCACCAGAGCATTCCCACCCAGGATGTGCTTAGGTTCTCACTGTCAGCATGTTTGAACCTGGAACCATGGGGTGCTTTGGAGCATTGCAGGGTTCTAGGTTTCAGACAGGTGCAGTTGGTGGCTGGTGGCAGCCGATGCCACTGCTTGTTGTGCTCTGTTCTTATTAAGTAAAGTTACTTCACTTACCCACTTATCACGTCTCCTGTGATTCATGAAGTCCTCATCTTTGAACTTAACACAGAACTTGCCAAGAAGTCCAACTTTCAGCGGCACCTCCTCAGAGGTATTCTCCCTTTCCTCACCTTCCCCCAGAAGCTCACTGTCTCCAGAGCTCTGGTTCTCTCTAGGCCGGATTATTACAACAGCCTCTTTCTCAATCTGCCTCTTTCCTCCCTTCAACTAATCCAGAATAGGGCTGCAGGACTTATCATTATCCTCAGCCTCAAGCCCAGGGACTGCATCTCTCCAGCCCTAAAATCTCTACATTGGCTCCCGGTGACCGCAAGGATCAAATTCAAAACCCGTTGCATCATCCACAAGGCTGTTTGGGGCCTGGGACCTTCCTACATCCAGCTTTCTCTCCCTACATAACTCCCTGCTAGAATTCTTCAGCCCTCTAGCTGCAACTCTCTGCAGGACAGACATTTCTCCAAGCAGAGAGTGGGAGGTAGATCCCTCTCCTCAGCAGAATCCTCCCTCTTGAATGACCTTGCTGACCCCTTAGGATTGAGCTGGATCTTCTTAAATTCAGGAAACTTCCCAAGAATTTCCTTTTCTCCTCTTCTTTCCCCCTCCTATGCTAATGTCCATCTGCTGTTGTGACTGGTGCCTGGCCCCTCCTGAGTCATAGAGGGGCCAGGCCTCCCAACCAGTTCTCCACCAGCATCCCTTATCAGCACTTGCCCTCGGGCCCCCTTCCATGGACTAGCCTGAAACTGGTCCACCCTGTCCATTGCACGTGTCTACCCTCCCCTCCTTTTTCCCTGCCACTTGAACTCTTGACTCCCCTCAGCACTTGCTCACCCCCTTCTTTCCCCCATTCATGTACTTCTCACCCGCCCTCCTTCCCTGCCCCTTACCCTACCGTCCACTGCACTTTTATCAATATTGTCTCTGCACTTGCACGGTAGGCTTGTCACAAGGCCAATATAACCGTCACTGTTGTTTTTTCCCCCATGTCCCCGTCACCCCCCATCCTCCCATTTGTTTGTCTTGTGGCACCTGGAAACACTTGTGCAGAGGCGCCATACAAATGACCAATAAATAAAAATAAAAGAAATACACAAAAGAGCAGGCAGGGAAAGACGATATCCTTGATCATATCAGGTTGGTGATTGGAACAAACATCGAAGGGATTTGTATTCGATGATCAGAGACATCCTATACAAGCTATTACTCTCACCTCAATCTGACCAAACCCTCATTTGAGTTGCTTGGTTCTGTAATCTTCAATGAGCACACATTTAGTCATGCATAACCATTTATCAATCACAAGACTAAGGGCCTCATTACACAGAAGGCGGTGATCCAGGGTGCTATTAGCACCCTGGACCATGCCGGTAAAATACCGGCACCGCCTTGGCGGTAAGGGGATTTACCGCCCCATTCCAAGGTCGGTGGGGCGGTAAATCCCCCTTCCGCCATTGCCCTTCCCCATTCCCATTTCTGCCCCATAGGGCTCTATGGGAATGGGGAAGGCGCTAATTACGGCACCGCAATTTTGCGGTGCCGTAATTAGCTCCGAGGTCCCTTAGCGGGTTGGTTTTTAACGCCTGCAAAAAGCAGGCGTTAAAGCACCAACCCGCTAAGGGACCTCGTAGTATGGCGGTAAGGGTTAACGGTCACCGTTGCCATTAACGGTGACCGTTAACCCTTACCGCCGTCCGTGTAATGAGACCCAATATCCTTGATCATATCAGGTTGGTGATTGGAACAAACATCGAAGGGATTTGTATTCGATGATCAGAGACATCCTATACAAGCTATTGCTCTCACCTCAATCTGACCAAACCCTCATTTGAGTTGCTTGGTTCTGTAATCTTCAATGAGCACGCATTTAGTCGTGCATAACCATTTATCAATCACAAGACTAAGGGCCTCATTACACAGAAGGCGGTAAGGGTTAACGGTCACCGGTAATGGTACCGGTGACCGTTAACCCTTACCGCCTTACTACGAGGTCCCTTTGCGGGACCTGACATTAACGGCTAGTGTAGACCAGCCGTTAAAGTAGGGACCCGCAAAGGGACCAGGGTGCTAATTACAGTACCGCAATTTGCGGTACCGTAATTAGCACCTTCCCCATTCCCATTATGTCCTATGGGGAAAAAATGGGAATGGAGAAGGGCAATGGAGGATGGGGAATTACTGCCCCGCCAACCTTGGAATAGGGCGGTAATTCCCCTTTCCTCCAAGGCGGTGCCGGTAATTTACTGGCATCGACCAAAGTGCTAGTAGCACCTTGGTCCACCGCCTACCGTGTAATGAGGCCCTAAAACATTTGATGCAAGGTGGTAGTGGCTGTGTGCGACATTTTGTGTGAGTGGATCACACTGCATCTGTTTCATCTACTGCAACTTGATTCATCCACACACTCTTCTTGGCTAAAGTTTCCACACATGCGAGTTCCCCGTTGTAATCATTGTCACCCCTTTTGAACTTAATGTTGTGAAATGTGTTTGCCTATTTAAATATTTTTTCAACAAGCGTGTAAGAGTATATTACATGAAGGTGTTTCCTGCCTGACCATTGGGGTGTATAAGGGATTAAAATGGCCTCTCTGGCTGCCGCCACCTGCCCCGTGAGGAAGTAGAGCAGTGAACATTTATTTAGTGTCAGATTGTGCATTTGTTGTTCTCGTGTTGAAGGAATTCTTTTTGGTAGATATGATGTGGAATTTATAATGCGCCTGTACACAAGTGTTACTAGGGCCGGCAAGACAAGGAGGGGGGAAACAAAGGGAGGACAAAATAACGATTTTACTAGGCCTTGTGTCATTCAGATCATGCAAGTGCAGGAAGAGGGAAGGGGAGAAGTGCCAGATGGGAGGGGAAGTGCAGTTAACCCACAAGTGCAGCCAGCGGGCGGCTCATAAGTGCAGAGAGAAGGGACTGTAGGGTGCAGATACTGACCCTTTTTTAAATGTTTTAATTATTGTTTTTAGCTGATAAATCAACTTTTACAATACAACTTTTTATATAATACGTATTATCAAAATGTACATAATTCAAAAACTTTCCTATCATACATTGAACAAACAATTCAGAATTAGTACAGGCAAGTTGGCTAGCTAAATAAAGTTCATTGTGTTACTAATTCTCAAATTGACATGGTAGGTAGGCTTCCATATTGTCCCTCTTGGTTACCCTTCAAATACTGCTTCCAAGAAGTTTGTGATTGCAATATAAACTGACATACGCTGAGTCGAAAAGAATACGTTCCAGCTGTGATCATCATCAAAAGTGGTCCAATGCAAATAATATTTGGTTAAATACAATTCTCTTTTTTCAACTAGATTGACACACTCTAAAATGACATGTCGTAAGGTCTCTGTTTGATTTACATCTTTACAAAAGCGACAAAAGTTAAATGAACGGCTAAGTAGATTACGTTTAATCATTACCACTCTAGTAGGCCAAAGATTGTATGTGAACCGTAAAAAGGCTGAAGGAAGTGCTACAGAAGGGCATCAAATCAAATGAGGTTCACATTCTCCAAATCATTTCCTTGATAACGGGTTTTCTCTGAAATCTTTGTATAGACTGCATTGATGTCTCGTTTTTATCCAATGATACAGGTATAGCTTTTTTTCAGCTCTTTCTGGATCTTCTAATAAGGCATGCAATTGGAGATCTGCCAAAGCCATTATGTTGAAAACTGCGGCTTTCCATTTACTTGCAAAAGCATGATCGGATTTCAAAATAGAGAGGGACGAGAGCAAAGTGTTCAAAGTGCTAACCAAAATGCGCACTGACGCCATTGATATTTGATCGGCAAGGAAAGTAAGCCAATCTCATGGTGTATAAACGCCATAGGAACACATTAATTCTGAACTGCTCTCCAGTATTTTCCTTCAAATCTTTGTAAAATGTTATTCTCTAAGTTAAGTCATGTCTCTAGGCCATATAGAAGTACTGGAGTTGTTTTTTGGTTATGATAAGTTACAGCTGAAGATATTGAGAATTTACCATATTTGTGTAGTATCACTTTAGTTTGTGAGATAGCAGTTGTCACCCGCGACTCTAAAACATCTAGATGGGCTTCATTTAAGTGTCGATTGTCAATTTGTACACCCAGATAGGTATACTCTGATACTACTTTGAGCTCTGAGTCTTGTAGAGTCCATCTAAATCGTTTTGTTCCTTTTTTGGCTGCATTGCAAATCAGAATCTTGGATTTAGAGATGTTAATTGTGAGCTGCTTAATTTTCATATATGTTGATAGCGCTTGCGAGGAATTTTGCAAGCCAATAGGGGTTTTTGAAACTAAAATCAAATCATCGGCATATAGTAATGCTGTCACTCTCTCTCATCCCAATCATGGAGCATCAGTATTCACATTCAAAAATATTTCAGGCATGTCATGCAAAAAAAAAGTTAAAGATGGCCGAGGCATGGCTGCATCCTTGCCTCAGACTGCTCTCAACCTGTATTGGCATCGAGAGCAAGCCTTCAATGTTTAATCTAACCTGCATTACAGACCCTTTAGTGCTGGGAAGCTCGGAGGCAGTGCGAGGGCAACTCAACATTCAGGAGCCTGGGCCCACATTCAGAGGGTGACCAGTGCGCGGAGTAGTCTGGTGCATCAGCAGGGCAGAGGAAGTAAGAAAGCGGAAGCGAAAAGGAAGGTCTTGAGTTGCTTTTGGAACCGGAGGCGGTTCTGGTCAACTTTGAGAGAGGCAGGGAGGCTGTTCCAGAGGGAGTCCCCAGCCAAGGAGATAGATCTACCCCCAACTCTCTGCTTGCGTCTGACCCTCAGAGAGTTGGGGGTGGGTGAGAGGAGAGCTCGACAAGGAAGATGTTTTGGAAGAGAAAGTTGGATGTAGAGCATTCCCATGTCCCAGAAAGCCTTGTGGACGTTGCAGAGGGCCTTGAACTTGATCCTTGTCGCCACAGGGAGCCAGTGAAGAGATTTCAGAGCTGGAGAGATACGATCCCTGGGCTTGAGGCCAAGAACAAGTCTTGCAGTCATGTTCTGGATAAGTTGAAAAGGACGAAGAATAGAGTCAGGAAGATTTATAAAGAGGCTGTTGCAATAGTCCAGCCTAGAGAGGACCAGAGCTCTGCAGATAGTGAGGTTCTGGAGGAAAGTGATGAAGGGAGGAATACCTCTGAGGAGGTGCAGATGATAGTTTGTCTTCTTAGAGACATCAGAGATGTGAGGAGAGAAGGAGAGGGTGGAGTCAAAGATGACACCAAGGTTTTTAGCCTCACAGGAAGGAGCAGGAAGGGGGCCCAGAGTGGGCGGCCAGGGAGAGAGAGAGAGGAAAGGAGGGAGCGGGTGTCCCAATGAGGAGGATCTCAGTCTTACTAGCATTAAGGAAGAGATCATTGGCGGCACACCATTCATGAATTGTGGCCAGACAGTCTGGTATGAGAGAAGAAGCAGAGGTGGCTGAGGGGAGCCTGCAAAAGAGCACAGTGTCATCTGCATAACATTGAAAATTGGAGCAGAATGTAGCAATGTAGTGGGCCAGATTTGACAGGTAGAGGTGGAAGAGCCCGGGAGAGAGGTTAGACCCATTGGGAACACCACAAGTAGAGAGAGAGATATAAGAGAGCAAAGACCCCAGTTGGACCTGAGAGGGCCGGTCGGTGAGAAAGGAGGTCAACCAGGCCAGGGCCTGATCAGTAATACCAAGGGTGTTGCGGAGGCAATTGAATTGGATGGCATGCTTCACCGTGTCAAAAGCAGAGGATAGATTGAGAAGAAAGATGACTGAAGGGAGATTAGAGTCAAGATTGGAGAGCAAGTCTTCACAGGTGTTCAGGAGAGCAGTTTCCATGCTTCTGGCAGCTCTGAAGCCAAACTGGTGGTCACGGAGGCAACCAACAGATTCAGTATGTAGATTAAGCTGGGAGATGGCCAGCTTGTCCAAGAGTTTGCCCAAGAAAGGAGTGATGGAGATCAGGCGATAGTTAGCTGGAGAGGAAGGATCGACCGAGGGCTTCTTTAGAAGGGGGTGCCCAATGTGAGTGCTTAAGGGAGAGGGGAACGTTCCAGTGGCAAAGGAGTGATTGCAGAAATCGGCCAAGGCTGGAACAAGGATGTCGATGTGGTCTGGATGAGCAGGGGAGAACCTGCTTTGACAAGACTTTCATAGATCGCACTTGTCTAGAAACATCGTCAGGGGTGAACAGGAGGAAGGAGGAGGGGAGACAGCCTCAGACGGGCCAGGAGTAGTAGAGGAGGAGGAGCAGAGAAGGAGGAGGAGATGGAGGAAGAGGAAGTAAAGGAAGAGAGGGTGGACAGGATGTCCTGAGCTTTAGTGGGGAAATGAGAGGCCAAGGCCATGCAGAGGACCTGGGAGCAAACAAGAGAGGTAGAGTCTGCAGCAGGATTGGCCAGCTCCTTGCAGGATTTGAGAAATTCAGACGAGTTGTTAGATGCTGCCGTGATGCAGGCTTGGATGTAGGCTCTCTTCTTAAAGAGGCCAGAGACTCTGTGCTGCCTTTGGAGCAGGCGGCAGGCCAGTTTGTTAGGGGTGTGTTTGTAGGTTTTTGATGCTGTGTTGACCACCAATTTGGTGGGGCTGAGGTTTTTTTTCCAGTTAGATTCTGCTAGATGTTTTTTGTCATGTAGGTCTTGGAGGTTTGGGGTTAAACTAGGAGTTTTGGTGTCTGATGGGTTTAGCTTTGCGTTGAATGAGGAGGTGGCAGTGTCAACAGCGGAGCTGAGGATGGTTGTGTAGATTTCTGCTAGGAGATTAGGGTCTCCTGAGTGGGGTTCTAGATTAGGTAAGGCCAACAGTGGCAGAGTGTGGTCTTTTGTGAGCTTGCATGAGTTTCGTGTTAGGGCGGGGGGTAGGGTGTCAGAGGGGGGTCTTGGGTGTCTTGTGGTGGTGGATGGTGAAGGTGATGATGTGGTTGAACCACGGGCAGGAGGCGTTGGGGTTTATGGTGATCTGGCAGTTAAGGTCTGTGATCCAGTCGAGAGTATGGTATTTGTCATGTGTGGGGTCGTTGATATTTTGCCTAAGGTTTAGGGCTTTCAGGGAGTTGGAGACCTAGGTGGCTTGAAGATCAGTGGGAACATTGAGGCCTAAGTTGAAGTCACTGAGGACGATGATTTGAGAAAGGGCTTTAATGTTGACTCCAATTCTGTGGAGGAGGTTTTCTTCGAAGGTGAGTATAGGACCTGGCGGGCAGTAGATGATGTGGATGGTGATGGTGGGTGGTGAAGACACCTTGAGTGAAAGGATGTCCCAATTTCCCTCTAAGAATTAGTCAAAAGGTCTTATGTGTAGGAAATCTTTTGCTAGTAGAGTGATCCCTCCTCCTCTTGCATTTGGTTTGTCTTTTCGGAATATGTAGTAGCCAGGGGGGAATCCAAGGGAGAGAGCCAGGCCGGATGCTTCGTGGAGCCATGTCTCTGAGATGGCTAATGCGTCTAGGTTTTATGAAGAGAGGAGAACGTGGATGTCTAGGGTGTGGGCAGTGAGGGAGCGTGCATTGACTAGCGCAAATTTCAGCTCTGAGGTCTCTATTGTCAAGGCGTTTGGAGCTGGAGTTTCTCTTTGCACAGTAGTAGTTGAGATGTTTGGATGGTGTGGGGTCTTGAGGGCAACAGTGGTATAGGGCAAGCCTAGGGCGGTGGTGGTTGTGGGAATGGTGCTAGAAACATTCTTAGAAGTAATGGCTAAGAGATGGCTGAGGGTTCTTGCAGAGTAAGAGACAGTATTTGCACAATTGTCAGAGAGCATAGAGACATCATGACACAGTGCTGTGTAGGCGGCATTGGCACATGCAAGATTCTGGGACAGGGCTAGGTTTGCAGCATTGGTGGCATTCGTATGATGAATGAGATGACTCATGTCCTGGTGTGCGTGAGATGGAGCGCTATTGGTGTACAAGTGTCCCTCAGAATTGTTGGGTGAGGTACACTGAGGTGGATGGCTGTCGTGGTGCGCAGCCTTAGGAAGTTGTTTCTGGTGGCGAGTAGTAGATGGTGGTATGAACATGGTGGGGAGGAAGTTCTATAGCGGGGCTAGCAATGCTCTTAATATTATGAGCCTTTCTGAATTGGGATAGTGATCTTGCTCTGAGGATACTGATGATGAGCAGGACAGGCTATAGGCTATTTTGCCAGGGCTAGCAATGCTCTTAACAAGGACGAGTATGCAGCTATAGGCTATTTTGCCAGGGCTAGCAATGCTCTTAACAAGGACGAGTATGCAGCTATAGCCTATTTTGCCAGGGCTAGCAATTCTCTTAACAAGGAAGAGTATGCTTGTCCTTTTTGCATAGGCTTCCATAACAGCCTGGCACTTAAGGGGTTAATATTATGAGCCTTTCGGTTTCGGGATAGTGATCTTGCTCTGAGGATACTGATAATGAGAAGGACGAGCTATAGGCTATTTTTCTAGGGCTAGCAAAGCTTTTAATATTATAAGCCTATCTGAAGCACTCAATGGGCTCCTGAAAGCTAGCAGAGATCTCCCATAGGATCATTGAATGAGCCTCGGGAACTATCTGAAGCACTCGCTGGGCTCCTGAAAGCTAGCAGAGGTCTCCCATGGGATCATTGAATGAGCCTCGGGAACTATCTGAAGCACTCGATGGGCTCCTGAAAGCTAGCAGAGGTCTCCCATGGGATCATTGAATGAGCCTCGGGAACTATCTGAAGCACTCGCTGGGCTCCTGAAAGCTAGCAGAGGTCTCCCATGGGATCATTGAATGAGCCTCGGGAACTATCTGAAGCACTCGATGGGCTCCTGAAAGCTAGCAGAGGTCTCCCATGGGATCATTGAATGAGCCTCGGGAACTATCTGAAGCACTCGCTGGGCTCCTGAAAGCTAGCAGAGGTCTCCCATGGGATCATTGAATGAGCCTCGGGAACTATCTGAAGCACTCGCTGGGCTCCTGAAAGCTAGCAGAGGTCTCCCATAGCATAATTGAATGAGCCTCGGGAACTATCTGAAGCACTCGCTGGGCTCCTGAAAGCTAGCAGAGGTCTCCCATGAGATCATTGAATGAGCCTCTGGAACCACTGAAGCACTCGATGGGCTCCTGAAAGCTAGCAGAGGTCTCCCATGGGATCTTTGAATGAGCCTCGAACTATCTGAAGCACTCGCTGGGCTCCTGAAAGCTAGCAGAGGTCTCCCATGGGATCATTGAATGAGCCTCGGGAACTATCTGAAGCACTCGCTGGGCTCCTGAAAGCTGGCAGAGGTCTCCCATAGGATCATTGAATGAGCCTCGTGAACTATCTGAAGCACTCGCTGGGCTCCTGAAAGCTGGCAGAGGTCTCCCATGGGATCATTGAATGAGCCTCGTGAACTATCTGAAGCACTCGCTGGGCTCCTGAAAGCTAGCAGAGGTCTCCCATGGGATCATTGAATGAGCCTCGGGAACTATCTGAAGCACTCGCTGGGCTCCTGAAAGCTAGCAGAGGTCTCCCATGGGATCATTGAATGAGCCTCAGGAACTATCTGAAGCACTCGATGGGCTCCTGAAAGCTAGCAGAGGTCTCCCATGGGATCATTGAATGAGCCTCGGGAACTATCTGAAGCACTCGCTGGGCTCCTGAAAGCTAGCAGAGGTCTCCCATGGGATCATTGAATGAGCCTCGGGAACTATCTGAAGCACTCGCTGGGCTCCTGAAAGCTAGCAGAGGTCTCCCATGGGATCATTGAATGAGCCTCTGGAACCACTGAAGCACTCGATGGGCTCCTGAAAGCTAGCAGAGGTCTCCCATGGGATCATTGAATGAGCCTCGGGAACTATCTGAAGCACTCGCTGGGCTCCTGAAAGCTGGCAGAGGTCTCCCATAGGATCATTGAATGAGCCTCGGGATCTATCTGAAGCACTCGCTGGGCTCCTGAAAGCTAGCAGAGGTCTCCCATGGGATCATTGAATGAGCCTCGGGAACTATCTGAAGCACTCGCTGGGCTCCTGAAAGCTGGCAGAGGTCTCCCATAGGATCATTGAATGAGCCTCGGGAACTATCTGAAGCACTCGCTGGGCTCCTGAAAGCTAGCAGAGGTCTCCCATGGGATCATTGAATGAGCCTCGGGAACTATCTGAAGCACTCGCTGGGCTCCTGAAAGCTAGCAGAGGTCTCCCATGGGATCATTGAATGAGCCTCTGGAACCACTGAAGCACTCGATGGGCTCCTGAAAGCTAGCAGAGGTCTCCCATGGGATCATTGAATGAGCCTCGGGAACTATCTGAAGCACTCGCTGGGCTCCTGAAAGCTGGCAGAGGTCTCCCATAGGATCATTGAATGAGCCTCGGGAACTATCTGAAGCACTCGCTGGGCTCCTGAAAGCTAGCAGAGGTCTCCCATGGGATCATTGAATGAGCCTCGGGAACTATCTGAAGCACTCGCTGGGCTCCTGAAATCTAACAGAGGTCTCCCATGGGATCATTGAATGAGCCTCGGGAACTATCTGAAGCACTCGCTGGGCTCCTGAAAGCTAGCAGAGGTCTCCCATGGGATCATTGAATGAGCCTCGGGAACTATCTGAAGCACTCGCTGGGCTCCTGAAAGCTAGCAGAGGTCTCCCATGGGATCATTGAATGAGCCTCTGGAACCACTGAAGCACTCGATGGGCTCCTGAAAGCTAGCAGAGGTCTCCCATGGGATCATTGAATGAGCCTCGGGAACTATCTGAAGCACTCGCTGGGCTCCTGAAAGCTGGCAGAGGTCTCCCATAGGATCATTGAATGAGCCTCGGGAACTATCTGAAGCACTCGCTGGGCTCCTGAAAGCTAGCAGAGGTCTCCCATGGGATCATTGAATGAGCCTCGGGAACCACTGAAGCACTCGATGGGCTCCTGAAAGCTAGCAGAGGTCTCCCATGGGATCATTGAATGAGCCTCGGGAACTATCTGAAGCACTCGCTGGGCTCCTGAAAGCTGGCAGAGGTCTCCCATGGGATCATTGAATGAGCCTCGGGAACTATCTGATGGAGAACAAAAAGGGCTCCAACCACAGATATAGTTGATGACACTGCACTAATGTTGGGGTGTCTGAATGGTTCAGTTCTGATTATTTCAAAATTGTGCTTCAACTCGTAAGCCAAGTATCCTCTAAATACACAATTAGGTCACCAATTGTGGCAAAATAAGGCTCAAATTCCTCATTCTTAGTAATTATTTACTTAAATTTATTAATAGTTCGTGTTTTTCTTTTTTGAGCAAAAAACATAAAACAGTAAATGACTTGTTTTTTTGGAAAAGAAGAAAGGAAAAAAGAAGAAATTATGACCTAAGCCCAGTACTGAAAAAGAGTTATTATTTCACAATGAATGCTCTTGTTGTTCAAAGGTAACATAATGTGTGATTTAGTATAATTTTAGTGAGCACGAGATATTTGTGCAAAAAAGTAAGGGAAAGACACAATCAAAAATATAATTTCATTTATACAAAAAGAACTGTTCAACAATTTTACAGTACAAATAGAAAAAATGTAATGGCCAATGCTTTGGTCCCCAAATTTAAGCAAAGGCTGGTTACTGGCCCTGCTTTACTTTGAATGCCTACGAATTTGAATTTAGCGGGTTGAATTTAGTCAGGGTAAGACCAAATTGGTTACTCCAAGAAAAAAAGAGGGGGGGGATTGGCATATTGCCAATATATAATCACCAAGGGAAATTAATGATGTGAGAAAACCTGATTTAGCGGTCCACAAGTAAAGCAAGGTGTACCAATCACCCAGCTGTACTTAGACGGCCGGGAAGATTAAACCAAGATGTAAATTAAATTTCACAAACAGAGGACCAAAACCATCGGTCTACGCCAGGGGGAGGGGCCCCCTATCTAGTTGGAAAGGACAGTACGGCACAAATAGTGCTCGGCCTTGGGGCGTTTCGGCTGGTAGATGGAACGCCTTCGTCTGGGCCTCCGGTATGGAGATCTCTGTAGAATGAAAGAAGACAAAAGAGAAGGAAAAAGAGAGGAGAGATAGATGAGATCTAAAATGAAGTCTCATAACCTGTTTAAAAGCAAGAAGTGCTAAAACAAGGGTGAAGCATTGTTGTCTAACATTTAATCTTAAAAGAAAAAAGAGAAAGATACTTATAGTGTAACAACAACAATGACAGCCTTAGTCTGAAATGTTAAAAATAGGAGCTGCGTGAAGGCTGACCTGTGGGGAGGGAACCGCTAGGCTCCGCTGAGAAGGGGTGAAATGCTGTATTCACTTTCTCCCGGGCTTTTAAATGCAGAGTGCATCTGGCTTACGCATAGTGGACACAGATTCAAGGAAATTAAGGTCCAGAGTGTGGCAAAGAAAAACACATCATGGGGTGTGAGTCTGGAATACACAAATGAAACAGCACAAATTGATCTATATTGCTATCTATAGAATCCCAACTAGGGAAGTGTGTGGCTCTTACAAAACTAGCAACAACAACATTTGAAAAACCAATCCACAGTGACTGTACCTTTAAGTGAAGTCACCCATTGTTCGTTATCGTTGTGGGTGGAGAAGTACAAACAGTCCTTGTACTGAGTGCTAGTGCTCTCTGGTGGCACGTTCTGTTCAAACTGGTGTGGGGCTGCAGGGCGTGAACACAAAATATAGGGCAGTGTCAGTATGTAATAGATGAAGTGGGCGCTTGCGTAAAGGCATGACTGCCTTGAGATTCGGTAATCCCATAAGCAGCTCTGGATGTCCTAGGTGCTTAGCATGTTGCAAATCGAGCCCAATGGCTCAAACGTCGTTCAAGGGTCTGCGTCTCATCTGCCCGCAGGGCTCTCCTGCGGTCGCGAGAGAGCTGTGTTGCTGGATGCTGTGTTGCGCATGCGCTGGGGACTAGCGTAAATAGCCCCGCGCATGCGCAACGTCCATGTTAGCCTGACGTTGTCATGGCAGCGGTGATGTGGTTACGGCCGCTCCATCCGGGGCTGTAATATGGCAGAGTCAACAAACGTAGGTTGCTGTTGGATCCCTTACTTGTGTTGTCCATAGTCTAAAAGTAAAGGAAGCGAAGCACAAAACGGTGTAAAGTTCCCTCGTGTGGCTCCTTGCAAAAATGGTAAAGATAAAAATTATAATTGTGAAGGTCAACCCTAATTAAAAGTTTGTTGTGTGGGGCGTAGACAACCAGCTACATGGGACGCGGATGTGGCATGTGTCTTAACTGGTTTATGTGTAATCTGATATAGAGTAAAATGGCTCAGTCTATGTAACACAGTAGCCCTGGTGCTACTCTAATATTGAAAACAAATAGATGCATGGGTCTGAATCTGGTGGTGGAAAAAGGAGGAGCTGGAGATACAGATGTTCACAATATAGTGTGGACACGACCTGCTGCTCTGTACCCAGCATCCTCCTGCATCATGGTGTCGGTGTATGGCCAGACCCAGGGGGGTAGGTAGGTGTGTATTCAATTGTGCTGTTCGGAACCATACTGTAAATGTGAAAGCGCACGTATGGTACACTGGAGAAGATGTCAAAATGGTTTCAGATAGTCCCCTTAGTCCCAAGTGACCTCATTCAGGCCATGGGTTATTGTCTGGAGCTTGAAAATCCACCACGCTTCCTTATGCTTGAGAGCATTACTGATGTTGGTTTTGCTCTCCAACTTGTCGATCACCCACCAGGTAAAGTTATCGGGGCCGTGATGGAACTCGAGGACGCGTGTGACCATTGGAGCATTATGTGTTTTGCAGCAGATGCGTGAGCGATGTTCACTTATTCGTTTGTTGACCGGTCTTTGCGTCTGTCCAACATACCTCAGGCCACATGAACATTCAATCAGGTAGATTGCATTGTTAGTCTTGCAATTCGAAAAGTGTCCGAGTACCCAATCCTTGTTTCCAATCTTAAATGTTTTGACCTTCTTCGTTAGTTTGCATGCTACGCATTGGCCGCATGGGTGATGGCCAGAAAGATCCCTTAGGTTCCAAAGTGTCGTGCGAGTAGTTTTCTTCAGGCGGGCATGGGATAGATGTTCCTTTAAATTTCTGGCACGTTTAAGTGCCATTCTTGGTGGTGCTTCGTTAGGTAGACTCAACTGTATTAGTCGCCAACATTTTTTGATTATCTGTTGCACTTTGGTGGTGTTCTGTCCAAAGGTGGTAACACATTTTATTCTGTCTTCATTGATGGTCCTGTTTTTGGGAGTGAGGAGGGCATCTTGTGGGGTGTACAGTGCTCTTTTGTTGGTGTTCCTTATCAATTTCTTGGGATATCCTCTTGCCCTGAGTCTCTGTTCTTATTCCACAGCGTGTTCTTTGTACTGTCCAGTTTCCGTACAGTTACGGCGTACTCTTAAGAATTGCCCATATGGAAAGTTATTTTGTAAGTTTCTCTGATGATTGCTACTGTAATGCAGTAGGGTATTGCGATCTGTCTCCTTTCTGAATAGATTACAGGAGAGTCTGCCTTCAGTCCCTTCTATTCTAAGGTGAAGGAAGTTGATGCTTTCCGAGCTACAATTCATAGTGAATTGAATTTCCATCATTTGTTGGTTCAGCCATCCCTGAAATTCATTGAGTGTCGTCATTTCCCCATGCCAGATAAAGATGATGTCATCTATATATCTGAACCAATCGGAGATATGACACAAGTAAGGGTTTTGTTGTGCAAACACATATTTTTCTTCATAACTGGCCATAAAGATCACTGCTAGGCTCGGGGCGAAAGCAGCTCCCATTGCCGTCCCATTAGTCTGTATGAAGAAATCTTCATTGAATGTGAAGTAATTTTTTGTGAGATCCAATTCCAGGAGTTCAGTGATAAAATTCACTGGAACCCGTTTGTCAGTCAAATGATGAGTGAGATCGTTCCTTATACATTCTATTGCTGCTTCCTGTGGGATGCTGGAATAGAGGGCATCAATGTCCATGGTCCCCAGTAAATCTGTGGTCTTGTTGAATGGAATGTTCTCCAATTTGTTGATGGTGGACATTGTATCCCTGAGGTATGTCCTTGTAGTCTGGCTCAATGAATTCAAGAGGTGATCTATAAACTTACAGATCGGTTCCAAAATGGAACCACACCCGGACACAATAGGTCTTACTGGGGGGGTTTGCTGTACTCTTGTCGATTTTGGGGAGGGCATAAAAGGCTGGAATTCTGCCCTCCGAGGTGTTGAGGTATTTTTCTTCCTTATCAGTTATCTATCCTTGTTCAAGGACGAATCTAGTTGTTTCTTGGATGGTGTTTCTATTCTCTATCTGAAGCACTCGCTGGGCTCCTGAAAGCTAGCAGAGGTCTCCCATAGGATCATTGAATGAACCTCTGGAACTATCTGAAGCACTTGTTGGGCTCCTGAAAGCTAGCAGAGGTCTCCCATGGGATATATGTATGAACCTCTTGAACTGTTTTTTATTTTTTCAACAACTTCCGCCGGCGGCCCGTCAAAGGTCAGTAAAAGGCCCTGTTAGCCCCTGTTCACCACAGGAGCCGGGGGCCACTGCCCCTGTCATCACCCACGATCTCTGTCAAAACCTACAGGTAACTTACATCATCTGCACTACAAACATGCATGTTCTGTTTCTTTTCCTCACATCAACCAGCACTACCAGCGCGCTGGCGGTCCCTCGTGGGAAACTGACGATGTCTCTGTCATATCATTTGAAACTTAACACTCATTCAACACTGCTTCACTAGAAAATGGCAGCATCGCTCTCACGCTGACATTATTTGCATTGTCACTATCAATATCTCCATCTCCATGCATGGGTGCACCTTTGCTAGCAACGTTGGACCTACCTACTTTGCCAAACCCCATGTGGATAGACCGCAAATGGAGGCTCCTGGAAGAACACCGGCACGTGAGTATAAATTGCAAAGAAGATAACAAAGCAGGGAATATTGAGGGGAATATTGAGCAACATGATTGAGGGGAACACACAGGGAATGGATGGATGATTGAATTGGAGTAAAGCGCTTTCAACAAACCGTTCTTTTTTTTATATAGAGATATGTAAGGAAGATAAAAGAGGAAATACGGCAGCCTGACCTAGAAAGTGGTTGGAGGGTGGCGCCACAGAGCACTGTTTTGACCTTGGGCTCTTCCATAGCTCTCACGCTCCCGTGCCCTCCTGTGACTTCCTCTCGCTCTGGTTCGCGTCTCAGCGTGGCCGGCACTGGAAGGCTCAACTCCCCCCCCGTGGGCTTTCTCTGATTCCTTTCTGGGCTTCTCTGTGCTCAAGATTCCTCCCTGTCCTCGGGGTCTCATTTAATTTCGCTTCAGGCATGCCTTCTCCCCTTCCTACTCACCCCGGAGTTCTCATCTCGCCACTCCGTGTGCTCTGTTTTTCTTGTGCTCATTTCCTTGGTGGATTACTCATACTGTTACCTTCTGCTGGGACTTGCCATTCTCCTTGGAACATTGCATTCAGAATACTCCGTCAGCTACATCTGGGATTTCTGCAGTGTGCCAACATCCAGACGGAGTCATAACAGGTCAACTACAGCAAGGGGGTTTTCTGCCTTGTTTGGCTTTTCCCCTCATTTGCTATCTCGGGGAAGAGGTCCCTGGTCCGCCCATGCTCCTCGGCAGACATAGTTGCTTCCCTTTGAGGTAGGCCCTACCTCTTCCAGAAAAAGAAGAAGCCATCCCATAAGAAGAAAGGGAGACAGAAGGATTCCTCCTCAAGTCAGGACCATTCAGGTGAGGATCAGCCTTATCTGTCTGATTGGGAAGAGGAGTCTGACAGTTTGCAACGCCCACAAGACAGACCCATGGCTACCGCTGAGCAAGTACAGGAGTTGGTAGCAGCTGTACAGGGACTTACCCTCGAGGTTCAAAACCTCAAAACAGAAATTGCAGGATTGGTGCAATTGGTGACCGCCCGAGAACAACATCCGACAGATCTTCCGGCTATGGCCCTTTCAGTGGGCAAATATGATGGGTCCCCAAAAGGACTGAAAGAATTTGTGGAAGCATGCTTAGTCCACTTTACTTTTCGTAAAGGCACCTATGCTACGGACCATGCCAAGGTGGGGTCTATGGTCTCCAATTGTGATGATTATTCCCCCTTCCAAGCTTCGTGGCGGCTGTATTACATCTCAAGCTCCTTCCATCATGGTGGTTCGGGAAGCCTGCAGCACCAGTCTAATGTTTCCCTCCCTGGGGAATACCCTGGTGGCCACGCCCACCTCCACTCCACCAGCATGTCTGGGAACACGGCGGATGGTTCTTTGCATTGCTACTCTCTATCCAGCTTAGCCAGGCTGCCTAAGTGTGCTTAGGTTCCTTGCTTTGCATTTGACTGGATCTGGTTATCTACTCCCTATCCTTTGCTCCTGATCTGGTTTTTCTAAACAGACCGATCATTTGTTTTTCCACGCAGACACCGCACACGACTATTCTCACAAGGCACAGAAGGCGAACACTAACGCGGACCGCGCGGAACCTTATAGATCCGCCGCACCACTAGATCTGCCATTATCATTCAGATCTGTCACAGGCGTCCTGCACAGTGAGAGCTTCAGTACAAAGAAGCCGATATTCTATCGGGTCCACGCCCTCTATTCTCACACTCACACGCTTCCCACTGTCAGTGAGCTCCTTTCCTTTTACTTACCTTATCTTACTCTATCATTCTAGCCTTACAGTGCCCTTCTCAGCCTCCCATCACTAGCGCTTCAGGCAGCAACACGGCAGATGCCTGTAAGAGATATAACTGACACCTTCTACTTACTTTTCTGTCCCCTGACTCATCGGGACTTTGTGCACCAACTTTGATGTAATCACCCCCTTTTAACACTCACAACACACAACGCTCTACTCTTAAACAAGAGAATGCAGCAACAGTGACATATTTGATAATTGAGGTACGCTTGATTTTACATATTATAACCTGTCCTGGACAAAAATTGGTATGCGTTACCCGCGCACCATGACAAGTATTTTTAGCCAGTCATTGGGCCTCATTACACGGAAGGCGGTAATGGTTAACGGCCACCGTTAATGGTAACGGTGACCGTTAACCATTACCGCCTTACTACGAGGTCCCTTAGCGGGTTGGTGCCTTAACGCCTGCTTTTTGCAGGTGTTAAAAACCAACCCGCTAAGGGACCTCGGAGCTAATTGCGGTGCCGTAATTAGCGCCTTCCCCATTCCCATAGAGCCCTATGGGGCAGAAATGGGAATGGGGATGGGCAATGGCGGAAGGGGGATTTACCGCCCCTCCAACCTTGGAATGGGGCGGTAAATCCCCTTTCCGCCAAGGCGGTGCCGGTATTTTACCGGCATGAGCCATGGCTCACCGCCTTCCGTGTAATGAGGCCCATTGTATTATAAGGCAGTTCGCTAATACCATTATTGCATTATTACAGCCTAATCATCCAGATGTAAGACTTTTGACAAGAGTACTCCCTCTGATATAAGGTATTCCAGCTTTAAGAATCTTTAAATAACATGGACTTTGCGCTAAACCTCGCTATGAGGTGTAATAACGTAAATCTTGTTGCTCTATTTCCTACCCTTCCACCGTTCCCTATATCTCCTTTTCTTTCCTCCCGGGATGAAACAACTGAATTAATTCCGGATTCGCTCCACATCTGCATTGCTTCAATTTGACGGTATCTCTAACTCATATGTATTAATTTGGATTTGCAATGAATTCGTTTTCATTTCCACTGATTACTCAACTTGCTAATTGTGTTGGAATGTTGGGAATATTACCCTTGATATTGGTTGTACTATGTCGCCTGCCGCACTTGGATCTTAACATATGCATTGATGTTGCCCATATATCATGGACAACCGTTTTCGTTGTTATGGAAAACCCACCCCCACCCCTCTTTTTTTGTTTCCTTCTAATATGATGGCAACCTTGAAATGTGTTTATTTTTAATATCACTGTTTAATTTCAATCTATTATTCAAAACGCATCAGCCTCAGATGAAGAGCAAGGACTGCTCGAAACACGTGTCAGGCTGTTTCAAACCACAATAAATCTGCAATTTAAGCAGTGTGTATGTTTTTGTGTGTCGACGCAGTGAGACTGGAAATCCTCCTTTTACTTTAAAGGTACATTGGTCCGCCAGGCCTCCCGTTTCGTTGGGTATCGCTAAAGGTGTTTTAAATCCTTTACTTACCTACTGAGTTGGCCGCCCCTATCATCTAACATTAGGCCTCATTCCGAGATTGGAGGCAGCCATGGCGCTAATAGCGCCATGGCTGCCTCCAATAACGGTACCGAGTCCGCCCTCATTCAATGGGGACTTACCAGTCTAGTCGGACCTTTGCGGGTCCGGTAAGTCCCCATTGAAAATACCATTCCCCATTCCCATTTGATCCCCCATAGGGGGTACTGTTATTTGCTCCCTGGACCTTTTGCGGCTCGTAAAACCAGGCGGCCTTAGCCGGACACGCAAAGGGACCTCGGATTAGGGTGCAAAGGGATTACCGGCACCGATGTCCTTACCGGTGGCGGTAATCCCTTTGCGCCAGCCTTGGAATGAGGCCCATGGTCTTTCACCTTCTGCTACCGCCTTTTTGAATCGTTAAACAAAGGGCCTCATTACACGGATGGCAGTAAGGATTTACCGGTACTGGTAAAATACCGGTACCAGTAAATCCTTACCGCCTTACTACGATGTCCCTTTGCGGGTTGGGGGATATAACGCCTGCTTTTTTCAGGCGTTAAAAACCAACCCGCAAAGGGACCCAGGGAGCTAATTACGGTACCGCAATTTGCGGTACCGTAATTAGCGCCTTCCCCATTCCCATAGAGCCCTATGGGGCAAAATGGGAATGGGGAAGGGCAATGGTGGAAGGGGGAATTACCGCCCCGCCAACCTTGGAATGGGGCGGTAATTCCCCTTTCCGCTAAGGCGGTGCCGGTATTTTACCGGCATGAACCATGGCGCTAAAAGCGCCATGGTTCTCCGCCATCTGTGTAATGAGGCCCAAAGACTTGACTGCAGCTACTAGAACATTTTGATCCTGGGCACGCTGCCCTGTACCACTGACTTTGGCACAGGCCTATTGACTCTGGCTAAATTTGTTAGAACTGCCTTCTCTAGATTGCTTCTCATCTAGAAATGTGTTGGTGCACCTACTTCTTATAACCACCTTTTTCCTTCCCCCTTGTTTAAACTTGTGAAGTGCCATTTTGCTCGGTTTTCACCTCAGTATTGCATATGCTAAAGTACTGCCTTGCCTAACTTGTTCCCAATCTACTTGGGAAGTGGTGCTTGTGTGTTAAAGAGTCTGAACCTGTATAACTTGTCCTTTCCCTCCCTTTTGAAAAATTGTTAGTGTGCCATTTCTGCTTGGTTTTCACTGCGCCGTTTTGCTTAGTTTTCACTCTTGCTCAAACTTGTCTACAATTTAAATAGGGAGTTGTGTATACTTTTCTTGACTGATTGAACTTGCTTTAATAATGGTGATTTGTGTGTGAACATCAGAGTGAGTAAAATAAATATATATATTCATTTTTATAGCAAGCTTTGGTCAGTGTTTCCTTGTTCCATAGTACTGAAGTCCTAATGTGTAAACCCTGAATACTGCTCTTCTCCCTCTTGAGATAAGTCTGACTGCTTAGCCACAGCTACCAACTAAATCTTTTTGGCACAGACTGATTCCAATATTTCCCTATGGGATTTTCCCATTGTTCGAGGCTACCACTTTTACTGACAGCCTCTAACATACCGCCAGTTTATTTTTATAGTAACTTTACTCCGGTAGGTTTTTATTGCCAGAACTTTGGTTATATTTCTTTCTAGTGTCTTTCTCTATAACCCCAACCCAGGTCGGGGATCCTTTGTTCGTCCTTTTGGCGGGCTTCTGCACAGAAGCCCTCCTCTCTGCGCCACTGAGTCTGGGGTAGACAGGATGTGTGGGAGGGGGAATAGGCACCCTGGACAGGGTTGCCTACGTAACCCAAGTCGCAGTCTGCCCTGATAGGCTGGGGGATTCTCCCGCCAGGAGAGCCACCCCACTGTGTGAGTGACAGCTAGGCTGTATGAATGGTGGTCTTGCTGCATAAAAGCAGGGTTTTGAGGACTGGAGGACAAGACATCACCACTGGAACTAAGAAACCAAAGAGGAGAGAAGCTGAAGACATCTGCAACGACTGAACCACCGGTGAAGCCCTGCTGCAGATCCTCACCACTTTTCTCCAACGACTTGAGAAGATCTTCCTCGGAAAGAGTCTTCTTCCCTTGAGCTGGTGGGGCCAACCAGTTCGCCAATCGCCTTCCCGGACCTGCCTTGGTCGAATCACCAGTGCCAAGCATTAGGAGACCGGGTAGCCAGGCACCCGTCCACCCGAACCACGATTTAAAGGAGCATACCTTTTATTCGTTTGGCAGCACCGTGGCTGGTTTCATCACTGGGCAGTGCAGTAACTCGAACCTTCCTCCACGACGAGAGCCTCTCTTCCTCTGCTGGATCTCCCGAACTGCAGAAACTGCCAGGAACTACTGCCACCGCAGGAGCCTCTTCTACTTTAAAGGTACATTGTTACGCCAGGCCTCCCATTTCGTTGGGTATCACTAAAGATGGTTTAAATCCTTTACTTACCTACTTGGTTGGCCGCCCCTATCATCTAACATTGGGCCTCATTATGACCCAGGCGCTAAGTGGTTAACGGCGCCGTAAAAGGCTGCAGCGCCGTTAACCACTTAGCGCCTTACTACGAGGTCCCTTTGCGGGACCCGACCTGAATGGCTGATCTGGACCAGCCGTTACAGTAGAGACCCGCAAAGGGACCTCGCAGGCAGTTACGGTACCGCAATTTGCGGTACCGTAATTGCCGCCTTCCCATTCCCATTGAGCCGTATGGGGCAAAAATGGGAATGGGGAAGGGCCATGGTGAAATGGAGAAAACCGCCCCGCCAACCTTGGAATGGGGCGGTATTTCCCCATTTCACCATGGCAGACTCGTTACAACACCGGCACCAACCATGGTGCTAATAGCGCCATGGTTTAGCGCTGGTGTTGTAATGGGGGCCATTGTCTTTCACTTTCTGCATCCGCTTTTTCGAATCGTTAAACAAAGGGCCTCATTACACGGTAGGCGGTAGGGATTTACCGGCACCGGTAAAATACCGGTACCGGTAAATCCCTGCCGCCTTACTACGAGGTCCCTTAGCGGGTTGGAGTTTTAACGCCTGCTTTTTGCAGGCGTTAAATACCAACCCGCAAAGGGACCTCAGAGCTAATTACGGCACCGCAAAATTGCGGTGCCGTAATTAGCGCCTTCCCCATTCCCATAGAGCACTATGGGGCAGAAATGGGAATGGGGAAGGGCAATGGCGGAAGGGGGATTTACCGCCCCTCCAACCTTGGGATGGGGCGGTAAATCCCCTTTCCGCCAAGGCGGTGCCGGTATTTTACCGGCATGAGCAATGGCGCTAATAGCACCATGGCTCACCGCCTACCGTGTAATGAGGCCCAAAGACTTGACTACAGCTACTAGAACATTTTGATCCTGGGCACGCTGCCCTGTACTACTGACTCTGGCACAGGCCTATTGACTCTGGCTAAATCTGTTACAACTGCCTTCTCTAGATTGCTTCTCACCTAGAAATGTGTTGGTGCACCTACCTCTTATAACCACCTTTTCCTTCCCTCTTTTTAAACTTGTGAAGTGCCATTTTGCTTGGATTTCACCTCAGTATTGCATATGCTAAAGTATTACCTTGCCTAACTTGTTCACAATATACTTGGGAAGTGTTGCTGGTGTGTAAAAGAGTCTGAACCTGTATAATTTGTTCTTTCCCTCCCTTTGCAGAAATTGTTAGAGTGCCATTCCTGCTTGGTTTTCACTGTGCCGTTTTGCTCGGTTTTCACTCTTGCTCAAACTTGTCTACAATTTAAATAGGGAGTTGTGTATACTTTTCGTGACTGATTTAACTTGCTTTAATAATAGTGATTTGTGTGTGAACATCAGAGTGTGTAAAATAAATATATATATTCTTTTTGATACCAAGCTTTGGTCAGTGTTTCCTTGTTCCATAGTACTATAGTACTAGGGCCTCATCACGAGTTTGGCGGTAGCCCTTAAATCTAGCGGTAGCGCTATTACTGCCGGATTTAAGGGTCCGCTAAATCAGGGCTTCGGCGGATTTCTCCCCAGCTCTGAGCTGGGGGGAAATCTGCCGAAAATTAGCGCTATTACCAACAGCGGGAAATCCGCCGGCGCTAAGAGTGTGAAAATTCCCCATTGAGCCCAATGGGGAATTCCCGAATGGGCTCAGTGGGGAATGGGCAATACCTGTTCCGCCAAACCCGTGATCCCGCGCTATTAGCGCCGGGGGGTTTGGCGGTAGGGCTATTAACTCTGGCTCTAATAGCGCCGGCGTTACCGCCCAACTCGTGATGAGGCCCCTAATGTGTAAACCCTGAATACTGTTCATCTCCTTCTTGAGATATGTCTGACTGCTTAGCCACGTCTACCAACTAAATCTTTGTGGTACAGACTGATACCAAAGGGGATTTTCTTGCATATACCTGTAGTCTTAATCTTCTGTAGTGCTCCCTAAGGGAACGGCACAGGATTCTGCCTAACATGTACCCTAGTCATGACGCCATCAGTGATGCTGTGTGCCTTTTTAATGTGCTGCCCGTGTAATGTTTCGACAGAGCGCTCTCGGGCAGCCGAGTTCTTTGCTGGCAATTTTTATGATTATATAAACTTTGTTACCTTTGCAATTCATCTCCTGGTCTCATTCCCCTCATGAGGGTTTTCCTTATTTCTGTAACACGTGCAAGCTGGTTGCCTTCAAAAGGCCGCAGAATCACAAGTGCCCCACTTGGCCGGGAAGTACTATTAATGACGATGGTCCGATAGGGGAGTCACCCACTGACAGACTCAGAAACATAAAAGTACTGAGAAGAAAAAGGAACAGGACCCAAGCAGGAGGATATCAAACTGGATGAAACAAATGGGGAGCAGGCCAATAGAGCAGAAATAGAGGAAGCAGCTAGGTTGCAGGAAGCAGAGCCGATATCAGATTGGCAGGCAAAAGAGCAAGGGGAATAATCCCAAAAGACCATAGAGAGACACAGGAGCAGACCTAACCATGGACGCAATAAGACACACTGAATCGGGGAATTAGCCAGACTTAAATATTGCGCGAGTCACTGGCATCAGCGGTTTACTAGGCAACCTAGATTCTGCAGGCCGGGACTGAGGTCACGTAACCCGAGCCTTGAAGGCTGCGCCATGACGTAGGCACACCGCAGACTGGACCACGGAAACATCCAGCATGGCTGCGGAACCATTGCAGGATACTCTACCGGTGACCCATGTGATCGTAGGCCTCGAAATGACCCCAGAAGCCGAGGCGCATGCCCGCACCACATGGGTTACAATCACCAAGAGCAAACAGTCACATGGTGCGAGCGGCACCAGCCTCAGCCATGGTTTAACGTGATACGTTCTTCCAGGGAAATTGAAGATGAAATAACCAAACCAGACGTGGTGCCTGGACTTGGGATGCCGGCTCCCAGGTGCGATCTGCAGGAGCGGAACCTTCCCAGTGGATCACATAATACAGACGACCCCTGCAGAAACGGGAATTGCAAATGGATCGGACCACGTATTCAGGAGTACCATCGACGTCTACAGGAGCAGACCGGACAAGCAGACCTCTGTAAGATTCAGGCATGCAAGGTTTCAACAAGGAGACGTGGAACACGGGATGTATACACCACGTAGCTGGCAGTTGAAGTTTGTAGGCCACTGACGAGATCTTCTTCAGAACCATAAAAGGGCCCAAATATTTGGGTGCCAATTTGACAGGTAGGTTTCGTAAGGGCAAGTTACAGGATGACAACCATACCTGGGGCTTCATTACGAGGTATGCGGTAGAGGGATAACGGGGCCGGTAGAGATGCCGGCCCTGTTATCCCTCTACCACCGCATTACGAGGTCTCCTCGCAGGACCCGCTTAGAACGCCTGGTTTTACCTGTAGGCAATCCTGTTAAAGGTACAAAGTGGGCTAGTTTAGAGAAGCAATCGACTACCATCATTATGCAGGTGTGGTTATCAGATTTCGGGAGTTCTACAATGTAATCAACAGCAATGGTGTGCGAATATCTGGGTGGTCTCTCGGTGGGTTGTAGTAGGCTGACCGCTTTCTGGTGTGATGTTTTAGACTTAGCACACACTGGACAAGATTCCACATATAACGCAATCTGGTTAATCCAGACTAGCAAAAGGTAGGTGAGACCGATTCCAAGGTGGCCTTCAGACCCTGTGTCCTGCCTGGGGTGCATTGTGACACCCAAAAAGGATTTGTTTCCGTAGTTCAGGAGTGATAATGTACAATCGCTTCAGGTAGAATACCAAGCCATCCGTGGTATACACATCCTGTTGGTTCAAAAGACTGGGTACTTTGGGGTCTACTGTTGTGGCGGAGCGAACATGATCAAAAAAGGATTAAACGATGCCCACTGAATGCTTGTGGTGCAGAATGGTTATGGGGTACTCTCCTGGAATGGCGTTGGGGTCAAGAGATCTGGACAAGGCATCAGTACGAATGTTGGAGGAGCCAGAAATCTGAGTAAGGACAAAGTCATATTGGGAGAAAAAGAAGGCCCAACAGGCCTGTCAGCTGTTACGTAATGGCAAGGATTGCAGTTGTTGAAGGTTTCGGTGATCAGTACGGACGGTCAAAGTATGTTATGCTCCTTGAATGTGGTGCCTCCATTGTTCATTTGATGACCAAAAGTTCCTTAGCGATCACAGAATAGTTGACCTTGCTAGGGCTTAGTTTGCAAGAGAAGTAGGTGATGGGATTTTCCACCAAGTATTGGACTTGGTTTGCAATGATACTGTCCCAATCGCTCTGTGAGCAGCATCAGCTTCGATGAAGAAGGGGGTAGAATCATTGGGATGACTGAGTACAGGAGCAGACATAAAGGCCCTCTTCAATTTCTGGAAGGCTAATTCGGCTGGCGGAGCCCAGCTGAAAAATTGATTGGTACTTAGCACCTGAGTTATGTCCAAGGATAAGTGGGCAAAGTCGGCTATGAAATCCCAGTCGTAGTTTGCAAAACCCAGAAAACAGTGTACTGCCTAACGGTTGTTAGGACTTTGCCAGTCCTTAATGGTTGGATTTTGCTGTCATTCATCTGAATGCCACGCTTAATTATGGTGTGTCCTAGGAAGTCGATTCTGAGCTGTTGGAACATGTATTTGGAGGGTTCAGCAAACAGATGATTGGACTCCAAGCGCTGTAGAACCTGAGCCACATGTTTCAGGTGTTCCTCGAGAGTGGGAGAGAAGATGAGGATATCCTCGAGGTATGCCCACATGGTTATTCCTATAAGGTCCGAGAAGATGGTGCCCATAAACCTTTGGAATACTTAGGGTGCATTACAGACTCTGAATGGCATCACTCTGTATTTGAAGTGGCCCTGGGGAGTTTTGAATGCCATCTTCCATTCGTCCCCTCTCTTAATCCGGACCAGTTACCAAAGTCAATTGACAAACGGATAGCTATTCGGCTCTCAGAGTAACGTAACGAACTTCAACGAAGGTTCGATGCATTAGTAAGAGAGACCGTACATTGGAATACTTGGGGTTTTTATACTCTTTATCCAGCCCCTGGACAACCCTCTCGCGGGTTAACCATTCTAGGAGTCGGGCCTATGCGTTCCTAGCCAGGTCAATCCTATAATGTATGCATTTTGATTAGTTTCGCTGATATAGTTGTACATTTACACATAGGTCAACAGTAGGAAAAGGTCTCAGTTAGCGACCCCGACAAGTGGCCTGCAGGCATATTAATTATTCATGTGTACGGAGGTCACAACGGCCAGAATTGTACTCAGAATGTCATTCGGCCTCCATTTTGATGTTCAGGGTGACTTCCATATAACAAGAGAACCTAAAATGGCAGCTTAATCCAAGATGGCGATTTACATTACTTTCTCTAAGGTCAAGACCTTGCCGTGGAGTTTGTTTGCATATGATGTTTAGACAACTTGGCGTAGGCCAATACACACACAATTGTTGCGATAGGAGGCATAACATTGTTTCAATTCCGACAAACCCTCCTTTTGGCCTATGCCAAGTGCTAATATCATTTCTAGTACTTCTGTAAATAACTCCATGCATTGTCGTCCATACATCCTGAATCATTATCTGTAATGTCTATAGCTATTAGGTCGTTCATCAGAACCTCTTGTAACACAAACTCTTTAGATGCTGTGTCTGGGGCGTACATCTTGTGCCCTATTGTGCTCACTGCCTGAGCTCAACATCCCCCTAGCATTGCACATATACTAGGTAGACATTGGAAACAGCAACAAAGGAATAGCAGGATTCCCAAAATAACCAGGATAACAGAAAGCACTTTCCAACCCCAGGATCGTAGAGAATCCCAGAACCAGGCGCTAATATTCCAATCTCCCACTGGAACATGCACCTCAGAACTAAGGATGTGCAAGTTCTGTATTTCTTTGAAAATTGTCGGTGAGGAATCTGGTATGAAAACACAGAAAGCGGACCCCACTAATTTGCATGCTCCACCACGTTCTGCCAGAATGACATCTAATGCCATCCGATTTTGGAGTGCTACCAATCTTATTGCCTTTTGTTCTAGTGTCATATTGTAGAGTATATCCGTGGTCCGGTTGATGGTTCTCTCCAGTACTCTTGCTAGTCCCCTAATATTTTCAGAGTTTGCTATCTGTCCCCAAAATGGCACAACTGATTTCGCTATATCTCCCAATACTTGCCCAGGGGTATCTCCATCCTCGTCCCACCGTGGGCGAGCCTTAGAAACTTCCAATGTACTAGCTATAAATACCCCAGGTAACAGGATTCCTAAATAACAGGTTCCCTGCCAATCCTTGGGCAACCAGGGAAATGCTGAACTACCACAAACGAAATAAACAGGCCCCCCTACATACAGAGGCCTGTTATCCCCAGTCAAATTTACAATGTTTACACAACCTTCAAAATCTCCCATTGGCCGAGTGCCATTTCTTTGTACACAAAAGGGGACTGAATCAGGGCTATGATTAATAGAGTAGGAAGGCGGCACGGCGTCCTTATTGCCTATCGGAGCCATTTTAAAGGAAATTAGAGTTTGAAAAGGAAGAGATAGTTTATCAGATGGCCTAATAGAAGCAACATTAGGTTTACTTCTATTTGCAAAAAGCGAGCATCCCAGGGGAGTCAATTCACGTTTCTCAAAATTATTTAAATTAGTTCCATCAAAGTTCCCTGAGACGCTATCATTCCAACGGCCAAAGAATAGTGTTCTAAGAGAGGCATAGCAAGCAGTCGTTAAAGGTAAAGGGTGAATATACCATCCTAGCCCCTTGTTCCCATGTTGCGGTAAATGAGTACAAATCCAGCAATTACTCTTATTAAAGATGGCATGCGTTGAATTCATTATTATCATTAAAGTGTTATTATGGTACTTTCGTCTATGCTGGGAGTCTCTAGGGGACAGAGTGTGAAGATGTACAGAGGGAGTCAAAGCAGTCGGTACAGTCTCAATTGGCAGTAGAGGTTTTAGAGGGTAAATTTCTTCGAAGTACCAAAGTCCCACAGCAGTAATTATACAAATTCCAATTATTATTAACACAAAACAGCAGTACGTTTTCGGGGCCCAGGCACATTGTTCGTTGTCCGAGTTGGTCACCCCCTTATTTACAAGTCCAGTGCGGGGAGCAGCGGTGGAGATGGCAGGCATCGTAGTTTCTCAATCGATGACCCCAATGTTCATTGCTGGCGACACTCCGGTCGCGCAACTTCTTAGTCCTTCCCAGCCCTAGCCAGCAGAATCCCTTTTTTTCCTTTTGTTCGAAAGGAACTTTCTTTTACAAGAGAAAACTTTCAATCACTTCTTCTTTCCAGATGCACAGGCAAAACCCGTGCCGTAGTTCTATTTTCTTCGTCGAAGGTCGTACCTAGTGGTACCCAAAACTGTTTGATCCGGAAACAAGGTAACGTCACTTCCTGAGGGAAGTGACGTATCGGAGACGACGGAAGTCGCAGAACTTGAAACAATGTTTTCCGGAAATTATTTTTTCCAAAGAGTGCAGAGACGAAATGGACTGTTCCCCTCTTTCCGACCAGAGCCTCCCAAAGTTGTGAGCCACCCCAAAGGCGTACTAGCTATCAGTTTATATGTTTACTGTATGCCCTTCGGAGAGTTCACAAGCTCGGGTCAACGCTATAATCTCTGCAGCCTGCGCGGAGTTATGCGGAATTCTCTTAGTTTCAACAACCGTACTCAATGTAGTAACTGCATAGGCAGCTGTAGATGTACCATCTGGGAGTTTGAAGCAGGAGCCATCACAAAACAGCTCCCCTTCTGCATTGCTCAAAGGAGTATCTATAAGATCTATCCTGCCCTTCGTTTCCTGTTCAGTGGTATACAGGCAGTTATGCGATTCTTCGTCACCGCAAACAGTATTTTGTGGGAAAGGTAGAAGTTCAGCCGGATTAAGAACACAACACCTCTTAATTTGAATGTGAGGGGCAAACAGAATTAATTCATACCTCGTCAGTCGTGCAGAGGTGAGGTGTTGCGTTTGGGTTTTATTCAATAGAACATCTGCAGAGTGAGGTACCATCAAAATTAAATCATGGCCTAGGACCATTCCCTCACTCTGTTTTACAGACACGGCAGCAGCAGCGACAGCTCGCAAACATCTTGGCAAAGCGCATGCGACAGGATCAAGGGTGGAGGAGTAGTAGCCGCACGGCCTATTCTTCCCTCCGTGTTCCTGTGTTAACACAGCCAAAGCACATCCATCACATTCATGCACAAACAACACAAAGGCCTTGTCATAATTTGGAGTACCCAGAACCGGTGCAGAGCATAACGCGGTTTTGAGAAGCTCAAATGATCGTTGATGTTCCGATTTCCAATGCAGCGGCAAAGAAATGCCCTTCTTCGTCAAAGCCAACATCGGTTTTATCACTAGTGAGAAGTTCGGGATCCACAACCTACAGTAAGAAGCCATACCCATTAAGGCTCTGACTTCCTTCTGTGGATTTGGAACAGACATGCCAGAAATGTGTTTTATTCTTTCAGGTGTCAATCTTCTCCCCTCCTTTGACAGGAGGTAGCCTAAATAGGCGACCGCCGGACAACAATATTGAAATTTTTTGAGCAAAGCTTTACGACCATTTTTAGCTAGATGAACAAGCAACAGTACAGTGCCTTCTTTACAAGTACTTTCAGAATCTGCAGCCAAAAGCAAGTCATCGACATACTGGAAAAGTGTACAAGTAGGCAGCAATTCAAGGGTATCAAGCTGCTCTTTCAAAGCTCTACTATAAATGCTTGGACTTTCAGTATACCCTTGAGGTGCACAAGTAAATGTGAATGAACGTCCCCCCAAGGTGAACGCGAACAAATATCTACTCTCCTTGTGTATCGGAATACTAAAGAAAGCATTCTTTAGATCCACAACACTAAAGTGCGTAGCTGTAGCAGGGATCATTGTTAGTATCGTTGTTACATCAGGCACAATTGGAAATTGTGGGGCGACAACTTTGTTAATAGCACGAAGATCAATTATGAAACGGTATGGGATTGCATTGTCGCCTTTCTTGTATGCAGGCAAAATCGGGCTGTTACGTAAACTACCTGCAATCTCTTTGATCACCCCTCGTTGCACAAAATCAGAGACAATGCACTTCAAAGCACTCTCGCCCTCAACTGATATTTTATATTGCGGAATGCGTGGTAGTTTAACTCCATGCTTCAAAACTATTTTAACGGGCTCAATCTGTAGCACCCCGACATCATTGTCGTCAACCTCCCATAAACATTCTGGAACAACACTAAACTCAGGAGGCAATAGTCGAGTCAAAAACTGAGAATTGGGAAGTTGCTGTGGTGAAACCGTCAGTCGTACTCCATCAGAGGAACAATAAATTACTGCATTCAATTTCTTCAACAGATTTAACCCCAGCAAAATTCTCTCCACAGTTCGAAGTCAGAAGGAAGGGACAATGGTCCATAAAGGGACCCAAAGACACAGACACCGGCGAAGAGACCGGACAAACAATTGGTATACCAGAAACATTTGTTTGCCCTGACAGAGGAATGTTTGGAACCCGGGAATGATCAATGGAGCACTTCTGTGCTCCAGTGTCTATCAAAAACTGATGTTTCCTATCCCCCACTAACAATTCAACGTAGGGACCTTTCTGATTAACGGGAATAGGTGAAGTTTCCAAACCCTGCTTCGGGCAGTCCTAACGAAATAAAATGTCATCGGAAGGAAGCTCTTCAGAAAAGTAGGCAGCAGAAGGGTGATCAAATATGTTTCTCGTGTCCACACTCGAAGTCTGATTTTCCCGTGAAAAAGGTTGCTGAGGATCTTGCGAAAACTGACCTCTATCAGGGCCCACTGCTCTAGGGCGACCTCTAGGTCGTCTACCCATACTCCCAAACGCATTGTTTGACCTTTGTCGAAGGATGGGGCACTGTGCTCGCCAATGACCTTCCTGGCGGCAATAGGCACATTGATTAACATTCACAGGACCCAAAGGAGCGTTTCCTTTTGGGACATACTGACCTCTGATCTGTGAAGTACCTCCTCTGGGATTTCTAACAATTTGTTGTAACAATACTTTAGTCTTCAAATCTCCTTTCCTCTTCTCTATTTTCTCTTTTTCATTATTAACACGGTTCTCATAATACTGAGCCATGTGCAAAACGTCAGATTGGGATTTCGCCTGCCAAGCGCTCTCAGAGGACATAATCTGAGACTGGATGTCAGGCAACAATCCACGTACAAATTTGTCCACAAACAACCTTTTCCCAGACTCTGTGCCCAAGTCCTGTCCACTGAAGTCAGAGAATACCTGTTCGAATCTATTAAAGAATTCGGTGGCACATTCAGTTTTTCCTTGAACACAGGCCGTAAGCTTGTCCCAAATAATTCTTTTCTCTGGAATTATAGTTTTCAATTTTGTGACAATTCTATCAGGCAAAGTAAGTATTACCTGAGGTGGTTTCTCACCAGCTGGTCTTTCCCCATCAAACCTAATCATGTTAGCCCACGTATCTCCTAATCCTGGCACATCGTCTATTGTTCGAACCTGCTTCCATAAATCTACGGGCAGGAGTACAGGGAATAGCAAGTCAATGGGCCTCATTCCGAGTACGGCGCTAACCAATGGCGCTATTAACGCCTTGGTTGACGCCGTACCCGGACCGGCAGCGCCTTGGTGGATGGCGGAATTACCGCCCCATTCCAAGGTTGGCGGGCGGTAATTCCCCATTCACCAAGGCTCTTCCCCATTCATAAATGAGCCCCCATAGGGCTCAATGGGAATGGGGAAGATGCAAATAACGGTGACCATTCATTACGGTCACCGTTATTGGCTTGGAGGCCCCTTTGCGCCCTCGACTTTAACACCTGCTCAAAGCAGGCGTTAAGGGCGAGGGCGCAGAGGGAACTCGGAGTATGGCGGTAAGGGATTACCGCCACCGGTCTCGTTACCGGTGGCCGCTATCCCTTACCGCCATACTCGGAATGAGGCCCAATATCACTTAAGGTGAACACAGAGGACTGCAAAACGGACTCTATGGGCCTCATTACGACCCTGGCGGTCCGGAAATAACGGTGGCGGTAAACCCGCCGCCACCGTTGTTTCCGGACCGCCTGATCCCGACCCCTGCAGGCGGGAGGTGATGTTCCCGCCAGGTCTGACCTGGCGGGTTTAACACCACCCGCCTGCAGGCGGTCGAGGAAACACCGGCAGCATTACGAGATGCTGCCGGTGTTTCCATGATCCCGATTCCCATTGAGTCCCATAGGACTCAATGGGAATGGGGATTTACACCATTCCGCCTCCGTGATTCCCGGAAAACCGGGGTTGTAATGCCCCAGTAATTCCGGGAATCACGGAGGCGGAATGGTAATACGAGTCCGGCGGTAACCAGGCGGTTTTACCGCCGCGGTTACCGCCGGACTCGTAATGAGGCCCTATCTCTTTGTAAAACGGTGTCGGGTTTTTCCTGATATCGGGAATTGATTGTCTAATAGTGTTCACTTCCTGTCGTGAAAACGGGACGTGAACAAATTGTGATACATAATGTGCAGGGATATCCACAGCGGGTGCACCAGTCCCAGCGTTAGCGGGAATCTCAACCTTTGGGACAAATGTCGGAGGAACCTCTCTCATAGGCAACTGAGATATAGGTAACTCCGACCGCTTACCAAGCAACAGAGCCAGGTAGAGCGCTAAGGCAGTCAAAGAAGTATCGGGCGAAAAAACCCTTTTACAAATTCCCAATAACTCTATAGGACAACTAACCTTCCTCCTTACACATTCTTCCTGCAGGTATTGTACCATTAACTGAATCACCTTCCTTTGCATTTCTACTGTATACTGACTATACGTGTCATATACTTCATCTGGCGGTATCGATGAATCCGAGATCCATCGAATCGCATCTTTGGTACAAATTCGTACTTCCTCAGGTGCTGATCTACGACACGGAAGGAACCGTTTCTGCACATACATACTGTCGTCTTCATCATCCTCATCCCGCAATTTCTCAAAGTCCCTCCTATACTCAAACAATCTCTCAACATGACCATGTACTTTCTCCTCTGTGTCCCTCGAAAGTGCTAAAGTATTTAGATCCCTCACCCCTTGTGGGAGATCCGAATTTTGTAATCTACCCCACATTACACATAAATGAGTCCCCAAACCTTCCATAAAAACATTTTTCTCGGGAAAATTGTCCATATTTGATAATGTGGAAAAAACATTGACTTGATCACCTTTCTCCATACAGTGCTTAGCCCATACAAATAATTCCTGTTTCTTGTCTGCAGAAACAGTATTTCGAGTGACAATCTTTGGCCCTGCACCCCGATCAACGTTAGTCAATACAGAACCACTCGGGAGCGGAGGTGCGGGCAAATTCAATGAGGGTGCAACTATCGGCACAAGAGGAAGGGGTGGCGGGATAGGTGGAGGAACAACAACTAGAGGAATAGGAACAATGGGTTGTACAGGGGGAACAGGAATAACAGCAGGAACAACAGCAAGAATGGGCAGAGCACCCGGGAGAGGATCATAGGGAGGTGGCGCAGAGGCACCAGGCCTGCGTTCGTTTAACAATTTTTCAATAAATTCTTCAGAAACATGGAAATCTTTAGAGGGATAAATTCTCTGGATACCGAGTGAGAAAGCCCTTTCCATATTTTAACTGACTCTGAATGTTTTTCCTTATCATATAACAACGCCTTTTCGGCATTTGTTTAATGACGGCGTGCATGTTTATCCCTACTTTTAAGCTGCTGCAACGCTTCTTTTTTCCAATTCTGCAAAACATCAAATGCTGCAGGTCTGGCCTTCTTTTTTAGCAAGACCGATTCTAGGTATTCAATACGGGGGATCTCGAAACTACCATTGATTGGCCACTGAAATTCGGAGGCATGTCTGGTTTGTCTGTGCCAAATATCATTAAATACTATACTTTCAATGCCATACTTACAGTACATAGTACATGCCGGCGACCCCTCCTGTGGTGCTGGGCAGCTAAATTCCAAAGTTTGTCGATCGCTGCGGAACAGAGCCCTAAAGCAGCTAGACAATTTCCCAGGCATTTCGCAAAAAATTGGTGTTACCTGGTCAGTAATTGTGTCTGCAGATACAATATGCCAAATTCAAATTGTCAGGGTTAAATTAAGAGCTGGGTCACGACTGCACCTGACCAAACCCAAGGAGGACCGTACGGTTTACCAAAGAACTTACCTAACGAATCTTACCTTGTGTTTGGTGGTTTCGACAAATCTGCCCGCCTCGAAAAAATGGACCCTCGTCAAGATGCCGTGGCAGACCACACGACTATCGTCCAAGGATCGGATCGTGCAGCGCTGCCGAGGTATCGTGTCTCGTTCGGTCGGGTCCGCAGTATCACACCGTCTGATCCCGGTTCGATAGTCTGCGTCAACCTTCAATGATCCGGCATCAATCTTGAGGGTCCCTATTCGGACGCCAACTGTGAAAACATAAAAATAATATGAGGCCGGGAAGCCCAAAAAGAAACACACCAACACAGGTTACAAAGTACATATAAGTGCTTTATTTAAAAGCTACAACAGTTACCAAAGTCAATTGACAAACGGATAGCTATTCGGCTCTCAGAGTAACGTAACGAACTTCAACGAAGGTTCGATGCATTAGTAAGAGAGACCGTACATTGGAATACTTGGGCTTTTTATATTCTTTATCCAGCCCTCGGCCAACCCCCTCGCGGGTTAACCATTCTAGGAGTCGGGCCTATGCGTTCCTAGCCAGGTCAATCCTATAATGTATGCATTTTGATTAGTTTCGCTGATATAGTTGTACATTTACACATAGGTCAACAGTAGGACAAGGTCTCAGTTCGCGACCCCGACATTATTCATGTGTACGGAGGTCACAACGGCCAGAATTTTACTCAGAATGTCATTCAGCCTCCATTTTGATGTTCAGAGTAACTTCCATATAACAAGAGAACCTAAAATGGCGGCTTAATCCAAGATGGCGATTTACATTACTTTCTCTAAGGTCAAGACCTTGCTGTGGAGTTTGTTCGCATATGATGTTTAGACAACTTGGCGTAGGCCAATACACATACAATTGTTGCGATAGGAGGCATAACATTGTTTCAATTCTGACACTAGGATGTCACGAATGAGGGTCAGAGGATACCAATCCTTCACAGTAATGATGTTCAACTCACAGTAGTCAACCCAGGGCCTCAAAGTGCCCTCTTTCTTGGGCACAAAGAACAGGGCTGCACATGCAGAAGACAGAGAAGGTACAAAGTACCCTTTCTGGAGACAATCCTTCAAATACTGCTGGAGTCCCTGCCGTTCACACGGCAACAAGGAGTAGATTCTTCCATGGGGAAGGTTCTTGTTGGGCATGAGGGTAATGGAGCAGTCAAATGGGCGATGCGGATGGAGGGGAACGTCTTTGGGTTCGGTGAAGACTCTCTTGAACCTTGAATATACCACCAGGACACTGTGAATGGTGCAAGCGTTGGGTGTGGTACCGTTGGAAACAAGCAATGTGAAAGACATATAAGTATCTCCAGTCTTTTTAACTTAACACTGGGTGGTGCACATATCAGATCCAAATATTATGGTTTGTGTGGCCCAGTTGATATATGGATTATGACAGGTTAAATATGGGACACTAAGAACCAGTGGGTATGACAGGGTTTGGAGGGCGTTGAAAGCGATCTGTTCCTGATGCTGGTTTATCGTACACCAACGGGCACAGAGTGATGGGTAACAGGACCTGAGGAGATCAAGGACCCATCTATCAGGGCTACTGCCACTGGACATGCCTTCTCTACCAACGGTATACCTTGCAGGGTTGCAAATGCTCGGTCAATGTAGTTACCAGAGGCCCCTGAGTCCAATAAGGCCATGTTGATGATCGACTGGTTTGTTTCCAAGACTAGAAGATGAGATGTAGGCATTAGCCTCTGGTTGACATATAGGAAGAGTTGAGGATCCAGATGGGCTTGCTATGGCCTTCCCATCAGACAGCAAGCCAATTAGTTTTCCGCCACCCTAGGGGGACGGATCGGACAGGATCCCAGAAAGTGCCCGGAACCACCCCATTATAAACATAGTCAGTCTGTTCTTCTTCTTTTCTTTTCATCCTCGGTCAAGGCACCCACACTTCTCCTAATTGCATAGGTGCCACTTGATGCTCAGTAGAGGCCATCAGAGGGTGAGGTAGGACGGGTTGCATCGGAGGTTAATGTTGCTGCACTCTTCTTTCTGCCCTTCTTTCTGTGAAGAGATGATCAATGCAGAGAACCAGTTCGATCAAAGCATTGAGATCGTGTGGTTCTCTGTGATGCACAAGCTTGTCCTTCCCTTTTTCTCATAGCCCACATTTGAACAGGGTTTGTTTTGTCGCGACAGGCGATTGAGCATTAGTACCCAACTGGCCGCACGCCCCTCTCCTCCAGCCAGTGCAGCTTTACTCCTCCTCTGTGGTCCTCTGTATCCCACCCCAAAGTACATCTGTTCCGTTGTTAACCTCTGAAAAGCGGTTGGTTATTATCATTTTTTTATTATTATGTGTTTTTAATCAGCGAAGTGATTCTCACAAGATAGACATCAAATCAAATCAAACGAGCGAAGAATCAAAAATTAAAGCAGAGAAGAAGTAAAAGCAGAGAAGAAGTAAAAGTCAAGAAAAAAGAAGAGAAGAGTTCCATATGTTTCAACACAATAAATCAGGAGTTGAGAAAGAAAAAAAAAGCAAAGGTAGAAGAATGGCCGCAGCCTTTGAGAGATTTATAAGAACTCTAAAATTTCTGCTATGGGCTTTGTTGCTTTGTCTTTAAAAATTAAGTCCAAAATTCTGGTAGCTGCTATCGTCCATGAAGGTCGAAGGCCCCCCATTAATCGTTCCCACCAGAGAGCTTTGTCTGTCAAATAGGCTTTCTCTAAATGGTGGAGCAAGTAGGGAGTTCTGTATGTAGATGTGCCCGGACCCGATAGAAGAAGGTGCCGGAGTGATTCAATGGTTTGCTTAGAGTTACAGAAGCGGCAACTGTTCGTCGCAGAGAGGCATCTTATTTGAAGGATCTCATTTGTTGGCAATAAGTTCAGCCTGGCGCGGAGCATTGTCCAACGTGTTTTCCTGTTTGGGTGCTTTATTAGAAATGGTTGGACTTCATTCAGTTTTCTGGCCGTTGAGGGGAGATGCTCGGTCAGTTTATGAGCATCTGCCTTCTCTAACGTGATTATCCAATTAATTTCGTCTTACCGTTTTTTAGCTTTTGCCGGATTGCACACCTAGGGGGACGGATCGGACAGGATCCCAGAAAGTGCCCGGAACCACCCCATTATAAACATAGTCAGTCTGTTCTTCTTCTTTTCTTTTCATCCTCGGTCAAGGCACCCACACTTCTCCTAATTGCATAGGTGCCACTTGAGGCTCAGTAGAGGCCATCAGAGGGTGAGGTAGGACGGGTTGCATCGGAGGTTAATGTTGCTGCCCTCTTCTTTCTGCCCTTCTTTCTGTGAAGAGATGATCAATGCAGAGAACCAGTTCGATCAAAGCATTGAGATCGTGTGGTTCTCTGTGATGCACAAGCTTGTCCTTCCCTTTTTCTCATAGCCCTCATTTGAACAGGGTTTGTTTTGTCGCAACAGGCGATTGAGCATTAGTACCCAACTGGCCGCACGCCCCTCTCCTCCAGCCAGTGCAGCTTTAATCCTCCTCTGTGGTCCTCTGTATCCCACCCCAAAGTACATCTGTTCCGTTGTTAACCTCTGAAAAGCGGTTGGTTATTATCATTTTTTAATTATTATGTGTTTTTAATCAGCGAAGTGATTCTCACAAGATAGACATCAAATCAAATCAAACGAGCGAAGAATCAAAAATTAAAGCAGAGAAGAAGTAAAAGCAGAGAAGAAGTAAAAGTCAAGAAAAAAGAAGAGAAGAGTTCCATATGTTTCAACACAATAAATCAGGAGTTGAGAAAGAAAAAAAAAGCAAAGGTAGAAGAATGGCCGCAGCCTTTGAGAGATTTATAAGAACTCTAAAATTTCTGCTATGGGCTTTGTTGCTTTGTCTTTAAAAATTAAGTCCAAAATTCTGGTAGCTGCTATCGTCCATGAAGGTCGAAGGCCCCCCATTAATCGTTCCCACCAGAGAGCTTTGTCTGTCAAATAGGCTTTCTCTAAATGGTGGAGCAAGTAGGGAGTTCTGTATGTAGATGTGCCCGGACCCGATAGAAGAAGGTGCCGGAGTGATTCAATGGTTTGCTTAGAGTTACAGAAGCGGCAACTGTTCGTCGCAGAGAGGCATCTTATTTGAAGGATCTCATTTGTTGGCAATAAGTTCAGCCTGGCGCGGAGCATTGTCCAACGTGTTTTCCTGTTTGGGTGCTTTATTAGAAATGGTTGGACTTCATTCAGTTTTCTGGCCGTTGAGGGGAGATGCTCGGTCAGTTTATGAGCATCTGCCTTCTCTAACGTGATTATCCAATTAATTTCGTCTTAGCGTTTTTTAGCTTTTGCCGGATTGCACTCCAGTTCTTCAATAGAAGTTGGTCAGCAGTTTACATTTGCCTCTATTCATCTCCTCTTGTACCATTGAAAAAATTATAGGGGAGGATGGGTTCTTGACGTTCCGGTATAGCATGATAGAAGCTCTAAGTACTATTGACGCCAAAGACGAGAGTGAAAGTTCCTGTCTGATCAGTGGTAGAAGTATAGAAGTGGGAAGGTTCAGGACTGAACGCCAGAAAAGGCTCTCCATTTGGGCCATAAAGTGTCAGGCAGAGAAGGCGTGGCACCTGTGCCGTAGGTGATTGTAGGGATCACTTTCCCCCAGTAGAATTTTGGTAGGAGCATCAGAGAGAAACGCCCATATTTCCTGTCTAGGACTTTGGCCTGTGAAATAAGGTTTCTCATTTCAGCTTGTAGGTGTGGTTGCATTGCTAAATCTTTGGTTGTGGAGTCGATCAATACCCCAAGATATTTAAATTCTGAAACCTGTTTGACTTTTTCTCCTGCCAAGAACCATGAGGGTTTTCCTCTTGTTCTGCTCCTTTTTTCAAAGACCATGATCTTCGTTTTTTGTTTAACTCCTAGGTCATTGGGCCTCATTACACGGTAGGCGGTAACCATGGCGCTAATAGCGCCATAGTTGCCGCCGGTATTTTACCGTGTCCGCCTTGGTGGATGGTGGAATTACCGCCCTACTCCAAGGTGAGCGGGGTGGTAATTCCCCATTCACCAAGGCTCTTCCCCATTCCCATTTTTGCCCCCATAGGGCATAATGGGAATGGGGAAGGTGCTAATTACGATACCGCAAATTGCGGTACCGTAATTAGCTCCAAGGTCCCTTTGCGGCACCCTACTTTAATGGCGGGTAAAACCAGCCGTTAAAGTCGGGACCCACAAAGGGAACTCGTAGTAAGGCGGTAGGGGTTTACCGGTACCGGTGCCCTTACCGGTACCAGTAAACCCCTACCGCCTACCGTGTAATGAGGCCCATTGTCCTCAGTATATTTGGTTAAGGATGCCAGCTGGCGTTGTAAGCCAGTTGGGGTCTGATCAAGTTGTATGAGGTCATCAGCATAAAGGAGTCTTGGAACTTTCATGTTGCCCATTACTGTGGGAAAAGATCTTGATTTGGAATTTGTTTCTTTATAGTCCCCAAAATACGCCGGGAAGAGGGCTGGAGCAAGAGGGCAGCCCTGTTTGACCCCTCTGGAGGTTGGTATCACAGCAGAGGGCAGCCCCCTTGAGTTTAGCCGGACCTGGACAGAGGTGGTGGCATGTAAGGCTTGAAGCGGACCCAGGATTTCCAGTGGGCAGTTCAAAGAGGAGGCGACGTCAGCTGGTAAGGTGAGTCTGTGCGTGGGCTGAAACCAACCCGTTGGGAGTTGTTTTTGTTTTTGTTTTAGCGGCTGCAGTGTGTGTTTAGCGATCAGCACCCTTTTAGAGGGCAGGTTCTGTAAAGTGCCTCCCGGCCACTTTAGGGAGCCTACAGCTGCTAAACTGCCGACTTGGGATACAGTAGGCTTATTTGTAGGAGGTGTCACTGTAGAGACAGTTAAGGGGCCATTGTCAGATTGTGAACTTCTCAACCTGCGGGGCTCCTCATCAAGGCAAAATGTGTTGAGTCGAGAGTCCAGGGGTTCGCCGCCATCCGCCCCAGCCTCCATTAGACTGCCACAGACTGCCCACTCTCACACCACTCCGCTGCTCACAGTAGCCTTTGTAGGAAAAGGCGCCAAAACAGTAGTAGTCACCGTAGAAAGACTGCAGGACTGTGAGGGACTGCCACAGACTTCCCACTCTCACACCACACGACTTCACAAAGCGCTTGGTTATGCATCTGTATTGTTCTATGCCCATAGCTCGCAACCTTTCATGGCCCTTCGGCGGGTGAAAACACCCGATTTTACATTTGGTGGGTGAAAGCCCATCGATTCCTATGGGCGTGTAGCGAGTTTGGCGGGTGAGAGAGCTGCTTAAGTGGCAGGTGACACCCGCCAAAAGCGTGTGAGTTGAGAGGTATGCTATACCTCTGTTAAGCGTTCTGTAATGCATATGTACTGTTGTATACCTCTTTAAAGCGCTTTGTTATGCATCTGTTCGGTTGTTACCTCTGAAAAGCACTCTGTTGTTTCTCGAAGCCAGGCCAGTGCTTAATAAATACCAGCACTCTCTTGGCATACATGCCAGCCCTTCCAAGGTGGGAGACTCCCAGTTTGTCTATTAAGAATGTTATATGTTACTTTTGGCCTCCTAAATTAATTCTAACCTCAGTGCAATTCAATGGCAAAGTTTTATTTTCCCGCTTTCGGAGACAAAATTGTCCTGTTTGGTGATCCATAATGTTGCCATGTGTGTCCTATAGAGATTTTGCAAAGAAGATCACACGCTACCCAAAGCTGATGCATGGACTGACCCTAGTCAAAAAGGAAGATCATCCTGGAATCATTCTGGAGTCATCCGATGACTCCATTTTAGAGTCATCCATGGATAGTTCAGGAAGATCATCCTGAAGTCTGTGTGTGGGCTGAAATATTTAATGAGATGATGACTCTGGAGTCATTACAGAAACTACTCCAGGATGAGTTCGGATTACTTCCAGTGATGATCTTGGATTACTCTAGGATGACTCCATGACAACTTCAGGATGACTCCATGACAACTTCAGGATGACGTCAGATTACTCTAGGATGACTTCAGATTACTCTAGGATGACTCATGACAACTTCAGGATGGCTGGGGATTACTCCAGGATGACTTTGGATTACTCTAGGATGACTCCATGACAACTTCAGGATGACTCCATGACAACTTCAGGATGAGTTGGGATTACTCCCGGATGATTTTGGATTACTCTAGGATGACTCCATGACAACTCCAGGATGACTTCATGACAAATTCAGGATGACTTCATGACAACTTCAGGATGGGTGGGGATCACTCCAGGATGGTTCCATGATAACTTTAGGATGGGTTTTGAATTGTGAATGATTATTGCAGACCACTCCAGGATGAGTTTAAATGATTTCAAGATGCTTCCAAAAGATTTAGGAAAAGGGGTTTGATTACCCCAGGATGTATCCCTTTTGAGTAAGATTGGTGGCATCACTTTAGAAGGACACTACTTAGACTTACGTATAGTTAGCATATGCCACACTTAGATGGAATACCCAAGCGTAGCCCGCGTCGCATCTAGCTAGAAATGTGTCTGTTAGCATATGCCACACTTAGATGGAATACCCAAGCGTAGCCCACGTCGCATCTAGCTAGAAATGTGTCTGTTAGCATGCACCACACTTAGATGGAATACCCAAGCTTAGCCCGTGTCGCATCTAGCTAGAAATGTGTCTGTTAGCATATGCCACACTTAGATGGAATACCCAAGCGTAGCCCGCGTCGCATCTAGCCAGAAATGTGTCTGTTAGCATGCACCACACTTAGATAGAATACCCAAGCGTAGCCCGCGTTGCATCTAGCTAGAAATGTGACTGTTAGCATGCACCACACTTAGATGGAATACCCAAGCTTAGCCCGCGTCGCATCTAGCTAGAAATGTGTCTGTTAGCATGCACCACACTTAGATGGAATACCCAAGCTTAGCCCGCGTCGCATCTAGCTAGAAATGTGACTGTTAGCATGCACCACACTTAGATGGAATACCCAAGCTTAGCCCGCGTCGCATCTAGCTAGAAATGTGTCTGTTAGCATGCGCCGCACTTAGATGGAATACCCAAGCTTAGCCCGCGTCGCATCTAGCTAGAAATGTGTCTGTTAGCATATGCCACACTTAGATGGAATACCCAAGCGTAGCCCGCGTCGCATCTAGCTAGAAATGTGTCTGTTAGCATGCACCACACTTAGATGGAATACCCAAGCGTAGCCCGCGTCGCATCTAGCTAGAAATGTGTCTGTTAGCATGCACCACACTCAGGATTCTGAACCCTAGCTTGCGTCGCATCTAGACAGAAATGTGACTGTTACCATGTACCGCACCTAGATGGAATCTCACAATTGCAAGGACAGCAATGCCAACTAACCAACCAACTAACAATTCCATCCCTCTGCATACCCCTCTCAAACTATAACCAAACACAACCACAAGGCTAAAAAGCAGAAATCTGCAGAAACTTCACAACAATTCAACAACAAAACAAGCTTAGCCCGCGTCGCATCTAGCTAGAAATGTGTCTGTTAGCATATGCCACACTTAGATGGAATACCCGAGCGTAGCCCGCGTCGCATCTAGCTAGAAATGTGTCTGTTAGCATATGCCACACTTAGATGGAATACCCAAGCGTAGCCCGCGTCGCATCTAGCTAGAAATGTGTCTGTTAGCATGCACCACACTTAGATGGAATACCCAAGCGTAGCCCGCGTCGCATCTAGCTAGAAATGTGTCTGTTAGCATGCACCACACTTAGATGGAATACCCAAGCGTAGCCCGCGTCGCATCTAGCTAGAAATGTGTCTGTTAGCATGCACCACACTCAGGATTCTGAACCCTAGCTTGCGTCGCATCTAGACAGAAATGTGACTGTTACCATGTACCGCACCTAGATGGAATCTCACAATTGCAAGGACAGCAATGCCAACTAACCAACCAACTAACAATTCCATCCCTCTGCACACACCTCTCAAACTATAACCAAACACAACCACAAGGCTAAAAAGCAGAAATCTGCAGAAACTTCACAACAATTCAACAACAAAACAAACCACACATAGATTTGCACAACAGCACACAACGACTACAGACCATAAAACACCCCAAGCCCAGCCAACGGACCCACCGGGCTGAGGCTGCCAACAGCACATCAATGCTCTCTTGCACTTTTCCAGCTTATTCCCACTAACCCACCCCCCCTCTTGCCCTTTTTCAGAGCCGCCAGAGCGCCAGGGGACCACTTTGGTGGTGATAGTGCGCAGTACAAATGCCCTTTAACATTAACATAGTGTACTGGAAAAACTCCTAGGGAATTTTGCAGCCGTCGCTTTCCCTCTTTGACTTCTATGATATAGCACCCAAATGTCGTTAACTAAGTACGCTGATTTAGTGTACAAATCTACAAATCCCCCCATGTCACGAACCAATCTGTAAACTCCCTCATTTCATTTCTCACCTCTAGCTAACATGTCCTCACACCCAGAAAACTCCCACAATTAAAAAAGCGCTGCACTAAAATACGCAATCTTCAAATAAACCCAAGCAATGGCTTCCTTTTGGTTTAATGCACCCGAAATATGTTAATTAGAGGTCCTTCCTGGTAGAAGCAATGCAATCCCACAAAAATCCTATAAAAATCCAAAAGCAATGCAAACTCAAGACAATCTTATAAAAATCCCAAAGCGATGTTAACTATAACCCTGAAAAGAAACCCTCCTGCAGGTATTACACTCACTGGGTCTTAGTCGTCATTTGGGTAAAATGATACAGTCCAACAAGGCGAATGGGATATTATCTATTTTTTAAAAAATTACTAACGCCTGCTTTTTATTCAATTGCATTGATTAAAAGAGTCACAATGAGGTTCAACCTGAAAATGGGCACATATACACAAGCATGACTGTAGCAATCCCAGAACTGGGTACTTTACAATGAGTGCACATGCATGGATTTAAAAAAAAAAAACAATCCCAGCCAGGGTGTCAAACCCGTATAAGCTCAGTAAGCAAGAAGTCAGGTATGGACCAAGCTCGCAGAGCAATTGTGAAGCAGCTACCCAGACTCAGGACAGCTTTCAAGGAAGTTAGGTGGGGAGCCAGAACCAGGCAATGAGTCAAATTGAGACCCAGGGCAAGCCCAGGGAGCAAGGGTGAAGGAGGGACCCGGAACCAGCACAGGGAGCCAGATGGGTACCCAGACACAGCCCAGCAAGTAAGGAAGTTCATTAGGGTCCTTAGAATAAACCAGTGAGTCAAATAGGGAACCAGAGCAAGCTGGGGAGCAAGGGATTCTGATGTGGACCTAGGGTGAGTCCAGGGATCAGGGGAGTCAGATGGTGACCCAGAACCAGCCCATGGAGCAAGGGAGGAGGGCACAGACCCAGACCAGGGAGCTGGGGGGCACGTCCCATCCCAGGGAGGAAAACAGAGGTGCGGGTGATGCAGACCCATTGCAGGGATCAAGTAAGTGTTGGGACGGCCCTTGATTAGCCTTGGGAGCAAAGGAGAGGGAAGACGCAGACCCAGCCCAGGACGCAAATGGAAGGGATAACGGCCCACGGAGCAAGAGAGTAAGAAAGGGGAGGGCAGAAAACCATGCGAGGCAGCAAGGGGTGGTGCAGATCCAGCCACAACGCAGGGAGCAAGAGCGCCGGGGGGGCCCAGACAAGTACATGCAGCAATGGAGTTCCTCTGAACCAGCCCTGGTAGCATTTTATAATACAATAACTAAATGTTTTGAAAAATAAGATGAATTTTGCATTCTGTAAAAAGTGACTAGGCAGGTGCCTTCTGCTTCAGTCAGTAGATCACAATTGTGTTCGGCAGTGCTTTTCGGTATTCAACAGCAGAGTGTTCTGCAAAGCCCATTTCTGTTGCTTTACCGGATACATTCTGAAATGCAAAAAGGAATAATTCTGTAGAAATTGTTTGAAAAGAGCTGGAAAAAGAAATCTCACCAACAGGTAGATCTTGAAAGGAGGTGTTTAACAAACATGACTTTGCTGAAGAAGTGCCTGGCACAGAGATGCCTGGATGAAAGGAAGGGCAGTAGACAATTAGCACTGTACAAGCTTCAAATAAATATATTTAACATGCGTGTTCTGAATGGCATTTATGTACCTTTTATAGCTTCTTGTCGATGACAATCCAATGTTAATCTTCCCTTTTCTGCCATTTGCTACATTCATGGTCCAGCTGTTTTTTCAGCAGGTAGCGGGCCATGTGGCTCGTCTGTCTTTTTTTGCTGACATCACAATCTCCCTGGGTTCACCAGGAAGCCTGTAACGAGAAGAATGTTCCTCTGTGTATATAAGAAAAGAAAAAGGATTAGATTTCTCAAACTTGAAAAACTATATCAAGATCTGGAAATTGTTCAGATTTCAATATTTAATAAAGCCACGTCCACAAGTATATGCTCTCTTTTTGGTGGTCTGTTTATCTTGTTTCCTTACTGCTTTTCTGCCTAACTGGTTATTTATTCACATAGTATCATGCTTTGGTGAAACAGCTTTGTAAGCACAATGCATACAATTATAGATCTGTAGGCTTAGGCATATAGTCGATCGCAAACTTTACAAGGGTATTGACCCCAAGATGTCTTCACAGGAATGCCAGGGGTAGAGGGAAGAGATGAGGCAGGGTAACACTAAGATTTCACCGGCATATTGACTGAGAAAATAAAGCATTACTTTCAATAGGGGTGTCAACCAACTTTCTTTTTACTCAAGGGGTGCTTACTTCTGATGCTGTTGCCGGACAAGGATCAGGCACTCGGTGGTTCCGGTCCTCCTCTTTCTCCACTGAAGAGCCAGTTCCAGGAAGTATCTGATGGCCAGTTTCCGATGCAAGTCCATTGCATCCCAGTAAACTGAAATAGTAGCACAAACATTAATATTACACGACTAGTGACCAAATTCCTTTCTACCCCCAACTGCTTCCACCCCCCTTCTCCCCGAACTGTCCCATCCCTCTTCTTTCCCAACTACCTCTCCTTCTGCCCCTACCAACTCTTTAACTCCACTGTATTTCCAGTGATTTAAGACATGCAAGAAGTTGTGTAATAAACAAAGATAGACATGCAGCTTCTATTAACGTACAGCTCGTTGTTGTTCGTGCGGTTGAACATTTTGGATTAGTGATTTAAGGCACTTTATTATTAAATGTTGCCTTGTGCATAGGAGAGGCTCTGCCACAGATAAAAGAAATGTGTTTGCAACCCATGCAACCACATTTTGCATGGAGATTTATTTATGTTAATGTTAATAAAGGTATTTCTATCGCTCACCGTCACCAACAGAATTGGTCCCCAGGCGCTCAGGTGGATCTGCAAACAAGATGGCGGGAATCGGTTAGTCGGGTGAAGAGGGAATAGGAAAGTGAGAAGGTTTTGACAGCTTCAGTTTGGTTTTCACTGTGCGCTGAGCTTTAGAGTGAATATCGGACCAATGCGAGACCTCGTCTGCTGTTGGTGCAGTTTATGTGTTATTTTAGCGGGGTGGTGAAGTGCGTGCAGTTTGCTGAGCGAGAAAACGGTTGTGTGGATTTTTGTGCGAGTTAGGTATGCAGAGAATTGAGCATATGGTTAGTGGGTTATGTGACTTGGGAAAAAATAGCTGTTTTTTCTCATTAGAATTCTTCCGTAAAGTGCTTGCATTAAAATGTAATGAAGCCATTAGCTCATACCTGCCTAACCTCTGGATTTTTCCCGGAGACTCAGGAATTTTAGCCATTTCTCTGGGTCTCTGGGAAAGACCCTGGAATCTCAGGATATTTTATGGGGGACAGCTTTCACTGATTTTTTATTTTTTTTAACGCTTGCAGGACTCCGCTGCCACAGACTCCCTGCCCGAGTGTTGCTTTATCTCTGCAGCAATGACTGTAACGCTTCCAGCACATTGGCAAAAAGAATGCAGGTGAAGCAAAATAACGCGCGTTTCTTTTGCTTTCGTTCTTTTTGCCCAGGTTAGGGTGGACTCAGCCCCATTGAACTAGAGCCACCAGGTTTGCAGGCTGGACAACTCACCAGTGTACTGCATAACCTGATGAAAAACAACTGAGGGGAAATGTCCAATTTCCGTACTGCAAAATTCAGGGAAAACGTTTGTGTTGGTTCTTGGAGTTTACATGTGCACATTTTCACATGTTGATTTTATGGAAGGCAAATGTCCTTTGTCCTATGCAATTTGGGTGGTTGTGAAAAGGCAATTTAATGAAATGTCACATCACTTACAACAGAGTTTGCCTTTTTAACATGTAGGCAGAGCATACATCTCAGGAATTTTGATTTTCAAATGTAGGCAGGTATGCATTAGCTTCCTTCAACTTACATGAAAAGGAATACACATTTTCTTCGTTTGTCACGCACCTGGCTCCAGCCTGCTTTCTGTACACGTGCAATCATATTAAATATCATATTGCTGACTATTTGCAGCTTCTAAAATCAGTTTTCGATAGCACAGTTCCATTGTTTTCATTCTTGAACACCAGCTGTCATGCACACACAAAATGTTTGTCAAAGAGGGTTTTCTACTTTAAAGCTTCCCCGCGCCTTCAGCATTAGGCAAATGCGTCAGCACGCGCCATTCCCACACTAATAAAGAGATGGCAGAACGAGGGCTGTGCCAGCTCCGACTAGGGGCACTTGTGGGCTGCACCCATAATGCATAGCTCTCAACCATTTTGTTTTTGGCGGGTGAGACGCCCATTGGAATGTATGGGCGTGCAGAAGGCTTGGCGCGTGAGTCAGCCCTTTACAAGGCGGGTGACACCCGCCAAAAGCGTGTGAGTTGAGAGCTATGCATAATGTCAGGAAAGGCCGGGGGCATCTTTTCCAAACCCTAAGCACTGCAGTACATTAAGGCCTTCAGATTGCAATGATTTCGGCAAATGAGCGGTTTGCAAATACTATTTTGAAACCTAAAAATGAACATCGGACCCAAGGCAAATCTCCAGTGCTCAAAGGGACCCATGAAAGACTCTCCGGCCGGCTCCACTGGTGAGAGAGGAGCAGAGATTCAGTGAACCGCCGGTGCTGCAGGACATCTCGGCTTCACATGGGCTGGGTGCGCCTGCCTGTGGTGATGGCGAGTGGCGCCGCTGCTCTGGATGCTCAGCTCCTGAATCCCTCGCTCGCCCTCCCTCGGGCCTCCAGCAGGCCCGCCAGAGCCCCTTTTCACGGTCCCGGCCTGCACAGCTGGCTTGGATGCCGTCAGCTTTTCTTTTCCCGCGTCTCCCCGCCATGCCCCTCCAATCCCAAATCGCTCACATAAATAAGGGGGCCCGGAAACCTGTGCACTCCCACCTACCTCTTCTATGGATTTATCCCGTTTTTTGTGCCCAGCAGGAGCAAAGCCACTGTCTTCTTCCGCCGCCATTGCTGCCCACGTTGCCAGGTCCAAGTAAAAAAAAAAAGGCCGAATAAATGCCCCTGCAAAACAAGCCGACTGACACCAAAACCAGCAGAAGGAAAGAGCACTCACTTAAAATGCTGTGCTTAGGTCTCAAAAGTAAGACATTTAACAGAATAGCATAACTATACATACAACACAGTGTTAAAGTAAAAATATTTTACTATAATCTGCTGCAAGCAAATTTAACCCCACTTTCCTCAGAAACACTATTTTTTTAAAACACCCTTTATTATGAACAGCACAGTAAAATGAAAACCTCTTTATTAACCGGCTGCACGCCTTTGTCAAACAATTAATAAAAATAGGTGACCTTATTATCACAAAAGTTATGTTTGTCAGCTTGGTTTATCATGTGATTTGCATACTTTTTAAGCCATCTCCATCAAAACCCAAACATGTCCTCAAACTGTAGCTGGGAAGATATGTGGTTAAGTACTTCAATTGCAAGACTGGACTCCATTGATTTCGCCACTTCCCTAAAGCGTTTTATGAGAAAATCATTTTCATCTTGCTGTCCCTAGTCTGAAAACATTTGAGGTCCCTGGGAGTGATTTGTTTTGCAGGGAAGACAATTCTAAAAAGGCCTCAGTCATGATATTGCTTCAAATGTTTCCTTGTCTCCCCTAGGGTCCTGATATCTCCCTTTCCAGTGCAGGGAACCACAGAAGGGGACGTTCTGGGTTCATGTGTGGGGTTTTTCAGTCCCGATGGTGGACAATTTGCTATCAGGTAAGGGCAATGCAGCATATGCCAGTTGTAATACAATGGGAGGAAAGTATTCTTAAATAAATGCGTTATTCCGGCACGGTGAAGTTTGAGTTTGTTCCACAACGAACATAGAATACCTTGGTGCCTGCTTTTGACTGGGGTGGCAAAGGATTCTCACCCAGGGGGGCATGCTATGTTAAGGCCTGTGGCTTCCATTTTTGCCCAACAAGGTCTCCAGCTTTACCCTTGCCAGATTGTGCATTTTGAGGGTGCTGGATGCCAGCTTTTGACTGGGGTGGCAAAGGATTCTCACCCAGGGGGGTACATGCTATGTTAAGGCCTGTGGCTTCCATTTCTGCCCAACATGGTCTCCAGCTTTACCCTTGCCACATTGGGGCTTTTGAGGGTGCTGGGTGCTTGCTTTTGACTGTGATGGCAAAGGATTCTCACACAGGGGGTGCATGCTATGTTTAGGCCTGTGGCTTCCATTTTCGCCAGCATAGTCAAAAAGGTGTGCTTAGCAAAGCATTCGAAAATCATTCAGCACAAGTGCAACGAGGCAAAAGCTGAATGACAATCAGTATTAGTCCGCAAATCATCCTACAAACTCTGTGATGCTCTGAAGTAATCAGCAAACCATCCCCAAATCATCAAGAACAAACATGTTTCATGACGATGCTCTTGAAGTAATCAGTAGGTCATCCCAGAATCATCCCTATATCATCAGGGACAAACATGTTTTTGCTCTTCAAGTAATCAGCAGGTCATCCCAGAATCACCTGGGGCAACCTGTTAATGCTCCTGAAGTAATTGGCAGGTCATCCCAGAATCATCCCCAAATCGTCATGGTGATGCTCTTGAAGTAATCGGCAGGTCATCCTAAAATCATCAGGAACAAAGAGTTTCCTAAAATAGGGATGATGCTGGCATCATCAGCAAGTCATCCTAAGCTCATCCCCAAATCATCAACCACCATTCTGAGACATTTGCTGATGACTTTACCAGCCTGATGACTTCTGATGATGTGGGAATGATATGATATGACCGTTTATTTAGTGGAGAGCGAATACAATTGCAGAAGTCAGTAGTAACACATAATGTTGCAAGCCAGGATGCAAGATGAAGATGGGAACAGCATGATTCAGGGCCACCGGGAGTACAAGATGCAAAGGAAGTCCAGCATGAGAGTTGAGAAAGAGTGACGCACCGTGAATGAATGAAGTCCATAAAAGTAAAATCCAGCATTGGCCACAAGACAGTGATGGTGAAGGAAGGCACCAGGTGGGTGGGGCTTGCTAAGTGGTGAAAAAGAGTAGCAGGCAGGAAGGTACCAGGTGGGTGGGGCTTAGAATTCTAATGTAGTTTGATGATCATCGGATGACTCCAGGATGATCTCTAAAGTCATCCTTTTAGACTAGGGGAACCATGAATATTTTAGCAGATGAAATCTGTGGCTCAGCTGAAAACTGTAACACCATAAAAACATCAAGAGGAATCCACACAGGAGACTATAGTCAAAAATTACGCTTGTTTTATTATTTATACTGCGCGCCAGATCCGAGGGTATGCAAAGCAGAACCTAGTCAGACTCGTGTAGATGTTATTGCCAAATGAGAGAAGGTAATACTTGTTTTTCGGTCAGGGGATAACGCCTTATTGTATTGGTGCCTCTTCTCTTGGCGCGCGCCCTTGCTGGGCACTTTTCAGAGGCTACCTTAGGGGAGAGTCATTACCTCCACGTCCACTCTTCCTCGTCACAGTACTTACTTCATGAGGCCCCTGCCTCCGACACAGGACCTTCTTCTATTTCTTTAAATTCCTATAACTCCTCCCACACATCCATTTCACTCAGTTTTAATTTTTCCTGCCTCCGGCAGGTTGGACCTTTTCTTCCCGGTGCGGGGCACTGGGGAGCACCGCTTGCTGGCCCCCTCTGGGGGGTTGTGTGGCGGGGCCCTCGGCTCCCTCAGGTGCGGCGCTGCTCCTGGGCCACCTGCGAGGTTTGGGGTCACAGTTGAGCGGGACTGCCTCACTCGGTTCTTTGATAGGCTCCGGACCGCAGCATGAGCATTGTGTCCCGGGTCCTGCACGGCCCGAGGGAAGGTAAGGAGAGGGGACGACTGGGTTTGATGTTTTTACCCTCTCCTCCTGTTTTTGGCCATCTTGATTCAACAGGCCGTTTCCTCGCGCTCTGTGTACACATCTTTATTGGAAATGATGGCAAGCACTTGGCAGTATGGGCTACCCTTCCCTTTTGTTGTGTGGCCTCTCTGCTTCTTGTCGTGGGGTGACAGTGGCAGCGAGTCTTTGAAAGTGTGGAGGCTCTATTCTGTCGCAGGCATGTCACATATCACCCGCTCCTCAGACACAAACAGCTCAGGATGCACCGGATGTTAGCTGCATTCTCTGGGGGAAGGTAAAGAGAGGGGAGGACTGTGCTTGATTCCCCTCGCCTGCTGGTATGGCCATCTTGACTCCTTCAACATGCCGTTTCCTCGTGCTTTGTGTACACATCTTTATTGGAAATGATGGCAAGCACTTGGCAGTATGGGCTAAGTCTTCCCTTTTGTTGTGAGGCCTCTCTGCTTCTTGTCGTGGGGTGACTGTGGCAGAGAGTATTTGAAAGTGCGGGGGCTCTGTTCTGTCACAGGCATGTCACATACCATCCGCTCCTCAGACATACACAGCCCAGGATGCACCGGATGTTAGCTGCATTCTCTGGGGGAAGGTAAGGAGAGGGGAGGACTGTGCTTGATATTTTTCCCCTCTCCTGCTGGCATGGCCATCTTGACTCATTTAACATGCCGTTTCATCGTGCTCTGTGTACACATCTTTATTGGAAATAATGGCAAGCACTTGATAGTATGGCTAGCCTTCCCTTTTGTTGTGAGGCCTCTCTGCTTCTTGTCGTGGGGTGACAGTGGCAGAGAGTCTTTGAAAGTGCGGGGATTCTGTTCTGTCACAGGCATGTCACATACCACCCGCTCCTCAGACACACGCAGCCCAGGATGCACTGGATGTTGGCTGCATTCTTTGCGTGCAGCCTGTGAAAACGGCGCAGATTTGGGCACGTCTGCAAGCGGCCGGAAGGGTACCGACCTGGCATAGTCTACACTTCGGGTTCGAGTCTCTACGGTGCTGACTCGGCCCTTCATCCTTCCTAGACCGATGTATTGGAACGATTTAGAGCTTGGGGCTACCAGCTACTGGATACAGGGCTCAAGCCACCTCTCAGTCATGTGGCGAGTTAGTGGTGTGTTTGGGTCTGTGCTAGCTATGGACGCAGACTCCTTGTTCTGTCCTCTTCCTCTGAACTTCACGAGGGAAGGTCAAAGGAGATGATTTTCTTTTCCCTTGTCCGGCATGGAATTATAGAAAATGAATCATGGAAGTAATGGCCGTTCAGAGGGTTCCCAGTGTCTCTTCTTTTAGGGCCTAGGTCCTCCGATGCCGACGTGTTGCTTTCACGCCTCCTCTCAGACTCGTGGGAAGTGATATGGCACATGGTGGCACATGTCTGTGCTTAGAGGAGTTCTCTGGGCCCCTGGTACCGGTGGAGGGGGATGTCACTTCAGTGGGTTTTTCCAGTGTAGGCATACCCCAGGTGGGTGGGTTGCCTTTGATGTCTGCTATCCGGGATGGATTGCTTTGCCCCGCTTTGTGACAGTACTCTGCCCTTTTTACGCCAGCCTGGTGGCTCCTCTGTCGGCTGGAGGGGTTATGGTCTGCTGGACTTCTGGGCTGTCCTGTATCTTCCTTTTGATAAGTAGGATATTTTTGTGGGCTGGCAAGCATGCTGTTATATTGTGGCACAGGCATACTTCAACGTCCTGTGATTATCCTCTGGTGCAAGTGCAGTGACTGGCGGTTTTCCCTGGCTCCTCGTCTCTATCTTCTCGGAGGTGTATGGGACCGGTGGGGTTCGGCTTCCTGGGTAATGGGCTCCTTCCGGAGGGGGGTATCAGTTGCCGTTCCTGTCTCCTCCTGTCCAGGTTTGAATGGTTAGGACTTTGGTACCCAGCTCACGGTCCAAGTAGTTGGCCATGGGATCCGTTCTCTCCAATCGGTTGTTGTGGGTTACCGTCTTGTCCGTTCGTCTCCCTGTTCAGGGTCAAGTTTTCTACTTGCCGGTGTTCCTGGCCCCTATGCCTTCTAGGATGTGTCACCTGCTTATGGGTCTCAAGACCCTGCACTGCTTGTCTGGACGTCTGGGGAGAACGTACTTTGTGTGTTGTGCGGGGGGGGGGGGCGCTTGCTGGCTGTCTGGGTTCTCAGAAGGCAGTATGTCTCGGCTCGACTGTTGCTGAAGTTACGGGGGCACGTGGCGTCTTGCATGTTTTCCGGTTCCTTGAGCCCGTCTTCGGTTACGTCCCCTGGTGTCCTATACTCTCTCCCTCTGGCTCCCGACGTCTCGGCTTTCGTAGTTTTGTTTTCAGTGTCCCCAGCGCTGCGAGTCTCCCTGCTATGGTGGCGGGAGGTTTCAGGTCTACAGGCTGAGGTGTGCATACTCCTTCCTCCTGTGGCCTCTCTTATTACCGACGCCAGCAGAAAGGGTCTACATTGGGGGTCCTCTCAGCTCAAGGGTTGTGAGATCTGGGGAGAGCCGGCGATCATCCAATTGGCAAGAGTTGTGACATTGTCCAAGCTCTGGTGTACTACGAGGAGTTGCTGGACGGTCGGCCGTTTTGATCCGATCAGACAATACGATGGCCTTGGCATATGTCAACTGAAAAAAGGGGTTCCGGCTGCTCCTTGAATGCTCTGGCAGCGCTGATAGGCACCTGGGAGGAATCCCATCTGGTGTCTCTGGTGGCCTCACGTATCAGAAGGGTGGACAATGTTCAAGCGGATCTTCTCAGATGCCGGTTTTCACTCCTCTGCGGAACTGGTCCTTTTGGCCCAGGTCTTTGCGGTGACCTGTGTCAGATTGGGGTCCCCGGTTCTAGACCTGTTTGCATCCCCGGCCTCAGCAGAAGTTCCCCTCTTCTGCTCTCGGTTTCAGGCCGGGGTGGATTGGGGGATGGACGCCCTCTCTGTACTGTGGCCTTGGGGTTTTTCCTTTATGCCTTTCCGCCTATTCCCCTTCTGCCCCGGGTGGTTTGGCGCATCAGAGTGTCCAGGGTGACTGTGTTGTTAGCTCAGTTCTGGTCCCGCCGGAGTTGGCTCCCCTCTCTGTTGGAGCTTCGGTCCTAGGAACTGTGGCTGGTTCCGAGGTGGCCGTGTCCCCTTCAAGGGGATCTGCGGTTGGAATTCCACTGGATGTAATGGGCAGTGTGGCTATTGCTCAGTCTAGGTTGATATCTCCGGGGTTCTCAGATCCTGTAGTTGAGTACATAATGGATGCTCTTAGACCCTCCACTCTGAAGGTGTTCGGCAGGCATTGGGGCCATTTCCGAGACTGGTATGGGCGGTCTGGGATCCCTCCCCTGCGTTCTGGCCTCTCTGCTATCCTTCGATTCCTCCAGAAGGGCTTTTGACAGGGGTCTGGCAGTTTTTTCCAGGCTTCGCTCTCAGTGGGCCTCCATGAAATTCCTTTTCGGGGGGATGGTCACTTTGATGGGGAGGTGTTGGTGGGGAAGTTGCTCCAGGGTTTTTCTTCTTCCCGTCCTTGTGCTGATAAAGGGCTTCCCTCTTGCGATCTCCCTCTTGTATTACGGTTCCTTCAAGGGCCTCCTTTTGATCCCCTTTTCTGAGATTGATATCAAACATCTTACACTGAAATCTGCTTTCTTATTGCCCTCGCTTCTGCCCATAGGCTTGGGGAGTTTGGGGCTCTCTTATGTCACCCTCCTTTCCTGAGGGTGCTGCCAGACTCGGTGGTGCTGAGGTGTGGTCCGAAGTTCCTCCCTTAAGTTGTATCTCGGGTTTTCACACCTCTCAGGATCTGGTTCTCCCTGACTTCTTTAATGATCCAAGAATGCCTGAGGAGGTGGCTTGGCTTAACATTCTGTCCGGCGGAACGTGTTGGAGTATTTGGCTTGGTTTGCTTTTTTCCACCAATCTGATAGTCTTCTGATTGCTTGTGGTCTGGCTGGGGCTGGGCATAACGCATCTGTGGTTTCCATTTTCCGGTGGTTCCGGGTTGTGATCTCCAGGGCCTATGTGGCTTCCGGCCTGCCTGTGCCTGCGCACGATCAGGGGCGGTCTGATAGGGGTTTGGGGGCTTCCTGGGCCGATGCAAGGAGGGTTTTTCTCTGCAAGAGATTTGTATGGCTGCCCCCTTGGCTGGTCTAGGGGCCTCATTAAGTAAGTACTGTGAGGAGGAAGAGTAGGACTAGGCGTAATGAAGATTACCGGTAAGTATTCAGAGCATCTCTGTGCATGCAGTTTCCGGTCTCTGCTTTTTACACCTGCTCTGGTGATGTGCTCTGTAAAACACGTGCTCTTTTCAGTCGGATTTGGTGTACTCTGATGGTCCGCGGCTCTGCAATGCGCATGTTCTTTCTAGTATCCCGTGCTAGTACTCTCGCGCATGCTCTATCAGTCCTGCACGAGGTGCCCGGGCACTGTCGTTCTGCGCATGCTCCGATAATAGGGGTCTGTTTTGCGCATGCTCTGCTTGTCGGTAGCTCTGCAATGGGCGCGTTCTTGCCCGCATCCCCGTTCTGCGCATCCTCGTTGTAGTGGAGCGGTCCTGCACTCTTACGGTATTGTCGTTATGCGCATGTAAAATGATAAGTGCCTCATTAGGTACCGGTCTGTTGTGCGCATGCGCTTTTTGTGGTCAGTTTACAAAGCGCAAGCTCTTTTCTGAATCCACGTTCTGCGCATCCTGTAATGTGCATGCTCCAATGATCGGTGTCTCTGCAGTGCGCAGCCTCTGATGGTCGGTGTCTCTGCGTAGCGCATGCTCTAATACTCGGTGTCTCTGCACTGCGCATGCTGTGCTGGTCGGTGTCTCTGCACTGCGCATGCTCTGCTGGTCGGTGTCTCTGCAATGCGCATGCTCTGATGCTCGGTGTCTATGCTCTGCTGGTCGGTGTCTCTGCACTGCGCATGTCCATTGACCGTCCGGCTCTCCGGATTCGCCGCTGGAGACGGCTTGAACGTTCACTCCGTCGGCTGCGTCTCGGGACTGGGACGCCCGCCCGCCAGGTGCGCTACGCTGCCCACGTGACTCCTCAGCTCGCTTTCACGTGATTATTGTGGTTCTCGTGGGGTGCGGGGAGGGGAAGGGGCTCTGGAGCCACATACCTCGGATCTAGGGGCACACAGCAGCCACGGCTCTAGGGGCACACAGCAGCCACGTCTCTAGGGGCTCACAGCAGCCACGGCTCTAGGGGCACACAGCAGCCACGTCTCTAGGGGCTCACAGCAGCCACGGCTCTAGGGGCTCACAGCAGCCACGTCTCTAGGGGCTCACAGCAGCCACGGCTCTAGGGGCTCACAGCAGCCACGGCTCTAGGGGCGCACAGCACACAGCAGCCACGGCTCTAGGGGCTCACAGCAGCCACAGCTCTAGGGGCTCACAGCAGCCACGGCTCTAGGGGCGCACAGCAGCCACAGCTCTAGGGGCTCACAGCAGCCACGGCTCTAGGGGCGCACAGCACACAGCAGCCACGGCTCTAAGGGCACCCAGCACACAGGAGCCACGGCTCTAGGGGCGCACAGCACACAGCAGCCACGGCTCTAAGGGCACCCAGCACACAGCAGACACGGCTCTAAGGGCACCCAGCACACAGCAGCCACAGCTCTAGGGGCTCACAGCAGCCACGGCTCTAGGGGCGCACAGCACACAGCAGCCACGGCTCTAAGGGCACACAGCAGCCACGGCTCTAAGGGCACCCAGCACACAGCAGCCACGGCTCTAGGGGGCACACAGCAGCCACGGCTCTAGGGGCTGACAGCAGCCACGGCTCTAGGGGCGCACAGCACACAGCAGCCACGGCTCTATGGGCTCACAGCAGCCACAGCTCTAGGGGCTCACAGCAGCCACAGCTCTAGGGGCTCACAGCAGCCACGGCTCTAGGGGCGCACAGCAGCCACGGCTCTAGGGGCGCACAGCACACAGCAGCCACGGCTCTAGGGGCGCACAGCACACAGCAGCCACTGCTCTAGGGGGCACCCAGCACACAGCAGCCACGGCTCTAGGGGCTCACAGCAGCCACGGCTCTAGGGGCGCACAGCACACAGCAGCCACAGCTCTAGGGGCACACAGCAGCCACGGCTCTAGGGGCTCACAGCAGCCACGGCTCTAGGGGCGCACAGCACACAGCAGCCACGGCTCTAGGGGCTCACAGCAGCCACGGCTCTAGGGGCGCACAGCACACAGCAGCCACAGCTCTAGGGGCACACAGCAGCCACGGCTCTAGGGGCTCACAGCAGCCACGGCTCTAGGGGCGCACAGCACACAGCAGCCACGGCTCTAGGGGCTCACAGCAGCCACGGCTCTAGGGGCGCACAGCACACAGCAGCCACGGCTCTAAGGGCACCCAGCACACAGCAGCCACGGCTCTAAGGGCACCCAGCACACAGCAGCCACAGCTCTAGGGGCTCACAGCAGCCACGGCTCTAGGGGCACACAGCAGCCACGGCTCTAGGGGCGCACAGCACACAGCAGCCACAGCTCTAGGGGCACACAGCAGCCACGGCTCTAGGGGCTCACAGCAGCCACGGCTCTAGGGGCGCACAGCACACAGCAGCCACAGCTCTAGGGGCACACAGCAGCCACGGCTCTAGGGGCTCACAGCAGCCACGGCTCTAGGGGCGCACAGCACACAGCAGCCACGGCTCTAGGGGCTCACAGCAGCCACAGCTCTAGGGGCGCACAGCACACAGCAGCCACGGCTCTAAGGGCACCCAGCACACAGGAGCCACGGCTCTAGGGGCGCACAGCACACAGCAGCCATGGCTCTAAGGGCACCCAGCACACAGCAGCCACGGCTCTAAGGGCACACAGCAGCCACGTCTCTAGGGGCTCACAGCAGCCACGGCTCTAGGGGCACACAGCAGCCACGTCTCTAGGGGCTCACAGCAGCCACGGCTCTAGGGGCTCACAGCAGCCACGTCTCTAGGGGCTCACAGCAGCCACGGCTCTAGGGGCTCACAGCAGCCACGGCTCTAGGGGCGCACAGCACACAGCAGCCACGGCTCTAGGGGCTCACAGCAGCCACAGCTCTAGGGGCTCACAGCAGCCACGGCTCTAGGGGCGCACAGCAGCCACAGCTCTAGGGGCTCACAGCAGCCACGGCTCTAGGGGCGCACAGCACACAGCAGCCACGGCTCTAAGGGCACCCAGCACACAGGAGCCACGGCTCTAGGGGCGCACAGCACACAGCAGCCACGGCTCTAAGGGCACCCAGCACACAGCAGACACGGCTCTAAGGGCACCCAGCACACAGCAGCCACAGCTCTAGGGGCTCACAGCAGCCACGGCTCTAGGGGCGCACAGCAGCCACAGCTCTAGGGGCTCACAGCAGCCACGGCTCTAGGGGCGCACAGCACACAGCAGCCACGGCTCTAAGGGCACCCAGCACACAGGAGCCACGGCTCTAGGGGCGCACAGCACACAGCAGCCACGGCTCTAAGGGCACCCAGCACACAGCAGACACGGCTTTAAGGGCACCCAGCACACAGCAGCCACAGCTCTAGGGGCTCACAGCAGCCACGGCTCTAGGGGCGCACAGCACACAGCAGCCACGACTCTAGGGGCTCACAGCAGCCACGGCTCTAGGGGCACACAGCACACAGCAGCCACGGCTCTAGGGGCACACAGCAGCCACGGCTCTAGGGGCACACAGCAGCCACGGCTCTAGGGGCGCGCAGCACACAGCAGCCACGTCTCTAAGGGCACCCAGCACACAGCAGCCACAGCTCTAGGGGCTCACAGCAGCCACGGCTCTAGGGGCGCACAGCACACAGCAGCCACGGCTCTAGGGGCTCACAGCAGCCACGGCTCTAGGGGCGCACTGCACACAGCAGCCACGGCTCTAGGGGCACACAGCAGCCACGGTTCTAGGGGCACACAGCAGCCACGGCTCTAGGGGCGCACAGCACACAGCAGCCACGGCTCTAAGGGCACCCAGCACACAGCAGCCACGGCTCTAGGGGCGCACAGCAGCCACGGCTCTAAGGGCACACAGCAGCCACGGCTCTAAGGTCACCCAGCACACAGCAGCCACAGCTCTAGGGGCTCACAGCGCTATTGGCGCCATGGCTCATACCGGTAAAATACCGGCACCGCCTTGGCGGAAAGGGGATTTACCGCCCCATTCCAAGGTTGGAGGGGCGGTAACTCCCCTTTCCGCCATTGCCCTTCCCCATTCCCATTTCTGCCCCATAGGGCTCTATGGGAATGGGGAAGGCAATAATTACGGCACCGCAATTTTGCAGTGCCGTAATTAGCTCCGAGGTCCCTTAGCGGGTTGGATTTTAACGCCTGCAAATAGCATGCGTTAAATCCCCCAACCCGCAAAGGGACCTCGTAGTAAGGCGGTAGGGATTTACCGGTATTTTACCAGTACCGGTAAATCCCTACCGCCATCCTTGTAATGAGGCCCATAGTCTTAGAGCACAAGAGACATCTATGAGTCATAGATCTATGTTAATGCCGACTTGCTGCCTAAACACATGTGTCCCATCCGCTGAACTGCTCTAATCTGATATGTTCGAATCAGTGAGCAGCAGTGTTGAGCAGCCATTGTGTATTACTGTAACCACATGAAAAGCAGGGCAGGGATATATTCCTGCATTCTTCCATTCAAATAGAGTTACGGCCTTGTCATAAAGTATGGAGCACGTTGGAACAGGCTCACCTTTAAGCCAGACTTGGCTTATGTCAGTACCGATTAGCCCCTATGGGGTGATGCTAGTTGGTGAACCGCGTCATCAACTGGCTCCGTAGCCATAAAACAGCCAAATGGTGTTAGCCACTATTTGCAAAAAAACATTTCCAGAGTCAGCAGCCGCATGCCGTCGTGGATGCACCTCGATGTGTTACCACGACAGTCAGTGCAGCCGCTGGTGCGGTATGTGTGCACCAGACGTGGCGTTCACTTCCTGAACCCCGTAAAGTATTGGTGGCCACCAAGATGGAGACGAGAGATGGAGGCAGAAAGAAGGAGAAAATGGAAAAGGGCAAACGTTTCCTTACCTTGTTCACGGTAGAAAAATGCATCTGTTCCGCGGGGCACTCGCTCGCTCAGTCGCAAGCACAGGAATACGGGACCATGTACGAGTCTGCGTGTGGTTTGTTCCGGCGGCCCTTGCATGTATCCCGAATGTTTGGAAGCTGGCCTCCCAGCTGCTATCGCTTCCTGAAATAGTGGAAACCTGAGAGTCACGTGATCTCTACTCGCGGTCATGTGACGTAGGATCCAACGAGTGGTTTCTTAAAGAGATAGTAAACCTTGTATGTTACTCCATGTGTGTTCAGCAATGGGAGCCTGATAGTACAAAAAAGGAGGGAAGAAGGAAAAAGGGGGGGGATGGAGGGGAAAGGAAGAGAAAACAACTCTCCCTCCAAAGGGGGAGGGGGGTTTCGGGACACTCAAGCAGATCCTACTGTCGCGGTCCGTATATATCTGGCTATACAATCACTACCACCGTGTTATGATGCTTGTATCCTGGGAAGGATAGCAAAAGTTGACCATATGTCTCATGAAGCACTTATGAGTAAAGGAGGGCATAAGCTTGGACTCCACACAATATCAACCTAAGCAAGGCATTGTGTGTTCAATCTCGATCAAGATGGGACCATCAGAGCACTGTACCTGTAAAGGTGTGTGATGTCCTTACCCCTAAACCGGCCCCTTTATATTCAAGCAAGGCCCCAGGTCGTGCCCCAGCTGGGGCACCCACATTAAAAAGGGCAGAGGGACATCTATGTACCTTCAAGTAATGCAGTGGAGCCATTCTTCTTGGTGATTCAGACCCTTGTGATAACTATCAGTCTGGTACATCCACCATTGTTCCCGTTGGGAGAGTCTTGCTGCAATATTGAGTCGATCCGTCCCTACAGCACGTTGAGAGTCTTGCTGCAGTATTGAGTCGATCCGTCCCTACAACACGTTCCAGCACCCACTACTTAAAGTCGTCGCAATTGTGTCCACACTCCATTGTGTCCACACTCCAAAAAGTGTGATACTAGTGGGGCATTACAGTTTTTATAGGTCTTGCTGTTTTTCCTATATATGATTTCTTACATGGGCATATAATAACATAAATCACGTTGGTGGAGTTGTATGAAGTGTGTTGTTTGAGGGACCATGATCTCTCATTAATGATGACTGTGGAGCAGGCTGAAGTTGATTTGCATGCGTTGCAGAACCCGCATGGAAAGTGTCCTAGTATTGGTTGAAAACCCCATTGCGAATGAATGGTTGCTTGCTGGGGGACAGTTTTCATACAATCTGCTTGTGAGAGCCAGCCCTTGAGATTTCTGCCCTTTTTAAAAGCGAACAGCGGGCGCTCTAGACCAGGATTGTTAAGTTGGAGAAGATGCCAGTGTTTGTTTATCATATTTTTCAACTCTTTGTGATAAGAGTTAAAGGTAGTAGCGCATACAATGCGTTGATTAGTGATATCTGGCCTATTCTGCCCGGTGAGTAGGGTATCACGGTGTTGGTATCTGGCTCTTTTACGAGTCTGTTTCAATAGGTATAGGGGGTACCCTCTAGCCATCAATCTCTTGGAGATAATGCCAGCTTGTATAGAATAGTCACTGGTTCTAGTGCAATTTCGCCTGGCTCTCAGAAACTGCCCATAGGGGATACTCTCCCTCAGGGCCTGAGGGTGAAAGCTATCAAATCGTAAAATGGTATTCCGATCTGTTTCTTTACGAAACAAATCCACAAAAATGCGGTCTGTGTCAATCTTAATGGCCAGATCCAGAAATGGAAGTGAATTGTTGCTGGTTGACATAGTAAACTTTATATGTGGATTCAAGGTGTTAATCCATGGGAGAAAGGCAGTATAGTCGCCCTTTGTTGTATCCCAGACAATAATTATATCATCTATATACCTCTTATAGAGACGCATGGCCGAGAGAAAGGGGTTGGAATCATGTAGAATGAGAGACTTCTCAAACTGCCATATATACAAGATCGCATAATAGGGGCGAAAGCCGCCCCCATCGCCGTGCCCTTGACCTGTAAATAGTATGTATTCTTAAAGCGCACAGCAGCCACGGCTCTGGGGGCACACAGCAGCCACGGCTCTGGGGGCACACAGCAGCCACGGCTCTAGGGGCACACAACAGCCACGGCTCTAGGGGCACCCAGCACACAGCAGCCACAGTTCTAGGGGCACAAAGCAGCCACGGCTCTAGGGGCACACAGCAGCCACGGCTCTTGGGGCACACAGCAGCCACGGCTCTTGGGGCACACAGCAGCCACGGCTCTAGGGGCACACAGCATCCACGGCTCTAGGGGCACACAACAGCCACGGCTTTAGGGGCACACAACAGCTACGGCTCTAGGGGCACACAGCACCCAGCAGCCACAGCTCTAAGGGCACCCAGCACACAGCAGCCACGGCTCTAGGGGCACAAAGCAGCCACGGCTCTAGGGGCACCCAGCACACAGCAGCCACGGCTCTTGGGGCACACAGCAGCCACAGCTCTAGGGGCACACAGCAGCCACGGCTCTACGGGCACCCAACACACAGCAGCCACAGCTCTAGGGGCACACAGCAGCCACGGCTCTAGGGGCACCCGCCAGACAGCAACCACAGCTCTAGGGGCACCCAGGCCGGAGTTGCACCCACATGACCGTGATCACATGGCAGAGACATGCCATGGGGGCGGTGTTGCCCAGCAGGGGCACTGTCCAAATGCAGGGCCACGTGACAGGGCCTCAGCAGGCTGCGCCACACCAGCGTGGTGCCCATGAACAAAGGATGCAGGAGTCAGCTTGGGATCGACTGACGAACCGGAAGCGGCTCATTCTTTTCATTAAGTTAGTCACATGTTTGGCACCATGTTACGATTACATGAGTCTTGGGAGCTACCATTCTCCCGGGAGGCGTGACACATAACACTCCTCCTTTTTCATAACAACCAAACAACATAACAGGCGTGACGGGTTGCTACGGGAGTGGCAGTGTGTTTTACTGCTGGCGGGGGCTTTATGTGTTTGGCGTCGGGGAGGCTAACAGTGGTACGTGTGTGGTGGGTGCTCCTGTCTGCCAATATGAGTGAGCAATACTCAGGAGAAGGCGAGTGCAATTTACTTGCCTAACCTCTGGGTTTTCAATGCAGTTTTTGGTCCCGTCCAATACTCCAACCGATTGGCTACCGGCAGCAGTCTTTTACAGTCAATCGGGTGGAAGTGTTGGTGGGACCGCAAGCGGCGCACACTACATGAGCCCGCTGCTTGTGGGCAGCTTTTACTCATTGCTTTTTTTAATCCTTACCTTGCAGGACTGCACCGTGACTGAGTTGATCTGCAGATTCCACCGCCAGAGCCAGCCCACCCGGCCTCCTGCTGCTGTCCATGTGCCGTGCCTGAGATTGGGAGCCCGGAACCGAGGATCACCTAATTCAAGTAAGTGGATTAGTCTCTGCGGCAGTCACTGTAACGCTTACAGCAAATTGGCAAACATAATGCAGACTGGAGCAAAAAAAATGTGCGTTTACTTCGCTTTCATTATTTTTGCCCAGTTTGCCATGGCTCAAGTCGAGGGTACAGGTAGAGCCCACCCATTTTTTTCAGAGGGTGTATTCATTCCCCCCAACTAAAATGAGAAACATTTCGAAGGACCTCTTTGAATTCCTTAATTAAAGCCGAACTCAGGTGTGGGGTGCAAGATGGAGAAAGGGCTGCTCCCGGGCGGGGTGATGCATTGGGCAGTAAGGGTACCCTTGGGTCTGCAGGGGTTGGTGGTGGTGTATCTGACAAGGGGGCCCTTAGGACTGGAGGGGGAGAAGTGAGGGAGAAAGATTACGAGGGGGATGTGGGAAAGAGAAATTGGGGGCGGGTGGTGGTCACCAGTCTCTGGTAGATGGTTTGGCGGTAGCCTGTGTTGATGATGGGGGCAGAAAGATGGGATCGCATGGGGATGAAAGCGGGGTGCTCCTTCGTAGTACATCCCATGTGGATCGGAGGGTGGAGGACAGTGGGTTTCTGGTGGTGTCCAGCAGTAGGTAGGTGAGTCTGGGTTTGAACCTATGGAGGTAGAGTTGTGTTGGCAGATGTGTAGCGAGGCAGGACACACCAGGTAAGATTATGGGCCTCATTACACGGACGGATGGCGGTAAGGATTTACCGGTACCGGTAAATCCTTACCACCTTACTACGAGGTCCATTTGCGGGTTGGGGGATTTAACGCCTGCTTTTTGCTTTTTGTAGGCGTTAAAAACCAACCCGCAAAGGGACCCAGGGAGCTAATTACGGTACCGCAATTTGCGGTACCGTAATTAGAGCCTCCCCCATTCCCATTGAGCCCTATGGGGCGAAAATGGGAATGGGGAAGGGCAATGGTGGAAGTGGGAATTACCACCCCGCCAACCTTGGAATGGGGCGGTAATTCCCCTTTCCGCCAAGGCGGTGCCAGTATTTTACCGGCATGAACCATGGCGCTAATAGCGCCATGGTTCTCCGCCATCCGTGTAATGAGGCCCTATATGTAGATTTATTTGAGCATCAATCAGACAGATAGTTGAGACCCCCAACCAGCACAGCATCAGATCTCCAACTGCCTCAAATACAATACATAACAAGTGCCTAAATTCCATAGCAGTGCATTGTGACATCAACCGTGCAATGACCAATGACAGCACATCATGAATGCTCACCATCCCCATAGCAACACTTAACATTCCCCTAGTACTGTCAACCCATATATATAACACCCCCCCTTATCCGAAATAACAAAAAAAATTACAAATGAAACCTAAATTTAACATAGCATAGAACAAATGATGGAAATATCAACATAACATCAACAGGCATTACACCGTTGGCATGGTACAAGGATCATTTGTGATACCTACTTTCTTATCTTCGCAACTCTTGATAAATTCCACATTTGGCCGCTTTCTATCCTAACGGCCCCCTTCAACACATGGACTACTCTAACAGGATCAGAATACAACAGATCTCCCTTCCTATTTATCACAGGTTTCCGTATTCTGATCCAATCACCTACCTCAACTGTTGTTGCCTTCCTCATGGGAGTTTTCTCATTCATCTTCTTGACCCATTTTCCCTTTTGTTCTTCCATCCTTTTCTTCACTTCCTCTACCACTTCATTCGTTTCCCTCACTCTACCCAGACAAGCAGGTGACATCACAGTGTTTCCCTTTCGCCCCCTCATCAGTTCGAAGAGACTTACCCCCGTTTCAGCATTTGGGGCCATCCGCAAAGCATACAGACGCTCTTTGACAGCAACACTACGGTCGCTACCACATGCACTTGCTCCTCAAATCCCTTCTATTATACATCGATTCATTCTCTCAACCCTACCATCTTCTTGTGCAGTATCCCACATTTGAACACATATTCTTGAAATAATTTACCCTTGAATTGTGGACCATTGTCTGTGAGGAGGCTCCTTGGCAATCCCTCCATCTCAAAGACATTCGCTAAAAACTCCACAACGGATTGACTTGTAACATCCCTCAATATTTTAAACTCCGTCCACCTTGAAAAAATATCTATCAAGGCAATAACAAACCTTCCTCGTCCCTTACCCATATCAACAGGACCAAGAATATCAATGGCAAGATCCTGCCAGACACCTTCTGGTACCATCGTTTTTCTCACTGGCTGCACCACAGCTGAAATGTTTTTTCCTGATCTGATGCAAACTGCACATTCACCAACTGCTCTCTCGATTTCACGGTCACAACACGGCCACCAATAATCAGCCTTTATAACATCCTTTGTCTTGCAGACGCCCACGTGACCACAGTGGGCAATTTCCACCAACCTTCTTCCCAAACTCCCAGGAACAACCAACTTGTCCCACCGATATAGTACGCCATCTCTCACAGACAATTACAATCTCACTTCCCACAATGATCTTTCCTCTCCCGACAACAATCTCTTCCGGCCAACCTTCCCTGACAAAACCCATAACACGCCTCCATCTGTCGTCAGACTGGAAAGCTTCAACCCACTCTTCCTTCTGTATCACCCTTTCCGTAGTAGCAAATACCATATTTCCAACATCACCACATTTATCACCCTCCCCATCATCGCTACCCTCCACTATCAATCTTGAAGCATAATCCGCTTGTACACTGCTTTTACCAGGAACAACTTCCATATTAAATTTAAGACATTGTAACCTAGTTACCCAGCAGGCAACTCTCCTTGAAACTTTATCAAGACCTTTATTTTCAAAAATTGCCTTTAACGGTCCATGGTCAGTTCTCAAAGTGAATTCCTGACCCCACACAACATTTTTAAGTTTCTCAATTCCCCAATGACACGCTAAGGCCTCCTTTTCTAGAACCGAGTAATTCAACTCAGCCCCTTTCAACATCCGGGAAGCATGTAACACCACACCTTCAGTACCATCCGCTCCCACTTGGGACATAACAATGCCAATCCCCATTTCGCTAGCATCTACCGATAGAATAGTCCTCTTCCTGGTGTCGTACATAGCTAATGGTTTCGCCATATCGATTCTCAATTTTATTTCTTCAAATTCCTTTTGGCAGCTCCTATCCCAATCAAACTCAACACCTTTCTTTAACAAAGCTCTCAAATTTGTTACTTTATCCGCAAAGTTTTCTACAAAACGATGATAGAATTCTATGGTACCTAAAATGATCTCAATTCTGCCTTGTTTCTCGGAACTTGCATTCTTCTTATCCCATCAACCAAATCTCTCCTTGGTTTAAGGCCTCCCTCCGATATTTCATGGCCCAAATACTCCACTGTACGGGTGCAAAAGACACACTTCTGTGCTCGTAACGTAATTCCACGATCTTTGGCCCTCATTACAACCCCGGCGCTAAACCATGGCGCTATTAGCACCATGGTTGGTGCCGGTGTTGTAACGAGTCCGCCATGGTGAAATGGGGAAATACCGCCCCATTCCAAGGTTGGCGGGGCGGTATTTCCCCATTTCACCATGGCCCTTCCCCATTCCCGCTCCGTAGGGCTCAATGGGACTGGGGAAGGTGCTAAGTACGGTACCGCAAATTGCGGTACCGTAATTAGCACCGAGGTCCCTTTGCGGCACCCTACTTTAACGGCTGATAAAACCAGCCGTTAAGGTCGGGTCCCGCAAAGAGACCTCATAATCAGGCGTTAAGGGTTTAACGGCGCCGACACCTTTTACGGCGCTGTTAAACCCTTAACGCCAGGGTCGTAATGACCCACTTTGACTATCTTTAGGACCACTTCCACTTTTTCCCTCAATGCCTCCTCAGTTTTCCCACACACTAACACATCGTCTTGGAAGCACCAGACATCACTCACTCCCTTTAGTAACTTGTCCATCACTTTTTGAAACACCGATGAAGCAGATATTAGCCCAAACGAAATGCGTTGGAATTGATATATCCCCTCATAAGTAATAAATGCTGTAAGTTTCCGCGATTCAACATCTAAATCAATTTGATGATATGCACTTGCCATATCTAGCTTTGCGAAGAACCTAGAATCACCAATTCGACTCAGTAATTCGCCCATATTGGGAAGTGGGTGTCGGTCAGCTATAACACACTTATTTAATTCCCTCAAGTCTATACAAACTCTCAATTCTCCACTAGGCTTTCTTACCACCACAACTGGGGAAATCAACTCTACAGCATTAGCTGGTTCAATGTTACCCGCCTTTTCCAATTTCATTAGTTTGTCCTTCACAGCATCACGCATTGTCATAGGCAACGGTCTGAGTTTTGCACATACAGGCTTACTCCCATCCCTCAACGTAATTTTGTGTACCATACCCCTGAGATATCCTACCCCATTATTGAAGACTTTGGGATATTTCCCTATCAAGTCATTGCCAACATCTCCCACTTTGCCAGCTATTACCAATATTCAGGACTTGTTCTTCGCTATTAGGATCCAGTTTGATGCCCAATCCTCTTTGTTCTCTCCACCCGAGTAAGGTTTCCCCTTTCTTTGTAACATATATTTTGCCATATGTCGTTCTCCCTTTAAAACTGAAATGAGCCATGCAGCATCCCAACAACTTTATTTTCCCACCATTATAATCTCCAGGATTCTTATCAGATGGGATTAAATCTTCCATTCGACCATGTACTATGTCTTCATAGGTAACCCTCGACATCAGTGTAATCTTTGAGCACGAGTCCGCTAACATTCTTACTTCTTGTCCATTCACCTTAACCCACGCAGCAGGATGTTCGCACTCATCACTCTCCGAACATTTTACCATATTAACTGTGACCACCTCATTCTCGGACTCTTCACCTTCTCCTGACGACCCGACCTCACAATCCTCAACAAACATGGTCCCCTTTGCCCCACTAATACGATAATTCTTACAGCTGTTTTCAAAATGCCCCCACTTCTTACATTTATTGCAATTTGCTCGTCGGCCAAGACATATTGGCGAAGTTGATAAATGGCATGCACTTCCACACCTAAAACATAAACGTTCATCTCTTCTTGGACCTCTATGCGCAACATCCTTCTGTGTATTTTTATTACTCAGTAGAGCTTGACTTGCCCCACTCTTGCTCTGAGCAATGTCATTCCCTCTTACATGCTTGTTTCTCGATTTTCTTTTTTCCTTAGTACCCCCTTTCTTACTGTCACCAATCTTCAAAACTTCAATAGGCTGCAAAGATTTTGACTCTTTAGTACTCAATTTTGCCACACACTGTAAAGTGTGTTCTATCCTCTTAGCAATACTTATAACTTCATCTAAATTGGGATCATCCTTCAGCCACACCTCCTCCCTGATGTTATCATTTGAACAATGTAACATGAACTGATCCCTTATATGTTCGTCCAACAACCCACCAAATTTGCAATTCAATGACAAGTGGCTCAAAGCTGTAATATATTCTTCTACTGTCTCGCCATCATGTTGGAATCTCATTCCAAAATGGTATTGTTCCAACACAGTGTTGATTTTTGACTCAAAATGTTTATCTAGTTTAAGCAAAGCATAGTCAAAGTCATTACCACCCCCTTCCATGTCCAATTCCGCAACATCAGGCAGTGTTTCATAAATTCTTTGCCCTTCATAGCCCAAAAAGTGCATTAACATGGATACCTTCCTCTCCCTAGACATTCCATTGCCACAAGTTGCCTTAACATAATGTAAAAATCCCCTTTTCCATGGGCCCCACTTGATTCTAGGTGGGCCTGGGGTAGGCATGAACATTTGCGGCCCAGGGACACCAGACATAGCCATGTTAACAGTATCCTCTATAGCTTGTTGTGCTCTTCTTCACACGTACCACCCGAAAATTTTATTCCATTTCTCCAGCCTTAACAGAAAACACTGACTTAACACTACACCCGTATGTACCCAAATACAACGTGCAGACGTAGTCAGCAAATAATGCTTCTTTGTAAAGATGCCACGTTCCTCCTCACCTGGACCAATGTCAGTAAGTTACACCTTTTACTTCAGTCGGATAACACGTTGGCGCCTTCCCAAACGGGCCCTGGGCGGGTGGTGAATCTCCTTGATGCTTCCCAAGATCAGAGCATGGTTCCAACACTCTGAGGCAAGCTGCGTCCAAACCAACGAAAAAAAAAAGTGATGCTGTCACGTGACCAGGTACGCACTCGCCGTCAATGTACCAAATGTGCATCACGTAAGAAGGCGTTACGTCTCCAGGAGGAGGAGACCGGAATCGCCCACACCTCGCAGCGCACCGAGACAATCCGCTCGATCCAGATACGACTCGTTGAGACCAACAACACTCCCCGCTCCGTTCCGCACTCGCGGCGTCACTCCGGCAGACAGTCCCGTGGCAACGCATCAGCTGTGTCCTGCAACCTGCAACATAAGTCACCGGCGGTCGCGTCGCAACCCAACAACACCTGGGGTCGGAATCCACAGACCTCTGCCCCCGCAGGTATCGGGCAACGTCACACAGTGCCTGCCACACCGTACAAAGAGCAAGCAGCGATCCACTCTTCCAGGACTGCAACGTTTTGCCGGGTTGGGGGGTCTCAGGACCAGTACTCCTTCACCATCAAGGCTAGCGGGGGCTCTCCTCACCGCTCCTGAGTGCTCCTCATTCTTCCATCCCATCATCGTCGCCAATGTAGCGAGGCAGGACACACCAGGTAAGACTATATGTAGATTTATTTGAGCATAAATCAGACAGATAGTTGAGACCCCCAACCAGCACAGCAACAGATCTCCAACTGCCTCAAATACAATACATAACAAGTGCCAAAGTTCCATAGCAGTGCATTGTGACCTCAACCGTGCAATGACCAATGACAGCACATCATGAATGCTCACCATCCCCATAGCAACACTTAACATTCCCCTAGTACTGTCAACCCATATATAAAACAAGTTGGTTATAAAGTCGGCAAAGCCCGATCAGGATCTTATTGGAGTTAGACCCTTTGTGGTATCAGAGTGGGTCCGGAAAGGGATTGGTGCTGTGCAGTCTGTCTAGGTAATCAATGGGGGCATTTGTTGGTTAATGGTGTGGGTCAGGAGACCAGGAACAAGGCATTGGATTTGGGCTGTCCTGGGAGACATCCTGTTTCAGTGTTGTGTGTAAGGGGGTGATTTATGGGGTAACTCTGTGTGTGCCTAATAAGGATATTGTGAGTTCCTTGTAGGAGTTGGGGTTTTTGGCGGTGTGGCGGTTGGGTAGGAAAGGCCCTGATGGGGGTTAATTTCTACGACGGTGGCTATTCGGTTTGGGGGGTGTGAAGTGCCGGAGCACGTATTTTTGGGGATCAGTGTTTTAGGGTGAAGCCATATGTTCCAGCCCCTCTTCAGTGATATAAGTGTACGGAGTATGGCCACGTGGTTGGTGGTGGTCCCCATGATATTAGGGATTGTGTCTCGGTATGTACACCAAAGTGTTGCAAATGTGGTGGGGATCATGATGCTTCCTTTCGGGGGTGTGTTGCGCAGGTGGAGGCCTGTAAGGTTGTGTGTACGAACGTGAGCATAACATCAGTTATGCTGCAGCAGTTCCTATGGTTCGGGCGGAGCGAGTTCTTGTGGTGGATAGTCCTGCTGTAGTGCTGAAGCAGGCGGGGGAGGTTCATTCTTTGTGGTTGAGGTGGTGATTGGCGGGGGTGACATTATCAGAATGGCGTATTTGTTGTGTTTTATTATAGCAACTATTAATATGACCCCAGAGTGTCAGTCAAAATTGGACAGGTTGCAGGCAGTGGTGAAGGCCGCAAACATGTATTTAAACATTGGAAATATCACAGATGAGGATATTCGTAGGCTGATGAGTGGTGATGACGTCCCCTGTGAGGGTTTGGTGGTATGAGGTTTTGGCAATGGAACGCGAGGAGTTTGTTGGGGAATGGGCTTCAAGTTTCATTCATGGGAATGGTTCAAGAAGGAGTTGTTGAGGGTGGGTGATGTTGACGTTGTGTGTGTTCAGGAGACGTGGATGAGAGGGTATTCATTTCTGTTTTCCGGGGTATGTGTTGTTTAGGAAGGATAGAGTGGCGGGCCGTGGGGGAGGTGTTTGCATTTTGGTGAAGAATGCTATTCAGTGTTCCATCATTGAGTTTGGAGGGGAGTTGGAGATGATTGGTGTGAGGTTGTTTGTGGGTGATGAATGTGTTGGTTGTTTTGAATTTTTACTTGGGGCAGAGCGACAGATATGTTTTTTTTGTGGTGATTTTAATTGTCACAATACGTTGTGGAATAGTTCTGTGACAGACGTTAATGGGGCTAGTCTTGAGGTGTTGGCTGATGAGAGTGGGCTTGTTTTATTGAACTCTCCAGGGCATACTAGAACTGATGTTCATACGGTTAAGGGGTCTTGCCTGGATTTGACCTGGGTATCAGCTTCTTTGGTTTTTAAGTATGTGTGGAAACTGAGGACGGCTGGGGAGATGGGAGTGATCATGGGTTTATATCCGTAGAGGTAGATATCAGGTTGGTGAAGTCAGCAAGTCCTGCCCCGAGGGGTTGTAACTTCCCTAATTTGGATTGGGTGAAGGTTGGAAAGTGGTGTGACAGGGTTGGGTGCTGCTCAGGGGGCGGGTGTGCCGCCCACTGTGGATGAGTTAGATTTGGCTCTGGTAGGGACCTTTCGGAGTGTTGTGACGTACCTGGCCCCGGCATGAGGTAAGCTCTTCCGGAAACCTGAGGTCCTGTGATGGCCGTCAGATTTTACAGTGGCTGTTCAGATTATGAAGACGAATCGGCTGAACGCCATGCGTGCTAAAGTGGTGGCGGACATTATCGCGTATAAAAAGGCTAGGGCACTGGTGCAGAGGGTGATTCGTTGTCATAAGAGGGTTTGAGAAGGGAGGAGCTGAGTGCTAGGTATTGGGTGAGATGGAAGTCCCTCATTGTGTGGCATCGTGTGAAGAAGTGTCTGGTGGTTAATTGGTCGCATGCCTATAAGAGTGGGATTTGGGAGAGGAAAGTGGGACTTTTGGGTTCCATATGAACAGGTTGGTGAAACAAATGGGGGGGGGGATTTGTGTATGGTAGAAGATGTGGTGCCGGTTTGGATGCAGCATGATCCAATTATCTGTTTGGATTTGGCAAAGGTGGTGGTCAAGAAGAGTGGTGATTGGGGGTGATTAAGAGATTGGCGGTGCAGTATGTGGGGGGAAAGTTGGCGCTCAGGTATATACGGATGGTTCCATGGACCCGGAGAGGAACAGGGTTGGTATGGCTTGCTATTTTCGGACGGATGAGGAGGTTTGGGTGGTTAGGTTGTCGGATAATGTGTCTGTCTGCACGGCAGAGTTGATGGCTGTTAATACGGCAATGCTTCCGAATATGGGACTACAATTGGCTAAGGTGGTGGTGTTTGTGGATTCGATGAGTGCATTCTTGGCAATCAAAGAGGGGAATTGTGTTAGGGGGGATATAGTTGTGCTCATTAGACAGCGGTTAGAGGAGTGTGTTGTGGGGGTTACTGTGGTGGAGTTGGCTTGGGTCCCCAGTCATTGTGGGGTCTTGGGTAATGAATTGGTGGATCGGGCTGTTTATGGGGCGACGCTGTTGGGGAAGGTGGATGTGGAAGTCCCGTTGAGTGTGGCTGAGGTACATGTGATGGTGCGTGCGTGACAAGATTCAGGATATGTGGCAGGATCAGTGGGATATGAGTTTGAAGGGGCAGCAGTTGTGTGCTGGGAGGTGCATGCTCGGGTGTTTGATGGGGTGTAGAGTTGGCGGCGAAGGGAGGAAATTATTTTGAATCGCGTTAGGGTGAGTCATGCAAGGTTGGCAGGGTGGAAGTGTATGATGGGTAGAGTTGCCTCGGCGGCGTGTCAGGCTTGTGGTTACCCGGAGACAGTGCCTCATTATATGTTGGATTGCGTGAGGTTTCATGTGCAGAGGGAATCGCTCAGAGTTGGGATGAGTGGCTTTGGGGTGGTTGTGCAGGGGTTATCTGATTTGTTCAGTTGGAAAAGAAGAGGGGTGCAGGATAAACAGAGTAGGCTCCTGCTTCAGTTTGCGCGGGAGACGGGAAGTGGGAAGAGGTCTAGTGGGGATGGTTGGCTGATTGGTGCTTATTTTGGTGAACATCATCTAGTTCGCTGGAAATCGCTGGCTCCGGGTTTCTGGAGTCACCCCAAGAAGAAGAAGAAGCTGCTGCTGGAGACGCTTGTTAGGGGAACTCAGCGCCTCTGTGGGTTCTGAGTGGTGGGGGTGTTCCTGGCACCCCCCCTGGTTTCTTGCTCATTCAGATCTCAAAAGCTGAATCCTGGGCTGGGAAACGCAGCACAAGCGATGAAGCAGTCATTCTGCCATCATTTCCTGGAGGTGAGCTGCAGGTGCCTGACACACTGAGCTGCAGTGAGAGGAGAGTCTTTGCAAGATAAATGGAGTCTTGGCTTTTCCCTCCCAAACTTTCCATTCAGCCTTTCTCCTGTGAGTGTGATGGGGGGTGGGGGAGGCTGTGATTGTGTGGGGGCAGGAGGTAGGGGGCGGGGTCCATTAAGCCTTTCTCCTGTGAGTGTGATGGGGGGTGGCTGTGATGGTGGGGGAGGAGGTGGAGGGGGGTACCCGGCTCTTTCTCTGGTCATTTCCATTATACATTGTATCCTTCATGCAAATGCTTGCAGTGTTTAATTTAGATCATTCTTATTGTAGATGAATTAATCACTTCATAATGTTTGCTTTCTCCAGACCTGAGTACTCCATTGGTGTGTCGTCCTGTTCAGCAGAAGGTACAGAGGGGCATTGTGCAGACACATTTGTCTTTCTACCCAATCAAAAGAAATGCTGAGATCCAATAATCTCGGCCCTCCCTTACAGCCCATCATCACAAACCATAGCACGACATGCTGGACGCAAGAATTTCTGCCCGCCTGTTCCCTTTTCTCCATAACCTCCCATAGCTTCCGTTCCCCTGTCACAAACCATAGCTTGATAGCTTCATATGCTGACCCCAAGAGACTCTGCCCCCACACCCGCAGGTGTACGGGCTGTAGTATAGACATAGAGCACAGAGCAAGTACATCTACTCCAGCATAGGCACTGGACCCGGTCTAGCAATAGCTGGTATAAGGCAGGTGTTGTACGTGCATTCGTGGAAGTGCTTCTGAAGTGCTGTTTCACTGTCCCACGCTGTCCAGGCTCTAACACCCTGCAAAAGGAAACAACTTGGTGCGGGCTAAAGACGGTGGGGGTCATTACAAGGTTGGAGGTAGCCATGGCACTATTAGTGCCATGGTGTTAGGCAGAAACCTGTCCAGTTCCCTCTGGGACCACTGCGAAAGACTTAAGACTACAGGTGTTTGGCAGTAAACCCACTTGGTAGCAGTCTGTACCACACAGATTCACTTGGTAGCTGTGGCTGAACAGTCAGACTTCCCTCAAGAAGAGTTAGGCAGTATACAGAGTATTCACAATAGGTCAAAAGAACATAGTAGAACAAGTAAACACTGACCAGAGCTTGGTGTAAAAGAGATATAATTATTTATTTAAAACCACATCTAGAAAAACACACAGGCATTAATAGAAAGCAATTCAAAAACACACGGTCACTAAAAGATATACACTCCCTTAAAAGAATATTAGACAAGTAAGTAAGTAAAGCCCCACTTATTTTCAGACAGCGGTGAGCGCTTAACACAGATGGCACTATAATAATCTGTTTAAAAAGGGAGAGAAAAGCAGAGTATAATACGAAACAGATCCCAACACTTTCATAAGAACAAAACAAGAGAGGAAGGCAAGTAAAACCGTGAAGTTAGAGTTCAGAAGGCCGGATCCACTTTAAGAGGATCAGAACGAAATGTGTCCAAGGTCGCACGGTTGAAGTGCACAAGAGTCTTGCAAAGGTTCAAAAAGAGTTGGACCAAAAGAAAGGGACCAGTTAGAAGGTCAAGGCGGCCAGCCCAGTCCAGAAGGTTAAGGGGTTATTATTACCTTGTAGCAATCTTTAGAAAGGGAGGCCTGGCGGACACGGTACCTTAAAGTGGTGAGAATACTCCAGCGGGGGCAGTTGTTCCTGGTAGCAGATGCAAGTCGGTGCTTCGTCCGGGGGAAGAGAGGATCTCATTGGGGAGGAAGACAGGAGTCCGTTACACTGCCAGGGAAGAAACCAGCCATGGAGTTCTCAGGTAAAAGGAGCGGTCCTTTTATTCGCGGTCCAGTGGTAAGTGGCTATCCGGTTGCCGGGGTGCTTGGCACGGGCAATTCGACCACAAGACGGCCTGGGATGCGAAGAGAAGAAGGTAAACTGGTTGTGCCCACCAGTCAGGGGAAGAAGCCTCTCCAGCCGGGAGATCTTCTCTGTCGTCGGGAAGTGGTGAGTCGGTTCCGCAGGGCTCCGCCAGTGGTGTCGTCGTGGTAGGTTGGCTCAGCTTCTCCCTTGTCAGATTCTCAGGTCCTGTGGCGTCTTCTGAAGTTCCAGTCCCCAAAGCCCTGCTTTTATGCAGCACAACCCCATTCACTCAGCCTAGCTGTCAATCAAACATGCTAAGTGGTGAGCCGGCCGGCTGACCACTTGGGCCAATCACACAAGAGTGCGACTTGGGTTGCCAAGGTAACTCAGTCCAGGTTGCCTAAACCCCCTCCCACACCTCCTGTGGTACCCAGACAGAGTGGCACCACTTTTGGAGGCTTCTGTGGAGAAGCCCGCCAAAAAGTGGAACAAAGGGCTCGACTTGGGTTGGAGTCACAGAAGAGAACACAAACGCCGTTTTAGAATCGAGTCGTGGCAAAAAATACCAACCGGCGAAATAATATTAAATAAATAAACCGGCGGTATGTTCGAGGCTATGGGCCTCATTACGAATCAGGTGTTAAGGGGTTAACGGCGCCGTAAACGGCGCCGACCCTTAACGCCTGATTCCGAGGTCCCTTTGCGCCATGGTGAGTTTAACGCCTGCTTTTTGCAGGCGTTAAAATCCATGGCGCTAAGGGACCATGGTGCTAATTACGCCCCCGTAATTTACGGTGGCGTAATTAGCGCCTTCCCCACTCCCATTATGCCCTATGGGGCAAAAATGGGAATGGGGAAGGGTAAAATGGGAAATGGGGATTTACCGCCCCACTCACCTTGGAATGGGGCGGTAAATCCACCATCCACCATGGTGTAAACGTAGTTTACACCATGGTGGTAACAGTACGACCCAGGCGGTAACTTACCGCCTGGGTCGTAATGAGGCCCTATGAGAATTAAATAATTAAAGTTGGTAGCCTTGAACAATGGGAAAATCCCATAGGGATATATTCGCTGTCAAATATAAAAAGTAGTATCCAGTGCCACCAGCCAAAACTCGATAAGGGGGGACGGAGACGTGCCCCCTCGACTAAGAGACCCCGGGGCAATCGAATTGCCCCGACCAGTACGTCCACAATATGATGGTTTGTACTGGTTTCTGTTCATAATTTGGGACTAGTAAAGCCAATGGTGACTTTACATGCCCTGGGAGACAGTAGTCAGTCCCAGGGTATGGAGCCTATGGTGGGCCGTCACTATGACACCCCTGTGTCACTGCACAGAGGGTGCTGTGTAACACACATAGTAAAAGCACATGAGACCCTATGGAGTAAAGGACCCCATAGCCCATAAAACACATTAACAGTCAAAGGAACACCATAAATCATGTCCAAGAGTGGGAGAAAAAGAGTCTCACTCTTGGCAGGAGAAAAAAACAAACTCCAGAAATCCAGCAAAGCTGCTGGGGGACTCACTAGGTTAGGAAATTCAGCCTAAAGAGAGAATTCTCCTTAACACATGGCTACCTCCATACCGCATACCGGGTCCGGGTTCCCTGAATGGGGAAATACCGGGCCATTCCAACTTTGGAGGACCCAATATTTCCCCATTCAGGGAACCCATCCCCATTCCCATTCGAGCCCCTTAGGGCTCAATGGGAATGGGGAGGGAGCTAACAACGGGCCCGTTAATAATGGGCCTGTTGTTAGCTCCCTGATCTGCTAGCGGGACCCGCTAAGGGCACCTGGTTTTACCAGGCGCCCTTTGTGGGACCCGCCAGCAGACTTGTAATAGGGCGGTAAGGGGTTAACGGCGCCGGCACCATTACCGGCGCCATTAACCCCTTACCGCCCAGCTTGTAATGAACCCCTGTAATTACATAACCTTCCTATATTCATGGACTGATCTTTTGCAAATAGCCTTTAATACTCTAACTGCTTATTGTTTCCTCCTAGGCATTATTATATTGCTAATTGTCTGGAATTTACTAGTGGAGAGCACCTTAACTTTGCCCACCTTACTTAGAAGCCCCATTTAAGCAGAGGGCGTGCGCATTCGCGGAAGTGCTGTTTCGCTGTTTAGCTGTATAGTGGTAAGTCAGTCAATATTCCAACCAGTTGTTGTTATTGTAACTTGCACCAGTTTGCTATTGCCATTTCCCCTTATGTGGATTAACCAATAGAAATTGCATCTGAGCTAAGTCAATCAAACTTACACCAAAATGCCAACTGGCATATACACTTTGAAATCTACAATGCCTCTGCCGAAAGACATCAGTAAACTCGTATTCCAACCGAAACGGATTCCGATAAAGGTGTCCCACACACTAAGGGTCTCATCACGAGTTGGCCGCTAACGCCGGCACTATTAGCGCCAGCGCTAATAACACTACCGCCAAACCCCTGGCGCTCTTAGCGCCGGATAACGGGTTTGGTGGAAGGGTTATTGCCCATTCCCCATTGGGCCCATTCGGGAATTCCCCATTCCCCATTGGGCCCAATGAGGGATTTCCCGTCGGCGGTAATTGCGCCGAAAATCAGCAATTTTGCCACAGAGTTCCTCCCAGCTCAGAGCTGGGGGAAAATCTGCCAAAGCCATGATCTGGCGGATCCTTAAATGCAGTGATAATAGCACTACCGCCGCATTTAAGGGTTACAGCCAGACTCGTGATGAGGCCCTAAGTATTGTTATGAGTAACACTGATACTGTGTACGCTGGCACGCAATCTCAAACCTCCGATATTGAATGTTTCTGCTCCCCTGGATCTACTATCCAGTATGACCCGCCCTGATTAAAAGCTGTCTCATAACAGTCCTTTCAGCTATTTCCACCGCCAAATCACTGACCACGGATCTGTTCGTAGTTGATCTCTCCACCCGCCTGACTCCTTAATGGCGGCTGGCTTCTTGCTCTCGTCGCCTGATATGGCTCATCTCATAGCCGCTGATCCTCCCCTCATAATCCTGCATCCAATTGAGTCTGACTGCGAGATCAGCAAGGCTGACGGACATACCAAAACTTTCACTGCAGCCCAAATTCACAGCGAACTTCATGATCCTAATCAGGCTATGAATGCTGCAAGTGTCAGAAATAATTAATCCAGTATCATTCCACAATCGGGTTCTGGGCTCCACTATGATGCAACCAATACATTGCCTGTGTCACACGAAATCTCGGACTCCCCCACTGACATCATAACTATTAGACGGCCCACCCCCTCCCATCACTAGTAACCTCTCCCAGTCACCGATCATGTTTACACACTCTTCTCATAATTCGTCCGCACTCTCGATTTCCTCTGCAAATCCCACCCCGAGAAAGCAAATTACCTCTCAGTGGCCACAACTATCTACTTTTCCCCCGGACTACCATAGCCCCATTTGTAGATTTGACTTGGACTGCCATGAATACTGCCCTTTTATCATTAACAAAGCTATTTGAGAGTATGGATAATAAAATTATCTCGCAGACATCCCTGATTTTACAGCTTCTACAACGCAAACCTATTCTGGTCCTCAAGCTGAAAACCATCCAGTCTTGAAGGACATTGTGCCTGACCCATGCTCAAATAAGTTATTGCACTGTGATCCGCACGCGAGAAAGATAACACTATAGGCGTACTGATACATTCTGTGGCAGTCCACACACCCCTAGAGACTCCAGCAATGCAACGATCATCCTTGATAAAGATCTCAGATAAGCCAGCCTTTATCATATTTACCAAACCAAGGAGAAAATCTGCAAACCCCTCGCAGAGCACCAAGAAAACGAAAACTGTGAAAGCTGGCTCATCCCAAACACGCTCCAGCTCGAGACAATTTATACATTCCTTACCTTTGCAAAAGAAACAGATTGAAATAGCAATGTCTGCCATCACCAAAAAGTATGCGACTAACCTGATAATCCAACGCAGAGCTAGCCCCTACTCGGCCTATGATCTTAACAGAACTAGCATGCTGAATATATTCAGTGACGTCCCAAGTCTAGAAGACTTGTCATCGTCTGACATACATCAAGTAGAATTTCTGAGGGATGCAGACTTATCCATAGCAAGACTCTGGATGCTATCGGGTGTTGTCCTCAATACTATATGGCCGTCTAGAGCTCCATTGTTTGACTTGGGCTTCCTCCATCATCATCTGGACCACCCATCTAGGATGGCTATGATTTCCTGTTGTTAACCCCTAAAACCTTTGCTAAAGGAAGACCCATGGCTGGGTTATTAATAACGGCTAAACTAGCCTGCGGCTTACAATGAGAACATTGCGGCAAGCCCAACATGTATATCCAACTGGCAAAGATAAAGTTTCCATCTAAAACGATAGCGCTGATAAATGTCTGTTGGAAACCCACTGGCATAAAAATCGACACATTCCTACAAGACCTGGAAGATACTTTAGACCTCATTACAATTGATACATACATAACACATACGATCCTAGTTGGTTACTTGAACATACACTGCATCTCTAAAATAACTGCAGCAGAATCCATCCTTCTTCAGCATGGGGTCTGGCATGGATTCACATGCTCATGAATATTCCCCGTCGTCAGGCTGGGAATCCTCGGTAAAGAAAAAATCAGTTTCAGTTTCACTTCTGAACTGTCTTTCTCCTAACAACCAATCACTGGTCTGTGGGTCATACTGCCCCCAGCCAACGACTGCCCTCTACCTAAGCCCCTCCTCTGGCAGCCATCTTCAGATTTGTACCGCATGTCCAACTGTTGGGAGTCCTCGTGCTATAGCTCTCGAACTTTTACTGCGTTTTGCGATTTTTCTTATAGTTTTGATCTATTTTTTCGGTCAATCGAGCCTCAAGCTCCATCAATCCACCTTCCGATTAATGGGGACCCGTTTTTGGATTCTTCAGCGTGCCTCAAGGGCGATTTTCGTCGAGTTTCTTCATGGAGGATTCCAGAAGCTTCTTCAAGGCCTACACCGCGTGGACATGGCGGATGAGAAGAAGAACTTGGCTCTTCTCTTCAAAGTTTGTCCCGGCTGCAACCTATGGAATGACTTTTTGGACAACGGACATTCCCTGTGCCTTTACTGCCTTCACTTGGACCCGATGCACCTGGAGGATGACTGTACGTCTTGTCAGGAGATGGTACCCCGCATGCTGAATGATTGGCGCAGGCTTCTGCGGCTGCAGGCCAAGGCCTCTTCTCTGGATGAGTCCTGGCAGCATGCCTCTCCTGCACAGAAGAAGAAAGTTGAGCAGTCTTCTAAGACCTTTGAGGGTGGCCCTTCCGCGGATGCCAAACATAAGGCTAAGCACCGCAAGTCCACTGCCACCGGGGGTGCCGTTGGGATGGGCCCTACAGTGGCCAGTGCAAGTACAGCGTCTCCAGCACTTTCAACCACCAGCCAATGAAAGGGGCCCCTAGGGGTCCCTTGTGCTATGGAAACAAGGCAATAACCATACACGAAAAAAATGCGCCAGACACGAGGTTTCAAATTCCCAATGCTAGGGTTTATTGCAAGCAAAAGATAGTATCAATTGGCCAATTCTGATTTCACGCCCCGCGACGTGAGTTTCCTAGACCTCGAGGGACGCAAGAGAGCGAATTACGTACATCAGTTACATATATACAAAATGCATGTCATACAATCAGCAAAGTCATGTTCAACACCCCTCTGTATTAAGTTCCTTTGAACTCGGGATGACGATGGACATATCCGACGAGTATGACGATCATAATGCTTTCGATATCTATTCTAGTAACAATGTGCAATTTAGAAAGTGCGGAGGCATCTTTTAGAACACAGTGGTTCTGTCCTTGGAAGCAATCTGTACACAGGGGAAGAGCCACATTCCAAGCTTTGCTATCTATGAGGTACTATTCGTGTCCTGGGAGCCGACACGTTCTAAAGGGTTTTGCAAAGGGGGGCCGTAAGAGAAGCATAATTCAAGCCTTTAACTGTATTATTCTAACATATTCTACCATCGAACGAGACTGGCTGGAAGCTGTGAAGTGATTAAATGCCCTGCAGCTTCCTCCCAAGGCTACAGAGAGGGAGCGTGGGCATTCCTCTCTGGGCTACTCATGAGGAGTTTTCAGCAAACTCTTCAGCCCCGCGACCTTGTCCTTTCATATTCAGACAACAATGTTAACAGTTGAGCAGAGTAAGCAGAACCCGCAAGTATTGCAAGCTGCAAAGCAGTTTTTAGACAGAAAGCAATGGGCAATGGTTAACAAGCAAAATGGCGATTCTTACTACATTTAAAATGGCCGTTCGTCGGTCAAGCATATCAGTTCATATTTCTCCAATTCGGTGCATAAGACGGTTGGCCCATGGCCATCAAGTTAACTCCATCATTCAAATGAAGGGTATTCATTTTTCCAGATTGACACCAATGCTCAGGATCTTTAAAGAAGAGGAAGTCGGACCATCCGGGCAAGCTCTTGGAGAAGACCCAGAAAGGCCCTATGGAGAAGGCCAAGTTGGAGCAGGGCTGACACCATCCCCCTAAGGTGAAGGCCTCAGACTCGGCCAAGGCCGCAAAAGGCCCAGCTACATCAGACGAAGGCCAAACCTTCCATCGAAGGAGTGGTGGCGTCACTCATCTCCGGACTCAGTGGTTTTGGTGGCGGCCAAGAAGAAAGCTTTGGGTGCCTCATCGACCATGGCCTCCTCCCCCCTGGACAGTGAGGGTAAGAAGTTAGATGCCGTCGGTCGAAAAGTGATCACATCGGCAGTGACGACCATCAGGGCTGCAAACACCCTTGCCATCGTGGCACATTACAACAGGGAGCTTTGGTTTAAGAATGCCCCCCCTCCTGGACTTCCTTCCCGATGAAAAGAGGGCGGCGGCATTGGAGATCCTACAGGAAGGAGAGGTGGCATCGGACCACACCATTACAGTGGCCACAGACATCGCCGACACGGGGTTCCGGCAAATGGACAACAGCGTTTGCCTTCATCGACAGGGCTGGCCGTGGGCTACTAATTTCCACCAGGATGTCCAGTCGCAGGTGTTGGACATGCCCTTCGACAGGGATAATTTGTTCAGAAAGACTGTGGACGAGTCTCTTCAGGCCATCAAGGCAGACACTGAGACGGTTCGTGCCTTGGGCACGCTTCAGCAACGACGGCGGTCCTTTCGGACTTCCTGAGGAAAATCCCAAGGTTCTCCCAAAGGATTTGGGGAGGTGCTTCGTCCTACCGTCAACCCTCCCACTCGTCGGCCCAGGAGACCTACAGGGGTCGTGCCAAATCTGGAGGAGGACGTCATTGCCAAGGCGGCGCTTCGATGTCAAAACAGGATAGAACCGGCCGTAGAGTCGGGCCCCCACCCGTGCACCCCGGTGGGAGGCCGGCTGGCGAACTTCATCAGCGTGTGGAAGACCATCTCCACTGACCGTTGGGTGCTGGACGCTCTCACCCACAGAGACACGCTAGAGTTCCAATGGAAGTGACCCCATATACCACCAGTGGCCCGGCAGGAAAACCACGCCCCTCATCTTCTGCTGGAGGTGCGGGCCATGCTAAAAAAGGGTGCGATAGAGCTCATCCCGAAGAGGCTCCAGAGTGTACTCTCGTTACTTCCTTGTCAAAAAGAAGACTGGTGGTTGGAGGCCCATCCTGGAACTCTGCCGTCTGAACAAGTACATCAAGTCTCAAAAGTTTCGGATGGTGACTCATCAGCACGTGCTAGGACAGCTGGAAGAGGGGGATTTCCTATCGTCTCTGGACTTGGAAGATGTCTATTTTCACATCCCCCATACACAACTGCCACTGCAAGTTCCTACGCTTCATGGTTCAAGGGCAACATTACCAGTTAAAGGCCCTTCCCTTCGGATTGAAGTCGGCGCCAAGAGTTTTCACCAAGTGCCTGGCACCGGTGGCGACGCAGCTGCGTCTACGAGGGATCCACGTGTACCCTTACCTGGACGACTGGCTAATCCGGGCAAGCTCAAAAGACATCGCCGTCAAACACACGGCGAGGACCGTCCAACTCCTGATGGATCTGGGGTTCTCGGTGAACTATCGCAGGAGGTGTGGTGTCTGGGATCCCGACTCAACACAGTGTTGTGCCTGCCGTCTCCGTCAGAGGAGAGGATAGTGCCCATCTTCGGCAAGGTACAATGGCTGTTGGCACTGAAGATTGCATGGGTGAGGTCCATCAAGTCCATGTTCAGCATGATGTCGTCATGCATATACCTCATTCGGATGTGCAGGCTATGGATGTGTCCACTGCAGGAGTTCCTTGATGCCCGTTGGATAGAAGTGTCGGGAAGCTTCGAGGACAAGATCACACTTGTTGAGAGTTTCCGTTGAGCGATACAGTGGTGGGGAGTGCACGCACATTTATCCGCAGGTGCAGATTTCCAGACCCCACCTCATCAGGAGACGGTCACGACAGACGCCTCCCTGGAAGGATGGAGAGCGCACACCGGAAGCCTTCCTGCAAGAGGCATGCAGCTACCGGAGGAGAAGTCGTTGCACATCAATGTGTTGGAGCTGCGGGCAGTGTTTTGGGCCCTCAAGTCCTTCCTTCCGTCCCTCAAGGGCAAGGTGGTACGGGCCTTCACGGACAACACCACCACAATGTTCTACATCAGGAAGCAGGGGTGAACCAGATCCCCAGCACTCTCCAAAGAGGCGCAGGACCTTTGGCACTAGGCTGTAGCCCAGGGGATGTTTCTCATCCTGTTTCATCTGGCAGGAGTGAAGAACACCGTTGCCGACTCTCTCAGCAGGGAGTTGCGCTCTTGCCACGAGTGGGAACTTCAGCAGGACCAAGAGGATCGCCTGTTCTGCAGATGGGGCAATCCCCAGATCGATCGGTTTGTGACAGCGACGAACACCAAGTGCCGCAGGTTCGCCAGAAGGTTTCCCTAGCCGGGGAGCATGGGGACGCAGTCTCTTTCCGCTGGGACAGCCTATTTCTATATGCGTTCCCTCTTCTTGCTTCTTTGATTAGTCAATCAACTCAGATGGTCCAGGTGCAGGATGATCCTCGTCGCACCGGCGTGGCGGAGACAGATATGGTAGCCGGACCTTCTGAACATGTCGGCGCCCCCTCCAGTCAAGCTTCTGGCAGTCACAGATCTTCTCGCCAGGGAAGGAGGCGTGATTCTGCACCACGAACCAGGATCGCAGAACCTGAAGGCTTGGCTCCTGCATCACTAGATTATGGGGGTTATGATCTCCCAGCGGATTGTAAGGAGGTGCTTGCAAAAGCCAGAGATTCATCTACCCTCAAATGCTACGGGCACAAGTGGAAGAGGTTCACCGTTTGGTGCCGTACACAGAAAATTGACCCTCTACGAGTCACTGCTCCGCAGGTGCTTCTGTATTTTTTGTCGTTTGCCAAGGCAGGACTGACCCATGCTTCCATCAAAGTTCATCTGGCGGCTATTGTTAGGTCGAATCCTGTGCGGTTTCCTTAGGGAGCACTACACAAGATTAGGACTACAGGTAAGAACAATAAATCCCCTTTGGTATCAGTCTGTGCTACAAAGATTTAGTTGGTAGCTGTGGCTGAGCAGTCAGACATATCTCAAGAGGAAGATGAGCAGTATTCAGGGTTTACACAATAGGCCTACAAGACTATGGTACAAGGAAACACTGACGAAAGCTTTGTATTAAAAAGTAGTTATACATGTATTTTATACACTTCTAATAAAACACATGTATCACAGTCATCAAGCAAGTTAAATTAAGTCAAAGGAAAAATATACACACTCCCAAGTTAAATTGTAGACCAAGTGAACCAGAGTGAAAACTGAGCAAAACGGCATAGTGACAACTACACACAAGGGATCCTCTAACAAGGGAGGGAAAGCACAAGTTTTATAGGAATAGGTTCTTACACACCCTAGCAACACTTCCCATAAGTTTGTGAACCAGTTTAAGCAAGACAGTTGAATGTAAGCGTCCCCAGAATCACACACCCCTTATTGAGAGGCAATGAAGGAGGGAATGAGACCAAGACCAAGTGCGGGTGAGATCAAAAGGGTTTTTTATCTAAATCAATATAGGGCATGCAAAGGACTCTGCAAACTCTGAGAGCGCTCTGTCTGACAATAGCAAAGACAGGCCTACTTATTTACAGGACAACGTCATGGGTGACACAAGCTATAGGGGGCACATAATCGTGGGGATTGGGTGGTGATGTCTAGGGGGTATACATTGTAGATAGTTGCTCCTTCAGGATTGGTGGACATTGGTGCAGTGCCACGTGGGGTTGGAAGGTCAGCTGGGCTCATCGGGGTGGAGTGCCGGGCCGGACATGCCTTGTAGTGATGACTGGTAACTAAACTGACATTTGCCCTTGTGGCCACACATTCTCACCCATTCGTTACACTTCATGCTTCCGTTGGCTTATAACTCTTGTAGCACTGACCTTAGATCAATAGGCAGGCAGGAACATTGATATGCAATAGGAAGTGTCCCAATACATCAGTTGTAAAGATACCTTAGGTACAAACAGGCTAGTCCCATGTGCATGGTCAGGGGCATGGGAGGGGGTACTCAATCACCCTGTCTTGGTAGATTCGGTGAGGGATGGTATTACGATCTGTTAGTACAAGGGTGGGCGCCCCCCTTTTGAGGGCCATTAACTTGGGTTCGGCGGAGATACCACTGGCCCGTGGGGAGCATGTGACTGGTGCCTAAGAGACGGTGGGATTTAGGACCATTTAGCTCGTAAATCATGGAGTCAGGCTGTGGCGGCCTCTGACATGGGGGAGGCGGATGCTTGAAAAGGGTCCAGCAGGGTCGGGAGGGGAGGCGAGGCTGTGCTGTTCGAACACCAGCTATCTCTGGAGGGCCTGGGCAGGAGGAGGGGGAGATGGCCTTGCAGCTCTGTGCGTGGCATCCTGCACAGGGTGGTGTACTGTCCCTTGGGTGAGGGGCGTATAACAACACATGGGGTCTCTAAGATGACTTGTATGTATTTGCATTTGAAGGGATACTGACTGGGAGCCATACCTTTTAGCACAACAATTCACATCTATAGTTGACATACAAACATGAGGTAGTGTTAGGCAGGCGTATGTATGAAGAGGGCAACGTATGTTATTGCACATTGTCATCAGCTAGCCAGTCTTCGTACATCTTCACATTATAAACAATATCTGTTGCATATTACTCTTTACCCATTCTTCTTCACGTTAGCAGTGAACGTTAGTCAACACGACATATATTACATAAATGGTTTCTATACATTACAAGAGTTTTCGGGGTAGGCAGGGGTATGGGGCGCCACACAGTCTAACACTGGGGTTTGGTACAGGGTCAGGGCATGCAGGTTTTGGGCTGGTTTCACTTGCTTCCTAATGTTCCCGTTCATGGCTGTGGCAATGATGTACTGCGGAAGGTTAACAGTTTGTGTCTGGTAGCTCGTGAGAATGGGTTCTCAGCGGATCTGCCATGCGGCGGGGAGTGGGGGAAGTGTGGGCCTCTGTGAGCGCGGTCGAGTGGGGGTCAAGCTGCAGCTTTTAGTGCACACGCTAGCTCTGCCTGGGTTAGATCTACACGTTTTAAAACAAAATGGAGTTGGCTTAGTACAAGATGGTGTCTGTGCTCTGCCACATAACGTGGTGGTGCAGCCTCACGTGTCGGTCTGCAGCCGCCCTGCCGTCTGGGCCCGGGGGCCGGTGGGCTGCCGACGAGTCATGAGTCTTCACCAGGGTGGGAGATGTAGTAGGAGGGGGGTCCTATTGACCTATCCTCCCCTACATTTCCCCCCTTTCGTTACTTAAGTAACGAATACCTTAGCTCCCCCAACCGCTCGCGCTCCTTCTCAGCTAACACTGCCTCCTCCCAGGCTGGTGTTCCTTTTATTGGCATCCAAGCCCTGCAAACCCCCCTTTCGGCTTTCCCCCCTTCTGGCATACTCATCTGGTGTGCAGGTCATATATATAATCCCCCATCTCCCTCCAGGTCCACCCATACCTCTGTGTACCATTCTAGTTCCAAGGGCTCTTTTATTGTGGTATGATATAACCTATCCACTATATCCCCGTCATAATATATGGGTACCATTCTAAACTTGGGTTCTGACTCTTCACCAGTTTGCACGTGTGCTTCCTGTTGCATTCGTGCCCCTCCTCTGGCGTTGCCCATTGTCACCATCATCATTGTTCCATTTGGGACTGCGTTTGTGCAGCATCGAATACCCAGCTGGTACACACAAAAAATCACAAGCAAAAACACGATGAGGGGCATCAGTAGTTTCACTGCGAGCCCCATCCAGGATGGCACCCATGAAAAAATGTTGGCGAACCATGTGCTTGATTCTGCACCACCTTCTTTCTTCGTGCGTTCCCCTAGGTTGTGCACTGCGGCGATGACGTACGATAGAGTCCCATTATCAGCATCTTCAGAAGGTACAAAAGTGCAACAGGCACTTCCGATTTTTCGGCAAACACCTCCATCCATCGCCATAAACAGGTCTAGGACATACTTGTTTTGCATTGTCATTAGTCTCAGAGCCCTTAGCTCCACCTTGATCACGTTGAACCATTCTTCAGTGTCATTAGCCAATTGGATCAGCTCCCACTGTGTTATCTGCAGCCACTTTGCATTTGTCCATGTCTGAATGCTTGGGATGAGGGAGGCGAAGAAGGTATCGGCTGAGCTGAACAACCTGTACCTGTCTGAGATCTGTGCCAAGAGTTCTGAGGAGGCCCTTGATATGTAGTTTGACAACCTCCATTTTCTGGATATGATTCCTTCGGCGTTCCCTTCTGACAGGGCATACAGCGGTGGCTCTTCCGTGGGTGGGGCGCTGGCTGCTGCTTGGGTCATCGTCCGGCCCCCTTCTCCGATGTGACTTTCCGGTATTACCATTAGAGCTGAGTGCAGTGTTGCCAGGGAACATGTGCCCCTCCATGATGGTGGGAGGTGCATGTACGCCCGTTTGCCACAGACCCAGTAAGTGTCCATTAATGCTGCTGTTCCTTTCTTCATATCTGGGATCATCAGGCTTTCACTGCAGTTCATTTCTCTTCCCATGTCGATTTTCCCTTCTCCCAAGAAGCAAAGTTCATTTGAGATTTCTTTCTGTAGTTTGAATGGTTTTTCTATAGCGCTCACCCAGGTCAATTTGGCTATATGTTCTGACCAGACTGTGGTACATGTTTTCTCAATCCATTGTAGCTTTCCGGTCGGTAGCCCTCGCAGTGCTTCAGCCTTGCACATTACCACATCATCTTTCCATTTATTTTCCGAAAATAGTGTTCCCTTTATTACGAAGAACGGTTCTTTTAAACACACCACTCCTTTGGCTCTTAAGTAGCACGTTTTTTCGTTATGCAGCATTTCAAAAGATACCGTGTGTGCCTGGAAGGTGTTCTTAATTCTGCACAGGGTGAGATGGAGGAGACATTGGGCATCTGTGAGAGGCAATTCTTATGGCAATAGAACTTTAGGCGTGCCTGAGGCATGGGGGATCAGTGAGCACACGTAGCAACTTTCATTAGTCGTTCATTTAGCTGTGGAGCTCATGTCTACATACCATTTATTCGACTGATGTGGGTGCCTGGGATCTTCTATTGTATCTAGTCCCAGGCAAGAGTATTCATCATATCTCTCCCTCCCCACCTCCCTCCTTCTTCTACTACTTTTAAGAAATGTTTTTTTCCTGGCCGCATGTAATAGGGACTCCCTTTCCCAAGCCCCCCCTCTCCCACTCCTCGTACAGAGCCATAGAATTGTTAGCCATTTCAGCATTTTCTTTCATCCTTTCTGTGGTGTCAACATTTTCTATGAGAGGATCGGTTGTCGTTGTAGGCAGGGTAGCAGTGGTGTCATACAGCCATGATATAACAGAGGGATGTCAGTCGTTTAGCTCACGTACACTGACATTTATTGCATTGTGTTAGGGCTCTGGAGGGGTGGTTGACTTGTTATTAGTATCGTTTTGGCGTTTTGCCTGGTCTGGGTGGGGGCCGTTCCCCCATACCAGCTGGAAACCATCCCATATTAAATAATTACCCTCCTTAAATGGTTTGCTTACATTTTCCATGTTGGTCCCATTATATCCCCCCTCATTCATCTCAATGCAGATAAATGCTATTATCCAATAGAGTACCAGGCCGAACATGAGTGTGAAAAATATAATTGCACAGACAGTCAAACCGCATTCATTTGAATATGTACGTAAATCAAAAGTAACATTTCAATTCCTAGCGTCCCTATTTCTAGTTTTTGCAGGCTGCCTGTTCGTTGCCATGGTTTCTCCTATATGTTAAAAGATAAAAGGCATATAAAGCATATAGTTGCATTCATATTTGCATTTCCAAATTTGGAATGATGAGAGAGAGAGAGAGTGAGAGAGAGAAAAAAAACAGGTCATTTTCATTTAATACTGTTTTACTTCTTGCTGTAAACATCGTTATAATACATTTGTCATTCAGTAAACCCTGCATGTTTATGTGCGTACGTTTTTTTTTTAAACAGTTACTGCTCTATTCTTGCGTGTTTTCCCTATCAGGGCTCTCTGCAGCTTCTGTTGGTCCCACACTGTCATAAGCTTTTCGGACGTCTGTCAAATGTATCCAATATCTCAAGCCCTTCACTTTCACCGCTGTGGGCGTGCAGAACACTACTTCGTATGGGCTATGAAATCTTGGAGCATTCCACCTACGAACTAAACTCCTGACATAGACCATCTCACCTGGTTCTAGCTGGCCTGTAGGGTTTCCTTGTTCTGGAGTAGTTGTTTCACTCGCCCCCTCACTTGTGAATGGCGGTGCGAGTTGTTTTGCTATCATGCGGGCTGCCTTAGTGAGTTTTGTCAGGTATTCATTAAATTCTTCTCCTAATACAGTTGCGCTTCTGTGTGCATCCGAATGTCTGTGGAGAGGTGAGTGTGCTGTGTGCATTCGTCTCCCTGTCACAATCTCATGTGGTGACAAATGGTGGTCTTTGCTGGGCTGATGTCTCAGTTCAAACAAAGCCAAGGGGAGACAATGCACCCAGTTTTTCTTAAGAGTGAAACACAATTTTGAGAGACTTCCTTTAAGCAGTCTGTTTATTTTTTCTACCACGCCGTTACTTTGTGGGTGATAAATCGAGCATAATTTGTGTTTGATTCCTAGCATTGATGTTACTTCTTTGAATAGATCGTTCACAAAATGTGTGCCATTGTCAGAGCGAATTATGTCACAAATTCCCCAGCGGGGGAATACTTCCTGCACTAGAAACTTTGCAGTGCACTTGGCATCTGGGCGGACACAGGGACCTGCCTCTACCCATCGTGAAAAGGGGCAAACAACCTATATCCAGCTCTCTGAACGGACCTACCAGCTTGGGTATCGTTCCCCTCAGTGTCCTTAGAGCCATGCCGGAATTGTATATCTGGCACGTTGTACATTCCATTGTTAGCTTGGATAGTTGTTCCTGTAACCCTGGAATGAACCAGTGTTCCTGTATCTCGGCAGCAATGTGTTGTCTTGCATTGTGCGCTGGGAAGTGTAGCTGCTGGAATGCTATTTCTAATAACTTAGTCGGCATAACTACCTTACCTGTGTTGTTAATAAATCAGTGGCTGACTGGCTGCACCCCCTTTTTGTCCACAATTCCTTTTCGTCCTCAGTTGCCCCTTCCTGTAACTCCAATATTTGAGACACTGGCATTGTACCCGTCTGGAAAATCATCCTCCGATTCTTTCTGCACTAACTACTCACCTGTTCTTACTTTTGTTAGATATGCCGTTTCTTTGGCAGCTGCGTCTGCTGCCGCGTTTCCCAAAGAGACAAAGGGCCTCATTACACGGTAGGCGGTGAGCCATGGCGCTATTAGTGCCATGGCTCATGCCGGTAAAATACGGGCACCGCCTTGGCGGAAAGGGGATTTACCGCCCCATTCCAAGGTTGGAGGGGCGGTAAATCCCCCTTCCGCCATTGCCCTTCCCCATTCCCATTTCTGCCCCATAGGGCTCTATGGGAATGGGGAAGGCGCTAATTACGGCACCGCAATTTTGCGGTGCCGTAATTAGCTCCGAGATCCCTTAGCGGGTTGGTTTTTAACGCCTGCAAAAAGCAGGCGTTAAAGCACCAACCCGCTAAGGGACCTCGTAGTAAGGCGGTAGGGATTTACCGGTACCGGTATTTTACCGGTACCGGTAAATCCCTACCGCCATCCGTGTAATGAGGCCCAAAGTCTGTATTATTGGTGTGGGCCTGGCATTTTACTATTGCTACCATGGTGGGTTCTTTCAACGCTTCTGTGAGTTCCTTTAGCAGTTCTGCATGTTGTACGGGTCAACCATCTTCCCTGTTGAACCCCCTTCTTCCCCACCTGGCAAGCCCTCCGTGCACTGTTGTGGCCATGTATGCTGAGTCTGTGTAAATTGTCACGGCGCACCCCTCTGCCGCACGTAGTGCTTCAATTAGTGCTACCAGTTCTGCTACTTGTGCTGAAAAATGGACGGGCAGTCGCTGTTGTATTAGAACCTCGTACCCATCTTCTTCCATTCGCACAACCGCCACCCCCACATGCTTTTCTCCAGTTTCTGAATTTATGGAAGCTGACCCGTCTATAAAAAATACCTCACCTTCGGCCAGTGCGTTCTCACTTACTACAGTTGTTCCATTTTCCTCACCCTGATATGTTGCACAGTCATGTGCTTGCACATCCTCCACAGTGCATGGTTCTGAGATGAATCTTGCGGGGTTGACCACTTTGCACCTCACTACATGTATATTGGCGCTTGACAGTATTACCTCATATGCAGTGGCTCTTTGTGTGGTTAACATGCTTTTTGATCGCTCTAATATGGTGAACAATGAATGTTCTACATACAGTGTCAGTGAGCACCCCATTACTATGGTGGCACTTTTTTCAATGGCGAACGCAGCAGCTGCAAGGGCCTGTTTGAATGCGAAGTGTCCCTGCATTACAGCGTCTAGTGTTCCACTGTAAAATGCCAGTGGCTTGTGTCCCAATGATGTCTACTGTGTTAGAACTGCTGTCATGAGTGTCCCTTTACAGTGTGAGAACAGGTAGAACTCGCGTTCATAATCTGGGTTCGCGAGTACTGGCGCACTCGATATGAGTTCCTTGAGTGAGGTGAATGCGTCACACACTTCTGCATCCCACTGAATCTCTGTATTTTCTTTCTGCGCTTCTTTTAGTGCTTGAAGCAAAGGGCATGTGTATGCTGCATAATCTAAAATTCATGCACGGCAATAGTTGCACATCCCTAGGAATTTTTGCATGTCTTTCACTGTTTGTGGTCCCCCTACAGCCGAAATGGCTGCCACTCTGTCTGGAATTATTTTCTTGCCCTCTTTTGAGATCAATTGCCCTAGGTACAGTATTTCACGTTGACAGTATTGCAACATTTCTTTGTCAACTTTGTACCCCTTTTGGGCTAATAATGTCAAAAGGGCAATGGAGTCTTTTCTACATTCTTCCTCGTTTTTGCTGCAGATCAACAAATCATCCACGCACTGTATTATCGTGCTGTCTGCTGTCATGTTCCCAAGATCTTCATGCAATATTTTGTTGAATATGCTGGGACTTTTGCAATAACCCTGGGGCAATCTACAGTGTTCATACCTCCTTCCCCCTAGGGTGAATGCCGTCCGGTATCTGCATTCTTCTGCGAGGGTATTGAAAAAAATGCATTTTTCAAATCCACCACTGTGAAGTGGGACGCATCTTTTGGGATGCTGCATAGAATAGATTCAGGGTTTGGGACCAAAGGGAATTCTTTCTGAATGACGTCATTTAGTGGGCGTCGGTCCTGGATCATCCTCCAGGCCCCTCCTTTTGCTTTTTTGATTGGGTAAATACATGTGTTGCACGGGGAGTTTGAGGGTACTATTATCCCCTGTGGGAGTAAGGCATTTATTGTTTCTTTTATTCCTTCCTGCGCTTCCCGGGACAGGGGGTATTGTTTTACCCGGGACAGAATTGCTCCAGGCTTAAGGTTGATCTTCACTGGTGTGACTCCGTGTAGCAGTCCTACGTCATGTGGACCTGTTGTCCACAACTGCCAGGGCACCGACTGCATGTCATCATTAAAGAACGAGGGTGGGGCCCCCACTACCGCCATTTGCTGTACTGGAAAATGTCTCTGCTGTATCATTATTTCACAAGGGATGGCAATTTCCATAATGATTTCTCTATCACTCTCTGAGTCTGTGAATAGTTCCTCGTCTGATAAATCTTGGAGTGCAATGTCGGCGTTTATGCATAATACTGTACTCCACTCACAGCCGTGTATGTCCATTGCAATTACAGCTATTCTTTTGGCTGCGATTTGTACTGCATGTATGTCTAGTGACATCACTGTCCCTGGCATTATCTCGGGCGGGCTATTGGACGGAAAACAAATTCTGCTGGCACTCTCCACTCCAGTTTTCTCAACTCTGGGACCACCCGAGCCAATGTTTTTAACCCATGGAGGAACATGTCTGGGTTCGCTGGTATGGCGCGCACCTCGAGCACGTGGCTCGTTAATATATCACTAACATCACTCGCATTGGGCACATTCCTCGGGTGGCGCATACGACTCCTCCTCTTTTGGTGAACGAAATAGTCATATTGAGCTTGCTTAGTAGATCCCTCCCCAATTGGTTAACAGGGGATTCCTCATAGTACAATAGGGGTGGCCTCACTGTTTTTCCCCCTATTGTCACATCCAAATCTTCTGTGTAAGGAGCTTCGACCACCGCCCCAGAGAACCCCAGCGTCTCCAATTTACGATTAGATAGCGGAAACCGGCCTTCACGTAAACATGACTTCTCAGCTCCTGAATCTACCATAAAGATGAATTGTTTATTTCCTATCTCTGCCCCTATCAATGGTTCCTCTCTTGCATTGATGGTTGTCGATAGGATTGGACATGCGAGTGCTCTCTGTGGGCTGTCCTATGCCGGATGCCTAGTTGTACCCCCCTGGCTGAAAACATTACCTGAAACCACCGCTACTCCTCCATATGGGGCAGGCGCGCCGTTTGATGTTGTGGTGAAGGGGTTGTTTTGTGTGTAGGGAAGGTGCTCGCTACTTTGTGGGTGTTGGTGAATGTTGTGTGGTCGTTCCATGTATTGCTCTTGCCCCCTTTGGTCTTGCTGTTCTCTAACCCCGTCCCGGGGCAATCCGTATGGGCTTCCCGGATGGAGGTGCCCGTAATATTGGTCATCTTGGTAAACTGGGTTGGGTCTGCTTCTACACTCGTGTGAGAAATGTCCCCACCTCCCGCAATTCCAACAGTTTCCTTGTCCCACTCTGGGTCCCGGCCCCCCATTTCCGCCATTACCCCGTATCCCTGTTCACCTCCCCGACGCCCCTGTACCCACCTCTTCTGTTGCTGGGGTGCCACACTTGCCACTGCTGCCCTCCGTAATCCTCCTGTCCATTCCACTGTCTTTGCCCGTTGTCTGCCCAATTTTCAGCCATCCTCCCCTGTATCGCCACCAGTCCCTCTTCCTCCTCTGTGTCTCTATCATGTGGGAGTGCTGCTACAGCTGCAGCGACTTTCACTAGTTTTGTTTGTACTAGCTTGGCCTCATCTGCCAGGCTTTTTTGTGCCACCTCCTTCTCCCTCTCTTTGATTCTTTTGCAGTGGTGCACGATTATGCTCTGTATCTCTGGCCATCCTTTCGCCTCGATCCCTGCTATTTTGTCAAGCACTTTTTGCACTTCTTTTGGGAGCCCCCTCTTTATTATGAAGTAAAATAAGGATGTTGATTGGTCATACGGCGTACCCGTTTCAGCTCTCCACATCTCCTGCACTCTGAAAATGTAATGCATAGCCTCTTCCCCATTGTTCATGGTGCATTGCATCACTGACTGTAAATCTGGCGTGTCTGGGAATGTTTCCCTTAACGCGTCCCAAACGTCTCCACTAAACTTCCTCCTGCTGCCATCCCCAATCTCCCAGCTTCCTGCTCGTCTTCCTCTATGTCACACCATAGCTCTTCTCTCCCATCACCTTCCACACTTCCTCTGGTATTGTTCGCTCCCAGTTCTACTATCTGGGTGGGCTCCTCTTGTATCCTGAATAGTATCTCCCCTTTTTTCCACCCTTCCGCATTTGACTTATCTAAGGCGTGTGATCGGGACAGTCGCTCTGACCTTGTAGTTTCGGGCTCACCTTGTTCACATATACTTTGTATCCTCGACAACTCTTCTCTGGCTATCGAGTGCCTGGCGTCTAAGTCTTCTGTTAACTTGCATATGTTTACTGAAGGAGTACTCACCTGTCTATTTGATCGGGGCCAATCATGGTGGTGGTGCTGTTGGCCGTGCTGTGGGGGTAGGGGTACTGTTGGGCACATATGTGGGATCACTATAACCCTCAGCCGGTGCGGGCTTATTCAAGATTGGGTACAATCGGTTACTTCTACCGATCCCTCTTTCCCCCCGTCCTCCTTACCACCTTCTGCCCTTGCGGATGGGGTAGTAGTGAGGGGCGGGTTGATCGAGAGTGGTGTCTGTTTTCTTTGGTGGGGGTATTTCCTCGAATAATCGCCGTAGGTCTAGTATCTCTCTCCTGTTATGAAAGTGTTTTCCCTTATACTTTAAGTATATACATGTTGCCACCATATCCAAAATTCTCTTATCAATGGACCCTCCGGTATATACAAGTTGCCACCATATCCAAAATGCTCTTATCAAAGGACCCTCCTTGTGGCCAAACCTGTGGGAGTCCTTCCCCTTTTAGCTCCGTCACCCACCGGTCATGTACTTGGTTATTCTGTCTGCATGTCCCGGTAAGCTTCTACAAATGTGCGCTAGAGGTGTCTCCGCCCCCATGGCTGGATCTGTGTTGCTCTATTCTCTTGAGTCAATCCCCTCTATCACTCTATGGGCCTCATTACGACCCAGGCGGTAAGTTACCGCCTGGGTCGCACCTTTACCACCATGGCGTAAACTATGTTTACGCCATGGTGGTTGGCAGACTTACCGCCCCATTCCGAGGTTGGCGGGGCGGTAAGTCCCCAATCCCCATTTACCCTTCCCCATTCCCATTTTTGCCCCATAGGGCATAATGGGAGTGGGGAAGGCGTTAATTACGCCACCGTAAATTACGGTGGCGTAATTAACAACATGGTCCCTTAGCGCCATGGATTTTAACACCTGCTAAAAGCCGGTGTTAAATCCGCCATGGCGCTAAGGGACCTCGGAATCAGGCGGTAAGGGTCGGCGCTGTTTACGCCGCCGTAAACCCCTTACCGCCTGGGTCCTAATGAGGCCCTATGTGTGTAATTGTGTATGTTGGGCTCTGCTTACCGTCAGCTCCTGACGATCAATTTATGTTTTGCTCAAATGGACAACATTTCTTTGTCAAATCTTACCAGGCCACACTTACATTGACCACTTCACCTGGAGATCACTTAAATCAACAATAATTTATACAGACATCAAATTGCAAAAAAACATAAACACACAATGTGCACAACCACAACAGACGTTCATCATACCATAATATATACGCATAGCATCCTTACCCTCCCTGCCTGGCCCTTCGCCTTGCTCTACGGCGATACCCCCTAACCCTCACTCAACTCTTCTCTTTTTTTTTTTTTTTCGGACCTTGTTTTACTTCTAATAGGAAAGAGAATAGAAAGAAAGGCTAGTTCTAACTTATTTTTCCATGTCTCTTTATCTAGACACCCTCAATTTATTTTTCCATGGTTTCAGTTATTCCCAGCACTAGTCGAGATAGCACTACGCGGCGCCGCCTTCTACCCCCTTGCAGAGTTAGGTTCCCGTCCTATTTTCCCTTTTTCACTTTTGTATCCTAATGGCCATATGCAAAGAAAGAGAAAGTATTAGAAATTAGAAGTCCCCTCTATGTTCCCAACTTATTTACCTGTGTCCTCTCAATTAGTTTCCCTTTTAGTATCGCTCGCACTTAATACTCACGTGTCCGTCTTGATCCGAGACTCTCCGGATTTGGTCCGTCCAAGTGGCGCAGCCTCGCACTCAATGGCCCCACTCGGCTCCGGCGAGCGGTACTAAGGGGTTTTTCAAACGGGACCCGTACCCTCTCGCCCTAACTGCGTGCGCACGACTCTGCGTACCGTTTGCCGTAGGTGGGCGGCTCTGTTGAGCGGCCGCGCCATGCGTCTCCTCTGCGACCAGGGCCGTCTCGTGCCAAGGGGACAGTTTAAGAAATTTAAAATAAACAAATCACGTCTATGGGGTCACCACTGAATGTAAGCGTCCCCAGAAACGCACCCCCCTTATTGAGAGGCAATGAAGGACACACCCCAGGAGGGAATGAGACCAAGACCAAGTGCGGGTGAGATCAAAAGGGTTTTTTATCTAAATCAATATAGGGCATGCAAAGGACTCTGCAAACTCTGAGAGCGCTCTGTCTGACAATAGCAAAGACAGGCCTACTTATTTACAGGACAACGTCATGGGTGACACAAGCTATAGGGGGCACATAATCGTGGGGATTGGGTGGTGATGTCTAGGGGGTATACATTGCGGACAGTTGCTCCTTCAGGATTGGTGGACATTGGTGCAGTGCCAGGTGGGGTTGGAAGGTCAGCTGGGCTCATCGGGGTGGAGTGCCGGGCCGGACATGCCTTGTAGTGATGACTGGTAACTAAACTGACATTTGCCCTTGTGGCCACACATTCTCACCCATTTGTTACACTTCATGCTTCCGTTGGCTTATAACTCTTGTAGCACTGACCTTAGATCAATAGGCAGGCAGGAACATTGATATGCAATAGGAAGTGTCCCAATACATTAGTTGTAAAGATACCTTAGGTACAAACAGGCTAGTCCCATGTGCATGGTCAGGGGCATGGGAGGGGTTACTCAATCACCCTGTCTTGGTAGATTCGGTGAGGGATGGTATTACGATCTGTTAGTACAAGGGTGGGCGCCCCCCTTTTGAGGGCCATTAACTTGGGTTCGGCGGAGATACCTCTGGCCCGTGGGGGCCATGTGACTGGTGCCTGGGAGACAGTGGGATTTAGGACCAGGTAGCTCGTAAATCATGGAGTCAGGCTGTGGCTGCCTCTGACATGGGGGAGGCGGATGCTTGAAATGGGTCCAGCAGGGTCGGGAGGGGAGGCGAGGCTGTGCTGTTCGAACACCAGCTATCTCTGGAGGGCCTGGGCAGGAGGAGGGGGAGATGGCCTTGCAGCTCTGTGCGCGGCATCCTGCACAAAGCAGTGTACTGTCCCTCGGGTGAGGGGCGAATAACAACACGTTGGGGTCTATAAGATGATTTGTATGCATTTGCATTAGAAGGGATACTAAGTGGGGGCCATACCTTTTAGCACAACAATTCACATCTATAGTTGACATACGAACATGAGGTAGTGTTAGGCAGGCGTATGTATAAAGAGGGCAACGTATGTTATTGCACATTGTCATCAGTTGGCCAGTCTTCGTACATCTTCACATTATAAACAATATCTGTTGCATATTACTCTTTACCCATTCTTCTTCACGTTAGCAGCAAATGTTAGTCAACACGACATATATTACATTAATGGTTTCTACACATTACAAGAGTTCTCGGAGTAAGCAGGGGTGTGGGGCGCCACACAGTCTAATGCTGGGGGCTTGGTTCAGGGTCAGGGCATGCAGGTTTTGGGCTGGTTTCAGTTACTTCCTAATGTTCCCGTTCATGGCTGGGGCAATGATGTACTGCGGAAGGTTAACAGCTACAGTGTTTTATTTTGTTGTTTGTTTGTGTCTGATAGCTCGTGAGAACGGGTTCTCAGCGGATCTGCCATGCGGCGGGGAGTGGGGGAAGTGTGGGCCTCTGTGAGCGTTGTCGAGTGGGGGTCAAGCTGCAGCTTTTAATGTGCATGCTAGCTCTGCCTGGGTTGGATCTAGACGTTTTTAACAAAATGGAGTTGGCTTAGTACAAGATGGCGCCTGTGCTCTGCCACATAACGTGGTGGTTCAGCCTCACGTGTCGGTCTGCAGCCGCCCTGCCGCCTGGGCCCGGGGGCAGGTGGGCTGCCGACGAGTCATGAGTCTTCACCAGGGTGGGAGATGTAGTGGGAGGGGGGTCCTATTGACCTATCCTCCCCCACACAGTGCATCAGTATAGGCAATACTTAAATGAAAACTGAGCAAAATGGCATTTCACAAGGTTTAGAAAGGGGAAGAAAAGGGTAGTTATAAGAAGTAGGTGCACCAACACAGTTCTAGTTGAGAATCAATCTAAAGAAGGCAGTTCTAACAAATGTAGCCAGAGTCAATAGGCCTGTGCCAGAGTCAGTGGTACAGGGCAAGGGCCCAGGAACAAAATGTTCTTGTAGCTGTAGTCAGTTCTTTGGTTAACAATTTTGAAAAGGTGGACGCAGAAGTTGAAAAGACAATGGCCCTCATTACAACACCGGCGGTAACCAATGACGCTATTAGCACCATGGTTGCTGCCGGTATTGTAATGAGTCCGCCAAGGTGCAATGGGAAATTACCACCCCATTCCAAGGTTGGCGGGGCAGTAATTCCCCATGCACCATTGGCCCTTCCCCCATTCGCATTTTTGCCCCATAGGGCTCAATGGGAATGGGGAAGGCGGTAATTATGGTACCGCTAATTGCGGTACCGTAATTACCTTCAAATTCCCTTTGCGGGTCCCTACTTTAACGGCTGGTCTTGACCAGCCGTTAAGGTCGGGAGCCGCAAAGGGACCTCGTAATTAGGCGCTAAGGGGTTAACGGTGCCGCAGCCTTTTACGGCACCGTTAACCCCTTAGCGCCAGGGTCATAATGAGGCCCAATGTTAAGAGAGAGGGGCGGCCAACCCAACAGGTAGGTAAAGGATTTAAAACACCTTTAGTGCTACCTCGAAGAAAGGGCGGCCTGGCGGAACAATGTACGTTTAGAATGAAGAAGTGGCTCCTGCGGTGGCGGTTGGTCCTGGTAGTTCCTGCAGTTCGGGGGATCCAACAGAGGAAGAGAGGCTCTCGTCTTGGAGGAAGGTTCGAGTTACTGCACTACCCAGGGATGAAACCAGCCACAGTGCTGCCCGATGAATAAAAGGTACGCTCCTTTAAATCGCGGTCTGGGTGGACTGGTGCCTGGCTATCCGGCCTCCAAGTACAGGGTAAGGGAGATTCCACCAAGGCAGGTCAGGGAAGGCGATTGGCAAACTGGTTGGCCCCACCAGCTCAAGGGAAGAAGGCTCTTGCAGATGAAGATCTTCTCTCGTCGTGTCGAGAAAAGTGGTGAGACGCTGCAGCAGGGCTTCACCGGTGGTTCAGTCATTGCAGATGTCTTTGGCTTCTCTCCTCTTCGGCTTCTTAGTTCCAGTGGCGACGTCTTGCTCTTCCAGTCCTCAGGACCCTGCTTTTATGCAAAAAGATCCCCATTCAGACAACGTAGCTGTCACTCACACAGTGGAGTGGTCATCTTGGCGGGGGACCCTCCAGCCTATCAGGATAGAGTGCAACATGGGTTGCTGAGGCAACCCTGTCCAGGGGTCCTACTCCCCCTCCCACACAATGGACCCACCCCAGACTCAGTGGCGCTGAAAGGAGGGCTTCTTGACAGAATCCCGCAAAAAGGACGAACAAAAGATCCCGACCTGGGTTAGGAGTTTAGAGAAAGACACGAGAAAGAAGTTATATTAAAGTTCTGGCAAATAAAACCCACCGGAGTCAAGTTAATATTAAAATGCACCGGTGGCATGTTAGAAGCTGTCAGAAAAAGTGGTAGCCTCGAACAATGGGGAAATCCCATAGGGAAATATTCACGGTTGAATATTTATGGTAGTAACCACTGCCAGCAGCCACAAACTTTTGCGAGAGGGACTGTACGGTACCCTCTCGAAAATGAACATGGGGGAAAAACTATTGACCCCTTCCAGTACATGGCTATCAAGCAAAAAAAGTGGACCAGTAGATCGGGATGACACTAACTAAATTCAGTATATATCAAATTTTATTCAATAAACTCATAACAAGAAAAATCAATCTTTGCATCGTAAAATCCAGTAAAAAACAATCAATTCATTCCTTCAATCACAACCACATACAAAACTCCTTCAAACATTCAAATGTAAAACACCAGAGTGGTTACTACACCAATAGGCATTCATAATATTGCTACACCAATTATTTTCAGTTATCATGTGTCGTTGTCTATCCGGTAATTTATTTGACCAGGTGATTCACACAGAAAAGCGTCAATACGTGTTTCGGTCAGAGACCTTCTTCAGGACGTAGGGCATGGAGCAATTACTCCGCCCTGTTCTCAACGTATATTGGCCAGTAGTAAGTCTAAAAAAGATAAAAACCATAGTGTCATTCCTATTTCTTAAAACAGGTGACTGATAATGTCACAAATGTGCTATAATTCAATAAACACACAAGCCCCTACTCACCCCCAAGTTCCAACTCAAGGGATGATGAACGGGACAGATGAAATTAATCCTCCACTTGAATCAATGTATATGTTGAACCTATGGAACCAACAGAAAGACCTCTCAGCATTCTGAAGAAACCCTGAATACTCAGTGTGCATTCCTATGACCAAGATAAATAAAAACAATCAGATCACTTACAAGCACCTATGGTGCAAAGTGGATATCTTCAGGAGGCTGGGACTACCGATGGATCACCCTAGGGCCAGCGTAGTGCTTACAAGATCTTCCTAGTGTGTATCGATCAATGACCATTCACGAGGCTACAGAGAAAGCAGATAATAGCAACTCCTAAGTGGAGGATCTCTCATCTCATATACCTGTTCTAGATATAACGGCTATATAACATGCTGGATAATGGGGGTGGGAAAGACCACAACCTCTAGAACCGTGTATCCACTGACATGCAAATACAAAGATATAAAATGGTATAAAATGGTGCTAAATGCGGTAGTAAGGATTATCTCACTCTTGCCCACTCATTTAGAAGGGAACACCCGTTGTGAGCGCACAACATGTATGGCAATAGTTTTGCCAAGGGCAACGTCCACATGATGCCCGTAACGCTGTCATACCATACTGCCGGACAGTGCCTATTATCAATAAATGAACACTCCTCTACACACCCGTGGCACAGCGTTCGCCTCGTGTAACAAAAGCAAATGTTAGTGGCACTGTCAAAGCATGCAGCCAGACAATGCCTACCATTGCAATGTGAAATGCTCCTCAAAACACCCGTGGCGCAGCGTTCGCCTCGTGTACTATAAAAAGTTAAATCCAGATCATGGCGCGCGTCTGCACCTCCGTGCCCTGCTCAATCAGTATGTGTAGTTTACCATAACTCTTAGCATGAGGCTCCCTTCGTGGAAAATACAATCGCCGGCACCTCCGTGGCTCGCTCGGCTCCGATCCCACACACATCAGTTATTAGTGCAGACTCAACATAAACAAAGGACTATGTTTATAGGGTGTTAAACACCAAAGTAGGACTACCCAACTTAGGCATAGACACAAACAAGGGACATGGTATCAAAAGACCTTTCTGTGCATGGTTACTTAAAGGCACGGCGTAAATCCACCCGTGCGTGGCTCATAAAATGTGCCATCTGCCGGAGGGCTGAACAGGAAATAGGGCATAACTAATCATGCAGTCATGTTCCTAAAATAATGATACATTTACGTGTTATCGCTTATGTCTAAGGAAGCGCAAGCAACTGCGCAAATCCAATAATATATGTAAACAGACCAAGATGGACACCCATGCCACAACTATCCAAAACGAGTCACATGCATGTATGAACATGAAAATTACACGTATTGTCTCCCTAAAATAAGGGGCTCTGTCTAGAGTAGAGGTTCCACTTAACAAACCCAAAGAGTGTGTATATGAGGGATAGACATATATACCAAAAGCTTGTAAGATGCTGGTCGCATACATCTTGGGTGTGAAGAATACTCATGTTTACTCCCTGATTTAAGGAACTGGGTCAATGGACCAATATAACCATTCAGACAAATATATCAGCATTATACTTGTTTTACGTACAGAATCAATCCCAACGGATTCTAAAGCCGAAGGTTCTACTCGTTGTTGCTAAAAAAAAATGTTTTCAAATTGGGAAGAACAGAACCCATCAACAAACAGACCCATTTGTAAATGTAAACTATTTTATAATAAAAGTGGATGACATCTTGAGACTCAAATTAACATATATCAAGTACAGGCATATAGATGGAAACATATTTAAATGGAAACAAGCTTGGCCACACATGTTTACAAAATATGGACATTCGATTATAAGTGTATTATAGTTCTTAACCACCTAGGGCCTCATTACGAGTCGGGCGGTACAGGGTTAACGGCACCGGTAAAGGTGCCGGTGCCGTGAACCCCGTACCGCCCGATTCCGAGTTCCCCTCGCGGGACCCGCTCTACACGTCTGGTGAGCAGGTCCTGCGAGGGGAAGAGGGAGCAAACAACAGGCCATCTCGTAATGGCCCGTTGTTTGCTCCCTCTCCCATTCCCATTCAGCCCTATGGGGGCTGAAATGGGGATGGACCGGGTCCCGGTCCTCGGAGGGAAGAATTACCGGGCCTTCCGACCTCGGAATGGCCCGGTAAATCCTCATTCCGAGGACCCGGACGCGATTTCGGCGGGCAGCCATGCCGCCAGTGACGGCATGGCTACCGCCAAACTCGTAATGAGGCCCATAGTATCCATAATATTGTATCAGTCTACGTTCTGAGCAATCGTCTCATATTACAGATCAGTTTTTTGTGACCAAATTATTCCATTCTACTGAAACATTCAGTCCCTTCCGGACTGTATTTAGAGTATGAATCCACTTTTGCTCAATACGGTGTAGTGTTATACCAATATCGCCCCCTCTCATGTTGTTCTTAATGTGTTGGAGTATGAACCACCTCAGGTCTGTATCCTTGTGTTGCATTTTGACAAAGTGCTCAACTTCCGGTGTATCCGCCACTTTGTTTCTTATACAGCTCCTATGTTCTGATATGAGCTGTCTAACTTCCCGTATGGTCTTACCAACATATAGAAGTTGACAGGGACAGCTGATCATGTAAATAACATTTTTTGTCAGGCAGTTTGTATGGCAGTTCATCTTCCAGACTCTTTGACCATAATGAAATTCTTGTTTGGTTTCGGTTAAAGGCCACGCGACACATTTGCCGCATTTATAGTGTCCAAACTTTTGAGGGAGGGACTGTACGGTACCCTCTCGAAAATGAACATAAAGGAAAAACTATTAACCCTTCCAGTACCTCCATAGTAAAATGGGTTGTACTGGTTTAGTTCATAGGATTTGACTAGTAAAGTCAATGGGGACTTTACAGGCCCTGGGTGACAGTAGTCAGTCCCAGGGTATGGAGTCTATGTTTGGGGGTCGCTTCGATACCCCTGTGTCACTGCACGGAGGGTGCTGTGTAACACATGTGCATAAAGATGGTTCCTATGGGGTTGAGAGAGATCCCATAGGCATTAAACACAAAATTAGCCTAGAACACACATAGCAAAAATACCTAAGAGTGGAAAAAAGTCTCAGGGCCTCATTACATGGTAGGCAGTAGACCATGGTGCTATTAGCACCATGGTTGCTGCCGGTACCATACCGGTACCACCATGGAGAAAAGGGAATTACCACCCTATTCCAAGGTTGGCGGGGCAGTAATTCCCCCTTTCTCCATGGCCCTTCCCCATTCCCATTTTTGCCCCATAGGGCTCAATGGGAATGGGGAAGTGGCTAATTACGGTACCGCAAATTGCGGTACCCTAATTAGCACCAAGGTCCCTTTGCGGGTCCAAACTTTAACAGCTGGTCTACACCAGCCGCTAAAATCGGGTCCCGCAAAGGGACCTCGTAGTCAGGCAAGGTACCGGTAAACCCTTACCGGTACCGTTAAACCCTTACTGCCTACCATGGGCCTCATTACAACTCAGGCGGTAAGGGGTTTACGGCGGCGTAAACAGCGCCGACCCTTACCGCCTGAGTACGAGGTCCCTTAGCGCCATGGAGGTTTTAACACCTGCAGGTGTTAAAATCCATGGCGCTAAGGGACCATGGAGTTAATTACTCCACCGTAATTTACGGTGGCGTAATTAACGCCTTCCCCACTCCCATTATGCCCTATGGGGCAAAATGGGAATGGGGAAGGGAAAATGGGAAAATGGGGATTTACCGCCCCGCCAAGGTTGGAATGAGGCAGTAAATCCGCCAACCACCATGGCGTAAACATAGTTTACGCCATGGTGGTAAAGTCACGGCCCAGGCGGTAACTTACCGCCTGGGTCGTAATGAGGCCCCATGTAATGAGGCCCTCACTCTTAGCAGGTAAAAACAAACAAACCCTTCAAATCCAGCAAAGCTGCTGGGGGACTCTATAGGTAAGTGAAATTAGCCATAGAATGAGAATTTTCCCTAACAGCTTTCTCCCGCTACACCAGATTTCCTGGACGATCATCCTTATGGTCGTATCGATTGGTCAAGGAGTTTGTCAAAGGACTATTTCGCTCTTTCCCGCCGGTGAAGGCTCCGGCCCCGGCGTGGGAGCTCAATGTGGTGCTTACTAGGCTCATGGGCTCTCCATTCGAGCCTATGCATTCGGCGCCACTAACATTTTTGTTGTGGAAAACAGCTTTTCTTGTGGCCATCACCTCCGCACGGCGAGTGGGAGAGATCAAGGCCCTCTCTTGTAAACCACCCTATTTGACATTCCACGAGACCAGGGTAGTGCTGCGGATGCATCCCTCCTTCATGCCCAAGGTGCCATCGGACTTTCATCTAAACGAGCCCTTGGTGTTACCTGTATTCTTCTGAGGCTGAGAGGACTTTGCACTCGATGGATGTGGCTAGAGTGCTGAAGTTCTATGTGGACCGCACAAAGAGTTTCCAGAAGAAGTCGCAACTTTTTGTGAACTTTGGCCATGTGAACTATGGGAAGGCCCTCTCCAAGGCTTCCATTTCCAGGTGGCTTTCCGGCTCCATCATACACTGTCACCAGTTGGCAAACCGACCGTTGCCTGGCCGTCCGAGAGCCCATTCGACCAGAGCGATCGCTGCAACTATGGTGTTCCTATCTGGTGTGCCCCTGCTTGACATCTGCAGGGCTGCTACGTGGAGGTCGACGCACACCTTCACAAAGTCCTACTGCATCGACAGGGATTCCAGGGAGGAGTCCAGAGTCGGCCAAGCAGTGCTGCGCAACCTGATCGCCTGAAGGTGAGCCTGGTGAGGAGGTATGAGATGCTTAATGTTGAGCCTTGCCATCTCTCGTGGTTGTGCATGTGTGTACTGCTATGTATTCTTTATTCATGAGCATGTGAATCCATGCCAGACCACATGCTGGAGAAGTAACAAGTTACTTACCTGTAACTGTTGTTCTCCAGCATGGGTCTAGCACGGATTCACATGCAAACCCTCCTGCCTGCCCTCGTGCGGCTCTTCTCTTGGTCCTACTCCCACTTTTACGTGCTACCAACTCTGAAGATGGCTGCCAGAGGAGGGGCAAACTAGGCAAACATTAATTTGACAGCTACGCACCAATACGACAGTCCAAATCCGGTGAACTCTAGATGGCAAATTCTCCTCCCCTATCTCCACCTTTTAGAGGACGGAAACAAGGATGGATTTTGGAATCCGCATTATTTAACTTTAATTTCTGGCATGAACTCTTATTTCTGATTGTCCTAAACTAGGCCAGCAGATCATACCATGGCTATCTTATGCGGATGCCCTCGTTTTTTACCCAAGAGGCCTGCAAAATCTCTTCACTGCCTTAGGAAATTATCATTGACATCATTTCCTACCAGTTAATCTAGAAAAAACTAAGGTTTTGTACTGTGGCTGCAAGAGACAAAATGAAAAGTGCTCCTTCAAATGGTCCCTGCACGGAACAGTAGTCAATGAATATCGCTACTTGGGTTTAAACATGAATAACCATAGCTCTGACCTTAACTATCTTACGGAGCTTAAGAGAAAATTGCTAATGTTGGTCGCACGAACTCACATTATCTACGCTAAGTACGGAAAATTCTCTAGTTTAGCATTATTAAAATTCTATAATCAGAAAGTAGAGCCCACAATCCTGTATGGTGCCAAGAAAAAAGCTTGGAGACCGGAAGCATCGGCTCAGACTAGAAGGGATGTTTTGGAAGCGTGCTCTCCCTTTACCACTAACTCAACCTATGTGTATAATTAGACACAAATTAGGTCTACTGTCTGGAAACTACGTTGCCTAGGTAGAAAATGTTTATCTCCCAAACCAGGATCCTTTTTACATATTTTGTCAGCCCATGTAATGTCCTCCAAACATTGCTTCATAAAAACATGGAGACGCCAAACTATGGCATCATGGCAACAGCAGACATCTCGTCAAACCTGACACGTGCCCATCAACATCTTTGGCAGTAGGACTGGATTCACACTCACCAATTATGCACGACACACATTTTATGTGTACCTGAGTCATATCTAGACAAGTTTCCATCACCGGCTTACAGAAATGCGTTTTTACAATTTCGATTCAATCTATGGCCAACAAAAGATGTTTTGGGTAACCGAAAATGTATACCCAAGTCTGATAATGTGTGTAGATTCTGTCGAAAAACAGACCAACCTGCAACATTAAAGCATCTATGTGTCCTAGGCTAGCAGACAAGCAAACCCTGTATTTGAAACTGCACTTCAAAGATCTTAGGATTGTAACACCTGAAATACTGCGGCATGAATTGCAGTTGTTACATTTCTTTTATCAATAAATATAGCATAACGTATTGAACCTAGCCAGTAACTTGCATATTCAGAATCTTGACGGTTATTATTAGAAATAATTGTTATCTTAAGTTTACCATTTTATCACGTGTACTACTTCATTTAATGCAAGTGTTTTATGTAAAGTATTTTGTATCGTTTTTTTAAATGTACTTTGTATCACTCTGAAATGTCTATTATAACAGCATGAATTGAAAGGGTGTTATTCCTTTTTAATTTCAACTATAACAATAGGAAAAATATGTAGTACACAGAGCAGGGTCAGGCCTCGGAAAATCCAGCCCATCCATGAAATCTGTTTATAATAAAGATACTGCAGTGTCCGTGAAGCCTCAAGGTGGCTGCACTCTCCACAAATTCCACACGTGCTACCTAGGGTTGATCATTAGATATGTATTTATGGACAGTTTTATGCATTATTTTAAAATTCACTTTAAACACCTCAAATACTTGACATAAAAAACGTCCAACCGCAGTATCAAGAGTGATTAGGGAGAGAAAGGAGCTCATTTCCTAAAGCACATGCTGGACTCAAGGGCTGTCGTAGAGGAATGTTTATGAAAGTGAAAGCTCATCTTGAAAGTGTGCATCACAGCAAAAGAAGCAGCAGCCATTGAGATGACAAGAAACCAGTAACCAGGGCAAGGTGGGACTGAAAAGAAAATGATCAAGCACGTAGCGATGTTGTAAACTGGTCTAGTGGCTTTATTTTCTCCATACGCTTGCAGAAGAAATCGGAACACACAGGTTCATTGCGTACATGGGGAGGACGCATTAGAAGGTGCTGAGGGTCAAGGGATGTGGTCAGAGTGGTCTGTGAATGTGAGAAAGTGTTTCTATGAGGTATTGAGGGGCTGCTTATTATTGGTAATCTTACACATCTGTTCATCAACCACAGCTGTTCCTGAAATCGTGGCTTGGAGAGACTATTTATCCACTGTACATTAGCCCCAACAGATTGCTGTGGCAAAGTGCAATGCATCGGTGCATGGAGGAGAAAGGAGCATTTCACTGTTCCAAGAAAGGGGGCTGCAATGTAATTCTATGGGAGTTGTCGCTGTGAGAATGGAGTGTGCATTTTATCAATGGGGCAGAGCCCAAGATTAATCATTGGACTGACCGAGCCTGAGCCACCTCAACAGAATGCTGGACCCCAGAATCAAGGAAAGTCCATCTAGACAGCCAGGAACCGCAGTGTTGCTATTTGAGGTAGACGCGAGGAGCTGAAACACTGAAGAGCCACTGATTTGAAGATTGCCGGTTGCGAGCGGTGACTGTCCCCTTGCAGTGCAGGAGTGCCCAGAAGCCCTCCCTCTTGTCCACACAACTGAGACCCAGGAACAGTGAGATCTGCAGAGCTGCACAGGAACAGAAGGCATCTGCTGCACTTTTCCTCAATTCAAAGATACTGTACAAAGTCTGAGATAACTTACCTCTCATTGTAGAGTGTTAGGGAGAATTCTCTGTTTAGGCTGAATTTCCTAACCTAGTGAGTCCCCCAGCAGCTTTGCTGGATTTCTGGAGTTTGTTTTTTTCATCCTGCTAAGAGTGAGACTCTTTTTCTCCCACTCTTGGACATGATTTGTGGTATTTCTTTGAATGTTAATGTGTTCTATGGGCTATGGGGTCTTTTACTCTGTAGGGTCTCACGTGTTTTGCTATGTGTGTTACACAGCACCCTCTGTGCCGTAACACTGGGGTGTCCTAGGTGACCCCCACCATAGACTCCATACCCTGGGACTGACTACTGTCTCCCAGGGCACGTAAAGTCACCATTGGCTTTACTAGACCTAAATTTACTAACAGAACCAGTACAAACCATCCTATTGTGGACGTACTAGTAGGGGTAATTTGATTACCCCTGGGTCTGTTATTCGAGGGGGCACTGACCCGTCCCCCCTCGTTGAGTTTTGGCTGGTGGCAGTGGATACTTTTTATATTCGACCGCAAATATATTCCTATGGGATTTTCCCATTGTTCGAGGCTAATACTTTTTTCACATTAATTAAAATAAATTCACCGGTTGGTATTTTCTGCCAGAACTCGGTTTTTAAAATGGCGTATGTGTTCGCCTCTGTAACTCCAAACCAAAGGTTGAGCCCTTTGTTCCACTTTTGGCAGGCTTCTGCACAGAAGCCCTCCAGAGTGGTGCCATTCTGTCTGGGTACAACAGGGGGTGTGGGAGGGGGTTTAGGCACCCTGGACTGAGTTGCCTTGCCAACTCAAGTCGCACTCTGGTGTGATTGGCCCAAGTGATGAGCCGCCCCGCTCACCACTTAGCATGTTTGATTGACAGCTAGGCTGAATGAATGGGGGTTTTCTGCATAAAAGCAGGGCTTTGGGGACTGGAACTTCAGAAGTCGCCACAGGACCTAAAGAATCCAACGAGGGTAAAGCTGAGCCGACCAGCCACGACGACACCTCCGGTGGAGCCCTGCTGAACCGACTCACCACTTCCCAACGACAGAGGAGATCTCCCTGCTGGAGAGTCTTCTTCCCTTTGACTGGTGGAAACAACCAGTCCCTTGCCTTTTCTTCGCTTCCAGGACGTCTAGTGGGCGAATTGCCCGTGCTGAGCACCCCAGCAACCGGATAGCCACTAACCACTGTACCGCGACCAAAAGGTGGTGCCTTGTGACTGAGCACTCCTTGGCTGGTCTCTTCCCTGGTGATGCAACGATCTCCAACTTTCCTCTACGACGAGATAATCTCTTCTTCTGGCAAAGCCCCAACTTGCATCCACCACCAGGAACAACTGCCCCCGCTGGAGCTGTCTCTTCACTCTCAAGGTACTTTGTCCGCCTGGCTTCCCTTGTGACGGTTAGCGTGAGGTGTCTTATATCCTTACCTTTCCACTGGGTCGCCTCCAGACCTTCTTATCTTTTGTTCTAAAACTGGTCCAACCTTTCTGTGACATTTTGCTACAAAGACTTGAAGTGCATTTCCACTGTGATACTTTTGGGACATACCGCCGAGTGGGCCTGGCCTCTGAACTTTGTGATCTACAGTAGACCCTGCCTTGCTTGCCTTGCATTTGCTTCGTAAAAGTGTTGGTACTGAGTTTGTTTCATACCCTGCCTTTTTCTCTCCCTCTCTAATGAATACTAGAGTGCCATCTAGGTTAAGCACTCACCTCTGTCTGCAAATAAGTGGTGTCTTTGAACCTAGACATGTCGAAATATTGTGCTGGGATTGATATATACTCATAGTAACTGTGATTGAAGTTGTTTGCCATATTAGTGCCAGTGTATTTTCCATAGATGTGTTTTTAAATAAATAATTATATATCTTTACACCCAAGCTCTGATCCGTGTCTGCTTGTCCTATTGTGTAAATTGCCCTATCTTGTATACTCCATATACTGCCTAACTCATCTTGAGAGAAGTCTGACTGCTCAGCCACAGCTACCAGGTAAATCTGGGTGGTGCAGACTGCTACCAATTGGGTTTACTGCCAAACACCTGTAGTCCTAAATCTTTTGCAGTGGTCCCAGAGGGAACTGCACAGGTTTCTGCCTAACATAGAGTTGCTTGCATCTTCTACTACTCACAAGCCTAACCGCTTGTGGCCCGACATTTGATTCTTCTTTTCTTCAAAGACTTCTAAAACACTGTGGGCCTCATCATGAGTTGGGCGATAACGCCGGTGCTATTACCGCCGGCGCTATTAGCCCTACCGCCAACGTGTTTGGCAGAACGGTTAGTGCCCATTCCCCATTGGGCCTATTCAGGAATTCCTCATTCTGCATTGGGCCCAATTTCCCGCCGGCGGTAATAGTGCCGAAAATCGGAAAATTTGCTGTGGATTTCCCCCCAGCTCAGAGCTGGGGGGAAATCCGCCAAGGCCATGATCTGGCGACCCTTAGATGCGGTGGTAATAGCGCTACCACCGCATTTAAGGGTTACCGCCAAACTCGTGATGAGGCCCAGTGCAAAGACTTTTTTACTTACCTACCAGAGAAGTGCTTCATCCTAAATAAGATTTTTGCCCATTGATTTTGTCCTCGCCTGTTATACTGAATGACTCTGCTGTGGGGATACACACATATTTGCCTGCTTAAGAATAATTGTGGTCTCTTGTTGTTCTAATAATCTTTTCCTTTTACCAATTTATAACAGCATCCTAAATGCAAGCAGTAAGATATTAATGTCCCCAGCACCCTAGCTATTGAAGTCACCTGAGGGTGTAGGTTGTGTCTGTGGGCCATCCCAAAGGGGTATCTACTGATTTTGAAACTTAGAGTTACAGTATGGAGGTGTACTTGTGTGTTACTATTATATTGCTTCCTTCTGAAGAAGGCTTATTCTAACTGACTGATAAATTAATAATTGTTTATTCAAGAAACCTTGAGTGTAAGATTTTATTTAAATACTTGTCACTGTGAATCTCTGTGTAACTCCCCTACAGCTCACATTGACCCCTCTTGAGATAAGCCTGGCTGCTCAACACGCTACCAAAACTGTGTAGTACAAGCTTATACCAAAGGTTATGATATGATATGACATGATATGGCATTTATAACGCCCATACACAAGTGTTTGAGGGCGCGAGGGTTGGGTTCCCTATACCTGTAGTCAGAGTTGTTTGTAGTGTTCCCAGAGGGAACTGCATACAAACTTTACCTAACACTGGTGGCAGTCGGTGAGGATATATTGTAGAGTTGTTACACTAAGAATTTACTTTTTCTCAACTAAAAACCTTCACACGGCTAAGCTCCATTAGAGTTGTAACATGCCAGATATGGATAACTTCAGACAGGAAGCCCTGATGATTTTAACAGTAGAGCAACGGAAAGAAATGTGTAAAGTCTGGAATCTCCCTGTTAAAGGAAAGAAAAATGAACTAACTGCAAGACATTTGAATAATCAAAGTTTGGGTACTAGGCCTGTCAGACCTACTATCCCAGGAAATGTGGAAAATGATCATGAGGATGGCAATTCAGAGTCTAACTCTAATATTGTTGAAGAGTCTCAGAACGAGAGCCCCTCTATACCTCAACAGGCGCGTATGCCTCAACCTTTAGCCGCAAGGACCCCACAAGGTCCATCATTGAGTCCAGAAAGTGGGCCTCATTACACGGTAGGCGCTAAGGGATTAACAGCACCGGTAAGTGCACTGGTGCCGGTAATCCCTTAGCGCCCTACTACGAGGTCCCTTAGCGGGTCCCTTCCTTAACACCTGGTTTTACCAGACGTTAAGGAAGGGACCCGTTGAGGGACTTCAGAGCTACGTTATTAGCTCCTTCCCTATGGGGGCTCAAATGGGAATGGGGAATGGTTCCCGGAATGGGGACTTACCGGGTCCTCCAAGGTCGGAATGACCTGGTAAGTCCCTATTCCGGGAACACGGACCCGGAATGCGGTAAGGGGGTTGCTATGGCGCTAATAGTGCCATGTTTACCTCCTACCGTGTAATGAGGCCCAGTGTGTCCCTTGAGAAAACGAGACGAGTTAGAATTCAAAAGATTACAAATCCAAGCAAAAATCAAGCAGCAGGACAATGTGAAATGGAAATGCAACATGCTCTTCAAATGAAGAAATTGTCACTTGAAAATGTTTCTATCCCAGAGTCTTCTATGTCTTCCAGTCCAAAGAGACCTTGCATGCCTAAAGAAGCAGTGACTTTGTATGATGTGAAACTTGATAATTTGGATTGGTTGATGCTTTTGAATATAACTATGGGATTCAGAGTTTCAACAGGGAATCGGTTGATTTCTAGGCTTTTGTCTAAGCTCCCACAGGTTGCAACTAATGCTGCAATGGAGGTGGGGGAATTTGAAAGATTGGAGTATGAAAATGTGAAGCTAGCTTTGATAGCTAGATTTGGGAAACTCCTTCCTAGTACCTTAAGCGGTTTAGGACCCTCAAAAAGAATGATGGTACCCCATGGGCTACCTGGGTGTGTGAATGTTTCAAAAACCTAGATGGTTGGGTTAAGCTTTACAGAGTGAACTCTTTTGAAGGAATGAGAAATCTGTTTTTGTTGTAGTCTATTTTTGATGCCTGCTCTCCTGAGCTGAGACAGCACTTGGCTGATTCAAAAGAAATTGATCCCCAGAAGCTAGCAAACGCTGCTGACTTGTGGGTTGCCAACAGAGCTACTCACAAGATTTCTGGGGCCCCTCATAAAAAGGATGAGGGGAAGCAGCACAAGAAAGATGACAAAGAGAATTCTAAAACCTCCCTTCCAAAAGAGGGCCACAAACATAAGAAGGGTAAGCCACATGAGAAACCACTTCAGTCTACTGAAATCTCTGGTGCCAAACCAGAGGGAGGTCAGCAGAAGCCCCCATTTGCCAAACATTTGGAAAATGTTATGCTTGTGGGGCAACTGACCATGTGAAAGGGGATCCCAGATATAAGGGTAAACCTTCAGGAGTCCACACTGCCTCCTTAGCCTTCATCCCTGAGGGAGAAATACATATGGCAAGTGGAAACTTTGACCTATTGACTGAAGACCCGATTGCAGTCTCTGCCGGTGTTTTTTTATTGTCCCTGGGTCTGTGGGAGCAGCAGAATGTAGATGTGTATAACTGTATACCGGATAACACAAAAGAATACTACAAGGACAGTGTACTTGTAAATGGTCAGGAGACCCCTGCCATTAGAGACACTGGGGCCAGCATCACAGTGGTGGATGAAACCTTTTTTAAACATGAGGATGTTGCCAAGGCACCCACAGGCCCCACTAAGCTTGCTGGAGGCCCTATCCAGATGGTCCCAATACTATGATCTCTCATCCAGTGCAACAATATGACTGTTAGAATGCCTGTCAGTATACAAAGTGAGGTGCCTGGGATAGTCCTGCTGGTGAATGACTTAAAAACTCTTGGAGTTGTATCAAGCACCCCCAGGCCTCCCAGTAAAAGGAAGTAGGAGCAGACTATGAAGGCCAGAGAGTTCACTTTAAATGAATCTCAGTGGGTTGTTACAGAAGAACCTACAACATCCAGTCCACAGGAAAAGCCAACTTCTATTTCCAGGAAGAAAGTGACAAAGGGGAAACATAATGTCTCAGGAAACAAGAAAGATAGCACTCCTGTGCATCAAACCAGGACATGCCTGAGGGGACAGTCCAATGTCACACCAGTGTCTACTCCACCAGCTGAGGCTGAGTGTGAGATCCAACCAGAAGAGGTTGAGTCAGCTACTGATGATACAGAGCTGGAAGAAGACCTTCCTCTTGTTGGAGATCTGGATCCTAAACACCATCCTGAGCTACAGTCTTTACTGGCAGAAGGTCGCCCCTGTATGGCAGACTTCAGCAGAGGTCAAACAGCGGGTCCTACTCTTGAAGGACTTCACCAACAGGCAGCTTCCCAGCTGGAACAACAAGGGCCAGGAAAGCACAGGTTGTACTGGGAGGATGGCCTCCACTACAGTGAACCTATTGAGTCAACCCCAGGAGACTATGGAAGACTTGTAGTGCGCCAGGAGGTGAGACCTCAGTTTCTACAGTTAGCCCATGAGATTCCTATGGCTGGTCACTTAAGCTTTAAGAAGACCAAGGAAAGGATTTCTCTTTATTTCTACTGGCCCAAGATGGGATCTGATGTAGATACATTCTGTAGAAGCTGTCGCACATTGTTGGTCCCTTAGATCCTCCAACATATTGAGGCAACCAATTTATCTTGGTTGTGATACACCATGCTACCAGGTATCCTGAAGCCATACCTATGAGGACTGTTACTGCTCAGGGAGTGGCTAAGGCCCTACTTGGTATTTTTACCAGAGTAGATTTTCCTAAGGAGGTTATCTCTGACAGGGGATCCAACTTTATGTCCCACTGCATGCAAGCCTGTGGAGTGACCTACAAGTTCTCAACAGCCTACCATCCTCAAACCAATGGGTTGTTAGAGAGGTTTAATAGAACGATGAAGAGGTGCTTTAGAAGAACCCCTTAGAAGAAAGTGGGACCTTCTACTGCCATGCCTTCTTTTTGCTTATAGAGAAGTCCCTCAGGAAGGGGTTGGATTCAGTCCCTTTTGAGCTTCTCTATGGTTATCTGGTTAGAGGTCCATTGGCCCTAATCAAGAAAGGGTTGTAGAGTGCAGAGTGCTCCTTCCCACAAGCCAGTGACAGTCACTGGGCCTCATTACGAGGTGGGCGGTAAGGGATTACCGGCACCGGTAAGGGCACCGGTGCCGGTAATCCCTTACCGCCCTACTACGAGTTCCCTTTGCGGGTCCTCCCTTAACGCCTGGTTTTTCCAGGCGTTAAGGACAGGTTCCGCAAAGGGGCTCTGGAGCTAATAACGGTACCGCAATTTGCGGTACCGTTATTAGCGCATTCCCATTGAGCCCTATGGGGGCTCAAATGGGAATGGGGAAGGGCCCTGTTGAATGGGGAATTACCGGTCCCGCCAACCTTGGAATGGTCCGGTAATTGCTCCATTCACCAGGGCGGAGTCGGAACGAATTTGGAGGCAGCCATGGCGCTAATAGCGCCATGGCTACCTCCAACCTCGTAATGAGGCCCACTGACTATGTGTTAGGTCTCCAAAGGAGAATGACACACATGATGACACATGATGACAGAAGCTTCAGATAACTTGAAAGCAGGTCAGGCTCTGGTGAAGCATTGGCATGACCAGAGGGCCAACATGGTTGAGTTTACTCAAGACCAGCTAGTTCTAGTTATGTTACCTACAAGGCAGAGGGCATTAAAGGACAAATGGATTAGACCCTTCAAGGTTGTGGGAACATTTGGAGAGTCAATTATGTGGTGGACTTAGGCAATCCTAAGGAGGCCCCGAGGGTCTTTCACACCAGCCGCCTAAAGGCCTATGTCTCTAGATCAAAATTGGGAGCTTTGCTTCTAGCCTCTGCTCAAGAGGAGGAGGAGGAGAGTGAGCCTCTACCTGACCTCCTCAGGTGACAACCTTTAGATGGTAAGGTAGGAGTCAAATCTCTCTTCTGATCTGACACTGGAACAGCAGGAGGAGTGCAGAATTCTTTTAAATCAGTTTGACCCTCTGTTTTCACTTTCACCAGGCTTGAACCCTTGGGGCCAGCTTGAGACTCTCACTGGTGACTGTCTACCTGTTAAAAGCAGAGGTTATAGAATGTCAGACCATATGAGATCCCACATAAAGGAAGAGGTCAACAAGATGCTTGATCTCGGGGTAATAGAGCCCTCTACTAGTCCATGGTCTAGCCCAGTTGTGATGGTACCAAAGGCAGGATCCAAAGAGTTGAGATTCTGTGTGGACTATAGAGCCCTTAATGCAGTCACCGCGACTGATACCCATCCTTTACTTAGGACAGATGAGCTGGTGGACAGATTTGGTGCAGCCAAGTACCTCATTACATTTGACCTAACCTCCGGCTATTGGCAAATAGCTCTGGCAGACCATGCCAAGGAGAAAACTGCATTTTCAACCCCAGGAGTTTATAGTCATGCCTTTTCAACTAAAGAAAGCACCTGCTACATTCCAAAGGATGGTGAATCATGTTCTGAATGGGATGGAGGACTTCTGCATGGCATACCTGGATGTCATTGCAGTGTTCAGCTCTACTTGGAAGGAACATATTGACCACTTAGGATATGTTTTGCAGGCTCTTGAGCAGGCCCATCTGACCATAAAGCCGAGTAAGAGTCAAATTGGTCAGAGTAAAGTGGTCTACCTTGGACATGAGGTAGGAGGAAGTGAAACCAGGCCATTGTCTAGCAAGGTGTACAAGCTGTGCAAAATTGGCCACCCCTACTACTCAAACAAGAGCCTGCAAAACATATCCTAAGTGGTCAATATGTTCCTTCCAAGTAGGGCTGAACACTGCAATGACATCCAAGTAGGTAGAGGGCAGTCATTGGCTGGGGGCAGTATGACCCAGAGACCAGTGATTGGTTGTTACGGGAAAGACAGTTCAGAAATTAAACTGAAACAGATTGTTTTCTTTACCGAGGATTCCCAGCCTGACGACAGGGAATATTCATGAGCGTGTGAATCCATGCCAGATCCATGCTGGAGAACAACAATTACAGGTAACTGTTGGTGGGCATGGCATTGCACTCCACTTCTGACATGGTGGGTTTAGACATTGCTCTGCACAGCTCTGGTTTCTGGTATTCAAAAAGTGTCCAAGTTTTTCTCTCCAGTCTATGGGTAGGGTGAAGCATTACTTTATTTGTTTGGGTCGTGTCTCCGCCCCAGTTCTCCCGCTGCTTGGCTAAATCGTTATTAAGGTCCTATTCATCCACTTCTGGGGACCTACAGTCAGTTGCTGGCTCGCGCCACTGTCTTTGCCCCGACAGTCCGGGACACTTGGGTGCTTGTGGTGGGCGAGGGGGCAGGGGTTGTGGGTGCCAGGAACACCTCCTTCATCCCCTCTATTGGATGGGAAGGTTCTTGTCCATATCCGCTCTCCCCTATGGGTGTTGGGTACCACGTTGCTTGGTACCTCCTAAGGCGGGCACACGCCCCAGATGTGATTCCTGGGGGCTCTCACCTTAGCCGTGTTCACTTGACACTGTTAGGGCCCCATGGGGCAGGTGGGGGCAAGAAGGGGGCACTTCTTCTTCTTCGTACCATCCCTTCTTTCTTTCCTGCACCATAAGGATGGTGTCATCACTTAACGGTGGTTGTGGGTAGGTTCCCCACTAGGCAGACACATGCCCCAGAAAGGACCTACGGGGCCCACACCAGCGCTGTTTATCCCAGAGTGGAGCCGGGGTCCCAGGATCCCTCTGTGTCTTGTCCTGGCTCTCCTTGTGTGTATACCTTCCTTCGTGCACTTACTCCGGGTCTCTCCCTTCGCCCTCCAGTACCTCCTCAGATTTTCCTGCCGCTGGGGTGGGGGGAGGCAGTACTCCCAGGCTCACTCCCACTGGGCTCCGGTGGATGGTTGTTGCAGGTATCCCGCGTGTGTGGCTTCTCTCTGTGAGGCTGTGGGATCCTCGCCTGAGGTCAAGTGGTGGACTCCCCCTGGGCTATGGGTTGTCTCCTCTATCCTTGGCGGGGTGCCATGCTAGGTGCAGGGGGGGTTCTGCATGAGAGGGGGGCCTCCCTTTCCATATGCCCTTGGCGCCTTCTTACGTCCCTTTTCTGAGGCATCCCTAGGCCCCAGGCTAATCTGCTTCTCCACTCTGGTGTTCCCTGCGCTAGCCACTGCTGGCTCCAGGGGGAGTGGGGCTATTGCACCGTGTGTAAGGGCTCCCATATTGGTGGGAGTACTCTTCTCTCTAAATGCCCCTAGTTCTTTTTATTTTATTTTTCCTTATGCCAGATCTGTGCCCACTGTCACTCCTGGCTGCCTCCCTCCTTCTGCGTGGTGTGTCCAGACCCAGTTTGTATTTATTGTCTCAACTTGGCTTTACTTACTTTACTGTTTATACAATGCACTGCCCCCTCCCCCTTCCCTCTGCACTTTTCCCCCTCTTCCCCTCCCGTACACTTGCGCGATCTCAATGCCACCTGCCCTAGTAAGATCGTTGTCTCAGTCTTCCCTCTGTTCCCCCTCCCTTGCCTCATCGCGCCTTGAAACACTTGTGTATAGGCACGTTATAAATGCCTTATATCAATAGTGGCAGCCGCCTGTTTCCAATAATGATTTGCCCCACGGGGCCCCCTTCCTATAGCACTGTGTACCAGTTCCACATGTCCTGGGCTCCACAAAAAATGAGGCGTTTGCTCAAAGATGTTGTCAGGGGCGCGCCCCTGTTCCACAGTGCAGCAGTGGTGCTCCCACAATGCCCGCCCGGACCTGTCCCAGCTATCTTCTAGCTGGCTCTCTTCCTTGTGTTCCCGATATTGTGGGGTGGGCCTCCGCTCCCGCCGTTAGGTTGGACGGAGGGATCTCTCCCCCAGGTGGCCCGGCCGGCCTGGAGACAGATGGGGGGGTGGAGGGGTCGCTCACCTCCGCAACCGCTGCTCTCCTCTGATTCGCCCTTCACAGGGGGTGGGTGGAGAGGGGTCATCTCACCTCCAACCCTGACCCAATCTTCCGCCTTGTACTCAGTGATATGGAGGGAGCCCCTCCCCCAGGCTGAGCGGCTCCCTTAGGCTCGCAGCTGCCCTGGTGACAACTGGGGGAGTCCTCACCTCCCCAACCGCTCTCTCAACTGGTTGCTCACCGTTGGAGAGGGTGGGTGGCGGGTGCGCGAATGTTCGTCTCCCCTCCAGCCCTGGCCTGCTTCTCTGAGCTTCTCTCGGCGGCTTCTCTTCTTTGTGTGCGTCCCCCTCCAACACGTCAGACACATGGAGAGGGACACTTTCGCCTGTGCCAGTTGGGTCCTTACTCGTTTCTCGGCAAGAACAGGCCGATTTCAACCGTTCTTTCACCCAGGGGTGCTGCTGGAGTTCCCCTGCAGCCGGGAGAGGGGGAGGGGAGGTGTGAAGCCTCTGAGACAGGGGGGGTCTCTAGGTGGGGGCTCAGTCCACTTTTTTAGGCCCTGATGCTGGAGAGTTGCGCTGAGGCTGCTCTCATCAGTGCACCCCCTGGTACCTTCTTCTTGATTATATTTAAGGTTAGATTTAAAGTGGGTACAGGGTGTAATGTGTCCATTTGCGCTGACAGAGAAATCATTTAAAGAGCAGGCCAGCTGCATGGCTAGTTTTCAGTGGCTAACCCTTAAATCATAGAACTTTATGAAGTGTATGGTAACCACTTGCACTTGGCGCTTAGCCTCTATTTAGAAGGTCAGTATTATGCCTCAGCACTAGACTTGCACCATTATACCTCTGTACTAGACTTGCACCATTATACCTCTGCACTAGACTTGCACCATTATACCTCTGCACTAGACTTGCACCATTATACCTCTGCACTAGACTTGCACCGTTATACTTCAGCACTAGACTTGCACCATTATACCTCTGCACTAGACTTGCACCGTTATACCTCTGCACTAGACTTGCACCATTATACCTCTGCACTAGACTTGCACCATTATACCTCTGCACTAGACTTGCACCATTATACTTCAGCACTAGACTTGCACCATTATACTTCAGCACTAGACTTGCACCATTATACTTCAGCACTAGACTTGCACCATAATACTTCAGCACTAGACTTGCACCAGTATACCTCAGCACTAGACTTGCACCATTATACCTCTGCACTCGACTTGCACCATTATACCTCTGCACTTGACTTGCACCATTATACCTCAGCACTAGACTTGCACCATTATACCTCAGCACTAGACTTGCACCATTATACCTCAGCATTAGACTTGTGTCAATCTGGAAAAGTGAATACCCTTCATTTGAATGATGGACGTATCTTGATGGCCGAAGGCCAACCGTCTTATGCACAGAATTATAGAAATACAGACTGCTATGCTTGACGAACAAGCGGCCATTTTAAACGTAGCCAGAATCGCCATTTTGCTTGTTAACCATTGCTCATTGCTTTCTGTCTAAAACTGCTTTGTAGCTTGCAATTCTTGCAAATTCTGCTTACTCTGCTCAACTGTTAATATTGTTGTCTGAAGATGAAAGGGCAAGGTCGTGGGACTGAGGAGTTCGTTGAAACTCCGCATGAGTAGCCCAGAAAGGAATGCCCACGCTCCCTCTCTGTAGCCTTGAGGGAGAGCTGCAGGGCATTTAATCATTTCACAGCTGCCAGCCAGTCTCGTACTGTGGTAGAGAATATGTTAGAATAAAGCAGCTAAAGGCTTGAATTATGCTCTTCTTACGGCCCCCCCTCACAAAACCCTTTAGAGCGTGTCGGCTCCCAGGACACGAATAGCACCCCATAGATAGCAAAGCTTGGAATGTGGCTCTTCCCCCGTGGGCAGCTTGCTTCCAAGAACAGAAGCACCGTGTTCTGTTCAACAACTAGAAGATGCCTCTGCACTTTTTAATTACACATTGTTACTAGAATAGACATCGAAAGCATTATAATCGTCATACGCGTCGGATATGTCTATCGTCATCCCGAGTTCAAAGGAACTTAATACAGAGGGGTGTTGAACATGACTTTGCTGATTGTATGATATGCATTTTGTATATATGTAACTGATGTACGTAATTCGCTCTCTTGCGTCCCTCGAGGTCTAGAGAATACACGTCGTGGGGCGTGAGATCACAGTTGGCCAATTGGGACTATTTTTGCTTGCAATAAACCCTATCAATTGGAATTTGAACCTTGTGTCTGGCGCATCCTTTCGTGGATGGTTATTGCCTTGTTTCCATATTGCGAGGGACCCGTAGGGGCCCCTTTCACTTGCACAATTATACCTCAGCACTAGACTTGCACCATTATACCTCAGCACTAGACATGCACCATTATACCTCAGCACTAGACTTGCACCATTATACCTCAGCACTAGACTTGCACCATTATACTTTCAGCACTAAACCTAAACCATTATACTTTCAGCACTAGGCTTACATAACTTTTTGGTTTAAAGTAATTTCAGTATATATTGGGATCTGGACCATCTCGATGCGATGGCTCCTCCCCTGGAATTTTTGTTGCATTTTTTTTATAGTGGGCAAACCCCCATACACACACACACACCAAATGCTCCCCTCACACCTCCAGTACACATTCATTCTTAAATTCACGGGTCACATTGGACTAGCAAACAAGTCTTTCATTGGTCTCTGCTCACACAGCTGGATGGTGCCGGGAGAGAAGGCTCCAGACATTACATGATGGCTTCAAGACCGCTTCGCTTTAGGCACCGGGTGACAATGGCGGGGAGAATCTGTTGTGGGTCTGTGTTGGCAGAACAGCATCTGCAAATTGCTGCCAAAACAAGCATCTGGGGTTACATAGCCCCTGGCCCCCTCTCCTAGCAGAGGTCCCCTCAGCCCCCCAAGAATGAACAGACATTACATTTATGGCTTTGCAGTTGGAAGTGATGGAATGTATTCTGGTTGAAATCAGTATTTGAGAAAGCTTTCTTTCATTTTGGCATTACTATTTCCCAAAAAATTAAATTGGGTTTGTTTGTATTGCGCGCTGTGCTGGAGTCCAGCCTTTAACCTTCAACATTTAGTGATGTCTTGTTCACAGCACAGAGGGTTCAGGGGCTTTCTGAGATTGAACCTTGGTTGCAATTATCAGAATCCACAAAACGAAGGGGTATGGATCGGACTGCAGGAAACTGGCAAGTAACATAACCACTCGCACACACTCCTTAACAATGAAACAGAGTGTCCCCTCCTGAAAACGACTCATTATGCTCTTGGGTGCTAAAATCTTTGAAATAAATAAAAATGACACTATTCCTGCTGAAAATCACCTCTGTGACATTACATGTTATGACTAGAGCACCACTACTCTGCCTCCTATCAGGGTGTCTGTCCCCAGCAGATGATTTAAATATTAGGGCACCTGGCTAAACCCTGAAAGACCCAGGTAGATAAACTAGAATGAACAAAACACAATTTTTCAGGGTGAGAGGTCCCTCAACTCCCAAATATCAAAATGTAACTACACATACATTATTTCACATTGGTGTATTTTAATAATCTTGAGATAGAGTACCAAGGGGAATTCTATAGAAACAATACAAATGAGTATGATCAGTGCCAAAAGAGGATCTTAATGTACAAACATACAACAGCAAAAGATTGTCAGAGCAGTTGTGCAATGAAGACAGAAATCAACAATCATTGACATAACATAAAAAGAGTCACAATAACAACAGTGTTTGAACTGTGCACTGTTCATGTGAAGTATAGTCGTCGACACAACAGTGTTTCGGCCTAAAACAGCTGTAAATTGCAGCTAGGTGAGCAGGCCTTCATCAGGACGTGTGGTGAAATGATGGTAGTCCCGGGATATCTATCAGGGGTTAATCCATTGCCAAGGTAAGATGGGTCCATGTTAAGTACAGGAACCAAGCTCATGCCCCGTATCTGTCTCATGTTCCCCCCAGATGGCACCGTAGTATTCAAGGTGTTGTTAGTTACTATGTGAGTAATTAACTAATGCACATCACTACTACTGAGTACCAGTCTGCATGTTACAAGTGATGCCTGAGTTTGTGAACATCTTGAAACTAATAATGTGCCTCTCCTGTTATTCCAATAGGTGATTGATGGCCCGGAAAATGCAACAACAGTCATTGTAAAATTCCCTGGACTAATGAACTGCAAACCTTCAAACCAGCTTTACAAACTAATGATAGCTACAGTGTGTGATAATGACGGCAACAATGCTTGCTAATGATGGCAACAGTGTTTGGTAATGATGGCAACAGTGTTTGGTAATGATGGCAACAGTGCTTGATAATGATGGCAACAGTGCTTGATAATGATGGCAACAGTGCTTGATAATGATAGCAACAGTGTTTGATAATGATGGCAACAGTGCTTGATAATGATAGCAACAGTACTTGATGTGCAGTAATACAAGTCTTTTTGTTTTGTATATTATTCCTTTGAGAACACACATGAGTGCTCTTTTATACACATTCTGAATGTAAGGGTAGTTTGTTTAAATCATTGTTTTGAAACCCCAGTAAATTCAAAATAACAGTATCCATGCACTAAATATTTTAAAAGCTTCAGGGGGAAAAGCTGGGTTGTCACCAGAAATTATCTCCAGACGAGAAAGATCACCTGTGCCCTGAATTGTATAAAAGGTTCAGTGGAAAGGGTCCTCTTACAAAGTAAACTGGTGAGCAAACCTCACACGTGCACAGAATGTGGAGAACGTTGCCATCTCAAGAACATACATATTTCCCACATGAGGACACAAGGGAAAATATTTATCAGTGCACTGAATCTGGGAATAATGTCCACTTGCATGATACACTTATCTGCCAACAGCAAGTACATAATGGCCAGAAACCCCATGTGTGCACTGAATGTGGGAAAGGGTTTGCTCGCAAGGGACATCTTATAAACCACCATAGAACACATACAGGTGAGAAACCTTATTTGTGCACTGAATGTGGGAAAGAGTTTGCTCAGAATGGTCATCTTTCTATCCACCAGAGAATACATACAGGTGAGAGACCTCATGTGTGCACTGAATGTGGGAAAGAGTTTGCTCAGATGGGTCATCTTTCTATCCACCAGAGAACACATACAGGTGAGAGACCTCATGTGTGCACTGAATGTGGGAAAGGGTTTGCTACCAAGGGAGAACTTACTGGCCACCTGAGAACACATACATGCGAGAGGCCTCATGAGTGCACTGCATGTGGGACTTGGTTTTCTCGGAAGGGAACTCTTACTATCCACCAGAGCAGACAACATACAGGTGAGAAACCTCATGAGTGCACTGAATGTGGGAAAGAATTTGCTCATGTGGGTCAACTTTCTAGGCACCAGAGAACACATACGGGTGAGAAACCACATGAGTGCACTGAATGTGGGAAAGGGTTTGCTCAGAGGCATCAGCTTACTGCCCACCTGGCAACACATACAGGTGAGAGACCTCATGAGTGCACTGAATGTGGGAAAGGGTTTGCTCAGAAGGGAAATCTTACTATCCACCGTAGAACACATACAGGTGAGAGACCCCATGAGTGCAGTGAATGTGGCAAATGGTTTGTTAGGAAGGGAGCTCTTACTCGTCACCTGAGAACACATACAGGTGCGAAACTTCATAAGTGCACTGAATGTGGGAACGGGTTTGCTGAGAAACGAGCGCTTACTTGTCACCAGAGAAAACATACAGGTGAGAAACCTTACACATGCACTGAATGTGGGAAAGGGTTTGCTGAGAAGAGAGAGCTTATTAACCATCTGAGAAAACATACAGGTGAGAGACCTCATGTGTGCACTGAATGTGGGAAAGGGTTTGCTCAGAAGGAATATCTTACTATCCACCAGAGAACACATACAGGTGAGAGACCTTATGAGTGCACTGAATGTGGGAAAGGGTTTGTTAGGAAGGGATATCTTATTAGCCACCAGAGAACACATACAGGTGAGAAACCTCATGAGTGCACTGAATGTGGGAAACGGTTTGCTTGCAAGTCGCAGCTTGCTAGCCACCAGAGAACACATACAGGTGAGAAACCTCATGTGTGCATCGAATGTGGGAAAGGGTTTGCTCAGAAGGGATCTCTTACTATCCACCAGAGAACACATACCGGTGAAAAACCTCATATGTGCACAGAATGTGGAAAAAGCTTCAGTCTGAGCTGTAACCTTATTAGACACCAGCGTAAACATAAACTTGAGCGTCCATTTCAGTGCACTTCATATGGGGAGGACTTCAGTACACAGGATGGTCTTATCCACCAGGAGACAGGACATATAGCTGGAGAAATCTCCTCTGCAATTGAAGCTTCAGAGGGGAGGAGATGCTTATTCAATGGGACAGAGTTTGGCTAGTGACTAAAACTGTGAGGAACCTGCCTGCACAGCTGCTCCCAGTTTCCTTTGGAACACGACTAGTGACTGATTATGGTCGGTTAAATCTCTGCTGTTTGAAATGCATCCCTTCTGGTATATTCCAAAATCTTCTGTTTTAAATACCCATCCTATGGAACACTGTACCTAAATTAATGGGCACCAACATTTTGAAACAGCTTAAAGACTCAGTGATTGAATCAATAACTATAGGCCCTCATTGGATATATGGGGTGAACCGTCCTATGATCTGTAGAGAAACTGTAAAGAAAAAAGACATGTATTATTTTACATTAATTTCTATGTTCGGAGAAGCGTGACTTACAAGAGGTATCATTTGTCTATTACTTCATTTACAAAATGCATCTACTAGGAATGAGAATACAATTTGTGTACCGCTATAAAGTAATTTTACTTTCAAATTCAAAGCATAAGGATTAAAACATTCCTAATATAAATTATCTGAAGCCCACCTTAATACACTGGGAGGAAGCTGGATTCTCATATGGGTAATAAGACTTAAGCTTGGCACAATACATGTGAAAAGGCCATGTTCGTTTAGGGGGGAAAATGCTTGTTTCCATGAAATGAATGCCTGGAACACCCTCCCTGCTGAACGCTGCAGTGTTTAACTTTTGCAACAAATTCTATGGCACTACGGTCTCCTCAGGAACCCCTCTTAAGCTTCACACTATTTCCTCTCTCTAGTGGAACACTTTTCTCCTCAGTACCCCCTCTAGTGTATTGCACTATTTTCTATCTCTAGTGGAACACTCTTCTCCTCAGGATCCCCTCTAGTGAATTACACTAATGCTTGTCTCTAGTGGAACACTCTTTCCCCCTCACAACCCCCACTAGTGCATTACACTATTGCCTATCTCTAGTGGAACACTCTTCTCCTCAGGATCCCCTCTAGTGCATTACACTATTGCCTTTCTCTAGTGGAACACTCTTCTCCTCAGGACCCGCTCTAGTGCATTACACTATTGCCTATCTCTAGTGGAACACTCTTCCCCCCTCGCGACCCCCACTAGTGCATTACACTATTGCCTTTCTCTAGTGGAACACTCTTCTCCTCAGGACCCCCTCTGGTGCATTACACTATTGCCTATCTCTAGTGGAGCACTTCTCCTCAGGACCCCCTCTAATGCATTAGACTATTGCCTATCTCTAGTGGAACACTCTTCTCCTCAGGACCCCCTCTAGTGCATTACACTATTGCCTATCTCTAGTGGAACACTCTTCTCCTCAGGACCCCCTCTAGTGCATTACACTATTGCCTATCTCTAGTGGAACACTCTTCTCCTCAGGACCCCCTCTAGTGCATTACACTATTGCCTATCTCTAGTGGAACACTCTTCCCCCCTCGCGACCCCCTCTAGTGTATTACACTATTGCCTATCTCTAGTGGAACACTTTTCTCCTCAGGACTGTCTATGGTGTATTACACTATTGCCTATCTATAGGGGAACACTCTTCCCCTCAGGACCCCCTCTAGTGTATTACACTATTCCCTATCTCTAGTGGAACACTCTTCCCCTCGGGACCCCCTCTAGTGTATTACACTATTGCCCGTCTCTAGTGGAACACTCTTCCCCTCGGGACCCCCTCTAGTGTATTACACTATTGCCCGTCTCTAGTGGAAAGCTCTTCCCCTCGGGACCCCCCTAGTGTATTACACTATTTCCTATCTCTATTGGAGCACTTAAGGTTAGTAGATAGTTCCCTGGGGTCGGCATGGTGCGGTACAATCACATACGTGAGGATGCATGTCCACTGTTAAATCACTGTTTTAAAAGAAATTGGTTTGGTGTGAAGGGATTGGAAAGTGTCAAATGTGACATTTTATGAATACAGTAGAAAGGGCAAATGGAATAGAAGTATTCGCTGTGCAGAGAGGCAGTAAAACCTGTGCAAATGTGGAAATGAAATGGTGCCTTTGGTCTAAAAGGAAAGTGTTGTGGGTGTAATGATGTCTTAGCCGCTCTCTATGAATTCCAAGAAGGAATAGTTGGCAAAATATTTACCAAAGGAAATTGGTCCTGAATAAGCTCAGATGCCGAAATTAAACCTTACTCAAGTGTGTTCATTAACTGACTGAAATGGTGATTAAAAAAACATTGAACTTCAGCTAATGTGTCATTGTGTTAACATTAAAAATACATTGTTAGTACCACCAAACGGTATGTTAAATTGATGTAATCCAAATCCAGAGCCCCCAGACCAGACGGATACACCACTAGATTCTACAAAACCTTCAGGCATCAACTATTACCACCTTTGGTGCATCTCTTTAACTCTTTTTGGAGCATGGGCACTATAACCCCCTCCATGCAAAAATCTATTGCAATCCTTTTGCTTAAACCTGGGGGGGACCCGGCAAATCCGGCATCCTACAGACCCATTGCATTACTGAACATCGATGCCAACATCTACTCGAAGGTCCTAGCTACACACCTCTCTCGCATCCTGCCTGACATAATCCACCCAGACTAGACCGAATTTATTGGAAATAGAGCAACAAGTGACAACATTCGTAGAACTCTAGATCTGGTGGACCTGGCTACTCGAAACTCCCAAAGCTTGGCACTTCTAGCCCTTGATGCCACCAAGGCATTCGATAAAATAGACTGGACCTTTATGAACCTCACCCTGGAGGCCTTTGGCTTCGGATCGGAGTTCCGAACCATGGTCTTGGCGAATTACAGATCCTCAAAGACCCTTTTTAGAATTAATGGCACCTTCTCCTCCCCAATCCCTCTAACCAGTGGAACCAGGCAGGGATGCCCGCTTTCTCCACTCTTATTCGCCCTGGTTATGGAACCCTTTGCCCAAAGAATTAGACTAAATGACTCCATCAGGGGGCTCCAGGTCGGATCCTCCCAACATAAAGTGGCCCTATATGCGGACAACGTCCTATTAACCATCTCAAAGCCCTCTCTCTAACTGAAACACGCTCTGGCTGAGATGGAGGACTATGGAAGTGTCACTGGCTTCTCTATCAACTTTAACAAATCTACAGCTCTTGGGATAGGCCTGACTCCGCCGGAAAGGGCAACCCTGACCTCGCTTTGTCCCATTCAGTGGAAAACCACGGCAATCCCCTACCTGGGGGTCCAAATCCCGGTGAACCCAAGGGAGGTCTATCACATAAACTTCCCCGCTCTCTTTAAGGAACTGGCAGATGACTTGAAGCAATGGAAATTACAGGAAATCTCATTAATGGGCAGTATCACTGACTGTAAAATGAACCTTCTTCCCAGATTCCTGTATGCCTGCTCCTCACTCCCGGTGCCTATCCCACCCCCGGCTCTTCGGGACCTCCAAAGGAATATGCTGTGCTTTATTTGGTGGGGAAAAAACCCAGAATCCCCCTGAGATCAATGCTGGGGAACGCCAGGCTGGGCGGTCTAGGAGTACCCAACCTACAATGATACCAGATGGCAGCACAATTGACAATCACCCATGCCTGGCGGATATCCTCTGACCGCCCAAGGTGGGTGGAACTCGAACAGTCTCGCCTTGCCTTCCCTCTGCGCTTCCTCCTGCACATCCCGCCACCTATGCGACAGACAGAGAAACTACTGCTTGCCACCAGACACACTGTGGACACATGGGATAAGGCGCTAAGGAAGAAAGGAGTCTCCAGGGGACTGAGCCCCTCATCGCCAATTTTTCTCAACCCAATTTATTCTCCGGCGATGAACCTCCGGAACTTTAAGAACTGTATCGCGGGGGGCCTGGAATCACTGGGGCAACTGTTTGAAAGGGGGTAACCGTGTACGTTCTCACAATGCAAGGAAACCTTTCAGCTGCACGAGACCGACAGGTTTTCCTTTATCCAGCTTCGCCACTGGTGCTCCCACCCGCAGACTCGTCTTGCAGCAGTCTGCCCACCTACAGCACTGGAACTAACCCTGATGGACCTTCCGGCTCAAGGTAAGATCTTACAAACGCTTCCATGGGGACTTTCTCACCTCTAAAACCCGTGCCATGGCACAGTGGGAGGCAGACCTGGGCCATCCCATAGAAGACCAGGCCTGGACAGATATATGGTCCCGGGCGCACTCCTCCTCAGCCTGCATTACCAACAGAGAATGTGCTTATAAAATATTGTTACACTGGTACTATTCCCCCCTGATGCTTCACCACATAAACAGTTCCCTGGACCCGGCCTGCTGGAGACAATGTGGACACACGGGTCCTTCTTCCACATGTGGTGGACATGCCCACAAGCCCAACAATTTTGGAAACAATGCCTGAACATCATTGAAGATATTACCCAAACAACGCTCCCCGTAGAGCCTGAACCCATTTTGCTGGGCGCTCCAATCCCGGGAATATACTCGAGGTCAGGGCCCAAAGCTAAGCTTCTGTCCCAATGACTTCTAGCAGGAAGAATAACAATCGCCCGCTCCTGGAATGCCAGATAGGGACCTCTCCTGCCCTTCTGGTGGACCAAAATGTGGGATAGCCTCATTGCAGAAAAGGTTACGGCGGCAAAGGTAGGGACTCTCCACCACTTTCAGAACATGTGGGGCCCATTTCTTGACTATGACCAAAAATTCCCAGCTCCCACATACAAGCCCCAACAAGCAAAACGGATTCTGGATAGTGGAGACACCTCAGAGAGGGGGGTGCGAGGCGTGAGGGGGAGGGAGAGGGGTGCCAACCTCCGGGATCGTAACCCGAACAGGCATGCGGGATGGGGATTGGGGAAAGGGGGTAGAGTGTTCGTAATATGATTAAAGGTGTCCGGAAGGTTACAGCAATGTAAAACTGTATTTGTTTCCTGCCTTGTTCAAAAATATACATATTTTAAAAAACCTTGGGAGTCCACTCTGCTAATCTGGCCTTCTCCTCCTATGAGGAAGAAGAGATTACCGGAGCATCCTTCTCCTCAGACTTCTTCCCCAGTGGGGTAGAAGCTGAGGTGGTTTTAGTTTCCCTGGGTTCCTGGGAGCCTAATGTCTCAGAGGCTTATGCTAGGATTGCAGATAACACCAAGCACTACTTTAAAGACAGTGGGCCTCATCATGAGTTGGGCGGTAACGCCGGCACTACTAGCGCTGGCGCTATCTGCCCTACCGCCAAACCCACCGGCGCTATTACTGCCGGATCGCGGGTTTGGTGGTTTTGGAATTCCCCATTCTCCATTAAGCCCATTTGGGAATGCCCCATTCCCCATTGGACTGAATGGGGAAATTTTGCGCTAATACCGCTGGCAGATTTCCCGCCGGCGGTATGAGTGTGAATTTTCGGCGGATTTCCCCCCAGCTCAGAACTGGGGAGAAATCCACCAAAGCCCTGATTTGGCGGGCCCTTAAATCTGGCGGTAACAGCACTACCGCCGGATTTAAAGGTTACTGCCAAACTCGTGATGAAGCCCAGTGTGCTGATCAATGGAGTAGATACTCCAGCTCTTAGGGATAGTGGGTGCAGTCGAACTGTAGTGGATTCTACCTTGGTAGACCCAGAGGAAGTTGCCAGAGCTACTCTGATGCCCACTAAGTTGGATGATGGCCCACCTCGCATGTTCTCAGTAATACGTGTATATCTTAGTATAAATGGTACAGCAGTCAGGATTCCAGTGAGCATACAGAGGAGTGTCCCAGGAAAGGTCTTGTTGGGCAATGATCTCAGAGCTTTAGGGCTTGTGGGAGACACTGCTGACAGACCCTGCACAAGGTCTCGAACAAGGGCAGCACTGGCCAAGACCAACGCACTGCCCCAGCCAAAGCGGAAACCTAAGGCTAAAGGAGTCAGAAAATCAAAAAGAGGGAAAGAAAATATTCCCCCTAACTCACCTACCACTGAGGTGGAGGTAGTTGGTCAATCACCCGGACCTGATGAGGAGGTGGTGATGCCTGAAGTATTTGACCCCAATGACCATCCTGAACTAAACGATTTGTTAGTGGAAGGTGGTCCTGACAGGGAAGAATTCAGGAAATGCCAACGTGAGTGCCCATGTCTGGAAGGCTTAAGGAGACAGGCCTGCTGCCAGCTTGAGGGTGAACCTCCTGGGAAGCATCAGATTTATTGGGAAGGTGGGCTCCTGTACAGTGAGCCTACAGAGTCTACAGAAGGAGACCATAGGAGGTTGGTGGTTCCCCTTGCTGTAAGACCCTTCCTCCTGCAGCTGGCGCATTAAGTGCCCCTTGCTGGTCACCTTGGAATTAAGAGGACCAAGCAAAGGTTATCCATGCACTTCTACTGGCCAAAGATGGGGGTGCAAGTAGAAAGCCACTGCAGGTGTTGTGCCTCCTGCCAGTTATCTGGTAAGAGTGGCTCAACAATCCAAGCTCCATTGGTACCTCTGCCAGTGGTGGGGGTACCATTTGAGAGGGTAGGGATCAACATTGTTGGTCCCCTTGACCCCCAAACATCCTCAGGCAATAGGTTTATCCTGGTGCTGGTCGGCCATGCCACCAGGTATCCCGAGGCCATCCCATTGAAAACTGTGACTGCCAAGTCAGTTGCAAAAGCTTTACTTGGCATCTTTACTAGGGTTGGCTTCACTAAAGAAGTTGTGTCTGACAGAGGCAGCAACTCTATGTCAAAGTATATGCAGGCTATGTGGAAGGAATGTGGGGTCACCTATAAGTTTTCTTCCGCATACCACCCTCATTCCAATGGTCTGGTGGAAAGGTTTAACAGGACCTTGAAAAGTATGATTGGGGCTCTGGAAGAACCTCAAAGAAGAAAATGGGATCTTCTCTTACCATGCTTACTGCTTGCCTACAGAGAGGTCCCACAAGAGGGTGTTGGCTTCAGCACCTTCGAACTTCTGTTTGGTCACCCTGTAAGGGGACCCTTGGCCATAGTCAAGGAGGGATGGGAGATGCCAACTCCCCCATTACTACCAACGTAGTAGACTATGGGCCTCATTACACGGACAGCGGTAAGGGTTTACTGGTACCGGTATTTTACCGGTACCGGTAAATCCTTACCGCCTTACTACAAGGTCCCTTTGCGGGTTGGAGAATTTAACGCCTGCTTTTTGCAGGCGTTACAAAACCAAGCCGCAAAGGGACCAGGAGCTAATTACGGTACCGCAATTTGCGGTGCCGTAATTAGCACCTTCCCCATTCCCATTATGCCCTATGGGGCAAAAATGGGAATGGGGAAGGGCAATGGGGGAAGGGGGAATTACCGCCCCACCAACCTTGGAATAGGGCGGTAATTCCCCTTTCCACCAAGGCAGTGCCGGTATTTTACCGGCATGGACCAAGGTGCTAATAGCACCTTGGTCCACCGCCGTCCGTGTAATTAGGCCCTATGTGCTAGGGCTCAGAAAGAGGATGGTACTCCTGATGGGTCTGGCTAGCGACAAGTTGAAGGCAGGACAAGCTTTGGTGAAACATTGGTATGACCAGAAAGCTTCCCTCATCAACTTCACACCTGGTCAGAAAGTCCTGATCTTGAATCCCATAAGGCCTAGGGCTTTACAGGACAAATGGTCAGGCCCTTACACAGTGGTGGAGTCACTGGGTGAGGTCAACTATTTAGTGGACCTTGGAAGGCCTGGACAGGCTCCAAAAGTATTCCATGTAAATAGGCTGAAGGCTTTCATCCCAAGAGTTGAAATCGCAGCACTGCTATTTGTTAGGGAGAATTCTCATTCTATGGCTAATTTCCCTTACCTATAGAGTCCCCCAGCAGCTTTGCTGGATTTGAAGGTTTTTTTTTCTTTTCTCCTGCTAAGAGTGAGACTCTTATTACAGTCCCTCTCTCAAAAGTTTCTGGCTGGTGGCATGGTTACTACTGTAAATATTCGACCGCAAATATTTCCCTATGGGATTTTCCCATTGTTTGAGGCTACCACATTTTCTCACAGCCTCTAAGATATCGCAAGTTAATTTTATATTAACTTTACTCAGGTAGGTTTTATTTGCCAGAACTTTAATATAAATTATTTCTCGTGTCTTTCTCTAAACTCCTACATCAGGTCGGGGATCCTTTGTTCATCCGTTTGGCGGGCTTCTGCCAAGAAGCTCTTCTTTCGGCGCCACTGAGTCTGGGGTGGGTCCATTGTGTGGGAGGGGGAGTAGGACCCCTGGACAGGGCTGCCTCAGCAACCCCTGTCGCACTCCATTCTGATAGGCTGGTGGGTCCACCGCCAAGGATGACCACTCCACTGTGTGAGTGACAGCTAGGCTGTATGAATGGGGCTCTTTTTGCATAAAAGCAGGGTCCTGAGGACTGGAAGAGCAAGACGTCGCCACTGGAACTAAGAAGCCAAAGAGGAGAGAAGCCAAAGACACCAGCAACGACTGAACCACCGGTGAAGCCCTGCTGCAGCGTCTCACTACTTTTCTCCAGATGAAGAGAGAAGATATTCATCTGCAATAGCCTTCTTCCCTTGAGCTGGTGGGGCCAACCAGTTTGCCAATTGCCTTCCTGGACCTGCCTTGGTCGAATCGCCAGTACCCTGTACACGGAGGCCGGATAGCCAGGCACCAGTCCACCCGGACCGCGATTTAAAGGAGTGTACCTTTTATTCGTCGGGCAGCACCGCGGCTGGTTTCATCCCTGGGTAGTGCAGTAACTCGAACCTTCCTCCACAACGAGAGTCTCTCTTCCTCTGCTGGATCCCCGAACTGCAGGAACTACCAGGAACAACCGCCACCGCAGGAGCCACTTCTTCATTTTAAAGGTACATTGTTACGCCAGGCCGCCCTTTCTTCGCGGTAGCACTAAAGGTGTTTTAAAACCTTTACCTACCTGTTGGGTTGTCCGCCCCCTTCTCTTAACATTGTCTTTCACCTTCTGCATCCACCTTTTCAAAATCTTTAACCAAAGACTTGACTGCAGCTACACGAACATTTTGCTCCTGGGCCCTTGCCCTGTTCCACTGACTTTGGCACATGCCTACCTACTCTGGCTACATTTGTTAGAACTGCCTTCTTTAGATTGATTCTCAACTAGAACTGTGTTGGTGCACCTACTTTTTATAACTACCCTTTTCTTCCCTTTCTTTAAACCTTGTGAAATGCCATTTTGCTCAGTTTTCATGTAAGTATTTTCTATGCTGATGCACTCTTTCTTGATCTGGGTCACAAATGTATGGAAAGTGTTGCCAGGGTGTGTAGAAGCTATTCCTATATAACTTGTGCTTTCCCTCTCTCGTGAGAAATTGCTAGAGTATCCCTTGTGTGTGGGTTTCACTGTGCCGTTTTGCTCAGTTTTCACTCTGTTTCACTTGGTCTACAATTTAACTAGGGAGTGTGTATATTTTTCCTTGACTTCATTTTAACTTGCTTGATGACTGTGATAACTGTGTTTTACTAGAAGTGTATAAAATAAATATATATATCTACTTTTCAAATACAAAGCTTTGGTCAATGTTTCCTTGTACCCTAGTACTGTAGTCCTATTGTGCAAACCCTGAATACTGCTCATCTCCCTCTTGAGATAAGTCTGACTGCTCAGCCACAGCTACCAACTAAATCTTTGTGGTACAGACTGATACCAAAGGAGATTTATTGCTCTCACCTGTAGTCCTAGGGCCTCATTACAACTCAGGCGGTAAGGGTTTTACGGCGGCGTAAACAGCGCCGACCCTTACCGCCTGAGTACGAGGTCCCTTAGCGCCATGGAGGTTTTAACACCTGCTTTTAGCAGGTGTTAAAATCCATGGCCCTAAGGGACCATGGAGTTAATTACGCCACCGTAATTTACGGTGGCGTAATTAACGCCTTCCCCACTCCCATTATGCCCTATGGGGCAAAATGGGAATGGGGACGGGTAAATGGGAAAATGGGGATTTACCGCCCCGCCAAGGTTGGAATGGGGCGGTAAATCCGCCAACCACCATGGCGTAAACATAGTTTATGCCATGGTGGTAAAGTCACGGCCCAGGCGGTAACTTACCGCCTGGGTCGTAATGAGGCCCCTAATCTTCTCTAGTGCTCCCTAAGGGAACTGCACTGGATTCTGCCTAACACTATTGGCTTCAGATGTTGAGGAAGAGGAGTCTGAACCTCTCCCCGACCTGTTCCAAAGCGGTCCTTCAGATAGCTCCTTTGAGGGTGTCCGAGTGGCCCCACACCTGACTTCTGATCAGCAGGCTGAGGTGAAAAGTTTGCTTAAGCAGTTTTCCCCCCTGTTTTCGCAGTCTCCTGGTTAGACACCTTTGTGCAAACATAACAGACACAGGAGACAGCGTACCTACCAAAAGTAGGGGATACAGGATGTCAGACAAAGTACGGTCTTATATCAAGACCGAGGTCAACAAGATTATAGACCTTGGGGTGATTGAACCCTCTAGTAGTCCTTGGTCCAGCCCTGTGGTTTTGGTTCCAAAAGCAGGTACTTCTGAATTGAGGTTCTGTGTGGATTACAGGGCTCTGAATGCTGTCACCAAGACAGATGCACACCCCTTGCCTTGAACAGATGAGCTGGTGGATACCTTGGGTGCCTCCAAGTACCTCAGCACGTTTGACCTCACTGCTGGCTATTGGCAAATAGCTTTAGCAGAACATGCCAAGGAGAAGACAGCGTTTTCTACTCCAGACGGCCTTTACCAATTCAGGGTAATGCCAGAGGGCCTTTACCAGTTCAGGGTAATGCCTTTTGGGTTGAAGAATGCACCTGCCATTTTCCAGAGGCTTGTGAATCATGTGTTGAATGGGTTGGATGAATTCTGTCTTGCATATCTGGATGAAATAACAGTTTTCAGTGCCACCTGGGAAGACCATGTGAAACACCTTGGGATTGTGTTACAGGCTCTTCAGAAGGCCCACTTGACTATAAAGGCCAGTAAGTACCAGATTGGACAAGGATCCGCAGTCTACCTTGGACATGAAGTAGGTGGAGGGAGGATACAGCCTCTACCCAGTAAAGTACAAGAAGTACAAGACTGGCCTACCCCCACTAGACAGACTCAAGTGAGAGCCTTCTTAGGACTCACTGGGTACTACAGAAATTTCATGGCAGACTATGGCACCATAGCTGCCCCTCTGACTGCTCTCACAACTCCAAAGAAACCCAAGAAGGTAACTTGGTCTGAAGAGTGTGAGAAGGCTTTCATTCGAACCTGCCAGCGAAGTGGACTGTACTGACGAAGTTTGGGTCTGCCTGCGTTGGGGACCGGTGAGTAGTCCTTACCCAAACCGGTGGCCCCTAGAGCAGAAGCCCATTTTTACGCACAAAGTGGCCCCTGAGGGCCCCTTTCTTTTCCACAGCTATTGAGAAATAGCGACTCCATCCCGCACTCTCAAACTGTCTCTGCCCGCAAGTAGATGTCCTGCTTGAATAGTGGGAACTTGTTCTTCATTGCCTTACCCACCTTCCTGAGCTGCTAGAGACCCTTGAAGAGACCCTATTTTGTCCATTGGCACAAGTGCATGCATGTACTATTGAGCATAAGGCCCCTCTCTTCGTAGGGTTGGGACTGCTTCTTAGTTAGGTGTATTCTTGATGTTGAACTGGGTCTAAAGATTACTTGCACTGCCTGTTTTCCTCCCCATTTAGGTGGTCTACACATTTCATGCTTTTAACTCCTTAGACCCCATCGGTCTTGTATATATATTGTATTGATTGTGATGTGTTGGTTTGCTTCAGGATTACTGTGCTTCTTTGCTATGGTCTATGTTACAAAGGCCTTGTAATAAATGTGTCTATATTTTTAATATAACACCTGTCTGGAGTAATTTGTAAGTGTCCTTGCTTTGTGTGCTCATTGAGGTCTTTCAGTCACCCTCATCCCGCTTGAGACTTAGGGCCTCATCACGAGTTGGGGGGTAACGCCGGCGCTATTAGCGCCGGCGTTAATTGCCCTACCGCCAAACCCCCCAGCGCTAATAGCGCTGGATCGCGGGTTTGGCGGAACGGGTATTGCCCATTTCCCACTGAGCCCATTCAGGAATTCCCCATTCCCCATTGGGCTCAATGGGGAATTTTCGCGCTCTTACCGCCGGCAGATTTCCTGCAGGCAGTAAGAGCGCAAAATTTCGCCAGATTTCCCCCCAGCTCAGAGCTCAGAGCTGGGGGGAAATCTGCAAAAAATCCGTGATTTGGCAGACCCTTAAATGCAGCAGTAATAGCGCTTCCGTCGCATTTAAGGTTTACCGCCAAACTCGTGATGAGGGCCTCAGTCTTGACTGCCTGCCATAACTACCCTGATTGGTCTGGCCTGTCCAGAGGTTACCCTGTTCCAAGAAATTAGGTTGGCCTTCTGAACCTCTGCCCCTCCAGGTCAGAGTTCAGAAATCCTTCTTAACATTTCTGAACTGTCAGGGCGTGGCTAACCGCCATGTAAGCAAGACGCCTTTCAGTGTGCACCGTACGATGTGACCAGAATCCTGCTGAATCCCCACATTTCTCATGCGATTAAGCAGCTGTGAGCCTCCACTGTCGCAGCTGATCGCGTTTGGCAGAGCCTACCGAAGATTCAGACCGCTGCGATCCTTCCCTGCGGTGGAGCACCGAGAAGAGCGAGGACGGTTCACGGCATGAAAATGGTGCCGGCCACTTGTTATGTTGACGCCGTGAAGTAGGCTGAGCCCAGACCCTGCAAACCATGACTGCAGCAGCCCGCTGACCCCGCAAGCATTTGGCTGACTCGTGGGTGGAATCGGAGCGCAAGCTTGGTGGACTGCGCCAGAACACAGCAGCTGCGGGTGCGGAGCCAGAAGACACCGGAGGACTGAGTGGCTGTTCTCCCCTGAGCTCCCGCACGAAGACTGATCCCAGGGAGGCCGGGCCAGGAGTGCTGATGAGCCCTGCGAGCACGGCCCGCACTGCCAGCAGCGACGTGCGACTGCGGTGAGAAGCGACCCATCATCTGCATACGCGAAGCGGTGCTGAGAGGTGCAGACGCCGGGACACGAGTCTGCCCAGAAGCGCGGAAGCAGTATAAGGTGAGGAGTCGGCAGGCAGGGAGGACTGAGCGAGGTAAGACACATCCGCTGAGCCCTGGTGGAGGACCCTCCCCTCGGCCACGCTAGTATAAAGCAGAGCCAGGCCCATGAACGTGGCCCAGAACCACACACCACAGACCCTGGCTGCTAACGGCAGCCCACCACCACTGGCAAAGCAACTTGGCTCTGGCTGCTCGCAGGAGTGACCCTACCAAACCAGCTGAGGAGCTGGACACCCTGTAGCAGTGGCGTATAGCCTGCATTACCCGGACATTATTGGGCATCTTCCTTGGACCCCCCCCCTTCTTGCATCAAGTGTCGGGCCCTCATACTAGCTGCAGAACTAGCTCTGGAACCCACCACACCAGCACCTGGGGGATCGCCTGGGGGCAGCATGACAGCCCAGATACCGCCAATACCATGGTGAGAGACACTAACTGCGTGTGTGGCCACAGAGCATCCCTGGCCAGCCCTCCCCTTCTCCCAGCCACATGAACTGCCCTGAGAACCGGTGGGCCCCCAGTCCGTAGGGTAATGCCAGCGAAAGTCCCAAAAGGCAAGCAGAGTCAAACCACAATGGACACCTACACGGCAGGAGGAGCGGCCGGACCAGACGCCTGCCCCACTGGTCTCACGACAATCCGTGCCGAACCCCCTGAAACACCAGCAGAACCAGCAAACTCACAGCTGTTGGAAGCCATCAAAAGTCTCCAAAAAACTATGGAAAGCAAATAGACGCCGTCGCAATTGATTTGAACTTGCTAAGACAAGATGTCCGCTCCATAGTGGGCAGCACAGAGGCCTTTGAGAACCAGGTCCGAGTGAACACCGAGGCCAAAACACAGCTCCTGAAAGACGTTGATGCACTGGCACAAAAGGTGAAAAACCTAGAGGACAGGGCTGATGAGGCCGAGGGGAGGGCACGACGGAATAACATCAGAATTATTCGTCTGCCGGAAGGCATTGAAGGCAATGACCCCACAAACTATATTGAAAAACTTCTACTGCAAGAGATCGGGGCTGGGAAATTAACACAGGTTTTCACTATTGAAAGAGCGCACTGCTCGCTCACCAAGAGACCGCCTCCTGGGATGCCACCTAGGCCAGTGATCGCAACGGTGCTCAACTACAGGGATAGAGAGACTATCTTGGCCTTCTCGAGGTCGGGAGGCTGCATACAGAGAGACACAGCAAAGATAGCCATATACCCTGACTATACTTTCAAAGTCCAAATGAGAAGAGCCCAATTCATCCACACAAAAGCAAGACTGAAGAAAGCGGGCTTGCGCTATATCCTTCTATATCCTGCTAGACTGAAAGTACTGCATGACAACAAGGCGCACCTGTTTGATACCCCTGCTGAAGTCACAGAATGGATGGACGGAAAGCAGCTCCCAGACCTTGAAACGAGAGACCGCAAACCACGTCAGTCAGCAACCTGAACGACTACCCAAAAATCAAAATGAACACGCACACCCGGGAAGAAACAAAGAGTAAAACTTAACACACATCTAGGAACAACAAGTTTGATCCTAACGAGCTACACTGAACAATGACCGCAACCTACACAACAGCGGAGGTCAAATGGTGCGGAAACAGGGTAGTCAGAATGGGGGAAACCCCGCTGGACTTGTTATGTTACAGGGAAGTTTAAAGTTTGAGGTGGGAGGGAACCAGGGAGTTGGTAGTCAAGGTTGGGAACTTTGCTTAATTATACCAAGACCACCCAGAGCAAAGAAAGCCACCTGAATCATGAGAGAATGCACCAAGAGCACCACCCACATAAATTTGACCACGCAAGACCCATGGCTGGCAAAATCAGAATCTTGACATGGAATGTCAGGGGAATGAATAGCTACGTCAAACAGTGCCGAATACATGCATTTATTAAGCACAGTAAAGTCGGAATCGCCCTTCTGCAGGAAACTCACCTGAACGCACAAAAGCTAGCCGCACTATCCAAAATCTGGAGAGGGACACGGATAGGATCCACACATTCCACCTATGCAAGAGGAGTCCTGGTCTGGATTGCCCCTTCCATCCCCATAAATCTGTTGCACTCAAAAACAGACGACGAAGGCAGAATGGCCCTGGTGCACGGCAACATAGAGGGAAAGGAACTCTGTCTGGTCAGCACCTACGTACCCAATCATGACACCACGGTCTTCTTCTGCTCCCTATATAAGCGAATGAGCCCATTCAGGGACTGCACCTTGATATGGGGAGGAGAGCACAACTGCACCATGAATCCCCTCACAGACAGATCTGATAACAAGCACGCCCGCCCGGCCCCAGCCGCCAAAATACTGAACGCACTAAAACAACAATTTGCGCTCAGTGATCTGTGAAGAGATCACCACCCGGAGAAACGAGAGTATTCCTACTACTCGGCTCTGCATGCTGTCCACACTAGAATTGATTACACCCACGTAAGCGAGGAACAACTGGCCATGTTTGGCGATACACAATACCTAGCCAGAGTGCTGTCAGACCACTCCCCATTGATGACCACGTGGTCAGTTTTTACACCCAGACCCCCAGTGCCCACCTGGAGGCTCAGGTCCGAAGCCCTGCTAGACAATGCCTTCTCCGAACAATCAAAAAAAAGCACTCTAAACTACTGGCAACTAAATAAACAGTGTGCAGCACATTAGCACGGCATGGGAGGCGTATAATGTGGTCATGAGGGGTGAGATGATCGCAGCTATAGGAGGAGCCTAGAAATCCATACTTACCTCACTAACACGCAACAAAGTCGAGCTAAAGGCACTGGAGGCTAAAGCCCCTGTAGACCCCACCCACATTCAAAGAATAATAGAGTTTAAACAAGCCTGTCTGGGGCTCTGGGAAAAACTAGGGAATCTTAGCTACACTAAACACATAGAACAAAGTCATGCCCTCGGGGATAAGCCAGGTAAGCTCCTCGCTTGGCTTTACAAGATGGAGGCCCCCAGGACGCCCATTTGCCATGTCCACAACCTGGACCGCACACTGGTATACACACAGGCTGAAATAAACTTAGCTTTCATCGGGTTCTACCGGACTCTGTACACCGAACCCCCGTCACCCACAGACACCGAAATAGAGGATGTCTTAGACATCATAAGGCTGCCCAAACTAGATGACCAACTAGCTGAGGCCTCAGATGAGCCCATCACCCCTGAGGAGATCATGGCCACCATTAGATCCCTTCCATCTGGCAAGGCCCCAGGAACAGACTGTCTCCCAGGGGAGTTCTACAAAACGTTCGAGGAAACTCTAGCCCCCTCCTGGCCCAAGTGTTCAACGAAGCATATGAAATAGGAACTCTCCTAGGACAGTGGAGAGTGCGGCTCGTACAGGCCCCTATCTATGCTCAACGCTGATAACAATATCCTGACAGCGCTATTAGCGAGAAGACTGCGCAGAGCGGTCCGCTGTTAATCCACCAAGATCAGACTGGGTACGTACCCGGGCGAACCATCACAGAAAACCTACGCAAACTACACCATGTCATACACAGCACCAATGGCAAGCCCGGAAAATGTGCAGTGGCATCCCTTGACGCCACCAAAGCATTTGATTCAGTCCAATGGAAGTGGCTTCATGCCACCATGGCCAAGATGGGAATTGGGCCGGCCTTCCTAAAGTGGACTAAACTCATATATACCGATCCCACAGCCAGGGTGCGCACAAACAACACATACTCGGAAAAGTGGCGCCTCTATAGGGGCACGCGACAGGGGTGTCCGCTCTCCCCTATGCTGTATATTATTGCAATAGAACCTGTAGCAGCATACCTGAGGCAGGAATACGGGGACGGGGCATTGTGATAGACGAAGTGACCCACTTGGTCTCCATGTACGCAGACAACACTCTCCTCTACTTGAACAACCTAGAACATATATTGCCATACATACTAGAGACATTGGATGGGTTTCGCAGATACACAGGGATACAAATGATTCACAACAAATCTTGCCTTTTCCCCCATTGCGTCGTTAAGCGAAACCAGCGAAGAAAGGCTCCCCGTCATGGCCTTCAGATGGGAGACCACCTCCTTTAAATATCTAGGGATAACCATCCACCGAGACCCCAAGACTGAGCACTCCCTCAACACAGCGACTGAATTGACTTTCTACTAATAACCAATCACTGGTCTCCGGGTCATACTGCCCCCAGCCAATGACTGCCCTCTACCTAATCCCCTACTCTGGCAGCCATCTTCAGATTTTTACTGCATGTTCAAGTGTTGGGAGTCCTCGTGCTTTAGCTCTCGAGCTTTTACTGCATGTTGCATTTTTCCAAAGAGTTTACTCTTTACTTTTTGGTCAAATCGAGTCTCAAGCTCCACTGTTTCATCTTCCGATCAACGGGACCAGTTTTGGAAATTTCTACGACCCTCAAGGGCAATTTTTCATCAAATTTCACTTCTTGGAGAATTTCAGAAGATCTTTGAGGCCTACCCCCCGTGGACATGGCCGAGGACAAAGGAGACTCGACGCCAACTGGATCCAAGCTGTTTAGAATCTGCCCAGCATATGAACTACAAAATGTCTTCAAGGAAGATGAGCACTCCCGGTGCCTCTACTGCCTTCATGCAGACAAGTCGCACGTGGAGGAGGACTGTGCGTTCTGCAAGAACATGTCCATCTGGACCATGAAGGACTGTCGTACTCGTCTTGCTAACTGGCTGGAGGCGAAGAGCACAGCAGCAGGTGAGAAGAAGAAGTCTGAGCGATCTTCTAAGTCCTTTGAGGGCGCTCTGGTGACGAGGCCCAATAGAAGGCAAAGCACCGCGAGTCCGCGGGCAGGGGAAGCGCCGTTGGTTCGGGCTTCTCAGCTGCCAGGGAGGGCACGATGTCACCGACACTGTCAACCACGAGCCAATGCTCCGGCTCGGTGAAGAGGAAGTCGGACAATCCGGGTAAGCTTCGGGAGAAGCCCCGGCAGGCCCTGACAGAGAAAGCCAAGGGGGAGCGAGGCAGTGACTCTCCCCCCACAGAGAAGGCCTCAGACCCGCCCATGGTCATGAAGGCCCTGATTCACTCGGCTAAATCCTCGATTGAGGGAGTCGTGGCGGCCCTGGCGAAGCCTATGGAGGCGACCCCAGTGGAGACAACTTCCAGGCCTAGAGTTTCCCTGCCGTCCCAGAGGGAATTGTCTTTCCAGCCTATCGAAAGAACCCCCGTGAAACCCCGGGATGAGAAAGGGGGGGCGAAACGGACTCGGATACCTCCTCTGAGGATGAGCTGTCTGTCGTCAAAGCAGCCCTCAACAAGAAGTTCGAGGAGAGGGCCCGCAGGGAGGATCCAGATGAGGCAGACGTGCAGAGCGAGGGAGCCGACAAAGAATGGCAGGTTGATGAGGAACCGGACACCACGACGGCGCTCCCGTCGCAACCAGTTCAGCCACTGACAGACAGACAGGATGACATTCTGCTGGCACTGCAAACCCTGTGCACCGAGATAAGAACGAGTATAACGCTCACCTGGTATCCACGGGACATCACTCAGCCTGTTCTGACCTCTTACGACCTCAAACCCTTCCCTGGAGTCTACTCGACTGGAGACTGGGCCTGAAACATAGGATTGGTAGAGTTTAACTCCCCATTATCTCTGTGTGCTTGAACCCCTTCTTCCCCGGGGTCCACCCCTTCCCTTTGATCCACAGCTCACCTTGTTTTCTTGGAAAGTGTGCTCTCCGTCCTGCTTTCAGCGCAGGTGCGCGTTGATTGATGCGGGCTCGTTGCTGTCTAGTTACTTCACTGGCAAGAATCTGACAGGTAAGTAAAATGAGTCTTTTGAACAGTTCTCTAACTTCATTCCTTTCCTTCCTTAGATGATGGCCGACGTCTGGGGATGGCGACATGCTGCTGAGACGAGTTGCGCTGAAGGTGAGTGAGAGCGCGATGCGCTATGGGACCCTTTCGTATTTGTATTGAACTGAGTTCTTTTTCTGTGTTTTTTAGGTGCCGCAACATTTTCAGCGTGGATGCTGGTTATGAAGAAGAAATGCAGTGAGTAAGCACGGTATGCGGCGCCTCTAGATGTTTCCACGCTAACCTGGAGTGTCTTTTCCCTCTTGCAGATGGATGAGAAGTTCCGGAGACAGAGTTCCCCCAGAGCGGATGGGATTCAGGTAAGCGTTTGAAGCTCGTACAGTCTTTAAAAATAAGCAAAGATTTGCTGAATGATTATTAATGCCTTTTTTCTGTTCTTTTCCCTTTACCTTAGGAAGCGGCGTGCCGGGATGGGAATGACACCGCCGAAGATGCCCGCAGAACAGAAGAAGCGATGAATGATGGGCAGAGGCGCAGCAAGGTAAGGCTGTTCCTAACAGTGTTCTTATTCTTGCAGGAGCTGAGCGCAAAAGAAAGATGCAGGCCTACTGGAGATCGATCCGAACATGGCGAGTGTCACGCTGCAGGTGCACAAAACACAAAGCATGTTTCTCAGCCTGGGCATGGCATAAATAGTCTCTGGGTATCCCAGGTGTCTCTGGGCTGAACCACACCCAAAAGACTAGACTGCACATGCAGTTCTGGGAACCGAAATATGTGGGGGCATCCATCCTGTCCCCATCAATGCACTACAAGTCCAATTCCCAATGTTATCCTATGGGAGTGAGTGAGTATGGTGCCACAAGCGCCAAATCTGACTCCAAGTGGGTCTTTGGAGGGATGGAGAAGCCCTTGAGGGACATGTAGGTGTTCGTGGCCTGGCTCCAGCCTGACATCTTGGAGGGCTGGGGAGATGAGGGGCAGGAATCATGACAACGAGGCTACCCTTGCCTCCGGTGGACGATCCAGCGGCACCTGGACCATCGGGCAGTCCTCCACCCAAGTGGAGGTGAGTCCATCCTCCCCCACCCTTCCAGCCTTCACCTCTATTCCCTCCACCGAGGGATGAGATGGGGACGGACGATGGCGGTGACGGCAGAACGGATCTCCCGTCACCCCCTTCCCGGCTTCCCCTCCCGACGAAATGTGCTCCTTTCACGCCATGAACTCCAGGGCATCAGAGCTGTTCCAGCTATGCCCCGAAGAGCAGAAGAAGGAGAGCTTCCTCTACCAACGACAGGAGGCCAAGAGGAAGAATGTCCTCTCAGTACCATTACTGGACGACATCTGGGACGAAGGACTGTCCCTTCTGAAGAACCCGTCCACGGCCCCTGCGAAGAGGGATTGGTACGAGAAGAAGTACCGGGTCCTAGACTCCGCGCCTATGTGCCTCAGGACACAGCCGTCCCAGATTCGGTGGTCACCACGGAGGCAAAGAAGAAATCGGCAGGGGCGGCAGCGTCAACCTCCACTTCCCCACTGGACGGCGAAGGGAAAAAGCTGGACGCCATGTGACGACAACCATCAAGGCGGCCAACGCCCTCACGATTGTGGCCTGCTACGACAGGGAGCTATGGTTCAAGTTCGCTCCCCTTCTGGACTTCCTCCCAGATGACAAGAGGGTGGAAGCTCTTGAAATCCTGCAGGAAGGCGAGGTGGCGTCGGACCACGCCATCACGGTAGCCACGGACATCGCTAACATCGGTTTTCACCAGATGGGCAATGGTGTTTGCCTTCGCCGGCGCAGTTAGCTCAGGGCCACCGATTTCCGTCAGGACATCCAGACCAGGGTACTGGACATGCCCTTCGACGGGAACAACCTGTTGGGCAAGGCAGTGGATGAGTCACTGCAGGCCATCAAGGCGCACACCGAGATGGCCCGGGCCTTGGGCTCTCTCCATCAGCGACGGCCGTCCTTTCGGACCTCCGGAGGCAAGTCCCAAGGTGCCTCCAAAGGATTCTACGGCAGCTCCTTGTCACAGGAAGCCTACGGAGGCCGCAAAAAGACCGGTGGACACTGTCGTCGCCAAAGGTCCCAAGGGGGCAAGTCCTTGGCAAAGCAGGACTGGACCAGCTGTGACATCGGACCCCCACCCGAGCACCCCAGTGGGAGGCCGGCTGGCGAACTTCGTCGGTGTGTGGAAATCCATCTCTACTGACCATTGGGTGCTGGATGCCCTGGCCCACGGGCACACTCTGGAGTTCCAAAAGAGGTGTCTGCATTTTCCACTCGTTGCCAGAAAGAAAAAACCGCATTCCACAGCTGCTTCTGGAGGTACGAGCAAAGCTGAAGAAGGGCGCGATAGAAATCGTCTCAAAGAGGCTCCAGGACTCCGGAGTATACTCGCGGTACTTCCTTGTACGAAAGAAGACCGGCAGTTGGCGGCCCATTCTAGACCTCCGCAGCCTCAACAAATTCATAAAATCCCACAAGTTCTGGATGGTCACCCTTCAGCACGTGCTGGGACAACTGGAGAAAGATGACTTCCTGTCATCTCTGGACTTGGAGGATGCCTGCTTCCACATCTCCATACACAAAGGGCATCAAAGGTTTCTGCGCTTCGTGGTCCAAGGGCTGCACTATCAGTTCAAGGCACTGCCCTTCAGTTTGAAGTCGGTGCCAAGGGACTTCATCAAGTGCCTGGCACTGGTGGCGGCACGGCTGCGCCTGGAGGGGATCCACATCTACCACTATCTGGATGATTGGCTCATCCGAGCAAAATCAAGTGAACTTGCCGTCGACCACACAGCGAGGACCGTCCGCCTAATCATGGAACTGTGGTTCTCCATAAACTTGGCGAAGTCCTGCTTGGTGCTGTCGCAGGATTCCGGGGAGCCAGGCTCAACATGGTGGCACGGCTGGCGTCAGCATTGGAGGAGAGGATAAAGGCCATCCTGGGCAAGGTGCAATGGCTGTTGACCAGGAAGGTTGCCAGGGTGAGGTCCATCAAGTCCCTGCTCGGCATGATGTCGACATGCATCTACCTCGTGCGACTGTGCAGTCTGTGGATGCGGCCGCTGCAGGAGTTCCTCGACACTCGTTGGGTAGAGGTGACGGGAAACTTCAAAGTCAAGATCACCCTCAATGAGACTTTCCGGCAGGCGATCCGGTGGTGGGGCACCCGCGCGTATCTCGCGGCGACATGGACTGCCAGACCCCAGCGCATCAGCAGACGGTGACTATTGACGCCTCCCTGGAAGGATGGGGCATGCACGTCGGAGATCTCCACGCAAGAGGCCTTTGGCTCCCGGAGGAGAGCTCTCTACACATCAACGTCCTGGAGCTCCAAGCCATGTTCTTGGCCGTCAGATCCTTCCTCCCATCCCTAAAGGGCAAAGTGGTACGGGTCTTCACCGACAACACCACCACGATGTTCTACATCCGGAAGAAAGGGGGCACCAGATCCCCAGCTCTGTCCAAGAAAGCACAGGACCTGTGGCACCTGGCCGTGGCCCAAGGGATGTTCCTGGTACCGTTCCACCTGGCAGGAGTAAAGAACACTGTCGCCGACTCACTCAGCAGGGAGCTGCGCTCGTGCCACAAGTGGGAGCTCCTGCAGGATCAAGTGGGCTCCTATTTTGACGATGGGGCAATCCCCAGATAGATCTGTTCATGACGGCGATGAACGCCAAGTGCTGGAGGTTGGCCAGCAGGTTTCCCCAGCTGGGGGGAGCAATGGCGATGCATTCTCCTTCCCCTGTGATGGCCTGTTCCTCTATGCGTTGCCACCGTTGCTGTTGCTTCTGCAACTCACCAGTCAACTCAGACGTCCCGGTGCAGGATGATCCTCATCGCACCAGTGTGGCGAGACAGATATGGTACCCGGACCTTCTGGACATGTCAGCGTCCCCTCCAGTCAGGCTTCCGATCGACGCAGATCTTCTTGCCAGGGAATGAGGCATGATCCTGCTCCACGACCCAGGGTCGCTGAACCTGCAGGGCTTGCTCCTCCAGCACTAGAGTTCGGAGGCTACGATATCCCGGCGGACTGCAAGGAGGTACTTGTCAAGGCCAGAGCATCGTCGACTCTTAAGTGCTATGGACATAAGTGGAAGAGGTTCTCTGTCTGGTGTCGCGCACAGAAGATCAACCCTCTATGGATTACAGCCCCTCAAGTGCTGCCGTACTTGCTGTCACTGGCCAAGGCGGGGCTAGCACATGTCTCCATCAAAATTCATCTGGCGGCTATCTCCCGCTACACCAGAACTCCGGGGCGGTCATCGTTGTGGTCCCAGCGCCTGGTGAAGGAGTTCATGAAAGGACTGTTCTGCTCGTTCCCGCTGGTGAAGGCTCCGGCCCCAGCGTGGGAGCTCAACGTGGTGCTTGCCAGGCTCATGGGCCCTCCACTCGAGCCTTTGCATTTGGCGCTGCTGAAGTTCCTATCATGTAAGACAGCATTTCTTGTGGCCATCACCTCCGCACGACGAGTGGGCGAGATCCAAGCCCTATCCTGTAAACCACCACATCTGACATTCCACAAGACGGGGTTAGTACTGAGGACGCACCCCTCCTTCATGCCCAAGGTGCCGTCGGACTTCCATCTCGACGAGCCCTTGGTGTTATGTGTTTTCTTCCCGTCGCCTTTGTCGCCGGCTGAGAGGAATTTGCACTTGCTGGATGTAGCTAGAGCGCTGAAGTTCTACGTGGACCGCACAAAGAGTTTTCGGAAAACGTCACAACTGTTTGTGAACTTTGGCACTGCGACCCAAGGGAAGGCCCTCTCCAAGGCTTCCATTTCCAGATGGCTCTTCGGCTGCATCATGCACTGTCACCGGTTGGCAAACCGACCGTTGCTCGGCCGTCCGAGAGCCCATTTGACCCGAGCGATTGCTGCTACTACGGCGTTCCTTTCTGGTGTGCCCCTGCTGGACATCTGCAGGGCTGCTACGTGGAGGTCGACGCACACCTTCACGAGATTCTACTGCTTCGACCGAGATTCCAGGAAGGAGTCGAGAGTCGGCCAGGCAGTGCCGCGCAACCTGTTCGCTTGAAGGTGAGCCTGGTGAGGAGGTAAGAGATTCTTAATGATGAGTTGTTGAACTGCTTAATGTTGAGCCTTGCCACCTCCCGTGGTTGTGCATGTGTGTCCTGCTGTGTATTCTTGTATTCATGAGCATATGAATCCATGCCAGACCCCATGCTGGAGAAGGAACAAGTTACTTACCTGTAACTGTTGTTCTCAAGCATGGCTCTGGCATGGATTTACATGGAAACCCTCCCGCCTACACCTCTGCGGCTCTTCTCTTGGTCCTACTGCCACTTTACGTGCTACCAAATCTGAAGATGGCTGCCAGAGGAGGGGCTTGGTAGAGGGGAAGTAATTGGCTGGGGGCAGTATGACCCAGAGACCAGTGATTGGTTATTAGTAGAAAGACAGTTCTGTTACCAAGGATTCCCAGCCTGATGGGGAATATTCATGAGCACGTGAATCCATGCCAGACCCGTGCTGGAGAACAACAGTTACAGGTAAGTAACTTGTTCCTTCTCCACAGAAGGGGGAGCCCTTCCCTATGAGGCTAGGGAGGTGAGGCCGCTGCCCAATAGACCCCCTAGGGGTGGTAATATGCAGGAGGACCTCATAGGGAGGGACTCCCCACCTGATCAAGGACTAATCCCACTGGTGTGCATACTGTGACGAATCATGGGATGACGTCACTTCTCCCCAGAGGAGGGGCATCCTTCCCTATGAGGCTAGGGGGGGGTGGCGGCCACTACCCAATAGACCCCATAAAGGTGGTAATATGTGGGAGGACCTCATAGAAAGGGACACCCTCCTGATCAAGGACTAATCCATTCAAGCCCTCGCTGACTAGAGCAGAAACAAGCACAGTGGAACGCGTAGCATTCATGCAACAGTTGTTAAAACCACCACAAATAATGATTTCCAATCTATCGTGTCCTCCAAGATTCCTTCTATGGAGTCTATCATTAACATTGGGGAGGAGGCTACCCAGGTTCCAGTAAATATTTAATAGTGCAGTTTGAGACTCATTAAAATAAAGACTTTTAACACACTCCAACCTGATCATTTGGATAAAGAAATTGGGTAACTTTATCTCTGTTGCATGAATACCCCTTCCACTGCACACACCCACCAACAGACCCGCTGAAGGGACGCCCCTGTAAGTTCTATTGCGCCAGGTTAAATACGATGTTGAAGCCATCCGGTAAAGGCCTCTGAAGCAGCCACGTTTCTTCTAAAGCGAAAATGTCAGCCATGTTAAACCAACATTTCTCGATTGAAACAAGTGTGCATGGCCCCTGGTATTCCAAACCAGAAAATGTCTAGCATTCTAAAGTAGGGGGAGGTGTGAGAAACCAAAGGGTGTCTCACCCGCTAGTCCTCGGGGACTTGTCATCCAGGTGGCCAGGATATGGCCCCTGGTATTTCAAACCAGAAAGTTTATAGTACTGTAAAGTCGGGGGAGGTGTGAGACACCAGGGGGTGTCTAACGCACTAGTCCTCGGGGACTTGTCATCCAGGTGGCCAGGACATGGTCCCTAGTATTCCAAACCAGAAAGTGTATCACGCTCTAAAGTAGGAGGAGGTGTGAGAAACCAAAGGTTGTCTCACCCGCTAGTCCTCAGGGTCTTGTCATCCAGGTGGCCAGGACATGGCCCCTAGTATCCCAAACCAGAAGGGGGTGGTGTGAGCTATGTGTTAGAAATTGGTCTAGTGCATAATGCTTTAGCCAGCCATAGCCCGTTATCTTCTTTACGGTTCCTTATTAAATTCCCCCCATCATAGTGGGATCCACCCTGGAGCAGGTCATTCTCAACTTTGCTTCAGCCAAAGCCCTGGAAGATCGATCTTCAATGCAAACATTAGTAGCTTTAGAGCCCTGTTTTCTATCCTGTATTTTAAGCCGAGTTAGATCATAGCTGTCTGGTAGAGTTCTGGACTGGTTCGTCTCCTTTCTTGCCGTCCGTTCCCAATTGGTCTTGCTCCCTCCCTTTCTTTCTAGCCCAGTCTTATTATCCTGTGGTGTCCCAAAGGGATCTGCCCTTTCCCCGATTTTGTTTAATATGTATATTAGGTATCTTCTGGCTCTCATCCACTCCCATGGTTTCCGCTACTATTCTTACGCCAACGACACCCAAATTCTGGTCCACCTTGACCTAAATCAGGACAATATGGCCAGTCCGTTTACGATGTGTCTCCAGGAGATATGGGAATGGATGTCATCAAACTGGCAAACTAAATGGCCGTAAAACGGAGGTGCTGGTGGTTGGCACTACCTCGCCTCTTCTTTATTGGACCAATGACTGTTGGCCGGCATCCCTTGGTCCTCTCCTGGTCCCTGTGGCATCCGTGAAGAACTTGGAGGTTGTTATTTCCTCCTCCCTAGCCATGCATGCTCAGGTAGCTGCAGTATGTAAGAGCGGACATTTTAAATTGTGCATACTCAGGAAAGTCCTCCCATTTGTGCCAGAAAAATGTCAGGCTCCGGTTGTAGCAGCACTCGTCCTGAGTGGTTTAGACGACTGCAATTCACTGTATCTTGCCCAGCCTCGCTATGTGATTCATCGGCTTCAGCTATTGCAGAACGCTGCTGCGAGAGCTATTCTTCGGCCCCCAACTGATGCCCACATTACCCCACTGTTAAGGCAGCTTCACTGGCTTCCGGCAGAAAAGAGGATATTATTTCAATCCTTGTGTATGGTGCCCCGGGCCTTTAATGGCCTGGGGCCGGAATATATTCAAGACAAATTCCCCCACTATGTAACAACGTGGTGCCTCCGCTCACACTCTGCATTTCTTGTTAAGGTTCCCCGTTATAGTTTGTCCCTTACTGGCGGCCGCGTTGTCTCGGTTGCTGCCGCCAAGGTTTGGACGGCTATTCCTCAAGCACTGCTACTATCCTGTCTAGTAATCTCAAAAGCTCAACACAAGTACTTTTACTTGGAGACTTTAATATGTTAATATGGGCTTTAATGACCCATCAGACCAGCTTGCCCTAACCTCAGCTAACATCCTCTCAGAACTTGGATTCACCCAAAGAAGCAAAACTTCCACCCACAACAAAGGTAGAACACTTGACTGGGTGGCAGACCATAACTGTCAGGCCAACATCCTCTCCATCTCACCTCTAGCTTGGACTGACCATCACATTGTGTCATTTATGCTTTCTACTAACAGACCCCCACCTCCACCCGCCCTTAGGGCTCCACCCACACTAACTAGAAACAAAAAGAATATTACTGTGGACAGGCTTATCCGGGCCTTACTTCCCACCCTCAACCTGCTCCCAGACAACACTGATCCCGAGAGCCTGGTCGAGGAATACAACAAAATTATGAACACCTATTTGGACCAGATCGCCCCGCTCAAACTTAGATAAAGCAAGCCAAAAAGTTACTTGAATAAATGGTTCACACCCTTCCTAAAAAAACCTAAGGCAACAAAAAAGAAACTATGAGGCTGCCTGGAAAAAACTTCCATCAGAAGCAAACAAACTTAAACCCACCAAACTGTCTTTCCTCTATAAAAATGAAATATGCCTAGCTAAAGGAATATCCTTCGACACGCGCATATCCCAAGCCAAGTCCAACATGAAGGAACTATTCACCATTCTTAAAGAAATTGAGACCCCCATAGCATTACCTGACACATGTACTAAAGATAAAAAATGGTGTTCAAATATCCAACACGCTTTAGCCAACAAAATATCCACCTTACAAAACAAAAAGTCCCGTAAAAGAGCTTCTCTAAATGACCCTCCTCCATCCAAAATCATTGGGAATACCAATGCTGACCAATCCACCCGATTCAACTTCACCAAAGTTTCTATCTCTGAAGTGGAACCAATTATTCTGTCCCTTAAACCCTCCAACTGTCAGGGTGATCTCTGCCCTGCGCAGCTCATCAAGGATGCGGCCCGAGACCTATCACCCTTCATAACAAAACGTAGCTATGTGTCCTTCTCGACTGGTATCAATCCTACCAACCTTAAACAATCCTTGGTACTCCCACTCCTAAAAAAACCCACCCTTGACCCATCTACACCTACTAATTATAGGCCAATTACCACAGTGCCCTTCCTACTAAAAATTCTGGACAAGGTATCTTATATACAAATCCAAAAGCTCCTGGAACTTCACCACCTATTAGGAACCAGACAATCAGGCTTCCGTCCCCAATATGGAATGGAGACTGCCCTCATCGATCTCAAGACCCAAGTTGATGAGCTTAGATATAACGGCAAATCAGCCCTACTCCTCCTCCTAGATCTCTCGGCTGCGTTTGACTTGGTCGGTCGACTACACTATTCTATGCAACCACCTTGACACAGCAGCACACTTCTCTGACGATGCTGTCACCTGGATCAGATCCTTCTTAAATGGTAGAACAATGAGGGTCTTCTCACCTCTGGCAGCTGCCGACCCCATACCCATCACTTGTGGTGTGCCTCAGGGTTCTTGCGTCTCGCCCACACTCTACAACATTTTTACTAAGCCCCTTTTCGATGATCTGGATCATCTCGGTATCACCTACACCAACTATGCAGATGATACCCAGATCCTCCTCCCGCTTTCAGGGGATTATGGAAAGGATTTGGCCTTGGTGAATAGAGTGTACATGATCATCCAGGCATGGATGGCCACGCATGTTCTATCCCTGAATGATGATAAAACCGAACTCATCATCCTGGGCACCCCCTCTAACCTAAAATAACTAGGATCTGACTACTCCTCATTCATAATTGATGGCAATAGCATTAAAGTAGAACACGAGGTAAAAACACTAGGCTTTTATCTTGACTCAAACCTCTCATTTGCCAAACAGGTCAATTCTTTAGCGTCCTTCATGGCTTGCACGTGCAAACGTATTCGCACCAACAAGCCATTTCTCGCTGACAGTAGTTGTACCATCCTGACCAGAGCCCTCATCCTGTCTCGCCTGGACTACTGCAATGCCCTCTACTTAGGATCGACAAAAGCTACTATCAGAAGAATCCAAACATTACAAAACAATGCCCTTAGAGCAGCACTAGGCATTTCCAGAAGAGACCACATCTCTGAGAGCAGCCGTCAGAACAACTGCTCCCAACCAATGACAAAATCCTCCTAAAAACATTGTTGCTCACCCACAAATCTCTCAACAATGCTGCCTCCATCTACCTGGCCGAGAGATTCCATAAACAGACCTCCCTGTGACCACCTAGATCAGCTAACAGAGATCGCCTCTCCATACCTAGTTTCAAACGTTCCACAATCAGAGGTAACAGCTTCCCTGTGAAAGCAGCCAAATTGTGGAACTCCCTGCCTCCCACACTGAGAATAGACCAATCTTACGAAAACATCAGATCCAACATCATTTTGTGGCTGAAATCTAATGACCAGTAAATGATAACCCCTGCTCAGCAAGCAGCTAAGACTCACTGCTACGGTACCTTATGACTTTATGGAGTGTTTCCTTCCTTGCTTCTCTCGATCTGCTACCCTTGTGGTAACTACAACTGCCCTACTCACTGCCTGTATACCTGTACTCATCTCTGCCCACCATATAGCTATAAACGCCATCAATCCTGTATATATTGCTTCTGCAATATGTCTGTACCATTTGTATATACCCTCTTGCAAATAATGACTTCTATGCATATTTTATACCTTTTCTGTTGCAACTAAGCCTTGCATATAACTGCTGTGCCCTGTTAACCCCGGGTATGATGCCCATTATAAATAAAACAAACAAACAAACGAACACACTGCGGATGACAGTTGATCTCCTAGCCTTTCGGCATCTGCTTAAAACATTTGTGTTCTCATTCTGGCTGTTTTAGAGCCATGGTGCCTTCAGGCCTTTGTGCGCTCTAAAAATGACTATGCAGCCGCTAAAAGCGTTTTTACCACTACTTTGGCACTTTTATGGAGAATTACCCTTTCAAGTGTAAAATCGTCCCACAATCCCATCCACTCTGTCATTTGAGCCAATGTCGCAAAAACTTTGGATACTTTGGAATAAATCCAGCACATTTGCTCTGTTTAAAATAATCTGCTCCTTGACTTTAGAGAGTTTCTCCAATAGTCAACAATTCATTGGATTAACGGATAGATTGACCTTTGTGCGTCCATCCAGAGGTCGAAGATTCGATTCAGATATTATTGTGAGGCTTCGCTAAGCCCCTGTCCTTTCCCTCAACCTCTGAACGTTGATAAATATCAATGAACCTAGATGGTGGCTTCTGCTCCCATGCTGCAGGATCGGAAGGTGATGCGGGACTCTGATGGTTTGTAGTTGCCTTAGTTACTTTAGTCGGTGAAACGTTCCCCGTTGAGTACCCTAAGATGTTTTGTAGAAACCTATTAATGAACGATTAGGGGCTGGTATTATTCTCGTAACCAACCTGTTGATCCCCGATGTTAGCCAGCTGAGCCATGGCAGCACAGCCATCTGCTGGTGAAGCTTGCAATGTCTTCTTTTGTTTTTTCAAGGAAGCCTTTGGGGTCTCTACTTCATGCTCAGAGTATGTGCCACACAAATGTGCGAGAACCTCTATTATTGTTCAAGTTTCCTGTTTTCTGATTCTCAGATTTCTTTGGAGGACCTTCTCTACGGAGTCTTGTTACACATCTTTTCTATGTTTGCAGAACATTTAGTAATTCTCTTTGAACTCTTCTGCTAGCTCTACAATACCACTGTGTGACCAGAGCATAAGGGAAGGTTGGTGGGTATGGCGCTGCTGATCCGTAGGGGTGATATCCCTTGATGGATCGATGGCCTCTGGGATCGCAGTGGTGAGCGCTTGTGGTCCTTGTCCGCATTCACCTTGCTTCTACATCTTTCTGAATCAGCAAAAACCAACAAGACACCCACCTACCAAAAACTAAACGTTTGCATTCATTTTAATCAATAAGTTCCTTTGGTCAATAATATTACCATTGATGTTCTCGTATAACCTGACCAGTGACTTTAACACGAGGTCAAGCGCTGATATCGTCATAGCACCCATAGGAGGTAAGGAGGCCGCCGCCTCAGCGTCTTGCAAAAATAAACTTGATACGGAGTCACGCAGGCTAACCTTATTAGATTTAAACACAAGATTGGGTAAGTTATCGAGTGAGTGCAAATCGGTACTGCTGTTCCAGCGATGACCCAAGACTATGGAACCTCCCGCCGTCCGCATCAGACTCGCCCCCATGCTTCTACAATTTAGAAAAGAACACAAGACCCACCTCTTGAAGGAGTCTCTCCTCACCACCCTGGCCATTGCGTTCCCGCGCGCCACCTGACACGTCTGATGCTGACTGGCCCTCTCCTATCTGAGTCCCTCTGTTTCCTACCCCCTGCTGTGTATCTGGTCTTTTGTGAACCCAGAAAAGCACTCTGTTATGCATCTGTACTGCTGAATACCTCTGTAAAGCGCTTTGTTGCTTCTCGAAGCTAGGTCTGTGCTCAGTAAGTATCATAATAATGTCTGATTGGACTTCAGAACTTAGAGGGATGGACACACCTGTTTGGCAGATATTGATGAGAGCTGAATCTGAGACCTTAACACCATTTGTTTCACAGCACAGCCCATTAAAAAGGTCAAATTGGGGTGGTGAACCTCCTACCAGGGGAGGAATTATACTTTTGTTTGGGGAAAAATTCTGTGATTTAGGTGTTATAGACATTCTATCTCACTCCGTTACTGTACTTTTCCCCACCTTACTCAATCCAGGTTCTCCATTATCCCCCCCCCCTCAGCCCCCTTTTGGAGTAGAAATATTCCCAGAGCCTTGCTCGGCGATCGATCCTTCGCCTTAAGTAAAACACTCGGGCTCTCAGGCTCTGCTGCTTGGTCCGACAGTATTTACAGCACTCACTGATTTACTGCGTAGTGCGTCAGAAGTCAGCATTTCAGGAAATTACTTTAGCATTTTAGTAAAGAGAAGTGCTACAAGCCACTCATCCAGTCACCAAGTGCACTTCTACGATGTCAGCAGACTGCACTCTCCCTGCCACACTCATCGCGCCGCGCTTCACGCGGGGCAGGCCTTTTTAAAAAAGGAAAGTTACCACAAAAGAGAGTTAAAAGGCAAATCCCTCCGTTAATGCCCAATTATTGTAACACTTGGAAAACAGAAGGCTAAATAATTATAAAGTTATTCCTATGGCTGAGTCCCTAGCCAACCACTTAAATGACCCTATCTGTGAGTGATCTTGTACCAAATGGGTGTGGGCCCTAGTTGGAGCTGCTGGGCCGACTACAAATGGTGTCGAGATCCTGTCCCTGTTCTCTCTAAAACACTTTCCTGGTGTCTAATAGGTGCACACAAAAGTGGAGGTCGATGTGTTATATTTTAATTTGTCGCCTCCATGGTGTGTGTCTTATCATTAAGAACAAAATAACTATTTCTATGTACAATAGTCAATAGAAAAGATTTTTTTTTAAAAACGATATACTTCCACCAACCGATGGTGAGAAAGCATACATGTGGATAACACATTCAATTTCTTTTGTACACAAGCCCTATATTTTCTTTACAAGGGTATTGGAGTCTGGGTTATCGACCAGAACAATTAAACAGTCAACCGGTTTCAGCGGGATTCTCGAATGGCCGCTTTCTTCAGGACGAATACTATTTGTAAACTCTTGTATTCTTATGTTCTCAACAATATCTTCAACACTGTGAAGAATTAGAGGGTGTCTTCTAGGGTCCACAAATGGATAGCATGAGGCAATTCCTGATCCTATATGGACAAACACAAGATCCGACAGAGCGGCTTAGAATTCTCATCAATCCAATCATTGAAGAAGCGGAGGCAGAGGGACACATTAGTACTAAAGAAGCAGCTTTCATGCATCCTGCACTATAGTGGCATGGATTCGCCGGAATTGTGATTTGTTGATCCACTCGAACGAGCCACGGGCGTTTGTTTTCAAGACGCGATCGCACAATCATGTGATATGGCGTTCACGCACTACATTTCCCACAGTTCTTTGGGCTTTCTCTTCCGGCACACTTTTGCACAAGCGCAGACATGGCCACAGGCCCAATTCAGTCCGGGAGCCCGAACCAGAGCGATACCATCCGGTACACAAGACGCCTAGCAATCACGTGACATGGCACCTATGATCGCGTGCCTGTTACGCACACAATATAACAAACCTCGGTAACAAGATGGCGCGGTACCGGAACAGTTGATCGTAGGCAGATTGAATCAGCCCTTAGAGGTAAGCGCTAACACCCATGCACGGCACGGAGACATGGTATATGGCTTAGGTTATAGACCTACCCACAGAGTTTCATTCGGAGTGGAGATACACATCACTGCCCACGTAGATACCCAGTGTTACACGTATCTAGAAACGGAACACAGATTACTCTCCCCCCTTGGGAGAGACATCTTAGAAAATGCCATAGACAAGCAAAATGAGAAAACAACACAGCTAGATGTGGCCAGTTAATAAAAAATCTAGTTTAAAGGAGAAAAACCCATTACGTACTAACAGCTTGATATGGACAGTTAGATAACACACACTCTTGGGTATACAAATGTCCCGTTTTTGAATTACAGGGTCATAAAGCGAGGAGAGAAAACAAGACACTACTAAGACCTCTAGACGCAGTGGAAACCACCATACTCTTGAGCATACAGCGCTTTCTCTAGCTCTGGGACTCTTGAACAGAGGTAAGGAGAGTCTTCCATCACTTCGAGACAGAGGGCCTCATTACACGGTAGGCGGTAAGGGTTTACCGGTACCAGTATTTTACCGGTACCGGTAAATCCTTACCGCCTTACTACGAGGTCCCTTTGCGGGTTGGGGAATTTAACGCCTGCTTTTTGCAGGCGTTAAAAACCAACCCGCAAAGGGACCTAGGGAGCTAATTACGGTACCGCAATTTGCGGTGCCGTAATTAGCGCCTTCCCCATTCCCATTATGCCCTATTGGGCAAAAATGTGAATGGGGAAGGGCAATGGTGGAAGGGGGAATTACCGCCCCGCCAACCTTGGAATGGGGCGGTAATTCCCCTTTTACCAAGGCGGTGCCGGTATTTTACCGACATGAACCATGGCGCTAATAGCGCCATGGTTCTCCGCCTACCGTGTAATGAGGCCCAGAATCACTAGTGAAATATGTGTTACTAACAGGTTTTTAATGATAGTACTTGAGACTGACTTCAGCCCCCATTGTCTCTCTTGTCTTTGTCCATATAGGATCAGGAATTGCCTCATGCTATACATTTGTGGACCCTAGAAGACACCCTCTAATTCTTCACAGTGTTGAAGATATTGTTCAGAACATAAGAATACAAGAATTTACAAATAGTATTCGTCCTGAAGAAAACGGCCATTCGAGAATCCCGCTGAAACCGGTTGACTGTTTAATTGTTCTGGTCGATAACCCAGACTCCAATACCCTTGTAAAGAAAATAGAGGGCTTGTGTACAAAAGAAATTGAAAGTGTTATCCACACGTATGCTTTCTCACCATCGGTTGGTGGAAGTATATCGTTTTTAAAAAAAATCTTTTCTATTGACTATTGTACATAGAAATAGTTATTTTGTTCTTAATGATAAGACACACACCATGGAGGCGACAAATTAAAATATAACACATCGACCTCCACTTTTGTGTGCACCTATTAGACACCAGGAAAGTGTTTTAGAGAAAACAGGGACAGGATCTCGACACCATTTGTAGTCGGCCCAGCAGCTCCAACTAGGGCCCACACCCATTTGGTACGAGATCATTCACAGATAGGGTCATTTAAGTGGTTGGCTAGGGACTCAGCCATAGGAATATCTTTATAACTTTTTAAAAGGGAGCCACGCAGTAAACCGTCCTCCAGGGAACCGTTGCTCAGAACACTCACTGCAATTCTGTTAAAAGATGCCAGCACAAACGCTGGCTACCCACACTCTGCACTGTCCTTTAAACAATAATATAAAAAAGCTCCAAGGCAGGAAGCAAGCATTCTTAATTATATTACATTTTACGGTTTCAAATAGCACAATTGAACTTAACATTAGAAGAGAGACGTGTGTCTAGATCCATTAGAACCCCACCATCAAGGTATAAAAGATATAAACACAAATATATGGTTGACTTCATTTATACCAATATGTATTTCAATTTCCCATGGGATTTAGGGAATGACTGGGTCGCCATGGGATTTAGGGAATGACTGGGTCACCAAATGGTTTTCTTTTTTGCTGGTCAACCTGATAACTTTTTGTCTGTTTAGAACCTTTACAGTGTTATCCTGTTTTACATGTGTTGCCTGCCCCAAAGGCAGTATCGTCTCGCCACTTGCTCCAAGAAGAGGGTCCATGTCCAAGCCCACATCTCTGGTGCCACCAATAACACAGCTGAACTTTTCAAAATCTCCAAGGAACTTGCCAACCCTACTGCAGTCTCCTCCTCTCCTCACACTCCCAAACCCTCTGCACTGCACTGTCCTCCCACTTCTCCAAAACTCAGGACATCCTGTTGTCACTTTCATCTACTCCCCTCCCCACTCCCCTCTTTCTTGCCCCCCCCCTTAGCCCTCCTACCCCCACTCTCCTTCTTCACTCCCATTGCACCTGATGAGGTCCCTAGAGTAGTTCGCTCTGATACTCTCCTCTAAACAGGTGCTCCTCCAGAACCATCAAGGACAACATCTCCTCTCTCACCCCAGCCTTGGCTGATCTTTGTAACCATTCCTTTGCCACTGGTGCCTCCCCACAGCCCCTCAAGCACTCTCTTGTGTACCCTCTCCTAAAAAAGGCATTGCCTGACCCTTGATGCCTGGCTAACTGTATCCCCATCTCTATCGCCCCTTTGTTGGGCAAACTCATGGAGATGCTGGACAACCCCCAACTGACCCTCCACACCAAAGCAGCTGGCTGCATCCATGACCAGAGCATCCAGAGGCACAGAAACTGCTCTCCTGAACACCCGTGAGGATCTGCTCTTGATCCTGTATTCTAACTGTCCCTCTGTACTGGTTCTCCTCGATCTTTCCTCTGTCTTTGAAACGGTCAACCACGCCATCCTAATAAATCATATCTATGAAACCCATGTCATCATTGACCGGACACTGGCGTGGTTGACCTTCTTTCTTTCAAACAGACCCTCCCAAGTGCAATTGGGACCATTTCTCTCTTCCACTTCTGTCTCTACCTGTGGCGTGCCTCAGGGCTCTATCCTATCGCCATCCTTCTAGCCCCTCTGGCCACTTGATCTCCACCTTCTCTCCTCACTTCCAGTGTTATGCTGATGACACACAGCTCTCCTTTAAGATTCCATCCTCTACCTCTTCCCCTTCCTCTCATACCTGACTGCTATTCAGGTGTGGTGCTCTGCTAATGATCTCTGCCTTAATGCCAGTAAGATGGAGATCCTCCACATTGGGACTCCTGCTGCCTGTTCCACCCCCCCCCCACTCTCCAGTCTTCCACCTTGGGCCTCCACCCCTTATCCTCATATGAGGCAAAAAAAAACTTGGAGTCATCTTAGACTTCTCTCTCTTTCTCTCCACACATCACGGACTGTTTGGAATGCTGTATGGCATGTCAGTTGTGAGAGGTTGACAGTAGGTATTGGTGTATTATTGGCAATTAAGGTTATGTTATGTTCAGCTATGTTGATTCCCAGCCACCAGAGCATTCCCACCCAGGATGTGCTTAGGTTCTCACTGTCAGCATGTTTGAACCTGGAACCATGGGGTGCTTTGGAGCATTGCAGGGTTCTAGGTTTCAGACAGGTGCAGTTGGTGGCTGGTGGCAGCCGATGCCACTGCTTGTTGTGCTCTGTTCTTATTAAGTAAAGTTACTTCACTTACCCACTTATCACGTCTCCTGTGATTCATGAAGTCCTCATCTTTGAACTTAACACAGAACTTGCCAAGAAGTCCAACTTTCAGCGGCACCTCCTCAGAGGTATTCTCCCTTTCCTCACCTTCCCCCAGAAGCTCACTGTCTCCAGAGCTCTGGTTCTCTCTAGGCCGGATTATTACAACAGCCTCTTTCTCAATCTGCCTCTTTCCTCCCTTCAACTAATCCAGAATAGGGCTGCAGGACTTATCATTATCCTCAGCCTCAAGCCCAGGGACTGCATCTCTCCAGCCCTAAAATCTCTACATTGGCTCCCGGTGACCGCAAGGATCAAATTCAAAACCCTTTGCATCATCCACAAGGCTGTTTGGGGCCTGGGACCTTCCTACATCCAGCTTTCTCTCCCTACATACCTCCCTGCTAGAATTCTTCAGCCCTCTAGCTGCAACTCTCTGCAGGACAGACATTTCTCCAAGCAGAGAGTGGGAGGTAGATCCCTCTCCTCAGCAGGATCCTCCCTCTTGAATGACCTTGCTGACCCCTTAGGCTTGAGCTGGATCTTCTTAAATTCAGGAAACTTCCCAAGAATTTCCTTTTCTCCTCTTCTTTCCCCCTCCTATGCTAATGTCCATCTGCTGTTGTGACTGGTGCCTGGCCCCTCCTGAGTCATAGAGGGGCCGGGCCTCCCAACCAGTTCTCCACCAGCATCCCTTATCAGCACTTGCCCTCGGGCCCCCTTCCATCGACTAGCCTGAAACTGGTCCACCCTGTCCATTGCACTTGTCTACCCTCCCCTCCTTTTTCCCTGCCACTTGAACTCTTGACTCCCCTCAGCACTTGCTCACCCCCTTCTTTCCCCCATTCATGTACTTCTCACCCGCCCTCCTTCCCTGCCCCTTACCCTACCGTCCACTGCACTTTTATCAATATTGTCTCTGCACTTGCACGGTAGGCTTGTCACAAGGCCAATATAACCGTCACTGTTGTTTTTTCCCCCCATGTCCCCGTCACCCCCCATCCTCCCATTTGTTTGTCTTGTGGCACCTGGAAACACTTGTGCAGAGGCGCCATACAAATGACCAATAAATAAAAATAAAAGAAATACACAAAAGAGCAGGCAGGGAAAGACGATATCCTTGATCATATCAGGTTGGTGATTGGAACAAACATCGAAGGGATTTGTATTCGATGATCAGAGACATCCTATACGAGCTATTACTCTCACCTCAATCTGACCAAAACCTCATTTGAGTTGCTTGGTTCTGTAATCTTCAATGAGCACACATTTAGTCGTGCATAACCATTTATCAATCACAAGACTAAGGGCCTCATTACACAGAAGGCGGTAAGGGTTAACGGTCACCGGTAATGGTACCGGTGACCGTTAACCCTTACCGCCTTACTACGAGGTCCCTTTACGGGACCTGACATTAACGGCTAGTGTAGACCAGCCGTTAAAGTAGGGACCCGCAAAGGGACCAGGGTGCTAATTAGGGCACCGCAATTTGCGGTACCGTAATTAGCACCTTCCCCATTCCCATTATGCCCTATGGGGCAAAAACGGGAATGGGGAAGGGCACTGGAGGTTGGGGAATTACTGCCCCGCCAACCTTGGAATAGGGCGGTAATTCCCCTTTCCTCCAAGGCGGTGCCGGTAATTTACTGGCATCGACCAAAGTGCTAGTAGCACCTTGGTCCACCGCCTACCGTGTAATGAGGCCCTAAAACATTTGATGCACGGTGGTAGTGGCTGTGTGCCACATTTTGTGTGAGTGGATCACACTGCATCTGTTTCATCTACTGCAACTTGATTCATCCACACACTCTTCTTGGCTAAAGTTTCCACACATGCGAGTTCCCCGTTGTAATCATTGTCACCCCTTTTGAACTTAATGTTGTGAAATGTGTTTGCCTATTTAAATATTTTTTCAACAAGCGTGTAAGAGTATATTACATGAAGGTGTTTCCTGCCTGACCATTGGGGTGTGTAAGGGATTAAAATGGCCTCTCTGGCTGCCGCCACCTGCCCCGTGAGGAAGTAGAGCAGTGAACATTTATTTGGTGTCAGATTGTGCATTTGTTGTTCTCGTGTTGAAGGAATTCTTTTTGGCAGATATGATGTGGAATTTATAACGCGCCTGTACACAAGTGTTACTAGGGCCGGCAAGACAAGGAGGGGGGAAACAAAGGGAGGACAAAATAACGATTTTACTAGGCCTTGTGTCATTCAGATCATGCAAGTGCAGGAAGAGGGAAGGGGAGAAGTGCCAGATGGGAGGGGAAGTGCAGTTAACCCACAAGTGCAGCCAGCGGGCGGCTCATAAGTGCAGAGAGAAGGGAATGTAGGGTGCAGATACTGACCCTTTTTTAAATGTTTTAATTATTGTTTTTAGCTGATAAATCAACTTTTACAATACAACTTTTTATATAATACGTATTATCAAAATGTATATAATTCAAAAACTTTCCTATCATACATTGAACAAACAATTCAGAATTAGTACAGGCAAGTTGGCTAGCTAAATAAAGTTCATTGTGTTACTAATTCTCAAATTAACATGGTAGGTAAGCTTCCATATTGTCCCTCTTGGTTACCCTTCAAATACTGCTTCCAAGAAGTTTGTGATTGCAATATAAACTGACATACGCTGAGTCGAAAAGAATACGTTCCAGCTGTGATCATCATCAAAAGTGGTCCAATGCAAATAATATTTGGTTCAATACAATTCTCTTTTTTCAACTAGATTGACACACTCTAAAATGACATGTCCTAAGGTCTCTGTTTGATTTACATCTTTACAAAAGCGACAAAATTTAAATGAACGGCTAAGTAGATTACGTTTAATCATTACCACTCTAGTAGGCCAAAGATTGTATGTGAACCGTAAAAAGGCTGAAGGAAGTGCTACAGAAGGGCATCAAATCAAATGAGGTTCACATTCTCCAAATCATTTCCTTGATAACGGGTTTTCTCTGAAATCTTTTTATAGACTGCATTGATGTCTCGTTTTTATCCAATGATACAGGTATAGCTTTTTTTCAGCTCTTTCTGGATCTTCTAATAAGACATGCAATTGGAGATCTGCCAAAGCCATTATGTTGAAAACTGCGGCTTTCCATTTACTTGCAAAAGCATGATCGGATTTCAAAATAGAGAGGGACGAGAGCAAAGTGTTCTAAGTGCTAACCAAAATGCATTTCGTCAGTAATGCGCACTGACGCCATTGATATTTTATCGGCAAGGAAAGTAAGCCAATCTCATGGTGTATAAACGCCATAGGAACACATTAATTCTGAACTGCTCTCCAGTATTTTGCTTCAAATCTTTGTAAAATGTTATTCTCTAAGTCACCCTGGCTACCATTGTATATCGCCCTCCTCATCACATTAGGAATACAATCACCTAAAATAAGCACCAAAGTTAACACTCTGAGTCTTCGCACCACCTCCTATTCCACCCATTGCACCTGCCATATCATGCTCAACATACAACAACCTAATACTGAACTTAAAATGACCCACTATCCAGATAGCACCACTCTACAAAGGCCATGCAACACTGTAGACAGAAACATTAGACTACGTGCTCGCCTGTCCAAACTGCATGAGCTCCCAGCCAAGAAGGCTGAACTATCAAAATCCCGAAATAAAATACAGTTACCCTTGAAGGGTATTGCGGAACCTACTAGGAAACAGCCTAAGCCCAACAGACCCAAAATAAATAACTCCAAACAGACTACTAAAGGTAGTCATAACACCACCAGCCCTAACGTAGCTGACCACAAACCATATCTCAAAGGCGCACTTATAAACGCCAGGTCGCTAGTCGCACACGCCACAGAGATCTCAGATATCATTGCCACAGACAAGTTAGACTTTTTGGCCATCTCAGAATCCTGGCTACATGATGCGGCTGGCCCAGCCTTATCACTAGCAGTCCCAGACAACTATACTATCCTACGCGCGGACAGACTTACCTCCCGAGGTGGAGGTCTAGCAATCATAGCTAAAACTAGCCTGGACATGAGGATCATCACTGCTACCAATTTGCAATCCTGTGAATGCCTCACGGTCAAAATAGCCATCGCCAACTCCCAAACCCTAAACATCATCCTCATCTACAGACCACCAGGTCCTATCGGAACCTTTTCTGAGGACATCTCGACATCCCTGTCCAATAACCTAAAAAATACATCCCAAACAATAGTGCTAGGAGATTTTAATCTAGGCTATAATGACAATAAGGACACCCAATCGTCAGCGATTGCTCTGACCTTGAAAGAGCTGGGATTCTCACAAAAAGTTGAACTACCCACCCACAACAAAGGTCGCATCCTTGATTGGATAGCAGAACATAATTGCGAAGTTAATATTACGGATTCTGTACCGCAGATTTGGACTGACCACCACCTGCTATTATTCTCAGTGACAACCCATCGGGTCACTGCCCCGTCCTCACCTGCCCCACCTCTGTCAACGAGAAATAAAAAACTAATGACAGTAGAAAATCTGATGCCCGTTATAATACCAAAATTAAACGCACTACATGACTGCATGGACCCTAATCTGTTAGTCGAGCATTATAATGCAGCCATGTCCTCAGCCCTGGAGCACATAGCCCCGCTCAAACTAAGAAATAGCAAACCTAAAAAACACCTCAATTCTTGGTTCACGCCCCACCTAAAAAATCTTAGGCTGGCCAAAAGAAAACTTGAAACTATTTGGAGACTTTCCCCATCAGTCAAAAATAAACTCAACCTCTCCAAAGCCTCCTCCCAATACAAGAAAGAAATATTATTAGCCAAACAAGAAACCTACAATACTAGAATATCCAACTCAAAATCTAGTGTCAAAGAACTGTTCAGCATTCTGAAAGAATTGGAAACACCTGTTGTACCCCAAGAAAACTGCACTAAGGATAAAAAATGGTGCTCTAGCATACAACTTGCTTTAACAAACAAAGTAGCAAACCCACAAACCAAAATTGCCATCAAGAAGGCATCACTAACACCACACATCCCTCAGAGATCAGCGCCACCGCCACAGTCCAAGTTGGGAGCCCGATTCTGCTTCTCTAAGGTATCGACCATAGAGGTAGAAAAGGTCATCCTGGGACTCAAACCGTCCAACTGCAAAGGCGACCAATGCCCAGCACAACTCATCAAGGATGCTGCGAGAGAACTGTCGCCATTTATAACCAAACTAATCAACTCTTCCTTTACCTCAGGTTCAGTACCGATCAACCTAAAAGAGTCCTGGGTACTGCCACTACTAAAGAAGCAAACACTTGACCCCGCCATTCCGACTAACTTCAGACCCATCACGACTGTGCCCTTTCTTCTAAAAATTTTAGATAAAGTGGCTTACTTGCAAATTCAAAGCTTCCTAGAGTCTAACCACTTACTTGGAACCCGTCAATCAGGATTCCGCCCGCAACATGGGACCGAGACAGCGTTAATAGACCTTAAGGCCCAAATAGACGATTGCAGAGACAATGGCCAAGCGGCCCTACTTCTCCTCCTGGACCTATCGGCGGCATTCGACTTAGTGGATCACACAGTCCTCTGTAGTCACCTCGACTCGGCAGCCCACTTTTCAAAAGAGGCCATAATTTGGATCAAGTCATTCCTGAGTAATCGGACCATGAGAGTCTTCGCTCCATCAGCCTCAGCAGATCCAATCCCCATAACATGCGGTGTTCCACAAGGGTCTTGTGTGTCACCCACCCTCTATAACGTCTTCACGAAGCCTCTCTTTGATGAAATGGATCATCTGGGTATCGCCTACACTAACTACGCAGACGATACCCAGATCCTCCTCCCGCTCTCAGGAGACTACGCCAAGGACCTGGCTCTAGTGAACAGGATCTATAGCATCGTTCAGGCATGGATGGCCACACACGGCCTATGTCTGAACGATGATAAAACTGAGCTTATCATCCTGGGCACCACTACCTATATATCCAAACTCAGCCCTGATTACGACAACTTCATTATTGATGGGAACAACATAAAAGTAGCTCATGAAGTAAAAACCTTAGGATTCTACCTAGACGCCACCATGAACTTTACCAAACAAGTTAACTCTCTAGCTTCTGCCACAGCATATACATGCAAACTTATCAGAGCGAGCAAACAATTCCTCTCTACAGATAGTTGCATTACACTTGCCAGAGCCTTGATACTATCCAAATTAGACTATTGTAATGGACTTTACATTGGAGCTAATAAACAGACCATCCACAAAATTCAAGTGCTCCAGAACAATGCTCTGAGAGCAGCACTCAAGATGAATAGAAACGAGCATATATCCTCTACAAGAAGAGAATACAAATGGCTCGCCACCGTAGACAAAATTCATCTCAAAATCGCTTCCCTCACCCACAAATGTATCAACAACAAAGCTCCACCTTACCTCATGGATAGATTACGTAAAAGGACCTCTTCCAGACCTACCAGAGTAGCCAACGCAAACTGCCTCCAAGTCCCGCGCTTCAAACTTGCCACTATAGGAGGAAATAGCTTCCCGGTTAAGGCCGCGCAATTATGGAACTCCCTCCCCCATGACGTCAGAGAACCTCAGCCTTTTGCAAAATTTAGACAAAACCTCACTAGGTGGCTGAGAGCGAATGACAGCTAACTAGTCCACTTGCCACACTGTACATTACTGTATATAACTATATATTACGTGAACAGGAGCATGCTCCTTGCTCCCTTGTCCTTGATCTCTCCCTGTTCATATCTGCTTGCTGTAATATTGTTTATGTCTACACTTCCTGCCTTTTCCTGTACTTGCAATTAGCCGAGCATATCTGTAACCAAGCTCAGCGCATCTCTGTACCTCCATCTGATTTCTATGTACCTGTAACTAAGTTGAGCATATCCTTGTCTGTTTGCGCCCTGATACTCCAGGGTATGGCGCGCTATATAAATAATAAACTAAACTAAACTAAGTTAAGTCATGTCTCTAGGCCATATAGAAGTACTGGAGTTGTTTTTTGGTTATGATAAGTTACAGCTGAAGATATTGAGAATTTACCATATTTGTGTAGTATCACTTTAGTTTGTGAGATAGCAGTTGTCACCCGTGACTCTAAAACTTCTAGATGGGCTTCATTTAAGTGTCGATTGTCAATTTGTACACCCAGATAGGTATACTCTGATACTACTTTGAGCTCTGAGTCTTGTAGAGTCCATCTAAATCGTTTTGTTCCTTTTTTGGCTGCATTGCAAATCAGAATCTTGGATTTAGAGATGTTAATTGTGAGCTGCTTAATTTTCATATATGTTGATAGCGCTTGCGAGGAATTTTGCAAGCCAATAGGGGTTTTTGAAACTAAAATCAAATCATCGGCATATAGTAATGCTGTCACTCTCTCTCATCCCAATCATGGAGCATCAGTATTCACATTCAAAAATATTTCAGGCATGTCATGCAAAAAAAAAGTTAAAGATGGCCGAGGCATGGCTGCATCCTTGCCTCAGACTGCTCTCAACCTGTATTGGCATCGAGAGCAAGCCTTCAATGTTTAATCTAACCTGCATTACAGACCCTTTAGTGCTGGGAAGCTCGGAGGCAGTGCGAGGGCAACTCAACATTCAGGAGCCTGGGCCCACATTCAGAGGGTGACCAGTGCGCGGAGTAGTCTGGTGCATCAGCAGGGCAGAGGAAGTAAGAAAGCGGAAGCGAAAAGGAAGGTCTTGAGTTGCTTTTGGAACCGGAGGCAGTTCTGGTCAACTTTGAGAGAGGCAGGGAGGCTGTTCCAGAGGGAGTCCCCAGCCAAGGAGATAGATCTACCCCCAACTCTCTGCTTGCGTCTGACCCTCAGAGAGTTGGAGGTGGGTGAGAGGAGAGCTCGAGAAGGAAGATGTTTTGGAAGAGAAAGTTGGATGTAGAGCATTCCCATGTCCCAGAAAGCCTTGTGGACGTTGCAGAGGGCCTTGAACTTGATCCTTGTCGCCACAGGGAGCCAGTGAAGAGATTTCAGAGCTGGAGAGATACGATCCCTGGGCTTGAGGCCAAGAACAAGTCTTGCAGTCATGTTCTGGATAAGTTGAAAAGGACGAAGAGTAGAGTCAGGAAGATTTAGAAAGAGGCTGTTGCAATAGTCCAGCCTAGAGAGGACCAGAGCTCTGCAGACAGTGAGCTTCTGGAGGAAAGTGATGAAGGGAAGAATACCTCTGAGGAGTTGCAGATGATAGTTTGACTTCTTAGAGACATCAGAGATGTGAGGAGAGAAGGCGAGGGTGGAGTCAAAGATGACACCAAGGTTTTTAGCCTCACAGGAAGGAGCAGGAAGAGGGCCCAGAGTGGGCGGCCAGAGAGAGAGAGAGGAAAGGAGGGAGCGGGTGTCCCAATGAGGAGGATCTCAGTCTTACTAGCATTAAGGCAGAGATCATTGGCGGCACATCATTCATGAATTGTGGCCAGACAGTCTGGTATGAGAGAAGAAGCAGAGGTGGCTGAGGGGAGCCTGAAAGAGAGCACAGTGTCATCTGCATAACATTGAAAATTGGAGCAGAAAGCAGCAATGTAGTGGGCCAGATTTGACAGGTAGAATTGGAAGAGCCTGGGAGAGAGGTTAGACCCATGGGGAACACCACAAGTAGAGAGAGAGATATAAGAGAGCAAAGACCCCAGTTGGACCTGAGAGGGCCGGTCGGTGAGAAAGGAGGTCAACCAGGCCAGGGCCTGATCAGTAATACCAAGGGCGTTGCGGAGGCAATTGAATTGGATGGCATGCTTCACCGTGTCAAAAGCAGAGGATAGATTGAGAAGAAAGAGGACTGAAGGGAGATTAGAGTCAAGATTGGAGAGCAAGTCTTCACAGGTGTTCAGCAGAGCAGTTTCCATGCTTCTGGCAGCTCTGAAGCCAAACTGGTGGTCACAGAGGCAACCAACAGATTCAGTATGTAGATTAAGCTGGGAGATGGCCAGCTTTTCCAAGAGTTTGCCCAAGAAAGGAGTGATGGAGATCAGGCGATAGTTAGCTGGAGAGGAAGGATCGACCGAGGGCTGCTTTAGAAGGGGGTGCCCAATGTGAGTGCTTAAGGGAGAGGGGAACATTCCAGTGGCAAAGGAGTGATTGCAGAAATCGGCCAAGGATGGAGCAAGGATGTCGATGTGGTCTGGATGAGCAGGGGAGAACCTGCTTTGACAAGACTTTCATAGATCGCACTTGTCTAGAAACATCGTCAGGGGTGAACAGGAGGAAGGAGGAGGGGAGACAGCCTCAGACAAGCCAGGAATAGTAGAGGAGGAGGAGCAGAGAAGGAGGAGGAGATGGAGGAAGAGGAAGTAAAGGAAGAGAGGGCGGACAGGATGTCCTGAGCTTTAGTGGGGAAATGAGAGGCCAAGGCCATGCAGAGGACCTGGGAGCGAACAAGAGAGGTAGAGTCTGCAGCAGGATTGGCCTGCTCCTTGCAGGATTTGAGAAATTCAGACAAGTTGTTAGATGCTGCCGTGATGCAGGCTTGGATGTAGGCTCTCTTCTTAAAGAGGCCAGAGACTCTGTACTGCCTTTGGAGCAGGCGGCAGGCCAGTTTGTTAGGGGTGTGTTTGTAGGTTTTTGATGCTGTGTTGAACACCAATTTGGTGGGGCTGAGGTTTTTTTCCAGTTAGATTCTGCTAGATGTTTTTTGTCATGTAGGTCTTGGAGGTTTGGGGTTAAACTAGGAGTTTTGGTGTCTGATGGGTTTAGCTTTGCGTTGAATGAGGAGGTGGCAGTGTCAACAGCGGAGCTGAGGATGGTTGTGTAGATTTCTGCTAGGAGATTAGGGTCTCCTGAGTGGGGTTCTAGATTAGGTAAGGCCAACAGTGGCAGAGTGTGGTCTTTTGTGAGCTTGCATGAGTTTAGTGTTAGGGCGGGGGGTAGGGTGTCAGAGGGGGGTCTTGGGTGTCTTGTGGTGGTGGATGGTGAAGGTGATGTGGTTGAACCACGGGCAGGAGGCATTGGGGTTTATGGTGATCTGGCAGTTAAGGTCTGTGATCCAGTCGAGAGTATGGTATTTGTCATGTGTGCGGTCGTTGATATTTTGCCTAAGGTTTAGGGCTTTCAGGGAGTTGGAGACCTAGGTGGCTTGAAGATCAGTGGGATCATTGAGGCCTAAGTTGAAGTCACTGAGGACAATGATTTGAGAAAGGGCTTTAATGTTGACTCCAATTCTGTGGAGGAGGTTTTCTTCGAAGGTGAGTATAGGACCTGGCGGGCAGTAGATGATGTGGATGGTGATGGTGGGTGATGAAGACACCTTGAGTGAAAGGATGTCCCAATTTTCCTCTAAGAATTAGTCAAAAGGTCTTATGTGTACGAAATCTTTTGCTAGTAGAGTGATCCCTCCTCCTCTTGCATTTGGTTTGTCTTTTCGGAATATGTAGTAGCCAGGGGGGAATCCAAGGGAGAGAGCCAGGCCGGATGCTTTGTGGAGCCATGTCTCTGAGATGGCTAATGCGTCTAGGTTTTATGAAGAGAGGAGAACATGGATGTCTAGGGTGTGGGCAGTGAGGGAGCGTGCATTGACTAGCGCGAATTTCAGCTCTGAGGTCTCTATTGTCAAGGCGTTTGGAGCTGGAGTTTCTCTTTGCACAGTAGTAGTTGAGATGTTTGGATGGTGTGGGGTCTTGATGGCAACAGTGGTATAGGGCAAGCCTAGGGCGGTGGTGGTTGTGGGAATGGTGCTAGAAACATTCTTAGAAGTAATGGCTAAGAGATGGCTGAGGGTTCTTGCAGAGTAAGGGACAGTATTTGCACAATTGTCAGAGAGCATAGAGACATCATGACACAGTGCAGTGTAGGCGGCATTGGCACATGCAAGATTCTGGGACAGGGCTAGGTTTGCAGCATTGGTGGCATTCGTATGATGAATGAGATGACTCATGTCCTGGTGTGCGTGAGATGGAGCGCTATTGGTGTACAAGTGTCCCTCAGAATTGTTGGGTGAGGTACACTGAGGTGGATGGCTGTCGTGGTGCGCAGCCTTAGGAAGTTGTTTCTGGTGGCGAGTAGTAGATGGTGGTATGAACATGGTGGGGAGGAAGTTCTATAGCGGGGCTAGCAATGCTCTTAATATTATGAGCCTTTCTGAATTGGGATAGTGATCTTGCTCTGAGGATACTGATAATGAGAAGGACGAGCTATAGGCTATTTTGCCAGGGCTAGCAATGCTCTTAACAAGGACGAGTATGCAGCTGTAGCCTATTTTGCCAGGGCTAGCAATGCTCTTAACAAGGACGAGTATGCAGCTATAGGCTATTTTGCCAGGGCTAGCAATTCTCTTAACAAGGAAGAGTATGCTTGTCCTTTTTGCATAGGCTTCCATAACAGCCTGGCACTTAAGGGGTTAATATTATGAGCCTTTCGGTTTCGGGATAGTGATCTTGCTCTGAGGATACTGATAATGAGAAGGACGAGCTATAGGCTATTTTTCTAGGGCTAGCAAAGCTTTTAATATTATAAGCCTATCTGAAGCACTCAATGGGCTCCTGAAAGCTAGCAGAGATCTCCCATAGGATCATTGAATGAGCCTCGGGAACTATCTGAAGCACTCGCTGGGCTCCTGAAAGCTAGCAGAGGTCTCCCATAGCATCATTGAATGAGCCTCGGGAACTATCTGAAGCACTCGCTGGGCTCCTGAAAGCTAGCAGAGGTCTCCCATGGGATCATTGAATGAGCCTCGGGAACTATCTGAAGCACTCGATGGGCTCCTGAAAGCTAGCAGAGGTCTCCCATAGCATAATTGAATGAGCCTCAGGAACTATGTGAAGCACTCGCTGGGCTCCTGAAAGCTAGCAGAGGTCTCCCATGGGATCATTGAATGAGCCTCGGGAACCACTGAAGCACTCGATGGGCTCCTGAAAGCTGGCAGAGGTCTCCCATGGGATCTTTGAATGAGCCTCGGGAACTATCTGAAGCACTCGATGGGCTCCTGAAAGCTGGCAGAGGTCTCCCATGGGATCATTGAATGAGCCTCGGGAACTATCTGAAGCACTCGATGGGCTCCTGAAAGCTGGCAGAGGTCTCCCATGGGATCATTGAATGAGCCTCGGGAACTATCTGAAGCACTCGCTGGGCTCCTGAAAGCTGGAAGAGGTCTCCCATGGGATCATTGAATGAGCCTCGGGAACTATCTGAAGCACTCACTGGGCTCCCGAAATCTAGCAGAGGTCTCCCATGGGATCATTGAATGAGCCTCGGGAACTATCTGAAGCACTCGATGGGCTCCTGAAAGCTAGCAGAGGTCTCCCATGGGATCATTGAATGAGCCTCGGGAACTATCTGAAGCACTCGCTGGGCTCCTGAAATCTAACAGAGGTCTCCCATGGGATCATTGAATGAGCCTCGGGAACTATCTGAAGCACTCGATGGGCTCCTGAAAGCTAGCAGAGGTCTCCCATGGGATCATTGAATGAGCCTCGGGAACTATCTGAAGCACTCGCTGGGCTCCTGAAATCTAACAGAGGTCTCCCATGGGATCATTGAATGAGCCTCGGGAACTATCTGAAGCACTCGCTGAGCTCCTGAAAACTGGCAGAGGTCTCCCATGGGATCTTTGAATGAGCCTCGGGAACTATCTGAAGCACTCGCTGGGCTCCTGAAAGCTAGCAGAGGTCTCCCATGGGATCATTGAATGAGCCTCGGGAACTATCTGAAGCACTCGCTGGGCTCCTGAAAGCTGGCAGAGGTCTCCCATAGGATCATTGAATGAGCCTCGTGAACTATCTGAAGCACTCGCTGGGCTCCTGAAAGCTGGCAGAGGTCTCCCATGGGAACATTGAATGAGCCTCGGGAACTATCTGAAGCACTCGCTGGGCTCCTGAAAGCTAGCAGAGGTCTCCCATGGGATCATTGAATGAGCCTCGGGAACTATCTGATGGAGAACAAAAAGGGCTCCAACCACAGATATAGTTGATGACACTGCACTAATGTTGGGGTGTCTGAATGGTTCAGTTCTGATTATTTCAAAATTGTGCTTCAACTAGTAAGCCAAGTATCCTCTAAATACACAATTAGGTCACCAATTGTGGCAAAATAAGGCTCAAATTCCTCATTCTTAGTAATTATTTACTTAAATTTATTAATAGTTCGTGTTTTTCTTTTTTGAGCAAAAAACATAAAACAGTAAATGACTTGTTTTTTTGGAAAAGAAAAAAGGAAAAAACAAAAAAGGAAAAAAGAAGAAATTATGGCCTAAGCCCAGTACTGGAAAAGAGTTATTATTTCACAATGAATGCTCTTGTTGTTCAATGGTAACATAATGTGTGATTTAGTATAATTTTAGTGAGCACGAGATATTTGTGCAAAAAAGTAAGGGAAAGACACAATAAAAAATATAATTTCATTTATACAAAAAGAACTGTTCAACAATTTTACAGTACAAATAGAAAAAATGTAATGGCCAATGCTTTGGTCCCCAAATTTAAGCAAAGGCTGGTTACTGGCCCTGCTTTACTTTGAATGCCTACGAATTTGAATTTAGCGGGTTGAATTTAGTCAGGGTAAGACCAAATTGGTTACTCCAAGAAAAAAAGAGGGGGGGGGGATTGGCATATTGCCAATATATAATCACCAAGGGAAATTAATGATGTGAGAAAACCTGATTTAGCGGTCCACAAGTAAAGCAAGGTGTACCAATCACCCAGCTGTACTTAGACGGCCGGGAAGATTAAACCAAGATGTAAATTAAATTTCACAAACAGAGGACCAAAACCATCGGTCTACGCCAGGGGGAGGGGCCCCCTATCTAGTTGGAAAGGACAGTACGGCACAAATAGTGCTCGGCCTTGGGGCGTTTCGGCTGGTAGATGGAACACCTTTGTCTGGGCCTCCGGTATGGAGATCTCTGTAGAATGAAAGAAGACAAAAGAGAAGGAAAAAGAGAGGAGAGATAGATGAGATCTAAAATGAAGTCTCATAACCTGTTTAAAAGCAAGAAGTGCTAAAACAAGGGTGAAGCATTGTTGTCTAACATTTAATCTTAAAAGAAAAAAGAGAAAGATACTTATAGTGTAACAACAACAATGGCAGCCTTAGTCTGAAATGTTAAAAATAGGAGCTGCGGCATGAAGACGTGAGCTCTCGGTGCTCCTGAGGCCGTCAGCCGTATTCTGCAATATTCTACCAAAAAACTAAATTTCCATGTGAAGAGAAAGATCTTTCCGAGTGTCGGAACATAACGTCGTTCGCACCCGGTGTTCCGAGTGTGCAACCGACAGCCAGTTCCAGAGAAATAAGCCGCCAAAGAGTTGGAGCGACGGCGTCTTGGAAGTTTCCAAGATGGCCGCCGGGCGCTGTTGAGCGCGAACCTAGGGACGCTGCAAACACTGATCCCCGAGGAAGAGGTGCTGTGGAGAGACGATCGCTGCTGCGGAGGGAGGAGACTGCCCTTCCTCCCCCCTGCGCGGACCAGCTTATTGCCGAAGGGCGGGTGACTGCGGGAGCGGACCGGCAGAGAGAGGAGACCCGCGCCGGACTCCCCGCCCCCCCCCTGGCCTTCCGAGTGGAAGCAGGCGCCCCATACACCGTCGAGCGCCTGCCAGCCTGCTACCTACCTGCCGCGCCGCGCCGCCGACCTGTGCCGGGGGGAAGAAGCCGCTAGACCCGGTAAGGAGAGGCGGGTGCGGGCCCTGAACTCAGTCCATCTGTCCGGGGTGCGCTGCCGAGGAGGAACCCCCGCAGCACTCGCGGCCCCCTCTTGGGCGCCAGAATCGTGCGAACCCAGCCCACACGATCTCCCAGCCCGGGCTAGTACGGTTGTGGCCTGCCGCCTACTGCTCAAGAGCACGAGAGAGCGCTACAACAGCGGAGAACGTTGTTTGCCCCCCCCCCACACCCTGAAGACTACGGGAACTGTGCGCTATACCCTGGGCACACGCAGGACACTTTTGCAGCTCAGAGAAGGGACACCACCATAAAGCAGGCTAGATGCATAGTCACTGACACGGATTGCAGTAAAGAGAATAATCATCTCCTGTCAAGTAGGCAAAGAAACCACAGTGCTTCAAGCAGTGAAGGGCATGACATAACTGGAAACCATACTCGCTCTTAACAACACGGGAACAAGGGACCACTTTCCTGAGCCGCGCACGCCCAGAGAACGTCGTGCCGGCCCGAACACAATGATCTTCTGAACAACTAAGCCAGTTTATCTCCGTGGCGTAACGATCAATTCCTCCCAACCGCAGAACGTGCTTTTCCTCGTAATATAAAGCCTGCTTCGCAAGATGGGAAAGGACAGGCCGAGGAAAACTTCCACACAAAGCAGGATAGAACAGTATGCAACCACCCCGCTGTCCCACTCACCAGAGAGACCACCAGAGAGACCAGCATCAGCTCAATCTGGAATTATGGAAGAAGACATCTCCCTCAGGGATGTAATGGGCGCCATTGCCAGCTCCAGGACATCCATGGAAAAGAAAATGGACGCCATAGGGGCTGAGGTATCCCTGCTGAGGCATGACTTGCAGAAGCTGACTGCACACACTGGAGAGGCGGAAGCACGCATATCGGAGACCGAAGACAATCTGCAAGGAGTTAACCGCCAGATAACCGGCATGTTACAACGTATAAAGTCCCTGGAGGGAAGAGTAGATGAAGGGGAAGGTAGATCACGGCGCAATAACGTCCGCATCCTAGGCCTTCCCGAAAAGGCGGAAGGAGAATGCATGGAGCTGTTCCTTGAAAGATGGCTATTGGATATATACGATGCTGAATCCTTCTCCAAATTCTTTTCTATCGAAAGGGCCCATCGCATCGCATCGGGCAGGATCACCCCGGGTGCACCACCGCGTGCAGTCATAGCAAGACTTCTGAATTATAGAGACAGGGATGCCATACTACAAATGGCGAGAACGAAAGGGTCCATCACCTTCAATGGCTCAAAAATCTCCTTCTTCCCTGACTTCACGAGGGAGGTCCAAAAAGCGCGCCAATCCTTTGACCCACTTAAAAAACGCCTCCAATCGTGTGGAATCAAATATGGCCTGATTTTCCCCGCTCAACTTAAAATATACTACAAAAGCACGACAGTACACTTCACAAATCCCAAGGAAGCATGGGATTGGGCAGAAAGGCACATTGAGGGTGACTGGAGTGGAAGGAAGAAGATTGGAAACAACCGTAATAGGCCACATCCAGAAAGACCACCAGACAACAACTCACCACAGCGACAGGTGGATGTGGCACAACAAGGGAACGCATGATGGAAAATGGCAATGGATAAAACAAATGTAATCACGAGACTTGGAAGAAAGCAAATTCAAACATAACGTGTCTCACATGACAGGAAGAAAGTAATGGCTGACGGCTGATGCCTACCCGCCCCCTCTTTGGCAAGAAACATACACATAACGATAGGCAAAGTTCTAGATTGCCTAGATATACTGTTTAAGTAAAGTTTGAACTGTTGAAAGGGCGACAGATGCTTCGGTTGGGGATGAAGTATGGGGAGGGGGGAGTTCGGCACAAGTTCACAAGTTGGAATCACTCAATGAAATACTACATATTACAGAAGATGGTGATCACTCAGACAGCAATTTCTGCTCCCTGCTGCGAATCAAGCGAGTCCAATGCCCTTGCTAAAGAAGGCCTTGTCCCCTGCTGGAACCATACACACAAACGCAACCCTGCAGGATAACAAGAACAAAACGCTAAAACTACTCACCTGGAATGTAAACGGCCTAGGAAACAGCCTGAAAAGGAGGCTAGTGAGACAGTTTCTGAACCGACACAGCCCGGACATAGCCTTCCTAACAGAAACCCATTTGGCAGGTACTTCCAACGCGCTATTTAAACGATCGAACTACTGCACAACCATACAAGCTGGTTTTACTATGGGAGCCAGAGGGGTATTGATGTTAATCCATAACAGGCTACCGTTCACCCTCACCAAAATAATACAGGACACCGGGGGCAGATTTACATATGCCACGGGCACGCTTTGGAACAGGACGATATCCCTTATGGCGATCTACGCCCCACCGGCTCTTCAGTCCAGACTTATGGAAGACATTACGCCCCTACTAACCAGCGACACCTCAGATGTTCTGGTCCTGGGAGGAGATTTCAATGACGTCATGAATAATGTACAAGACCGTACGCATCTACGCAATAGAGACCCCAATCGCCGAACCAATCTGGCCACGTTTGTAGAGGCTTTTGGCATCAGGGATGTGTGGCGTGACCTACACCCGGAAGAAAAGGGGTACTCCTTTCACTCAGGAGTGCATGCATCGCTGTCACGACTGGATTATTTCTTCATGCCTACGACATTAACACACACAGTAACGCAAGCTGAATATCTTCCGCGGGGCATCTCGGATCACTCCCCCCTACTCATATCACTTACAACGTGCAAACCAGCGCCTCCACCGAGGTGGAGATTGAACAACTATTATCTAGGTTCTCCTGAGCTAATAGAACGTATACAAAACGTCACAACAGAATACTTTGAGACCAATACGGGAACAGTAGAAAGTCCCGCCGTACTTTGGGAGGCATATAAACCGGTACTACGAGGAGAAATCATTTCCTGGACGACGGCCCAAAGGAAAATACACCTGGAATCACTGCATGAAGCAGAAACAAATGTTAAACCAGCAGAAGTCGCACATCTCACCAGCGATAGTCCGGACACTAATAGAGCGCTGATACTGGCTCAAAAGAAACTGCAAAATATCGCACTGGGCAACGCCAAACAGGCACATAGTGCAATGAGGGCCAGAATATATGACACTGGAGACAAAGCAGGGAAGGTCCTAGCCTGGCTTGAACAAAGGGGCGAGGGACATTACCATGTGAGATCGATTGTGTCCCAAAACTTGGAATCCTGCCTCGTGGACAGAGACATAGCTGAGGAATTCGCAAAATTTTATGAAGACCTATACAGGGCCCCCACAACTCCCCCTGAAAACTCTATACTAGAGGATATCACCCTTACGATCCTTAATGAGACCCAAATTGCTGGTTTAGAAAGAGACATCACGGAAGATGAAATTGCAGTGGTTATGACCCAGCTCCAGTCTGGGAAGGCCCTGGTCCGAATGGTTTCTCCATAGAAACCTGGAAGAAGATCGGCTGTAGCAACCTAGCTCCCCACCTACTACGCATGTTCCAACAAGCCCGGACAAAGGGATCCCTCCCGGCAGACCTGAGGAAGGCCACAATAATTGTTATACCCAAAGTGAATAAGCCTCCGGACCAATGTGGGTCATATAGGCCTATTTCCCTTATTAATGTTGAAAGCAAGATTCTGGCCAAACTTCTAGCAATACGCCTACAGCAAGTCATAACATCTCTAGTCCACCCGGACCAGTGTGGCTTCATGCCGGGCAGATCCACGAGGATGAACATAAGAAGACTTCACTTAGCCATTGAGCGGGCCCAGACCCTCAATATTCCCCTGGGTGTACTTGCAATAGACTTTGAAAAGGCCTTTGACTCTGTCCGGTGGGAGGCACTCTGGGCTATCATGCGAAAAATGGGTTTTCAGGAGCAGTTCCTATCCTGGGTCCAATTGCTATATGAGGCACCGATGGCTGAGGTTCGTGTGAACAGTTGGACCTCACGTCCCTTTGCTTTGGGGAGAGGGACCCGGCAAGGATGCCCACTATCAGCGCTGCTCTTTGCACTGGCAATGGAACCATTGGCTCAGTTGCTGAGAGAGACATCCATATGGCGTGGCATCCCGGGTGGTTTGGAGTGGGAAGACAAAGTCTCATTATATGCAGACGACCTATTGCTATACCTGAGGGACCCCAGAACGACATGCCCGGTGGTGACACAGTTGCTCCAGAAATATGGTGCTTTTAGCGGTTTGAGAGTAAACTGGGCTAAATCTACACTATTTGCATTAAATACTCTAGGCAGTGAGGTTCCTGAGTCATGCCCATATAGAATAGCTCCTGCTCACTTCCAGTATCCAGGCATTAAGATCACGAGGAACCTAGACGATTATACACTGAATAACCTACAACCCATTACGGAGAGATTCACAGGGGATGTACGACATTGGCGGTCCCTGCCTCTGACACTATTAGGCCGAGCTGCATTGTTCAAAATGCTGACACTCCCCCGCTACCTGTATGTGTTCCAGAACGCCCCCCTATATATACCTATGAAAGAATTTCGGAACATAGATAACATACTCAGAAAACTCTTATGGGAGGGACGCCCGAGAATTGCCTTACAAACACTACAAAGATCAATATGGGAAGGTGGGATTGGCCTGCCAAGACTACAGACATACTACTGGGCCAGTCACATGTCTGTAGTAAATGATGCGATGCACGCAGACCCAGGACTACCACATGTACGGGCATCGCCCCCACTGGAGCTGTACAAAGCAATGTCCAGAGCGACTTCCCGAAACATGGCGGCACAGACGCCCTGTATTTGGGCAGAATCACACATCTTTATAGGATGGGGAGATAAGGTCACACCAATCCAACCACTATGGAATAATAGGAACCTCCACGAAGTAGCCAAATTACCGAGATGGCCAGTATGGAGGGGATGTGGTATAGAGAGTGTGGGCGACATTATAACCAACGGCACCATCAGATCCTACGAAGAGCTGGCTATATCCTTTAACCTCCCAGAGACAGAAAGGTACCATTACACGCAGCTCAGACACGCATTACAGCAACATCTCCCCACACTAGCTGACATGCCAGACACCACACCAATAGAACGCAATATAATAACGGATAGTAGTCAGGCTAAAGTCACCACAGTCATGTACAATGCCCTCACCTCCTTCGCAACAACGGAGCTGGTGCGCCTCAAAACGAAGTGGGAAACCGAAATTGGGGAGATATAACCGGAAGACTGGGTTCAGATACTGATGTTCCCCAGGGAAGTAGCCATCTCAACCAGACTACGATTGGTTCAGCTAAAAATATTGCATAGAATTTATTACCCGAGGGTAGCACTATACCACTGGGGCAAGATAGCGGAACCCAATTGTTTAAGATGCCATAGTGAAGAGGGAACTTTCTTTCATACACTGTGGGAATGCCCGAATATTCGCGAGTATTGGCAGCAATGCTGTGACATCCTAACTAGAGTACTGCATAAAACAATCCCCAGAGATCCGAAACTGTTACTCCTCGGAGCGGACAGTGAAATTGACTTGTCAAGGTATGAAAAACTTTGCTTTATGACAACTACTGCAGTTGCTAAAAGGAATATAGCACAATTATGGGGTGCTGCGGAGACGCCGCAAATAAGCCAGTGGATCACTGATGTACAGATTTGCATTGCCATAGAAAGGCGAGTGTTTAAAAGCCGGGGTTGCCCCGATAAGGCGGACAAGATATGGCGCCAATGGGAAGACGAGGTGTGAAGCATGTAACCAGTCTCGACGTGACACCCCTATACCTAGAACGTGCTGGCAGCAGGGGATCCTTCTTTGTAGTATAACAACTCTATTGCGATTTTGTATGATTTGCTTGTTTGAGTGTACCATTGTACGATATTATTGTTTTAGTTTGTTTTGTGTTTTTGGTCCGGTAAGGACCACAGTTTGTATATTACGAAACCAATAAAATATTACATTAAAAAAAAAATAGGAGCTGCGTGAAGGCTGACCTGTGGGGAGGGAACCGCTAGGCTCCGCTGAGAAGAGGTGAAATGCTGTATTCACTTTCTCCTGGGCTTTTAAATGCAGAGTGCATCTGGCTTACGCATAGTGGACACAGATTCAAGGAAATTAAGGTCCAGAGTGTGGCGAAGAAAAACACATCATGGGGTGTGAGTCTGGAATACACAAATGAAACAGCACAAATTGATCTATATTGCTATCTATAGAATCCCAACTAGGGAAGTGTGTGGCTCTTACAAAACTAGCAACAACAACATTTGAAAAACCAATCCACAGTGACTGTACCTTTAAGTGAAGTCACCCATTGTTCGTTATCGTTGTGGGTGGAGAAGTACAAACAGTCCTTGTACTGAGGGCTAGTGCTCTCTGGTGGCACGTTCTGTTCAAACTGGTGTGGGGCTGCAGGGCGTGAACACAAAATATAGGGCAGTGTCAGTATATAATAGATCAAGTGGGCGCTTGCGTAAAGGCATGACTGCCTTGAGATTCGGTAATCCCATAAGCAGCTCTGGATGTCCTAGGTGCTTACCACGTTGCAAATCGAGCCCAATGGCTCAAACGTCGTTCAAGGGTCTGCGTCTCGTCTGCCCGCAGGGCTCTCCTGCGGTCGCGAGAGAGCTGTGTTGCTGGATGCTGTGTTGTGCATACGCTGGGGACTAGCGTAAATAGCCCCGCGCATGCGCAACGTCCATGTTAGCCTGACGTTGTAATGGCAGCGGTGATGTGGTTACGGCCGCTCCGTCCGGGGCTGTAATATGGCAGAGTCAACAAACGTAGGTTGCTGTTGGATCCCTTACTTGTGTTGTCCATAGTCTAAAAGTAAAGGAAGCGAAGCACAAAACGGTGTAAAGTTCCCTCGTGTGGCTCCTTGCAAAAATGGTAAAGATAAAAATTATAATTGTGAAGGTCAACCCTAATTAAAAGTTTGTTGTGTGGGGCGTAGACAACCAGCTACATGGGACACGGATGTGGCATGTGTCTTAACTGGTTTATGTGTAATCTGATATAGAGTAAAATGGCTCAGTCTATGTAACACAGTAGCCCTGGTGCTACTCTAATATTGAAAACAAATAGATGCATGGGTCTGAATCTGGTGGTGGAAAAAGGAGGAGCTGGAGATACAGATGTTCACAATATAGTGTGGACACGACCTGCTGCTCTGTACCCAGCATCCTCCTGCATCATGGTGTCGGTCTATGGCCATACCCAGGGGGGTAGGTAGGTGTGTATTCAATTGTGCTGTTCGGAACCATACTGTAAATGTGAAAGCGCACGTATGGTACACTGGAGAAGATGTCAAAACGGTTTCAGATAGTCCCCTTAGTCCCAAGTGACCTCATTCAGGCCATGGGTTATTGTCTGGAGCTTGAAAATCCACCACGCTTCCTTATGCTTGAGAGCATTACTGATGTTGGTTTTGCTCTCCAACTTGTCGATCACCCACCAGGTAAAGTCATCGGGGCCGTGATGGAACTCGAGGACGTGTGTGACCATTGGAGCATTATGTGTTTTGCAACAGATGCGTGAGCGATGTTCACTTATTCGTTTGTTGACCGGTCTTTGAGTCTGTCCAACATACCTCAGGCCACATGGACATTCAATCGGGTAGATTGCATTGTTAGTCTTGCAATTCGAAAAGTGTCCGAGTACCCAATCCTTGTTTCCAATCTTAAATGTTTTGACCTTCTTCGTTAGTTTGCATGCTACGCATTGGCCGCATGGGTGATGGCCAGAAAGATCCCTTAGGTTCCAAAGTGTCGTGCGAGTAGTTTTCTTCAGGCGGGCATGGGATAGATGTTCCTTTAAATTTCTGGCACGTTTAAGTGCCATTCTTGGTGGTGCTTCGTTAGGTAGACTCAACTGTATTAGTCGCCAACATTTTTTGATTATCTGTTGCACTTTGGTGGTGTTCTGTCCAAAGGTGGTAACACATTTTATTCTGTCTTCATTGATGGTCCTGTTTTTGGGAGTGAGGAGGGCATCTTGTGGGGTGTACAGTGCTCTTTTGTTGGTGTTCCTTATCAATTTCTTGGGATATCCTCTTGCCCTGAGTCTCTGTTCTTATTCCGCAGCGTGTTCTTTGTACTGTCCAGTTTCCGTAGAGTTACGGCGTACTCTTAAGAATTGCCCATATGGCAAGTTATTTTGTAAGTTTCTGTGATGATTGCTACTGTAATGCAGTAGGGCATTGCGATCTGTCTCCTTTCTGAATAGATTACAGGAGAGTCTGCCTTCATTCCCTTCTATTCTAAGGTCAAGGAAGTTGATGCTTTCCGAGCTACAATTCATAGTGAATTGAATTTCCATCATTTGTTGGTTCAGCCATCCCTGAAATTCATTGAGTGTCGTCATTTCCCCATGCCAGATAAAGATGATGTCATCTATATACCTGAACCAATCTGAGATATGACACAAGTAAGGGTTTTGTTGTGCAAACACATATTTTTCTTCATAACTGGCCATAAAGATCACTGCTAGGCTCGGGGCGAAAGCAGCTCCCATTGCCGTCCCATTAGTCTGTATGAAGAAATATTCATTGAATGTGAAGTAATTTTTTGTGAGATCCAATTCCAGGAGTTCAGTGATAAAATTCACTGGAACCCGTTTGTCAGTCAAATGGTGAGTGAGATGGTTCCTTATACATTCTATTGCTGCTTCCTGTGGGATGCTGGAATAGAGGGCATCAATGTCCAGGGTCCCCAGTAAATCTGTGGTCTTGTTGAGTGGAATGTTCTCCAATTTGTTGATGGTGGACATTGTATCCCTGAGGTATGTCCTTGTAGTCTGGCTCAATGAATTCAGGAGGTGATCTATAAACTTACAGATCGGTTCCAAAATGGAACCACACCCGGAGACAATAGGTCTTACTGGGGGATTTGCTGTATTCTTGTCGATTTTGGGGAGGGCATAAAAGGCTGGAATTCTGCCCTCCGAGGTGTTGAGGTATTTTTCTTCCTTATCAGTTATCTATCCTTGTTCAAGGGCGAATCTAGTTGTTTTTTTGGATGGTGTTTCTAATCTCTATTTGAAGCACTCACTGGGCTCCTGAAAGCTAGCAGAGGTCTCCCATAGGATCATTGAATGAACCTCTGGAACTATCTGAAGCACTCGTTGGGCTCCTGAAAGCTAGCAGAGGTCTCCCATGGGATATATGTATGAACCTCTTGAACTGTTTTTTATTTTTTCAACAACTTCCGCCGGCGGCCCGTCGAAGGTCAGTAAAAGGCCCTGTTAGCCCCTGTTCACCACAGGAGCCGGGGGCCACTGCCCCTGTCATCACCCACGATCTCTGTCAAAACCTACAGGTACCTTACATCATCTGCACTACAAACATGCATGTTCTGTTTCTTTTCCTCACATCAACCAGCACTACCAGCGCGCTGGCGGTCCCTCGTGGGAAACTGACGATGTCTCTGTCATATCATTTGAAACTTAACACTCATTCAACACTGCTTCACTAGAAAATGGCAGCACCGCTCTCACGCTGACATTATTTGCATTGTCACTATCAATATCTCCATCTCCATGCATGGGTGCACCTTTGCTAGCAACGTTGGACCTACCTACTTTGCCAAACCCCATGTGGATAGACCGCAAATGGAGGCTCCTGGAAGAACACCGGCACGTGAGTATAAATTGCAAAGAAGATAACAAAGCAGGGAATATTGAGGGGAATATAGAGCAACATGATTGAGGGGAACACGCAGGGAATGGATGGATGATTGAATTGGAGTAAAGCGCTTTCAACAAACCGTTTTTTTTTTTTTATATAGAGATATGTAAGGAAGATAAAAGAGGAAATACGGCAGCCTGACCTAGAAAGTGGTTGGAGGGTGGCGCCACAGAGCACTGTTTTGACCTTGGGCTCTTCCATAGCTCTCACGCTCCCGTGCCCTCCTGTGACTTCCTCTCGCTCTGGTTCACGTCTCAGCGTGGCCGGCACTGGAAGGCTCAACTCCCCCCCCCCCGCGGGCTTTCTCTGATTCCTTTCTGGGCTTCTCTCTGCTCAAGATTCCTCCCTGTCCTCAGGGTCTCATTTAATTTCGCTTCAGGCATGCCTTCTCCCCTTCCTACTCACCCCGCAGTTCTCATCTCGCCACTCCGTGTGCTCTGTTTTTCTTGTGCTCATTTCGTTGGTGGATTACTCATACTGTTACCTTCTGCTGGGACTTGCCATTCTCCTTGGAACATTGCATTCAGAATACTCAGTCAGCTACATCTGGGATTTCTGCAGTGTGCCAACATCCAGACGGAGTCATAACTGGTCAGCTACAGCAAGGGGGTTTTCTGCCTTGTTTGGCTTTTCCCCTCATTTGCTATCTCGGGGAAGAGGTCCCTGGTCCGCCCATGCTCCTCGGCAGACATAGTTGCTTCCCTTTGAGGTAGGCCCTACCTCTTCCAGAAAAAGAAGAAGCCATCCCATAAGAAGAAAGGGAGACAGAAGGATTCCTCCTCAAGTCAGGACCATTCAGGTGAGGATCAGCCTTATCTGTCTGATTGGGAAGAGGAGTCTGACAGTTTGCAACGCCCACAAGACAGACCCATGGCTACCGCTGAGCAAGTACAGGAGTTGGTAGCAGCTGTACAGGGACTTACCCTCGAGGTTCAAAACCTCAAAACAGAAAATGCAGGATTGGTGCAATTGGTGACCGCCCGAGAACAACATCCGACAGATCTTCCGGCTATGGCCCTTTCAGTGGGCAAATATGATGGGTCCCCAAAAGGACTGAAAGAATTTGTGGAAGCATGCTTAGTCCACTTTACTTTTCGTAAAGGCACCTATGCTACGGACCATGCCAAGGTGGGGTCTATGGTCTCCAATTGTGATGATTATTCCCCCTTCCAAGCTTCGTGGCGGCTGTATTACATCTCAAGCTCCTTCCATCATGGTGGTTCGGGAAGCCTGCAGCACCAGTCTAATGTTTCCCTCCCTGGGGAATACCCTGGTGGCCACGCCCACCTCCACTCCACCAGCATGTCTGGGAACACGGCGGATGGTTCTTTGCATTGCTACTCTCTATCCAGCTTAGCCAGGCTGCCTAAGTGTGCTTAGGTTCCTTGCTTTGCATTTGACTGGATCTGGTTATCTACTCCCTATCCTTTGCTCCTGATCTGGTTTTTCTAAACAGACCGATCATTTGTTTTTCCACGCAGACACCGCACACGACTATTCTCACAAGGCACAGAAGGCGAACACTAACGCGGACCGCGCGGAACCTTATAGATCCGCCGCACCACTAGATCTGCCATTATCATTCAGATCTGTCACAGGCGTCCTGCACAGTGAGAGCTTCAGTACAAAGAAGCCGATATTCTATCGGGTCCACGCCCTCTATTCTCACACTCACACGCTTCCCACTGTCAGTGAGCTCCTTTCCTTTTACTTACCTTATCTTACTCTATCATTCTAGCCTTACAGTGCCCTTCTCAGCCTCCCATCACTAGCGCTTCAGGCAGCAACACGGCAGATGCCTGTAAGAGATATAACTGACACCTTCTACTTACTTTTCTGTCCCCTGACTCATCGGGACTTTGTGCACCAACTTTGATGTAATCACCCCCTTTTAAAACTTACAACACACAAAGCTCTACTCTTAAACAAGAGAATGCAGCAACAGTGACATATTTGATAATTGAGGTACGCTTGATTTTACATATTATAACCTGTCCTGGACAAAAATTGGTATGCGTTACCCGCGCACCATGACAAGTATTTTTAGCCAGTCATTGGGCCTCATTACACGGAAGGCGGTAATGGTTAACGGCCACCGTTAATGGTAACGGTGACCGTTAACCATTACCGCCTTACTACGAGGTCCCTTAGCGGGTTGGTGCCTTAACGCCTGCTTTTTGCAGGTGTTAAAAACCAACCCGCTAAGGGACCTCGGAGCTAATTACGGCACCGCAAAATTGCGGTGCCGTAATTAGCGCCTTCCCCATTCCCATAGAGCCCTATGGGGCAGAAATGGGAATGGGGAAGGGCAATGGCGGAAGGGGGATTTACCGCCCCTCCAACCTTGGAATGGGGCGGTAAATCCCCTTTCCGCCAAGGCGGTGCCGGTATTTTACCGGCATGAGCCATGGCGCTAATAGCACCATGGCTCACCGCCTTCCGTGTAATGAGGCCCATTGTATTATAAGGCAGTTCGCTAATACCATTATTGCATTATTACAGCCTAATCATCCAGATGTAAGACTTTTGACAAGAGTACTCCCTCCGATATAAGGTATTCCAGCTTTAAGAAACTTTAAATAACATGGACTTTGAGCTAAACCTCGCTATGAGGTGTTATAACGTAAATCTTGTTGCTCTATTTCCTACCCTTCCACCGTTCCCTATATCCCCTTTTCTTTCCTCCCGGGATGAAACAACTGAATTAATTCCGGATTCGCTCCACATCTGCATTGCTTCAATTTGACGGTATCTCTAACTCATATGTATTAATTTGGATTTGCAATGAATTCGTTTTCATTTCCACTGATTACTCAACTTGCTAATTGTGTTGGAATGTTGGGAATATTACCCTTGATATTGGTTGTACTATGTCGCCTGCCGCACTTGGATCTCAACATATGCATTGATGTTGCCCATATATCATGGACAACCGTTTTCGTTGTTATGGAAAACCCACCCCTCTTTTTTTGTTTCCTTCTAATATGATGGCAACCTTGAAATGTGTTTATTTTTAATATCACTGTTTAATTTCAATCTATTATTCAAAACGCATCAGCCTCAGATGAAGAGCAAGGACTGCTCGAAACACGTGTCAGGCTGTTTCAAACCACAATAAATCTGCAATTTAAGCAGTGTGGATGTTTTTGTGTGTCGACGCAGTGAGACTGGAAATCCTCCTTTTACTTTAAAGGTACATTGGTCCGCCAGGCCTCCCGTTTCGTTGGGTATCGCTAAAGGTGTTTTAAATCCTTTACTTACCTACTGGGTTGGCCGCCCCTATCGTCTAACATTAGGCCTCATTCCGAGATTGGAGGCAGCCATGGCGCTAATAGCGCCATGGCTGCCTCCAATAACGGTACCGAGTCCGCCCTCATTCAATGGGGATTTACCAGTCTAGTCGGACCTTTGCGGGACCGGTAAGTCCCCATTGAAAATACCATTCCCCATTCCCATTTGAGCCCCCATAGGGGGCTGCAATTTGCGGTACCGTTATTTGCTCCCTGGACCTTTTGCGGCTCCCGCTAAGACTGCCTCGTAAAACCAGGCGGCCTTAGCGGGACCCGCAAAGGGACCTCGGATTAGGGCGCAAAGGGATTACCGGCACCGATGTCCTTACCGGTGCCGGTAATCCCTTTGCGCCAGCCTTGGAATGAGGCCCATGGTCTTTCACCTTCTGCTACCGCCTTTTTGAATCGTTAAACAAAGGGCCTCATTACACGGATGGCAGTAAGGATTTACCGGTACTGGTAAAATACCGGTACCAGTAAATCCTTACCGCCTTACTACGATGTCCCTTTGCGGGTTGGGGGATTTAACGCCTGCTTTTTTCAGGCGTTAAAAACCAACCCGCAAAGGGACCCAGGGAGCTAATTACGGTACCGCAATTTGCGGTACCGTAATTAGCGCCTTCCCCATTCCCATAGAGCCCTATGGGGCAAAATGGGAATGGGGAAGGGCAATGGTGGAAGGGGGAATTACCGCCCCGCCAACCTTGGAATGGGGCGGTAATTCCCCTTTCCGCCAAGGCGTTGCCGGTATTTTACCGGCATGAACCATGTCGCTAATAGCGCCATGGTTCTCCGTCATCTGTGTAATGAGGCCCAAAGACTTGACTGCAGCTACTAGAACATTTTGATCCTGGGCACATTGCCTTGTACCATTGACACTGGCACAGGCCTATTGACTCTGGCTAAATCTGTTACAACTGCCTTCTCTAGATTGCTTCTCACCTAGAAATGTGTTGGTGCACCTTACTCTTATAACCACCTTTTCCTTCCCACTTTTAAAACTTGTGAAGTGCCATTTTGCTCAGTTTTCACTTCAGTATTGCATATGCTAAAGTACTGCCTTTCCTAACTTGTTCACAATCTACTTGGGAAGTGTTGCTTGTGTGTTAAAGAGTCTGAACCTGTATAACTTGTCCTTTCCCTCCCTTTTGAAAAATTGTTAGTGTGCCATTTCTGCTTGGTTTTCACTGCGCCGTTTTGCTTAGTTTTCACTCTTGCTCAAACTTGTCTACAATTTAAATAGGGAGTTGTGTATACTTTTCTTGACTGATTGAACTTGCTTTAATAATGGTGATTTGTGTGTGAACATCAGAGTGTGTAAAATAAATATATATATTATTTTTTATAGCAAGCTTTGGTCAGTGTTTCCTTGTTCCATAGTACTGAAGTCCTAATGTGTAAACCCTGAATACTGCTCATCTCCCTCTTGAGATAAGTCTGACTGCTTAGCCACAGCTACCAACTAAATCTTTTTGGCACAGACTGATTCCAATATTTCCCTATGGGATTTTCCCATTGTTCGAGGCTACCACTTTTACTGACAGCCTCTAACATACCGCCAGTTTATTTTTATAGTAACTTTACTCCGGTAGGTTTTTATTGCCAGAACTTTGATTATATTTCTTTCTAGTGTCTTTCTCTATAACCCCAACCCAGGTCGGGGATCCTTTGTTTGTCCTTTTGGCAGGCTTCTGCACAGAAGCCCTCCTCTCTGCGCCACTGAGTCTGGGGTAGACAGGATGTGTGGGAGGGGGCATAGGCACCCTGGACAGGGTTGCCTACGTAACCCAAGTCGCAGTCTGCCCTGATAGGCTGGGGGATTCTCTCACCAGGAGAGCCACCCCACTGTGTGAGTGACAGCTAGGCTGTATGAATGGGGGTCTTGCTGCATAAAAGCAGGGTTCTGAGGACTGGAGGACAAGACGTTGCCACTGGAACTAAGAAACCAAAGAGGAGAGAAGCTGAAGACATCTGCAACGACTGAACCACCGGTGAAGCCCTGCTGCAGATCCTGACCACTTTTCTCCAACGACTTGAGAAGATCTTCCTCGGAAAGAGTCTTCTTCCCTTGAGCTGGTGGGGCCAACTAGTTCGCCAATCGCCTTCCCGGACCTGCCTTGGTCGAATCACCAGTGCCAAGCATTAGGAGACCGGGTAGCCAGGCACCCGTCCTCCCGGACCACGATTTAAAGGAGCATACCTTTTATTCGTTTGGCAGCACCGTGGCTGGTTTCATCACTGGGCAGTGCAGTAACTCGAACCTTCCTCCACGACGAGAGCCTCTCTTCCTCTGCTGGATCTCCTGAACTGCAGAAACTGCCAGGAACTACTGCCACCGCAGGAGCCTCTTCTACTTTAAAGGTACATTGTTCCCCCAGGCCTCCCGTTTCGTTGGGTATCACTAAAGGTGGTTTAAATCCTTTACTTACCTACTGGGTTGGCCGCCCCTATCATCTAACATTGGGCCTCATTACGACCCAGGCGCTAAGTGGTTAACGGCGCCATAAAAGGCTGCAGCGCCGTTAACCACTTAGCGCCTTACTACGAGGTCCCTTTGCGAGGAAGAGGTAGTGTTGGATGATGACATGTACATGAAAGGGGAATCAGGGCAGCAGTGCATCTAGTGTGAGCAAAGGTAGTGTTGGATGATGACATGTACATGAAAGAGGATCAGGGCAGCAGTGCTTCTAGTGCGAGCATAGGTAGTGTTGGATGATGACATGTAGAGTAGTGCTTCTAGTGCGGGCAGAGGTAGTGTTGGATGATGACATGTACATGAAAGGGGAATCAGGCCAGTAGTGCTTCTAGTGCAAGCAGAGGTAGTGTTGGATGATGACATGTAGAGTGGTGCTTCTAGTGTGGGCAGAGGTAGTGTTGGATGATGACATGTACAAGAAGGGGAATATGCACATGAAGGGGAATCAGGGCAGTGGTGCTTCTAGTACAAGCAGAGGAAGTGTGGGATGATGACATGTAGAGTAGTGCTTCTAGTGCGGGCAGAGGTAGTGTTGGATGATGACATGTACATGAAAGGGGAATCAGGCCAGTAGTGCTTCTAGTGCAAGCAGAGGTAGTGTTGGATGATGACATGTAGAGTAGTGCTTCTAGTGTGGGCAGAGGTAGTGTTGGATGATGACATGTACATGAAAGGGGAATCAGGGCAGTAGTGCTTCTAGTGCGAGCGGCGGTAGTGTTGGATGATGACATGTACAGTAGTGCTTCTAGAGCGAGCAGAGGTAGTGTTGGATGATGACATGTACATGAAGGGGAATCAGGGCAGTAGTGCTTCTAGTGCGAGCAGAGGTAGTGTTGGATGATGACATGTACAGTAGTGCTTCTAGTGTGAGCAGAGGTAGTGTTGGATGATGACATGTACAGTCACGCCTCTAGTGAGAGCAGAGGTAGTGTTGGATGATGACATGTACAGTAGTGCTTCTAGTGCGAGCAGAGGTAGTGTTGGATGATGACATGTACAGTAGTGCTTCTAGTGCGAGCAGAGTTAGTGTTGGATGATGACATGTACATGAAGGGGAATATGTACATTAAGGGGAATGAGGGCAGTGGTGCTTCTAGTGCGAGCAGAGGTAGTGTTGGATGATGACATGTACATGAAGGGGAATCAGGGCAGCAGTGCTTCTAGTGTGAGCAGAGGTAGTGTTGGATGATTACATGTACATGAAAGAGGATCAGGACAGCAGTGCTTCTAGTGCGAGCAGAGGTAGTGTTGGATGATGACATGTACATGAAGGGGAATATGTACATGAAGGGGAATCAGGGCAGGGACCCGCAAAGGGACCCGCAAAGGGACCTCGCAGGCAGTTACGGTACCGCAATTTGCGGTACCGTAATTGCCGCCTTCCCATTCCCATTGAGCCGTATGGGGCAAAAATGGGAATGGGGAAGGGCCATGGTGAAATGGAGAAATACCGCCCCGCCAACCTTGGAATGGGGCGGTATTTCCCCATTTCACCATGGCAGACTCGTTACAACACCGGCACCAACCATGGTGCTAATAGCGCCATGGTTTAGCGCTGGTGTTGTAATGGGGGCCATTGTCTTTCACTTTCTGCATCCGCTTTTTCGAATCGTTAAACAAAGACGTGACTACAGCTACTAGAACATTTTGATCCTGGGCACACTGCCCTGTACTACTGACTCTGGCACAGGCCTATTGACTCTGGCTAAATCTGTTACAACTGCCTTCTCTAGATTGCTTCTCACCTAGAAATGTGTTGGTGCACCTAACTCTTATAACCACCTTTTCCTTCCCTCTTTTTAAACTTGTGAAGTGCCATTTTGCTTGGATTTCACCTCAGTATTGCATATGCTAAAGTATTACCTTGCCTAACTTGTTCACAATATACTTGGGAAGTGTTGCTGGTGTGTTAAAGAGTCTGAACCTGTATAACTTGTTCTTTCCCTCCCTTTGCAGAAATTGTTAGAGTGCCATTCCTGCTTGGTTTTCACTGTGCCGTTTTGCTCGGTTTTCACTCTTGCTCAAACTTGTCTACAATTTAAATAGGGAGTTGTGCATACTTTTCTTGACTGATTTAACTTGTTTTAATAATGGTGATTTGTGTGTGAACATCAGAGTGTGTAAAATAAATATATATATTCTTTTTGATACCAAGCTTTGGTCAGTGTTTCCTTGTTCCATAGTACTATAGTCCTAGGGCCTCATCACGAGTTTGGCGGTAGCCCTTAAATCTGGCGGTAGCGCTATTACTGCCGGATTTAAGGGTCCGCTAAATCAGGGCTTCGGCGGATTTCTCTCCAGCTCTGAGCTGGGGGGAAATCTGCCGAAAATTAGCGCTATTACCACCGGCGGGAAATCCGCCGGCGGTAAGAGTGTGAAAATTCCCCATTGAGCCCAATGGGGAATTCCCGAATGGGCTCAGTGGGGAATGGGCAATACCTGTTCCGCCAAACCCGTGATCCCGCGCTATTAGCGCCGGGGGGTTTGGCGGTAGGGCTATTAACTCTGGCTCTAATAGCGCCGGCGTTACCGCCCAACTCGTGATGAGGCCCCTAATGTGTAAACCCTGAATACTGTTCATCTCCCTCTTGAGATACGTCTGACTGCTTAGCCACGTCTACCAACTAAATCTTTGTGGTACAGACTGATACCAAAGGGGATTTTCTTGCATATACCTGTAGTCTTAATCTTCTAAGGGAACGGCACAGGATTCTGCCTAACATGTACCCTAGTCATGACGCCATCAGTGATGCTGTGTGCCTTTTTAATGTGCTGCCCGTGTAATGTTTCGACAGAGCGTTCTCGGGCAGCCGAGTTCTTTGCTGGCAATTTTTATGATTATATAAACTTTGTTACCTTTGCAATTCATCTCCTGGTCTCATTCCCGTCATGAGGGTTTTCCTTATTTCTGTAACACGTGCAAGCTGGTTGCCTTCAAAAGGCCGCAGAATCACAAGTGCCCCACTTGGCCGGGAAGTACTATTAATGACGATGGTCCGATAGGGGAGTCACCCACTGACAGACTCAGAAACATAAAAGTACTGAGAAGAAAAAGGAACAGGACCCAAGCAGGAGGATATCAAACTGGATGAAACAAATGGGGAGCAGGCCAATAGAGCAGAAATAGAGGAAGCCGCTAGGTTGCAGGAAGCAGAGCCGATATCAGATTGGCAGGCAAAAGAGCAAGGGGAATAATCCCAAAAGACCATAGAGAGACACAGGAGCAGACCTAACCATGGACGCAATAAGACACACTGAATCGGGGAATTAGTAAGACTTAAATATTGTGCGAGTCACTGGCATCAGCGGTTTACTAGGCAACCTAGATTCTTCAGGCCGGGACTGAGGTCACGTAACCCGAGCCTTGAAGGCTGCGCCATGACGTAGGCACACCGCAGACTGGACCACGGAAACATCCAGTATGACTGCGGAACCATTGCAGGATACTCTACCGGTGACCCATGTGATCGTAGGCCTCGAAATGACCCCAGAAGCCGAGGCGCATGCCCGCACCACATGGGATACAATCACCAAGAGCAAACAGGTACGTGGTGCGAGCAGCACGAGCCTCGGCCATGGTTTAACGTGATACGTTCTTCCAGGGAAATTGAAGATGAAATAACCAAACCAGACGTGGTGCCTGGACTTGGGATGCTGGCTCCCAGGTGCGATCCGCAGGAGCGGAACCTTCCCAGTGGATCACATAATACAGACGACCCCTGCAGAAACGGGAATTGCAAATGGATCGGACCACGTATTCAAGAGTACCATCGACGTCTACAGGAGCAGACCGGACAAGCAGACCTCTGTAAGATTCAGGCATACAAGGTTTCAACAAGGAGACGTGGAACACGGGATGTATACACCACGTAGCTGGTAGTTGAAGTTTGTAGGCCACTGACGAGATCTTCTTCAGAACCATAAAAGGGCCCAAATATTTGGGTGCCAATTTGACAGGTAGGTTTCGTAAGGGCAAGTTGCAGGATGACAACCATACCTGGGGCTTCATTACGAGGTATGCGGTAGAGGGATAACGGGGCCGGTAGAGATGCCGGCCCCGTTATCCCTCTACCGCCGCATTACGAGGTCTCCTCGCAGGACCCGCTAAGAACGCCTGGTTTTACCTGTAGGCAATCCTGTTAAAGGTACAAAGTGGGCTAGTTTAGAGAAGCAATCGACTACCACCATTATGCAGGTGTGGTTATCAGATTTCGGGAGTTCTACAATGTAATCAACAGCAATGGTGTGCGAATATCTGGGTGGTCTCTCGGTGGGTTGTAGTAGGCTGACCACTTTCTGGTGTGATGTTTTAGACTTAGCACACACTGGACAGGATTCCACATATAACGCAATCTGGTTAATCCAGACTAGCAAAAGGTAGTTGAGACCGATTCCAAGGTGGCCTTCAGACCCTGTGTCCTGCCTGGGGTGCATTGTGACACCCAAAAAGGATTTGTTTCCGTAGTTCAGGAGTGATAATGTACAATCGCTTCAGGTAGAATACCAAGCCATCCGTGGTATACACATCCTGTTGGTTCAAAAGACTGGGTACTTTGGGGTCTACTGTTGTGGCGGAGCGAACATGATCAAAAAAGGATTAAACGATGCCCACTGAATGCTTGTGGTGCAGAATGGTTATGGGGTACTCTCCTGGAATGGCGTTGGGGTCAAGAGATCTGGACAAGGCATCAGTACGAATGTTGGAGGAGCCAGAAATCTGAGTAAGGACAAAGTCATATTGGGAGAAAAAGAAGGCCCAACAGGCCTGTCAGCTGTTACGTAATGGCAAGGATTGCAGTTGTTGAAGGTTTCGGTGATCAGTACGGACGGTCAAAGTATGTTATGCTCCTTGAATGTGGTGCCTCCATTGTTCATTTGATGACCAAAAGTTCCTTAGCGATCACAGAATAGTTGACCTTGCTAGGGCTTAGTTTGCAAGAGAAGTAGGTGATGGGATTTTCCACCAAGTATTGGACTTGGTTTGCAATAATACTGTCCCAATCGCTCTGTGAGCAGCATCAGCTTCGATGAAGAAGGGGGTAGAATCATTGGGATGACTGAGTACAGGAGCAGACATAAAGGCCCTCTTCAATTTCTGGAAGGCCAATTCGGCTGGCGGAGCCCAGCTGAAAAATTGATTGGTACTTAGCACCTGAGTTATGTCCAAGGATAAGTGGGCAAAGTCGGCTATGAAATCCCAGTCGTAGTTTGCAAAACCCAGAAAACAGTGTACTGCCTTACGGTTGTTAGGACTTTGCCAGTCCTTAATGGTTGGATTTTGCTGTCATCCATCTGAATGCCATGCTTAATTATGGTGTGTCCTAGGAAGTCGATTCTGAGCTGTTTGAACATGTATTTGGAGGGTTTAGCAAACAGATGATTGGACTCCAAGCACTGTAGAACCTGAGCCACATGTTTCAGGTGTTCCTCGAGAGTGGGAGAGAAGATGAGGATATCCTCGAGGTATGCCCACATGGTTATTCCTATAAGGTCCGAGAAGATGGTGCCCATAAACCTTTGGAATACTTAGGGTGCATTACAGACTCTGAATGGCATCACTCTGTATTTGAAGTGGCCCTGGGGAGTTTTGAATGCCATCTTCCATTCGTCCCCTCTCTTAATCCGGACCAGGTGGTAGGCACCCCACAAATCCAGTTTTGTGAAGTAGCGGGCACCCTTCAGGGATTCTAGTGTGAAAACATAAAAATAATATGAGGCCGGGAAGCCCAAAAAGAAACACGCCAACACAGGTTACAAAGAACATACAAGTGCTTTATTTAAAAGCTACAACAGTTACCAAAGTCAATTGACAAACGGATAGCTATTCGGCTCTCAGAGTAACGTAACGAACTTCAACGAAGGTTCGATGCATTAGTAAGAGAGACCGTACATTGGAATACTTGGGCTTTTTATACTCTTTATCCAGCCCCTGGACAACCCTCTCGCGGGTTAACCATTCTAGGAGTCGGGCCTATGGGTTCCTAGCCAGGTCAATCCTATAATGTATGCATTTTGATTAGTTACGCTGATATAGTTGTACATTTACACATAGGTCAACAGTAGGACAAGGGGCCTCATTACGACCCAGGCGGTAAGTTACCGCCTGGGCCGTGACTTTACCACCATGGCGTAAACTACGTTTACGCCATGGTGGTTGGCGGACTTACCGCCCCATTCCGACCTTGGCGGGGCGGTAAGTCCCCAATCCCCATTTACCCTTCCCCATTCCCATTTTTGCCCCATAGGGCATAATGGGAGTGGGGAAGGCGTTAATTACGCCACCGTAAATTACGGTGGCGTAATTAACTCCATGGTCCCTTAGCGCCATGGATTTTAACACCTGCTAAAAGCAGGTGTTAAAAGCACCATGGCGCTAGGGGACCTCGTAATCAGGCGGCAAGGGTCGGCGCTGTTAACGCTGCCGTAAACCCCTTACCGCCTGGGTCGTAATGAGGCCCAAGGTCTCAGTTCGCGACCCCGACAAGCGGCCTGCAGGCATATTAATTATTCATGTGTACGGAGGTCACAGCGGCCAGAATTTTACTCAGAATGTCAATCGGCCTCCATTTTGATGTTCAGGGTGACTTCCATATAACAAGAGAACCTAAAATGGCAGCTTAATCCAAGATGGCGATTTACATTACTTTCTCTAAGATCAAGACCTTGCCGTGGAGTTTGTTCGCATATGATGTTTAGACAACTTGGCGTAGGCCAATACACACACAATTGTTGCGATAGGAGGCATAACATTGTTTCAATTCCGACAAACCCTCCTTTTGGCCTATGCCAAGTGCTAATATCATTTCTAGTACTTCTGTAAATAACTGCATGCATTGTCGTCCATACATCCTGAATCATTATCTGTAATGTCTATAGCTATTAGGTCGTTCATCAGAACCTCTTGTAACACAAACTCTTTAGATGCTGTGTCTGGGGCGTACATCTTGTGCCCTATTGTGCTCACTACCTGAGCTCAACATCCCCCTAGCATTGCACATATACTAGGTAGACATTGGAAACAGCAACAAAGGAATAGCAGGATTCCCAAAATAACCAGGATAACAGAAAGCACTTTCCAACCCCAGGATCGTAGAGAATCCCAGAACCAGGCGCTAATATTCCAATCTCCCACCGGAACATGCACCTCAGAACTAAGGATGTGCAAGTTCTGTATTGCTTTGAAAATTGTTGGTGAGGAATCTGGTACGAAAACACAGCAAGCGGACCCCACTAATTTGCATACTCCACCACGTTCTGCCAGAATGACATCTAATGCCATCCGATTTTGGAGTGCTACCAATCTTATTGGGCCTCATTACGACTCAGGCGGTAAGGGGTTTACGGCGCCGTAAACAGCGCCGACCCTTACCGCCTGAGTATGAGGTCCCTTAGCGCCATGGAGCTTTTAACACCTGCTTTTAGCAGGTGTTAAAATCCATGGCGCTAAGGGACCATGGAGTTAATTACGCCACCGTAATTTACGGTGGCGTAATTAACGCCTTCCCCACTCCCATTATGCCCTATGGGGCAAAAATGGGAATGGGGAAGGGTAAATGGGGATTGGGGATTTACCGCCCCGCCAAGGTTGGAATGGGGCCGTAAGTCCGCCAACCACCATGGCGTAAACGTAGTTTACGCCATGGTGGTAAAGTCACGGCCCAGGCGGTAACTTACCGCCTGGGTCGTAATGAGGCCCATTGCCTTTTGTTCTAGTGTCATATTGTAGAGTATATCCGTGGTCCGGTTGATGGTTCTCTCCAGTACTCTTGCTAGTCCCCTAATATTTTCAGAGTTTGCTATCTGTCCCCAAAATGGCACAACTGATTTCGCTATATCTCCCAATACTTGCCCAGGGGTATCTCCATCCTCGTCCCGCCGTGGGCGAGCCTTAGAAACTTCCAATGTACTAGCTATAAATACCCCAGGTAACAGGATTCCTAAATAACAGGTTCCCTGCCAATCCTTGGGCAACCAGGGAAATGCTGAACTACCACAAACGAAATAAACAGGCCCCCCTACATACAGAGGCCTGTTATCCCCAGTCAAATTTACAATGTTTACACAACCTTCAAAATCTCCCATTGGCCGAGTGCCATTTCTTTGTACACAAAAGAGGACTGAATCAGGGCTATGATTAATAGAGTAGGAAGGAGGCACTGCGTCCTTATTGCCTATCGGAGCCATTTTAAAGGAAATTAGAGTTTGAAAAGGAAGAGATAGTTTATCAGATGGCCTAATAGAAGCAACATTAGGTTTACTTCTATTTGCAAAAAGCGAGCATCCCAGGGGAGTCAATTCACGTTTCTCAAAATCATTTAAATTAGTTCCATCAAAGTTCCCTGAGACGCTAACATTCCAACGGCCAAAGAATAGTGCTCTAAGAGAGGCATAGCAAGCAGTCGTTAAAGGTAAAGGGTGAATATACCATCCTAGCCCCTTGTTCCCATGTTGCGGTAAATGAGTACAAATCCAGCAATTACTCTTATTAAAGATGGCATGCGTTGAATTCATTATTATCATTAAAGTGTTATTATGGTACTTTCGTCTATGCTGGGAGTCTCTAGGGGACAGAGTGTGAAGGTGTACAGAGGGAGTCAAAGCAGTCGGTACAGTCTCAATTGGCAGTAGAGGTTTTAGAGGGTAAATTTCTTCGAAGTACCAAAGTCCCACAGCAGTAATTATACACATTCCAATTATTATTAACACAAAACAGCAATACGTTTTCGGGGCCCAGGCACATTGTTTGTTGTCCGAGTTGGTCACCCCCTTATTTACAAGTCCAGTGCGGGGAGCAGCGGTGGAGATGGCAGGCATCGTAGTTTCTCAATCGATGACCCCAATGTTCATTGCTGGCGACACTCCGGTCGCGCGACTTCTTAGTCCTTCCCAGCCCTAGCCAGCAGAATCCCTTTTTTTCCTTTTGTTCGAAAGGAACTTTCTTTTACAAGAGAAAACTTTCAATCACTTCTTCTTTCCAGATGCACAGGCAAAACCCGTGCCATAGTTCTATTTTCTTCGTCGAAGGTCGTACCTAGTGGTACCCAAAACTGTTTGATCCGGAAACAAGGTAACGTCACTTCCTGAGGGAAGCGACGTATCGGAGGCGACGGAAGTCGCAGAACTTGAAACAATGTTTTCCGGAAATGATTTTTCCAAAGAGTGCAGAGACGAAATGGACTGTTCCCCAAGCTCCACGGGCTCAGAGAAATTCTCCGACGCACTACTCCAGGATCAGAGATTGTAGCATCAGCGAGGGGTTCTGCTTCTTCTGTAACGTGTGGCATTGGGTGAGGAAGTTTCTTGACATGCGTCGCGTGGATCCAATGTTTTTTTCCAGCCACCCGCACTGCTGTCTGAGTGACCAACAGCACCTGGTAGGGTCCCCTCCAGCGAGGAGCGAGACAAGAAGACCTTTCGTAGGCCTTCACTAGGACCCAACTTCCAGGCTGAATATCGTGTCCTGGGCCCGTAAACCGTACAGGTAAAGCTGATTGGACCTGATGATAAATGAAATACAGATTTTTAGTCAACTGGTTACAGTAGTCTATAAACAATACATTTTCTACCTCCCTCAATGCTTTAGGCTTTGGAAGACCCCAAATGTTAGCAGGTCTCCCCATCACTACCTCAAATGGAGAAAGCCCAGTCTTAGTTTGAGGTGTGGTACGCATGGCTAACAATACAATAGGTAAGGCGTCTGGCCATTTCAATTTGGTGTCGGCACATGTTTTTGCAAGCTTATTCTTTAAGATACCGTTATGTCTCTCTACCAACCCAGCACTTTGAGGGTGTCTAGCCGAGTGAAATCGCTTTTCAATGTGTAACGCTGTGCATATCTGCAAAATTACTGCTGCAACAAAATGGGGACCATTGTCCGACCAAATTACCCTCGGAAGCCCAAATCGTGGAAAGAATTCTTTTACCATAGTCTTTGCAGTGGTCATGGCAGTAGCATCTTTAACGGGGAAAGCCTCGACCCATTTACTAAAAGCACAAATAATCACAAGAACATATTTTAGATTGTTACACCGTTCCATCTCAATGAAATCAAAGTGGATGACCTTGAAGGGAACAGAAAGGGGCCCAAAGCTACCACTTGGAGTTACTGTCCCCTTCCCCACACTGTGCTGTAAACAAATCATACAATTCTGAACATGCCGCTGTGCAATCTTCGAAATGTTATCATTCACCCAGACTTGTTCTAACATTTTCGTGATCTGCTGAGCACACACATGCGTAGGACCATGTGCCATCGTAACCATTGCCAGCACATATGAATCAGGGAGCAACCATTTTCCTTCAGATGTATCCACCCAACACCCATCGTCATCCAGTTTCCCCATCCCTTCGGCCCACCTTTTAGACTCTTCTATTGTGGCATCAGTTTGAATATCTCTCACAGACCCAATACCCTCATCCATTACATAGGCATCTTTTGTTTCCCTTAGAGCATACATGTCTGCGCTAAGGTCTGTAGCCGTTTGCCTGGCTATCTGGTCAGCAAAAGCGTTCCCTTTTCCCACATCATCTATAACCTTACGATGTGCTGCACATTTCATGATCGCTAACTGCCTAGGGAGTGAGAGTGCCGAGAGCAAATGCACTATCAGGGGACCATGCTGGATCTTGGTCCCATGTGAGGTTAGGAACCCTCTTTTCGACCAGAGCCTCCCAAAGTTGTGAGCTACCCCAAAGGTGTACTAGCTATCAGTTTATATGTTTACTGCATGCCCTTCGGAGAGTTCACAAGCTCGGGTCAACGCTATAATCTCTGCAGCCTGCGCGGAGTTATGCGGAATTCTCTTAGTTTCAACAACCGTACTCAATGTAGTAACTGCATAGGCAGCTGTAGATGTACCATCTGGGAGTTTGAAGCAGGAGCCATCACAAAACAGCTCCCCTTCTGCATTGCTCAAAGGAGTATCTATAAGATCTATCCTGCCCTTCGTTTCCTGTTCAGTGGTATACAGGCAGTTATGCGATTCTTCGTCACCGCAAACAGTATTTTGTGGGAAAGGTAGAAGTTCAGCCAGATTAAGAACACAACACCTCTTAATTTGAATGTGAGGGGCAAACAGAATTAATTCATAACTCGTCAGTCGTGCAGAGGTGAGGTGTTGCGTTTGGGTTTTATTCAATAGAACATCTGCAGAGTGAGGTACCATCAAAATTAAATCATGGCCTAGGACCATTCCCTCACTCTGTTTTACAGACGCGGCAGCAGCAGCGACAGCTCGCAAACATCTTGGCAAAGCGCATGCGACAGGATCAAGGGCGGAGGAGTAGTAGCCGCACGGCCTATTCTTCCCTCCGTGTTCCTGTGTTAACACAGTCAAAGCACATCCATCACATTTATGCACAAACAACACAAAGGTCATAATTTGGAGTACCCAGAACCGGTGCAGAGCATAACGCGGTTTTGAGAAGCTCAAATGATCGTTGATGTTCCGATTTCCAATGCAGCGGCAAAGAAATGCCCTTCTTCGTCAAAGCCAACATCGGTTTTATCACTAGTGAGAAGTTCGGGATCCACAACCTACAGTAAGAAGCCATACCTATTAAGGCTCTGACTTCCTTCTGTGTATTTGGAACAGACATGCCAGAAATGTGTTTTATTCTTTCAGGTTTCAATCTTCTCCCCTCCTTTGACAGGAGGTAGCCTAAATAGGCGACCGCCGGACAACAATATTGAAATTTTTTGAGCAAAGCTTTACGACCATTTTTAGCTAGATGAACAAGCAACAGTACAGTGCCTTCTTTACAAGTACTTTCAGAATCTGCGGCCAAAAGCAAGTCATCGACATACTGGAAAAGTGTACAAGTAGGCAGCAATTCAAGGGTATCAAGCTGCTCTTTCAAAGCTCTACTATAAATGCTTGGACTTTCAGTATACCCTTGAGGTGCACAAGTAAATGTGAATGAACGTCCCCCCAAGGTGAACGCGAACAAATATCTACTCTCCTTGTGTATCGGAATACTAAAGAAAGCATTCTTTAGATCCACAACACTAAAGTGCGTAGCTGTAGCAGGGATCATTGTTAGTATCGTTGTTACATCAGGCACAATTGGAAATTGTGGGGCGACAACTTTGTTAATAGCACGAAGATCAATTATGAAACGGTATGGGATTGCATTGTCGCCTTTCTTGTATACAGGCAAAATCGGGCTGTTACGTAAACTACCTGCAATCTCTTCGATCACCCCTCGTTGCACAAAATCAGAGACAATGCACTTCAAAGCACGCTCGCCCTCAACTGATATTTTATATTGCGGAATGCGTGGTAGTTTAAATCCATGCTTCAAAACTATTTTAACGGGCTCAATCTGTAGCACCCCGACATCATTATCGTCAACCGCCCATAAACGATCTGGAACAACACTAAACTCAGGAGGCAATGGTCGAGTCAAAAACTGAGAATTGGGAAGTTGCTGAGGTGAAACCGTCAGTCGTACTCCATCAGAGGAACAATAAATTACTGCATTCAATTTCTTCAATAGATTTAACCCCAGCAAATTCTCTCCACAGTTCGAAGTCAGAATGAAGGGACAATGGTCCGTAAAGGGACCCAAAGAAACAGACACCGGCGAAGAGACCGGACAAACAATTGGTATACCAGAAACATTTGTTTGCCCTGACAGTGGAATGTTTGGAACCCGGGAATGATCAATGGAGCACTTCTGTGCTCCAGTGTCTATCAAAAACGGATGTTTCCTATCCCCCACTAACAATTCAACGTAGGGACCTTTCTGATTAACGGGAATAGGTGAAGGTTCCAAATCCTGCTTCGGGCAGTCCTAACAAAATAAAATGTCATCGGAAGGAAGCTCTTCAGAAAGGTAGGCAGCAGAAGGGTGATCAAATATGTTTCTCGTGTCCACACTCGAAGTCTGATTTTCCCGTGAAAAAGGTTGCTGAGGATCTTGCGAAAACTGACCTCTATCAGGGCCCCCTGCTCCAGGGCGACCTCTAGGTCGTCTACCCATACTCCCAAACGCATTTTTTTTACCTTTGTCGAAGGACGGGGCACTGTGCTCGCCAATGACCTTCCTGGCGGCAATAGGCACATTGATTAACATGCACAGGACCCAAAGGAGCGTTTCCTTTGGGACATACTGACCTCTGATCTGTGAAGTACCTCCTCTGGGATTTCTAACAATTTGTTGTAACAATACTTTAGTCTTCAAATCTCCTTTCCTCTTCTCTATTTTCTCTTTTTCATTATTAACACGGTTCTCATAATACTGAGCCATGTGCAAAACTTCAGATTGGGATTTCGCCTGCCAAGCGCTCTGAGGACATAATCTGAGACTGGATGTCAGGCAACAATCCACGTACAAATTTGTCCACAAACAACCTTTTCCCAGACTCTGTGCCCAAGTCCTGTCCACTGAAGTCAGAGAATACCTGTTCGAATCTATTAAAGAATTCGGTGGCACCTTCAGTTTTTCCTTGAACACAGGCCGTAAGCTTGTCCCAAATAATTCTTTTCTCTGGAATTATAGTTTTCAATTTTGTGACAATTCTATCAGGCAAAGTAAGTATTACCTGAGGTGGTTTCTCACCAGCTGGTCTTTCCCCATCAAACCTAATCATGTTAGCCCACGTATCTCCTAATCCTGGCACATCGTCTATTGTTCGAACCTGCTTCCATAAATCTACGGGCAGGAGTACAGGGAATAGCAAGTCAATATCACTTAAGGTGAACACAGAGGACTGCAAAACGGACTCTATGGGCCTCATTACGACCCAGGCGGTAAGGGGTTTACGGCAGCGTAAACAGCGCCGACCCTTACCGCCTGAGTACGAGGTCCCTTAGCGCCATGGCGGACTTAACACCTGCTTTTAGCAGGTGTTAAAATCCATGGCGCTAAGGGACCATGGAGTTAATTACGCCACCGTAATTTACGGTGGCGTAATTAACGCCTTCCCCACTCCCATTATGCCCTATGGGGCAAAAATGGGAATGGGGAAGGGTAAATGGGGATTGGGGACTTACCGCCCCGCCAAGGTCGGAATGGGGCGGTAAGTCCACCAACCACCATGGCGTAAACGTAGTTTACGCCATGGTGGTAAAGTCACGGCCCAGGCGGTAACTTACCGCCTGGGTCGTAATGAGGCCCTATCTCTTTGTAAAACGGTGTCGGGTTTTCCTGATATCGGGAATTGATTGTCTAATAGTGTTCACTTCCTGTCGTGAAAACGGGACGTGAACAAATTGTGATACATAATGTGCAGGGATATCCACAGCGGGTGCACCAGTCCCAGCGTTAGCGGGAATCTCAACCTTTGGGACAAATGTCGGAGGAACCTCTCTCATAGGCAACTGAGATATAGGTAACTCCGACCGCTTACCAAGCAACAGAGCCAGGTCGAGCGCTAAGGCAGTCAAAGAAGTATCGGGCGAAAAAACCCTTTTACAAATTCCCAATAACTCTATAGGACAACTAACCTTCCTCCTTACACATTCTTCCTGCAGGTATTGTACCATTACCTGAATCACCTTCCTTTGCATTTCTACTGTATACTGACTATACGTGTCATATACTTCATCTGGCGGTATCGATGAATCCGAGATCCATCGAATCGCATCTTTGGTACAAATTCGTACTTCCTCAGGTGCTGATCTACGACACGGAAGGAACCGTTTCTGCACATACATACTGTCGTCTTCATCATCCTCATCCCGCAATTTCTCAAAGTCCCTCCTATACTCAAACAATCTCTCAACATGATCATGTACTTTCTCCTCTGTGTCCCTCGAAAGTGCCAAAGTATTTAGATCCCTCACCCCTTGTGGGAGATCCGAATTTTGTAATCTACCCCACATTACACATAAATGAGTCCCCAAACCTTCGATAAAAACATTTTTCTAGGGAAAATTGTCCATATTTGATAATGTGGAAAAAACGTTGACTTGATCACCTTTCTCCATACAGTGCTTAGCCCATACAAATAATTCCTGTTTCTTGTCTGCAGAAACAGTATTTCGAGTGACAATCTTTGGCCCCGCACCCCGATCAACGTTAGTCAATACAGAACCACTCGGGAGCGGAGCTATGGGCAAATTCAATGAGGGTGCAACTATCGGCGCAAGAGGAAGGGGTGGCGGGATAGGTGGAGGAACAACAACTAGAGGAATAGGAACAATGGGTTGTACAGGGGGAACAGGAATAACAGCAGGAATAACAGCAGGAATGGGCATAGCAACCGCGAGAGGATCATAAGGAGGTGGCACAGAGGCACAAGGCCTGCGTTCGTTTAACAATTTTTCAATAAATTCTTCAGAAACATGGAAATCTTTAGAGGGATAAATTCTCTGGATACCGAGTGAGAAAGCCCTTTCCATATTTTAACTGACTCTGAATGTTTTTCCTTATCATATAACGACGCCTTTTCGGCATTTGTTTTATGACGCCGTGCATGTTTATCCCTACTTTTAAGCTGCTGCAACGCTTCTTTTTTCCAATTCTGCAAAACATCAAATGCTGCAGGTCTGGCCTTCTTTTTTAGCAAGACCGATTCTAGGTATTCAATACGGGGGATCTCGAAACTACCATTGATTGGCCACTGAAATTCGGAGGCATGTCTGGTTTGTCTGTGCCAAATATCATTAAATACTATACTTCCAATGCCATACTTACAGTACATAGTACATGCCGGCGACCCCTCCTGTGGTGCTGGGCAGCTAAATTCCAAAGTTTGTCGATCGCTGCGGGACAGAGCCCTAAAGCAGCTAGACAATTTCCCAGGCATTTCACAAAAAATTGGTGTTACCTGGTCAGTAATTGTGTCTGCAGATACAATATGCCAAATTCAAATTGTCAGGGTTAAATTAAGAGCCGGGTCACGACTGCACCTGACCAAACCTAAGGAGGACCGTACGGTTTACCAAAGAATTTACCTAATGAATTTTACCTTGTGTTTGGTGGTTTCGACAAATCTGCCCGCCTCGAAAAAATGGACCCTCGTCAAGATGCCGTGTCAGACCACACGACTATCGTCCAAGGATCGGATCGTGCAGCGCTGCAGAGGTATCGCGTCTCGTTCAGTCGGGCCCGCAGTATCACACCGTCTGATCCCGGTTCGATAGTCTGCGTCAACCTTCAATGATCCGGCATCAATCTTGAGGGTCCCTATTCAGACGCCAACTGTGAAAACATAAAAATAATATGAGGCCGGGAAGCCCAAAAAGAAACACACCAACACAGGTTACAAAGTACATAACAGTGCTTTATTTAAAAGCTACAACAGTTACCAAAATCAATTGATAAACGGATAGCTATTTGGCTCTCAGAGTAACGTAACGAACTTCAACGAAGGTTGGATGCATTAGTAAGAGAGTCCGTACATTGGAATAATTGGGCTTTTCATATTCTTTATCCAGCCCTCGGCCAACCCCCTCGCGGGTTAACCATTCTAGGAGTCGGGCCTATGCGTTCCTAGCCAGGTCAATCCTATAATGTATGCATTTTGATTAGTTTCGCTGATATAGTTATACATTTACACATAGGTCAACAGTAGGACAAGGTCTCAGTTCGCGACCCCGACATTATTCATGTGTACGGAGGTCACAACGGCCAGAATTTTACTCAGAATGTCATTCGGCCTCCATTTTGATGTTCAGAGTGACTTCCATATAACAAGAGAACCTAAAATGGCGGCTTAATCCAAGATGGCGATTTACATTACTTTCTCTAAGGTCAAGACCTTGCTGTGGAGTTTGTTCGCATATGATGTTTAGACAACTTGGCGTAGGCCAATACACATACAATTGTTGCGATAGGAGGCATAACATTGTTTCAATTCCGACACTAGGATGTCACGAATGAGGGTCAGAGGATACCAATCCTTCACAGTAATGATGTTCAAATCACGGTAGTCAACCCAGGGCCTCAAAATGCCCTCTTTCTTGGGCACAAAGAACAGGGCTGCACATGCAGAAGACAGAGAAGGTACAAAGTACCCTTTCTCGAGACAATCCTTCAAATACTGCTGGAGTCTCTGCCGTTCACATGGCAACAAGGAGTAGATTCTTCCATGGGGAAGGTTCTTGTTGGGCATGAGGGTAATGGAGCAGTCAAATGGGCGATGCGGATGGAGGGGAACGTCTTTGGGTTCGGTGAAGACTCTCTTGAACCTTGAATATACCACCAGGACACTGTGAATGGTGCAAGCGTTGGGTGTGGTACCGTTGGAAACAAGCAATGTGAAAGACATATAAGTATCTCCAGTCTTTTTAACTTAACACTGGGTGGTGCACATATCAGATCCAAATATTATGGTTTGTGTGGCCCAGTTGATATATGGATTATGACAGGTTAACTATGGGACACTAAGAACCAGTGGGTATGACAGGGTTTGGAGGGCGTTGAAAGCGATCTGTTCCTGATGCTGGTTAATCCGTACACCAACGGGCACAGAGTGATGGGTAACAGGACCTGAGGAGATCAAGGACCCATCTATCAGGGCTACTGCCACTGGACATGCCTTCTCTACCAACGGTATACCTTGCAGGGTTGCAAATGCTCGGTCAATGTAGTTACCAGAGGCCCCTGAGTCCAATAAGGCCATGTTGATGATCGACTGGTTTGTTTCCAAGACTAGAAGATGAGATGTAGGCATTAGCCTCTGGTTGACATATAGGAAGAGTTGAGGATCCAGATGGGCTTGCTATGGCCTTCCCATCAGACAGCAAGCCAATTAGTTTTCCGCCACCCTAGGGGGACAGATCGGACAGGATCCCAGAAAGTGCCCGGAACCACCCCATTATAAACATAGTCAGTCTGTTCTTCTTCTTTTCTTTTCATCCTCGGTCAAGGCACCCACACTTCTCCTAATTGCATAGGTGCCACTTGAGGCTCAGTAGAGGCCATCAGAGGGTGAGGTAGGACGGGTTGCATCGGAGGGTAATGTTGCTGCACTCTTCTTTCTGCCCTTCTTTCTGTGAAGAGATGATCAATGCAGAGAACCAGTTCGATCAAAGCATTGAGATCGTGTGGTTCTCTGTGATGCACAAGCTTGTCCTTCCCTTTTTCTCATAGCCCTCATTTGAACAGGGTTTGTTTTGTCGCAACAGGCTATTGAGCATTAGTACCCAACTGGCCGCACGCCCCTCTCCTCCAGCCAGTGCAGCTTTACTCCTCCTCTGTGGTCCTCTGTATCCCACCCCAAAGTACATCTGTTCCGTTGTTAACCTCTGAAAAGCGGTTGGCTATTATCATTTTTTTATTATTATGAGTTTTTAATCAGCGAAGTGATTCTCACAAGATAGACATCAAATCAAATCAAACGAGCGAAGAATCAAAAATTAAAGCAGAGAAGAAGTAAAAGCAGAGAAGAAGTAAAAGGCAAGAAAAAAGAAGAGAAGAGTTCCATATGTTTCAACACAATAAATCAGGAGTTGAGAAAGAAAAAAAAAACAAAGGTAGAAGAATGGCCGCAGCCTTTGAGAGATTTATAAGAACTCTAAAATTTCTGCCATGGGCTTTGTTGCTTTGTCTTTAAGAAATAAGTCCAAAATTCTGGTAGCTGCTATCGTCCATGAAGGTCTAAGGCCCCCCATTAATCGTTCCCACCAGAGAGCTTTGTCTGTCAAATAGGCTTTCTCTAAATGGTGGAGCAAGTAGGGAGTTCTGTATGTAGATGTGCCCGGACCCGATAGAAGAAGGTGCCGGAGTGATTCAATGGTTTGCTTAGAGTTACAGAAGCGGCAACTGTTCGTCGCAGAGAGGCATCTCATTTGAAGGATCTCATTTGTTGGCAATAAGTTCAGCCTGGCGTGGAGCATTGTCCAACGTGTTTTCCTGTTTGGGTGCTTTATTAGAAATGGTTGGACTTCATTCAGTTTTCTGGCCGTTGAGGGGAGATGCTGGGTCAGTTTATGAGCATCTGCCTTCTCTAACGTGATTATCCAATTCATTTCGTCTTAGCGTTTTTTAGCTTTTGCCGGATTGCACACCAGTTCTTCAATAGAGCTGCCACAGATTTCTAGATGTGATTTACATTTAGTCTCCCAGTTGGTCAGCAGTTTACATTTGCCTGTATTCATCTCCTCTTGTACCATGGAAAAAATTATAGGGGAGGATGGGTTCTTGACGTTCCGGTATAGCATGATAGAAGCTCTAAGTACTATTGACGCCAAAGACGAGAGTGAAAGTTCCCGTCTAATCAGTGGTAGAAGTATAGAAGTCGGAAGGTTCAGCACTGAACGCCAGAAAAGGCTCTCCATTTGGGCCATAAAGTGTCAGGCAGAGAAGGCGTGGCACCTGTGCCGTAGGTGATTGTAGGGATCACTTTCCCCCGGTAGAATTTTGGTAGGAGCATCAGAGAGAAACGCCCATATTTCCTGTCTAGGACTTGGGCCTGTGAAATAAGGTTTCTCATTTCAGCTTGTAGGTGTGGTTGCATTGCTAAATCTTTGGTTGTGGAGTCGATCAATACCCCAAGATATTTAAATTCTGAAACCTGTTTGACTTTTTCTCCTGCCAAGAACCATGAGGGTTTTCCTCTTGTTCTGCTCCTTTTTTCAAAGACCATGATCTTCGTTTTTTGTTTAACTCCTAGGTCATTGGGCCTCATTACACGGTAGGCGGTAACCATGGCGCTAATAGCGCCATAGTTGCCGCCGGTATTTTACCGTGTCCGCCTTGGTGGATGGTGGAATTACCGCCCTACTCCAAGGTGAGCGGGGTGGTAATTCCCCATTCACCAAGGCTCTTCCCCATTCCCATTTTTGCCCCCATAGGGCATAATGGGAATGGGGAAGGTGCTAATTACGATACCGCAAATTGCGGTACCGTAATTAGCTCCAAGGTCCCTTTGCGGCACCCTACTTTAATGGCGGGTAAAACCAGCCGTTAAAGTCGGGACCCACAAAGGGAACTCGTAGTAAGGCGGTAGGGGTTTACCGGTACCGGTGCCCTTACCGGTACCAGTAAACCCCTACCGCCTACCGTGTAATGAGGCCCATTGTCCTCAGTATATTTGGTTAAGGATGCCAGCTGGCGTTGTAAGCCAGTTGGGGTCTGATCAAGTTGTATGAGGTCATCAGCATAAAGGAGTCTTGGAACTTTCATGTTGCCCATTACTGTGGGAAAAGATCTTGATTTGGAATTTGTTTCTTTATAGTCCCCAAAATACGCCGGGAAGAGGGCTGGAGCAAGAGGGCAGCCCTGTTTGACCCCTCTGGAGGTTGGTATCACAGCAGAGAGCAGCCCCCTTGAGTTTAGCCGGACCTGGACAGAGGTGGTGGCATGTAAGGCTTGAAGCGGACCCAGGATTTCCAGTGGGCAGTTCCCTTTGTTTAATTTTTCCCAGAGTTTTCTTCTGTTAACTAAATAAAAAGACTGGGTAAGGTCTATGAATGCCAGGTATAGTTTCTGATTACCATCCAGGGCTTTTGATTTTAGTACGCTCAATAGCTAGATGTTAATGCTGGTTCCTATTCCCTTTTTGAACCCAGATTGTAGAGGGTCTTCACAGGGTGATGTTTTTACCCACAAATTAAAATGTTCCAGGAATAAGGAGCCATAAACCTTCCCTATGACATCCAGTAGCGCCACTGGATGGAAATTCCTTGGGTCGTCTTTTTTTCCTTTTCGAAGATCGGAATGATCACCGCTGAGGTCCAAGTGGGCGGGATCCTGCTGTATGTAGAGCATCTTTTGAAGATCAGGCTTAATAGTTTTTCCCAGTCTTCTGGAGCAGAATTTCAGTTTGCGTTGGAGAGGCCGTCAGGACCTGGTGCCCTTGAATTCTTCAGCTTCATTATCGATCGTGAAATATCCGTTGGCTCATGGAGGTCGACCCAGGGAACAGTTGCCGATGACGGTGGGGCTGGTGGGAGCGAGTCTGTGGAGCTGAACAGTGTTGAGTAAAATTGTATCCATGTTGACTCAGAAATGCTGTTTGACAGCACTAATTCTGTCACTTTGCTCCATGGATTGATTAGCTTCCAGAAGTCTCAGGAATTACTGTTATTAATTTGCTCCAAGATGGCCTCAGAATCTTTTTGGTACAGAGCGAGCCGCTATGATCTTAACCAGTGTCTTATCACCTCGTTTGCATGAGTTCTATTGGTAACTGTATTGTGCCTGCAGCAGTTCTTCTGGCTCTGCGGACCATGTTGCGCTTTGCCACATACAAAGCATCAAATGTGTGTTTGTGACCCGGAGGTTCCGAGTTGAGATCATTTACACCAGTAATGACGGATCTGTAGGGTTCCAGAAGCGGTCTATAGTCCACTTCAAAGGAGTTTCCACTGCTTCCGTAAGAGACTGTGATGTCTCGAATGTTGGCCTGGGTGACCCTTATCTGGTTTCCCTTGCTTTCTAGTGCGACAACTCCAAGGTAGAATGTGTTCGTTGGTTTTACTGATGCCCATTTTATAGACAAAAGGTTGTGGTCGCTTTGCGTTGTGTGTTGAACTCTGAATTCTACCAACCGAGCCAGAAGTAACTGCGAGGCAAAGATGTAATTGATGGTGTAATGAGCCAGGCCACGATTCCACGTTGGTGTTTTGTTAGTGTCGGGTAACGTAGTTGCTGTGTTATAAAGTTGTCTTGACGTCAATAGCTTAGACCACCCCTTTCCCCGTTGACAAGTTTGGTGAGGTGTGGACTCTGTAGGGTCTGGTGGATTCCTGGGGCATTTGAGTCCAGCATAGTTGTTATTAGGTCGAACAGAGAGTCTCTTTGGATTGCCTTGGGGTTCCAGTAAATGGTCATAACCAGCAGGTATGTGTGTGTGAAGGATTCTACCCCGACCTCTTTGTGATGCCATAAGAGGAGGAACGCTAGGACGAATGGGGACTTCAAGATGATCTTAAGTATTTGAAAGCCACTACCCATCTGAACTGCTATCATCAGTCCCGAAGAAGGCATGCCTTTTTCCCCTATCAGAGCCTCTGAGAAGGCGATTTCAAACCCATCAAGCATCGGTTTTGTTTTTAACCACAACTCTTGTAAACACAAAATGTCAAATCAACCTAGGTTGATGTCGCTTGTGGTTGTTCGCAGAAGGAACTTGGCGGCACATTTTGCATCAGGATGGGGACAGGGGCCCGCTTCTCCCCACCGTGAAAAAGGGCATACCACCACAATCAAGTATCAAATATTCTCGCGGTGGGGAATCTGTGACGTGATCCGTTCAGACAACGGCACGCACTTTGTGAATGACCTCTTCAGGGAAGTAACCTCCCTTCTGGGGGTGAAACATAAACTATGTTCGATTTATCATCCAATGGCCAATGGAGTTGTGGAGAGGATCAACGGGCTGCTCAAAAGCAATTTATCGAAATTATGCAGCACGTTGAAAAAAAATTGGGTATATTGTCTGCCCCCAGCACTGTTCCAACTCAGAAATCAACCAAGCAAGGATCACCATTTAAGCCTGCACGAAATCGTGACGGGAAGAAGAATGCACACGCTGCTCTCCCCTGTTAGGAGGGCGTCTGATGCATACAGGGCTGTCACAGTGCTGCGAGAAGAGTTTAAGGAATACCTAACACAGCTAACGCGCGCAGTACGCAGCATAGCAAAACAAATTGTTTCACCATTTACTGAAGATGTAGCAACAGACACCTCTGTTCTCATTCTTTCTCCTAAATTATGCACTGCTGTTATCACGTGTGACAGTGTCCCGTTATCAGCATCTGAAGTTGGTACGAACGTGCAACAGGCCCCCCCAATTTTTTTTGCAAACACCACCGTCCATCACCGTGATAAGATCTAAGACATATCTGTTTTGCATCGTCATCAGGCGCAGTGCACGGAGCTCTATTTTTATGATGTTGAATCCTTCTTCAGTGTCGTTGGCCAGCTGGATGAGCTCCCAGCGTGTTATCTGCAGCCATTTCGCGTCTGCCCTTGCTTGAACGCCTGGTGCTAGAAATTAAGCAAAGAATGTTTCTGCAGATGAGAAAAGCCTGTACTGCTGTGGGATTTCATCAAGGAGTTCTGACGATTTGGATGAAATATAATTGGATCTTTTGCTGCGTGACAACTTGGTTTTCAAGGTTTCTTCTGACAATAGTTAGTATGCTGGGGGCTCCGTGATTGTCTCATCGGGCGCTGTCGATGGTTCAGCCGATTGCCCTGCTGCCGATGTGTCAGTCGATTGGCCTGCTGTCGATGTGTCAGCCGAAGGCCTTGCTGTAAACTGGACGTGGCTCTCTGGTATCACCATTAGTGCTGAGTGAAGTGTGGCTAGGGCACAAGTTCCTCTCCAAGATGCTGGGAGATGCAGGTAAGCTCGTTTGCCACAGATCCAATATATGTCCATTAATGCAGCAGTGCCTTTTTTCATATCTGGTATTATTAAAGTCTTATTGCACTGCTGTGTGGTTCCCATATTCACCTTTCCTTCTCCATGGAAGCAAAGTTTGTGCAGTATTTCCTTTTGAATCTTTATGGGTCTCTCCAGGGGTGTGACCCATGTCAGCTTGGTGATATGCTGTGACCAGATGGGGATGCACGTTTCTTTTGCCCACTCGTATGTTTCGTCTGGCAGCCCTCGAAGCCCCTCAGCTTTGCATTTAATCATTTCATCATGCCACTTGTCGTCTGCATACCTTGTCCCTTTTATAATGAAAAATGGCTCTTGGAGGCAGATTACTCCTTGTCGTCTGCTGGTTCAAGTTTGTTCGTTTTCCAATTTTTCCATAGTGACTGTGTGTGCTTGAAATGTCTTTTTTATTCTACACAGCATCAGATGAATCAAACATTGGGCCTCAGACAAGGGTACTTCCTATGGGATTGACATTTTTGGGGTTCCAGTTTCATGAGGAATAAGTGAGCACACGTAGCAACTTTCATTACTTGCTTGCTTTGCTGCGGCGCTCATGTCTGAATACCATTTATTTGATTGGTCAGGGTGTCGGGGGTCCTCTATTTCCTCTAACCCCAGATTATGATAAATAGCGTATCTGTTTTTTTCCCACCCCCCTTTTCCTTCTCCTTGTGTTTTTTAATTGGGTACCAACTTGTGGATATTGCAGCAGGAATATCTTAGACCATGCATCCTCTATGTCGTTCATGGTGACATGTGAGTATTCAGTAGTGGTTTCTGGTGCAGTGTGTGTACGCATGCTTGTATTTCTGGAGTTAGTCAACCAATAGTAATCATCATTTACATTCCATCCAAGCTCTATTCCCTTGGCCATAGTATTACTCAACAATGGAATAGCAGTTTGGTTTACATGCAATTGTTCAAAGGGTGACGTTATATTTTTACTATTAGATTCAATGTTATAAGTGTCCTTCAAAATAGTTGTTGCTTCAGTCCATATTAGTTTAGACCCTGGTTTTGTCATATCAGTTCCGTTTCCCCCTTTATTCATTTCATTTGCCACATATAAAACAACATTATACCAAATAAAATAAAACATCATTATTGCAAATAGTATGGCAGCATATTTTATAACACATTCTACATTGCTCAGTCTACTGGCCCTAGTGGTATCCCTAGTTCTATCTAACATTTCAGCCTGCTCAGCCGTTTCATCGCATTGGCTCATGTTGAACCTGTTGTAACGCTCACCTGATTCCCGTAGAGGCGCCGGTCTTGACTGGGCGTATACCGTATCTTCAAAGGTGATGTGTAACACACGGCTGGCTCTTTGGGCTGGACCTCTGTGCACTGTATGTCTGACTCGAAGGGTAAGATGTCTGCAGATAGAAAATATGGGATTAAGGAACTGGGTTATTGAATGTCTCTCTCTTCTTCCCTTTCTCTTCTCCTGTAGAACCCCAAAGGTTAACGCTCTCACCTTAGGTAAGTGAACGCCGTGCTCTCCATCTGCCTCGGGGCAGGGTGCTGTAACCAGTTTCTTCACTGGATAAGGGGAGCAGGCCTCTTGACTTCAGAGGACTGCTGTCCGTCGTTTACTGCACGAACGGTAAGTTTCGAGTAATTCTAATGTCTTTAAAGTCTTTAGTAATGATGTTTCTTGTTTTGCAGGGTTCCGGCGATGGCGGATGACGGGCTGAAGTGAGTTGAAGATGGAGCCTGTGTGATGAATAGAAGCGCCTGGAAGCACGTAAGTAAGCGCTTGTTGCCTGCTTCACGATGCGCTCTAACTGTCTTTTTATTTTGCACGTACAAGTTCGGAGCAGCTGCAGGGTGCCGGAATACCCACTGGGTTAGATGTGGAAAGGAGTAATGGCACGTGAGTATTAAAGTTCCCCAATGTCTTTAAACGCACCTTGTTTTGTCTTTCAGATGCGGGATGCAGCGCCGAAGGCCTCCGGAGCGTGCGAAGAGTTGGTAAGCTTTTGTCTTTCAGATGCCGGAATGCAGTGTGAAGACCTCCGGAGCGCACGAGGAGTAGGTAAGCCTTTGTCTTTCAGATGCCGGAATGCAGCGCGAGGCGTTAGTGACAGCCGATGGACCAGGTAAGTGAAGAGCTGTCACTGAAGACCGTAATGCTAACCTGTTCTTTCTTGTCTTTATAGGTGTTGCTGAAGACTGGATTCAGGATGGTAAGCCTTTTTCCTTAGGCCCAGGATCAGATGCAGAAGACACGATGAGCGTTCTGCTGCAGAGGATGCAGAATAACGCAAAGCAAGATTCATCCATCGGGTGTGGTTTAAATAGCCTCCTGTAGTGCTTAGGTGTCTCCTTCCACAGCCACGCCTAGGTAAGAAAAGAGTTCCTGCTTTCCAGAAGAGTTCCAGTGTTCTGAATCTAGGGAGTGGCTCCTGCCCCACCCAACAGGAAAAGTAGTTCCAAACAGAAGAGGATCAGAGGCTCAACTGGCAGGCAAGTAAGCAGCATGGTCTGCTGCAGGTAAGTCCACCCAAGCATTATGAGCCCGGCGCTTCCAGCGCTGGGACTGGGCATATTTATGAGCCTGGTGCCACTGGCGCCAGGACTGGGTCCAAAAGGTCCCAATTGGGACTGGTTGGCACTCGGAACCTGGGTTATGGATCTGCTTCCAAGGGAGTTGGGAAAACCCTGACCTTTTGGAAGCAGAGATCATGACAGTACCCCCCCTCAAGGCCCCTCCCAAACCGGGCTTCTCCGGGGGTTTTGGCTTGTCAGGAAATGTTCGGTGAAATCTTTTGATTAGGCGAGGAGCGTGGACATATTCAGCAGGTTCCCAGGATCTCTCTTGGGGGCCGTAGCCTTTCCAGTCAATTAGGTAAAATAATTTAGATTTGGAGATCTTGGAGTCCAGAATGCTTTTGACTTCAAACTCGAGTCCTCCATCAACTAGGATAGGTTTTGGAGATTTAGTTAGTCGGGTTTGAGGTTGCACGGGTTTTAATAGAGAGACGTGGAAGACCGGATGTATCTTCATGTGCGGGGGCAAGTCCAACTTGACCGCTACTGGGTTTACTATGGTAGTGATGGAATAGGGACCAAGGTATCTTGGGTTGAATGTGCGTGGCCCTTTTAGAGGTAGATATTTGGTGGATAACCAGACTTGATCCCCTACTTGATATTGAGGGGCTTCCTTCCGATGTTGATCTGCTCCTTTCTTGTATTGTTCTTTAGCCCTTTGAAGGTGAGAAACAGCTTCCTTAAAGGCTTGGGTGATTGTAGAATGCAGGTAGTCTACTGCTGGTGTTTCAAGATCTTGGAGGGGATCCAACTCCGAGGTTCGAGGGTTCCCGAATGGACAGAGTTATTGTAGGCATATTCGGCTATCCAAAGGATGTCTTTCCAAGTTTTTTCAGTTTGTTGCAGCATGCAGCGTAAATACTGTTCCAGAGTTTGATTGGTCCTCTCGGTTTGTCCGTCGGTCTGAGGGTGGTGACTGGTCGATAGTCTCACATCAATTTGAGCCGACCGACAGCAACTTCGCCAAAAATGAGAAATAAATTGACTACCTCGATCCGAAATTAGAACCGAAGGAAAACCGTGCAGTCGGACGATGTTTTCGAGAAATTCTCGGGCCAGAGTTGCTGCTGTTGGCAAGCCTTTGAGCGGAATGAAATGCGCCATCTTGGAGAATAAGTCCACGATTACTAGAATCGTATTGTATCCGGAGCATGGAGGTAGATCGGTGATGAAGTCCATAGAAAGCGTATGCCAAGGGCGAGGTGGGATGTCAATAGGGCGTAAGAGGCCTGCTGGTCTTTCCTTTTGACTCTTGTTTTGGGCGCATACTCCACAGGACATTATAAAGTCTCTGATATCTTTTTTCCAAGACGGCCACCAGAAGTAGCGCTTGATCTTTTCTGAGGTCTTGGCCATACCGGGATGTCCTTCCATTAAAGAATCGTGATAACAAGAGATTACTTTTTTCTGTAAATCTGTGCTGGGTCGGTATAATCGTTCTTGGAAATACAAAAAGTTGTCCTTTACTGCAAAGTCCTTTCCCTGCAGATGCCAATTCTGTATGTCTGCTGGAGTTACAAGTTGCCTGGCTTTATCCTTAACTTCCTCTATGGATTCTGTGGCGATTACACCCAGAATTCTTTGTTCGGGAATGATTGGTACAGGTTTAGGGTTGATCAAGTGTTCTTCCACTCCCATCCTTGAAAGGGCATCAGCTTTACCGTTCTTTGTACCAGGTCGATAGGTAATTATGAAGTCAAACTCGGCAAAGAATAATGCCCAACGGAGTTGTCTAGAGGATTGGGCTTTTGGGGTTTTCAAATATTGCAGGTTTCGGTGATCTGTAATCACAGTAACGGTGTGTCGGGCCCCCAGCAGATAATGCCGCCAAGCCTTAAAGGCAGACTTGATAGCCAGAAGTTCCTTGTCAGTAATCGTGTAATTGATTTCAGGAAGCGAGAATTTGCGGGACCAAAATGCCACGGGATGCAACTGATTGGTTACCGGGTCCTTTTGTGATAGAACTGCCCCCATGGCAAGGCTTGAAGAATCAGTTTCCACGATGTAGGGGAGTTCGGGGCGAGGGTGTTTTAAGATTGGTGCAGAGATAAATTTAGTCTTCAAATCCTGGAAAGCTTGTTCCGCCTCGGTAGACCATTCAAAACGTTTGTTTTTCTTTAACAAGGCAGTGATGGGCTGGACTATTCGAGAGAATTCGGGGATAAACCTGCGGTAAAAGTTAGCGAAGCCTAACATGCTTTGCACATCTTTTACGGAGGATGGTGATGGCCATTTGAGAACTGCATCGACCTTCTTTGAATCCATACGCACTCCGCCAGGTGATAATATGAATCCCAAGAATTCAACTTCAGTCACGTTGAAAACACATTTTTCCAACTTAGCGAAAAGTTTGTGTTGACGCAATCTTTCGAGGACCATTTTCACGTGTTTCCGATGTTCAGATTCCGATGAAGAATAAACGAGGATGTCGTCAATGTAAACAACAACACACACATCTATGAGCTCTCTGAGGACATCGTTCATAAAATATTGAAAGGCGGCCGGGGCATTGCAAAGTCCAAAGGGCATGACCTGATATTCAAATAGCCCATACTTGGTGCGGAAGGCCGTCTTCCATTCATCGCCCTCTTTTACTCGTACCAAGTGGTAAGCTCCTCTAAGATCCAGCTTTGTATATATGCATGCTTTTCTGACTTGGTCCAGGAGTTCAGGGATCAAAGGTAACGGATATCTATTCTTAACGGTGATCTGGTTCAGGGAGCGATAATCTATACAAGTTCTAAGGTCTCCTTCCTTTTTTGGAACGAAGAACAAAGCTGAAGAAGCAGGGGACTTGGAAGGACGAATAAACCCATTTGCCAGGTATTGATCCAGGTATTGTCGAAGGTGAAGGTTCTCAGGCTCGGTGAGGGCATAAATTCTACTACAAGGAGGAGTAGATCCAGGTATCAGGTCTATCTGGCAGTCATAAGACCTATGAGGAGGTAGAGAGTTAGCCTGATCCTTCCGGAAAACATCTTGGTATTCTAGGTATTCGGGAGGTAACTGGGGAGTCTCTGAAGAAATTGCTGCCAGTGCAACACCAGGTGGAGGGTGACAAGTAGAGACACATTCTGGAAACTGGACCGTTCTTGCTCGCCAATCGATCAGAGGATTGTGTTTCTCTAACCAAGGTATTCCTAGAATAATCTGAAACTGAGGGGCCTTGATCACATCGAACACGATCTTCTCATGGTGTCCATCTTGACTTACTAGCGTCACCTCTTGAGTGGTATGCGTTACTGGCCCGGAGGCTATCTCCGTACCATCCACCGTAGTAATGACGTCCTTTACAGCCTTGGGACAAAGAGTTAGATTCATCCTCAAAACCATTTCATGATCCACATAATTGCCGATGGCACCGCTGTCGACGTAAGCTTCAATTGCATGTAATCGATCCGGATTATCAGGGCTAATGAGGACCATAGGTATCACGAAATGCGAGGTCACGGAACTGGTTTTCACGCTCGGCAAGAGGACCTCTATTCTTGTCGGGCGAGGTCGTTTCCCTGCTCAGAGTTTGTAACTTTGGTAACTGCAGCTCCTACTGCCTTCTTGTCAGGTTTCACCGGACAGTCTCGAAGAAAGTGCCCTGAGTTTCCGCAATAGAGGCATAATTGCAACTGTTTTCTCCTTCACCGCTCCTTTTGTGTTAGAGGACCTTTCAGACCCCCTATTTGCATGGGTTCCCCGGAGTCTACTCCTTTGGAAGGAGTTGGCGGTTTGGAAAATACTCGAGCATCAAACTTGGAACGATCGGCCTTCCTGTTCTGCAGTCTGTGATCTATTTGAACGACTAAGTCTATGGCCCTCATTACGACCCTGGCGGAGATCCATGGTGCAATTTGCACCATGGTCCATGGCGCTAAGCTGCCAACTCCGCCATGGGGGTTGGCGGACTTACCGCCCCATTCCGAGGTTGGCGGGGCGGTAAGTCCCCAATCCCCATTTACCCATCCCCATTCCCATTTTTGCCCCATAGGGTATAATGGGAGTGGGGAAGGCGTTAATTACGCCAGCGTAAATTACGGTGGCGTAATTAACAACGAGTCCCGTAGCGCCATGGATTTTTCCGCCTGCAAAAAGCAGGCGTAAAAATCACCATGGCGCTACGGGAACTCGTAGTCGGGCGGAAAGGTACGCCATGCTTTACGCCGGCGTAAACCTCTTTCCGCCAGGGTCGTAATGAGGGCCTATATAGTCCGAACAATCTTGTGGGGGATTCACTACTTGGGCTAACACATCTTTGAGCTCTCCACGTAGACCTCTATAAAACAGTGTAATCCTTTTGTCCTCAGGCCATTGAGTTTCCACTATCAGTCTGTTGAAAGACGCAATATAAGCCAAAAGGTCTTGATTACCTTGTCGTAACGAAAGAAGCTCATTGTCCAAGGCCTGCCCCTGTGAATGACTTGCGAACAGTTTTTCCATACTGAGCTGAAAAGCTTGAAAATCATGGAGGACCGGATCATCTTGATTTACTAGAGGGATCGACCAGTCTGCCGCATTGCCACTAAGGTACGAAAGCATGAAAGCTACTTTAGCTTGATCAGTTGGAAAGGCTGCTGGCCGGCATAAGAAATGCAACCGGCACTGATTGATAAATACTGCAAACCTCTTTGGGTCACCAGAAAATCGTTCGGGCGGAGCCAGAGGTACATTCCCAGGTAGGTTGATCTGCACTGGATTCATAGAGGATGTAGAAGGAAGATTTCCCCCAGATGCGGGTAACGGGGTCTGTCCGGCTTGTGACTGTAGCAATTGTCTAGCGAGATCATCTGTTCGCTCCTTGGAAATAATCAGTTCCCTTCTTAGAGCGTTCATTTCCTGACGGGCTGCATGCACTTCTGCCCTTAGTTCCCCAAGTAACTGGGCTAGCTGGTCGGTATCCGAGGTTTCCATAGCGCCTGGACGGGAGTTTTGTGGTAGGCTTTGCGTTCTGTAATGCTCACCTGATTCCCGTACAGGCGCCGGTCTTGACTGGGCGTATACCGTATCTTCAAAGGTGATGTGTAACACACGGCTGGCTCTTTGGGCTGGACCTCTGTGCACTGTATGTCTGACTCGAAGGGTAAGATGTCTGCAGATAGAAAATATGGGATTAAGGAACTGGGTTATTGAATGTCTCTCTCTTCTTCCCTTTCTCTTCTCCTGTAGAACCCCAAAGGTTAACGCTCTCACCTTAGGTAAGTGAACGCCGTGCTCTCCATCTGCCTCGGGGCAGGGTGCTGTAACCAGTTTCTTCACTGGATAAGGGGAGCAGGCCTCTTCACTTCAGATGACTGCTGTCCGTCGTTTACTGCACGAACGGTAAGTTTCGAGTAATTCTAATGTCTTTAAAGTCTTTAGTAATGATGTTTCTTGTTTTGCAGGGTTCCGGCGATGGCGGATGACGGGCTGAAGTGAGTTGAAGATGGAGCCCGTGTGATGAATAGAAGCGCCTGGAAGCACATAAGTAAGCGCTTGTTGCCTGCTTCACGATGCGCTCTAACTGTCTTTTTATTTTGCACGTACAAGTTCGGAGCAGCTGCAGGGTGCCGGAATACCCACTGGGTTAGATGTGGAAAGGAGTAATGGCACGTGAGTATTAAAGTTCCCCAATGTCTTTAAACGCACCTTGTTTTGTTTTTCAGATGCGGGATGCAGCGCCGAAGGCCTCCGGAGCGTGCGAAGAGTTGGTAAGCTTTTGTCTTTCAGATGCCGGAATGCAGTGTGAAGACCTCCGGAGCGCACGAGGAGTAGGTAAGCCTTTGTCTTTCAGATGCCGGAATGCAGCGCGAGTCGTTGGTGACAGCCGATGGACCAGGTAAGTGAAGAGCTGTCACTGAAGACCGTAATGCTAACCTGTTCTTTCTTGTCTTTATAGGTGTTGCTGAAGACTGGATTCAGGATGGTAAGCCTTTTTCCTTAGGCCCAGGATCAGATGCAGAAGACACGATGAGCGTTCTGCTGCAGAGGATGCAGAATAACGCAAAGCAAGATTCATCCATCGGGTGTGGTTTAAATAGCCTCCTGTAGTGCTTAGGTGTCTCCTTCCACAGCCACGCCTAGGTAAGAAAAGAGTTCCTGCTTTCCAGAAGAGTTCCAGTGTTCTGAATCTAGGGAGTGGCTCCTGCCCCACCCAACAGGAAAAGTAGTAAGCAGCATGGTCTGCTGCAGGTAAGTCCACCCAAGCATTATGAGCCCGGCGCCTCCAGCGCTGGGACTGGGCATATTTATGAGCCTGGTGCCACTGGCGCCAGGACTGGGTCCAAAAGGTCCCAATTGGGACTGGTTGGCACTCGGAACCTGGGTTATGGATCTGCTTCCAAGGGAGTTGGGAAAACCCTGACCTTTTGGAAGCAGAGATCATGACACCTATGTGGGCGAGACAAATTCATTAAGTCATCATGAAAAGAAACATATTTGCAATTGTTCATTCTTTTTCATTTCTTTACTCAGTTAGGCATTTAACAATTCCTTTTCATTTTATCATGGAAATAATGAGGAAAATAGAAAAGACAACACGATTTATATGAGAAGAAAAGAAAGAAAGAGAGAGAGGGAGAGAGAGAGGGAGAGAGGGAGAGAGGGAGAGAGGGAGAGAGGGAGAGAGGGAGAGAGAGAGAGAGAGAGAGAGAGAGAGAGAGAGAGAGAGAGAGAGAGAGAGAGAGAGAGAGAGAGAGAGAGAGAGAGAGAGAGAGAGAGAGAGAGAGAGAGAGAGAGAGAGAGAGAGAGAGAGAGAGAGAGAGAGAGAGAGAGAGAGAGAGAGAGAGAGAGAGAGAGAGACAAACAGGGTAATTCATAGAATCCAGCGCACAAGTAGCGCACGCGGCTGGCGCACAGCGTGCGCCTGCGATAGTCTGCGCCAGGCACGTGCGCTAAAACTGATTTCCGCGCACAGCGTATTCATGGATTTCATGCTCCCAAACCAGCCGTGGCGCAGAGAATCGCAGCGAGCCTGCAGCAGCGCCAGTAATGCCCCCAAGAACGCCCTCGCGCAAGGAAAAGCCATCAAAATCGCTAAATCATCGCTAAGGGCTGCGCTAACCCTGGACCACTTCACAGGGCAGGCAAACAAGGAAAGCAAAGCGGGCAATCTTCAAATCAGGAGTACGCGGGAAATTCTACACGCGACTAGGCAGGGAACGTGAATTACAGGGGTACGCGGGAATTATCACACGCGAACAGCCAGGGAACGCGTATTACAGGGGTACGCGTGAAGTAGAACACGCGATAGGCCAGGGAACGTGTATTACAGGGGTACGCGTGAAGTAGAACACGCGATAGGCCAGGGAACGTGTATTACAGGGGTACGCGGGAATTATCACACGCGAACAGCCAGGGTGCGTGTATTACAGGGGTAGCGGGAAGTTCAACACGCGATTGGCCAGGGTACGTGTATTACAGGGGTACGCGTGAAGTAGAACACGCGATAGGCCAGGGAACGTGTATTACAGGGGTACGCGGGAATTATCACACGCGAACAGCCAGGGTGCGTGTATTACAGGGGTAGCGGGAAGTTCAACACGCGATTGGCCAGGGAACGTGTATTACAGGGGTACGCGTGAAGTAGAACACGCGATAGGCCAGGGAACGTGTATCACAGGGGTACGCGGGAATTATCACACGCGAACAGCCAGGGTGCGTGTATTACAGGGGTAGCGGGAAGTTCAACACGCGATTGGCCAGGGTACGTGTATTACAGGGGTGCGTGGGAATTATCACACGCGAATAGGCTGGGTGGGCCCTCACAGGTGTACCCTGTACACCCTCCACGGCCCCTGCAGGCAGCCCACAAAACAGGGGACTACCCTGCACACCTGATCATGTCCCCCTGCACCCCCATCCACCAGGGGCACCCTCCACCAGGCCCCCACCCATGTCTCCCACCACCCCCACCCCCCAGCAGTGCAGGGGCACCTGCCAGCAGGCCCCCACCCATGTCTCCCACCACCCCCACCCCCCATCCACCAAGGGCACCCTCCACCAGGCCCCCACCCATGTCTCCCACCACCCCCACCCACCAGCACTGTGGGGCACGTGGCCAGCAGGCAGTCAGGCAGCAGCAGATGGCAGGTGGGAGCGTGCTCAGGGCTCTGGGGGACTGTAATTTGGCCTCCTGGCCAGGAGCGTGGTCTTTCGTGTTTGAACGTGTGGACAGCCTGATAGGGAGTGATTTTGCACGTGAAAACCCCACACTCAGCGAATCGCGCGAAAAGCCGTCACCAGCATATGTGCGTCTATAGTTACCTGCACGGGCAGTGTCAAAGCGTGTGATTGGTGAAAATGGATCTACACGCAGGAGTGACAAAGCGTGTGATTGGTGAAAATGGATCTACACGCAGGAGTGACAAAGCGTGTGATTGGTGAAAAGTGAGCTACACGCAGGAGTGTCAAAGCGTGTGATTGGTGAAAAAGGATCCACACGCAGAAGTGACAAAGCGTGTGATTGGTGATTGGTCAGCACACGTGGTCTAGGAGGGGTATTGTGCACGTTCCTTAACTTTTCTGGGGTGCCTGTGCGTTGCGTGACCCGTCATCTTTCCCCAGGGGTGTCATATAGCCTTGCCACTGCACTAGGGTACGAATACCATCTGGTACCCAACCCCTTTGACACCCAATTGCCCAGGACAATTGTGCACACCGACTCCCATACGCACAATAACATCAGTGCCATGGTTGGGAGGCGTGCAAGCCGTAAGGGTGGCAAAGGTGGCCGAGCCACACGTGGTGGCCGTGGAGGATCCACTAGGGGACGTGGTTGTGACTTGCAGGGTGCCCCTGTCCCCCCCAGTCTGGAGGACCAGTCAGGGACACCCATGCCCCCCCCCCCAGTTGAGGGTCATGTGGCTGATACCAACCCTGATCAGCCCTTGTCGGACCAGCCCATTGTGGCACCAGACCTGTCCGAGGGTGATCCCATCGCTGACATCCAGGTCAGCAGGTCCACTGCACGTGCACCGGTGCACATTGGTGTCATCAGGGCACGCGCATCTATGCCAGATAGGTCATCTGCTGGCCCCCGTAGCCAGGGTGTGGCTCCATCCACCCCACCTCTCATACACCCTGCCAAGACTGTGTCGGTCCTAGTTCATGCACCTCAGATCAGGCCTGACCCCATCCCACTACCCCCAATGCCTGCACCTACTCCCATGCTGAGTGTGCAATCCCACACACCCAGTACTGAGTCCACCACGGCTCCTGCCCCTAGTGTCCACAGCGGCGTAGGACACTCTGGATCCCCACCCCCTTCCAAGCGCAAGAGGAAGAGTGCACGTCCGGCACAGGCTGATGCCCCAGGCACGGCTGCACAGTCCGGCCCATCAAGGAAGCCAAGCTTCACAGACGCCGAACTGAATGCACTTGTTCAGTATGTGTCAGATCATGATAGGGAAATGGTCATCGTTGCAGGGTCCAAGACCACACATGCCAGACGCCAGGCACACTGGCAGACCATTGCTGACAGAATAAGTGCCCTTGGAGTAGTGAGGCGCACAGCTAGTGATTGCCAGAAGCGCTGGAATGACCTTAAGCGCAGGGCAAAGGATAAGCTGGCCTCAAGTCATGCCGCAACCTTGGTGACTGGAGGTGGGTCCCCAGCACAGGAAATAGAACTCACACCACACGAGTCCGTAGCTGGATCCTACGTCACCGAGGGACAACTCCAAGGTGTGGGAGATCTCCCTGATTACGAGGCATCATCCGGTGAGTGCACATGCATGTGTGTATTATCCATGTGCATGGTGTGTGTGTGAAGCATTCATGTTGGGTGCCTGTCAAGGGGGTGTGTGGCAGGGTTGATAGTGGCACCCATGTGCCTCATCCAGTATGTTCAGTGCAACACCATCTGCCCACAGCACTATCCCTACTGGCAACAGTGCACATATGGCCCTACACCATGGAAGTTGCCCTTGAATTGTCATTTTGTCACTACATTGTTGCTCATACTCCCCTGTCTATTCATCTGATGTCTTACATACCATTCCTATACTTTCCCCCAGCCAATCAAGTTTCATCTTCACATGCCTGACATGCAATGATACCACATGCTAATGCGTCCTCTGTATATAAATGCCAACCAACATGCTGTCATACTGTGGATGTTGCCTTGACATCCACCTCCTACCTGTGTGCTTTGGTACCGTCTGGTTTCGAGCCCCATTCCCTCACACTCCATGCTGCTCTTCATGGTCTATCTTCCCTGACTTCTACAGTTCAGACCATCGTGCCCTACTCACGACACCTGCTTGCTAACAGTCAAATGAGGGCACCCTGCCCTCCAATGCGACCCACCCTATTGCTGACAAGTGCATCTGAGCCTACTCAAAGCTAACTCTCACTGACATCTGCTCATACATGCCTTTGCCTGTCCCATAGACCCTTCACATGGTCCCTGTCCTCTCTCCTTGCTCCTCTTCCACCATCAATGGTGGGACCCGTTGGGGTGTACTTCCAATCCTCAGAGGCCACAATTGATGTGCATGGTAATGGGAGCATCTCAGTCCAAGGCCCTTAGGCCAACCTCATACTCCTTGAGAAATGCTACCCACATCTCATCAACTTCCTTTCCTCTCCTGCTGTCCCCCCTCCTCTCTCCTCATCAATCCTGCACTGCCTCCCTGCACCCTCCCATGATCCTTCTCCGCCTCCCACTCCAACTCCTACACATGCTGCACCTCTGATCTCTAGCACTCCCCGTAAGTCCTCCAAGGCTGTCAACCTCCTCCACATTTACACTCCTTTCACTGCGGCTGCATCAGGCATTCCTCCGATATCTGTCACTTACATGAGGTTATGCACCTTGACATCCTTGGTCTCATGGAAACATGTCTGACGGCCAGCTCTGTCTGCATCCTTCACACACTCCTACCTGATGTTCAGGAGACCCTCTCCCTGGCCCGCCACTACTGTGCAGGGGGGGTGTGCCCTTGGCTTCCCTGAGGGTATTCCTGCCACTGTCACTCCTACTTAGACCTACTCCACTCTGGAATGGCTTGTGTGACGTCTCTCTCTACCACACCTTGACATTCACAAACTGTGCGTACTGTGTCTTGGAAAACTGGTCAAATGTACTACTTCCTTTCTGAGTGTCCTCACCTCTCCTCCTCACTCATGTCCCCAGACACAGAAATCCTCTTCCTTGGTGCTGTACGCATCCACCTGCATGCTTGTTGACCCCCCCACGTGACCTTTCTGTGACCTCAGCAACTCCCTCTCACCCTCTAGACTCCCGTCTGTCCCTACTCATTCTGCAGGGCACACTCTTGATGCTCTGATCTCATCTGACTTTCCCCTCTCCGTCCATCTCTGCACTCCTCTCTCCTGGAGTGATCACATTCTCCTCTCCTCCCAGCTCACCCTCACCACCCCACAGGCAAAGCCACCCTCACCACTGTCACACACCTTCTTGGTATTCCAACCCATGAAGTGTGTGTCAGTCGAGGCTCATGCTGCCAAGATCTCCCCCCCATCCAGCTCCCCCTTAGGCTCACTCCCATCCTGACAGGGCCCACTCCATGCTCCACTCTATGTCAGGTACACTGGATGTCTATGCCACGGTCATGACCACCTGTCTGAAGCCCCATGCCAATGCAGAGTCCTGGCATGACTCGGATCTTGTGAACCCAGACCACAGGTGCCGGGTGGCAGAGAGGGAATGTCCTGCATCATGCTCATCCTCTGGCAAACTGGCCTGCCACATGCTCCAAAGGCAATAGCGCCTCACCCTTTTCACCAAGATGAGATCCCCAATCCAAGGGCACATATCTGCGGCATGTGACAACTCTGCAGGACACATAGAAATCTGCAAGGACCTTGCCGAGCCAGATGCAATGTGTACCTCCCCTGTCCCCTCCGAGCCCACAGCACTGCATGATTGTCTCTGTACCCCTATAGGCCACCCCCCCCCAGCACTTGTCTGCGCCTAACACCATCTGCCCTTGACGTTAAGTCCTACTTACCTTGTACAGCACTTCCAGCCGCCACTTCCCCTTGCACTTCATTGTGCCACCCACCCCTGCACTTGCGTGACATGAATGACACCAGCACCAGTAGGATTGTTGACTGGCATCCCCTTCTGCCCCACCACCCCTCAGTGCTCCGCTGTACCTTCATACATTTCTGGACCGGTGCTTCACGAATGCTATATGATTCCTTTACAGGTGATGGGGAGGTGGAATCTCATTGTTTACTGCATTTTGTTGATGTAGACAAGGCACTGTGCATCGTGGCCAATTTGGACTAGCAGATCCATGTACAACATGTTAACTTATTGATGTGATGATGCAATGTCAGGACCAGAGTGGTTGAAATCAAAAAAAGTTGCCCTCCTCTCCCTCTTCACTTGGTGGCTATGTCACATGCCATGTGTGTGATGGCATGTGCCTTTGACATGGCAATCACCGGCCAATGTGTGATGGCAGTGCTAGGCAGCATGGTGAGCAGGCGTTGCTCTCCAATCTGTACATTGTATGCCCTGAGCCTCCCCTACAGACCCAGTGATGGTGAATGCATAGGAGGTCTCCCAGTCATGTGGGACATGTGTCGTAGAACTACTGCCTCTGTTGTTCATCAGCCCTTGTTGCATGCCATGGTGCTAATGCCTGTTTCCATTTTTCTCTTTCATGTCTTTGCAGGGGACGAAGCACTTGTTGATGCTGGGGATGTGGTGGTTGAGCCGTCCCAGGAGGGCAACCCGGGCCGACCTTCCACAAGTGAGGGACGTGGTGTGTTTGTGGGTGAAAACCCACAAGTGCTGCAGGTCGTGCTGTCGAGGGGTGTCTCTGGGGGTTCCTCCCCCGAGCAGTATTCAGGTGTAGACTCGGAGGATGACACCTATGTGCAGTCGCAGGTGAGTGTTCTTGGGAGAGAATCTCCTCTGTCCGACCCACCTGCAGCCGGGCCATTGCCCTCAATGGGGATGTCAGTGTCGGCAGCTCAGCCTCCGGTGGTTACGGATGCAGGGCCACACCACACAATCTCTGATCCTGTTCCTGGGGCTGCAGATCAGAGAGGGAATGCAGTCCTGCAGCCTGAGGCCTTGCCGGCACAGCAAGGCGCAGTCCGCCTTGCCCCAGGCAGGTGTGGTGCCCGTCAACGTGGTGGCCGTATGCCACCTGGCAATACCGCTTGGGAGCAATCCATCTACGGTATGGCCAACCAACAGGCAGCATCATCCGAGATGATTGCACAGGCCATGGATAGGGTGGCCACTTCCATTGTCCCCCCAGAAAGGCTGATGGAGCGACTGGAGCAGGCTACAGAGTCCATCTGCCAGGCACACAGGGAGGATATGTTGGCGTCCAACATGGACAGGCGGGCGGCACTGGCAACTCTGCGGGAATCACTTTCCATGGAGTCCCAGCGCCACAGGGAAGGCCTGAGGGAAGAATTCCATCACCTCAGGTCGACCCTGTTGGAGCTTGAGGCTTCATCCCATAGAAGGACAGAGGAGCAGCTGGAGCGTCTGACACGGACGCTCTCGGCCGAGATGCAGGCAACTCGTGCGGAGGTCAGGTCATCCCGGAAGTTACTGCATGGGGACCTCCGCATGATTACAACCCAGAACCAGAACTACCAGACCCGCCTGCTTGCAGCCATGGAGGAGCAAACTCGTGCTCTGCGTGGGCTGCCTCCCATTGTCACACCATCTTCTGAGGCAGCTCCCCCACCTCCTGAGTCAGCTGCAGGGTCTGGCCAGAGCGATAGCGACTCATCTCCCACAACAGAGTAGCCGTGTGGGCCACGAGCCTATGGGGTGTTTTAGTTTCCCATGATCCACACAGGTGGATTGTGGCGTGCATCCTGTCCTCGGACCTCATAGGTGCCCCCCCCCCCCCCCGCCGGCCCTTTCATGGCCATTTTTTCTCAATATTTTTTTTTCTTTTCCAAGAGTGTTGCCTTGTGTGGGTACCTGGGCATACACTGTATTGTGGCTGGGCACATGCAGGCTTGTCCTGAGTTTGGTTTTGATGCTTGGGTAGCAGACATCCACACCCCTCCTGCTTCCGTTTCCATGGGCTTGCAAAGGGTGTGCCCAAGTGACAGCAAATTACACGGTGACATTGGACTCCCATGAGCTGTTGGCCAGTCCATAGTCAATACTGTGTAGACATTCATAGTGTACATTGTTGTTGCACCTAACTATGCATGATGGTTTGATATGTGCCTCTACTTACATATGTTGCTCATGTTTTGCAGGTATTTCACACAGTTCTTCACACGGGCATACTCTCTGGAGTCAGACTACATGTCGGTAGATGTGCACTGACACTTTTGCGTGGCGCCATCACTGTACATCTGGACGGTGAGGACATACCAGCAGAATCAGGTAATGAGACTACCATTGATTACATGCATTGTGTCTTGTTTGGGTGGGCTTCAGGGTGGGTTGGTGTGTAATTTGATTGAAATTACTCTTACACAGGTGTGTAGTAGTGGCTCCAGCGCGGTTAGCTGTTCAAGTGCGGCTATGTACCATTTGGGCCACTGCTATTTGTGACACCGGTGTCATGTTGTGATGGCCAGTTTGTTTGCTCTCACATACCATGACATGGTGTCCTCAGTGGCGGGACTGTGAAGGGAATGGGTGACATGGCAATGTTGTCATGTAGTGAATCGCCTGTGGCAATGCATATTTGATTGATGGAGTTGTGTCTTTTCGTTGTGATGCATTGCTGGTGTATGTGTAGGTAGGGGTGCACACATAGTGACACTTCCATGTTAACAATCTCAGGCTGATGTGTATCTGACAGTTTATTGTCAAGTAATTTTGTGACATTGTCAGGTAGTGTCATCATTGATTGTCAGATGGTATGTGCCAGAGCAGTGTGCACTAGCCAGCACTGTGATTCCTAGGTGAAGAAGTTGGCCACCAGTTGCGTACGGGCTGCCTCCCCCCGTGCCCTTTCCCCTCCCATGCGCAGCGGGCGTGCATGTGGTTGTGGATGTGGGGGCACCACCATGTCCACGGGCAGGCCCCGGCGTGTTGCAACGTTGTGCAGGACACATGCTGCCACTATGATCCTGCACACTATTCGGGGAGCATATAACAGCTGCCCGCCAGAACGGTCAAGGGAGCGAAAGCGTGACTTCAGCACTCCGAATGTGCGCTCCACTATGCCCCGTGTTGCAATGTGGGCTGTGTTGTACCTTACCACGGGTGGCGTGGTGGGGTTCCGGATTGGGGTCATCATGTGGGGGCTGATAGGGTAGGCACTGTCCCCTGCGGAGGTGGTGATGGGTATCATTAGTGGTGTTGTGTCATGACCCAGTATCTGACATGCATGCATGTGCAGTGGCATTCATGCTCACCAAGCAGCCATGTATCTCCATGCTGGCCAGCCTCTAGGTCCCGGCATAGGGTAGACATTCTGTAGATGAAGCTGTCGTGGGTGGACCCGGGATAGTTGGCATATACTGATGTGATTATTCCCTTGGCATTGCATACTACTTGCACGTTGATGGAATGCCAGTGCTTGCGGTTTCTATAGATGTGCTCTGTTGCCCTGGGTGGACGTAGAGCCACATGTGTGCAGTCAATTGCACCAAGCACTTTGGGGAATTGAGCCACACCATAGAATTCCTGGATGCACGTCCGCCTTTCTGCATGAGTCCTGGGGAGATATATGTGCCTGCGGACTGATGGCCGTGCAGTGATGATGTTCAAGACCTGGTGTAGGCAGCGTGACTGCGTGGCCTGTGACACACCACCCACTATGGCACTTGTCCGCTGAAAGGATCCAGTGGCCAAGAAGTGCAGTACATTCAGGACCTTCTGCAGGGGGCTGAGTGCTTGGGAGCACAGGGTGGGTGATGTGAGGTCATCCTCCCACTCACTGACCAGGTCCAGTATGATGTGTGCTGGAAACCTGTACCTCCCATACACCTGGTCATCAGGCATCCCGAATAGGCTGGTTCTGGGTGTGAATATTCTGGCCCTGACTCTCCTCCTCCTCCTCCTTTGGTAGCCCACTGCCACTGCTGCTAGGAACGGTATGTTCATCCTGGCATCTGGCTTGTTTATTGATAAGTGCGCAAATTAATGCCTTGCGCGTGTTCTAGGCGAGCGTGTGACCCTCGCACCCCTGGAATCTAGTTCCCACTCCAATAGCGTGTGGAAATTCCCACGCAGCAGGCATACAGGTGCGCTGACATACTTGCGTGTGTAAGTGCCCGCGCACCCCTGAAATACACGTACATAGGCCAATGGCGTGTACGCGCACTTTCGGCCAATTACACGCGATGAAATACACGTACATAGGCCAATCGCGTGTACGCGCACTTTCGGCCAATTACACGCGATGTAATACACATACATAGGCCAATCGCGTGTACGCGCACTTTTGGCCAATTACACGCGATGTAATACACGTACATAGGCCAATCGCGTGTACGCGCACTTTTGGCCAATTACACGCGATGACACTCTGACGTGCAGTATTTCCACGTGTGCTCCGTCATCACGTGCTGAGTGGGGAACGCCCGTGCGGATCACGTCAGACGCGCTTACGCGGTGAGGGACTCTGGTCCAATAGAATCGCGTATGCGTGCTGACGCACTTACGCGCTAAGGGCCTTTCCTCGGATTTCACGCTGACGTGCAGGAATTTCACGTGCCAAATCACTCCGTATCAAGCTGGCCACCCGAAAACACACGGAACACCACGCTCCTGCCCAGAAGGCCGAGTTACTGCCCCCCCAGTGCCCTGAGCAGCCTCCCACGTGCTATCTGCTGCTGCCTGCCTGCCTGCCTGCCTGCTGCCACCTTGCCCTGCCATTTGGTGCCTGCACATCAGCCATCTGCAGGGGTCCAGTTGCTGTGTCCACCCCTGCTGGAACTGAAGACTCCCAACTGGGATTACATCGCTCCACAGCCCAGCCCCAGGACCCAGTTGCCCACCCACACCTGCCTCTGGGGTTGCCATGTCGGGCACTTCCACATCTGGCACCAGTGGCAACCCCAGGCCAGAGGGGCAGAGGGGCACCAGCTTCACTGCCACCGAAGTTGGTGTCCTGGTGGAGCATGTCCTGGGGCAGTATGATGCCCTCTTTGGATCGTCCCGCGCCAGCAAGGAAGGACGGGAGAGGATCTGGGCCGACTGTGTGGTTGCCATCAACGCGGAGGGGGTGGCAACCCGCAACGTCCAGAAGATCAAGAAGCGCTGGGAGGACTTGAGGTCCAGGACCCTTGTGAAGGCCCGGCGCCTCGTGGAGGGGGGCCGGGGCCGCATGAGTTCTATCCAGAAGAGGGTCCTGGAACGCGTACGCCCAGCGCTCCACGCCCAGGTCCTTGAGAGGGAGGCCCGTCTGGAGTTGAGCGGTAAGTGTGCAAGCATTACTGTGTGTTGCGGTGTGCTGGTTCTATGATACTTGCCTGTATGTGTGCCATGGGCCATGTATGCATGTATGTGTGCAGGGACATCATGGTAATGCATGTGCGACCAGTGATGTGTGACCCACATGGTTGTTGCATGTGTTGAAATGCGGCATGGGGAGCCCTATGCAGATTTAGGACATGAGAGCATGCCAGTCTCTGTACCTGGACATGGATGGGGGTGAAGGATGGGTGCTGATGCCAGGTACATATATGGTAGCCATGTCTGTGTGCCTGACCTGCGTGTCTGTGACTTGTGCATGCCATGGATGCATGACACATGTGTGTGACAATGCACAGATTCAGTGACGCACCCAACTTACCCTTGTTTCGCCTGTGTTCGTAGTGTTTGGGGCCAGATGGATGTAACTGAGGTGAAGTGTGTGCATGTGATATGCATGAGCCATGATGCATGTGAGTTACATATCATTGAATGTTTCAAGAGTCAATTGGACATGCATGGAAATGTGCATGGCATGCACCATGCCTGTTACTGTGTGTGTTTTGCCTGGACTGACCCATGTGTTGTGGAGGGACATGATGGAAGTGTACTTTGACAGGGGTGCTCATCTGCTATTGCTTCCTGTCTAGGGGACCATTTTACAGTAGCCTGATGCTTGTGTCCTTTGTCTCCCTCTACGCAGCGGCTAGTGAAGAAGAGGGCGGAGACGGCGCTGTGGAGCAAAGCGGCGGGGATGCCCCCACGGCTGCAGCGGAAGGGGTGGGTGAGCCCCCACAGGGGCCTGCTACGGCGGAAGACGGTGAGGAGCCATCCAGGTTGGTGGTTTGCACAGAGGAGGAGGAGGCCGACACTGGTGCACACATGGGGCCTGGTGGGAGCATCCCTGCTGGTGCAAGTGGTGCAGTCCAGGGCCAGGGGCAGGAGGCAGCACAGGTCACCGTGGAGGTGCCTGTGCATGTCGCTGTCCCTGACCCTGTGAGTGCACCACCATGCACCAGCAGGGATGCCCCGTCCCAGGCCCGTCCGCAGGTAGAGGGGATGTCCATGTCAACTGACTCCCCTCCACCTGCGGCCGTGGGAACCCCTGGCTGCGTGGAGCAGGTCCTGATTGGGGTCGCGATGCGCACGGCTGTGATTCGTGATGCCGTGCGTGCTTCCCGGGAGGAGCACGCACGTCATCACGAAGTGCACCGTGCCGACGTGGCCCAATTGGGATCGGCCATGTTCGGGGGGTTCCTGCATGTGTTGGCCAATCTGACGGCCCTCTCCTCCTCTGTGCAGGCTATCCACCGGTCGTTCTCCTTGCCGTCTTCCGGCCCAGATGCCACCATGGCCCCCTGTTGACCTGCCCCGACCAATGCAGCCAGCTCGGTGGGGATCCCATCCCTGCCACAGTTGGGAGTCGGAGGTCCAGCAGGGGTGGACAACACAGCAAGTGGACCCCAGCAGATGGAAGATGTGCCGGCATCATCGGGCAGGGCACGTGCACGACGGCGTCGGTGGTTACCATCAGCCTGGATGCCGTCGTGCTGGCAGAGGCAGTGGCGTCGGAGGCAGCAGCGGGCTCGACGTGGGAGGCATTATGGCTCAGGGCCATCAAGATCAGAGGGGCAGGCATCGGCCGGAGGGCAGGGCAACCCTGGCATGGCGGTGTGTTCCGTGTGGGAGGAGTTTGGCCAGCGGATAGGTGCGGAGCGGCAGCGGGCGGAAGAGGAGCGGCTCGCCATGGCCAGGGCGGAGATCTCCATGCGTCGGGCATTGAGGCGGGCTGAGTGCCTCGAGGAGGCTCGCAGGGATTTTGGTGAGCACATGGGGTTGTCCCTGCGAGACCTCGGGGCCAGGACAGAGTCCCGCCTCCAGGACATTGACATGGAGTTCGAGGATGCCCTGGCCAGCATCACCAAGTGAGCCGCAGGACTAGCCCGCTGCCTTTGTATATAGTTTTTTAGTTAGTTAGTGCTAGGTTTCCTTTATTTATTTTTATTATTTTGGACCGCTCGGACAATGGCCACTTCTTTGTACATATTTTTTTAATTAGTTAGTATTAGGTTTCATTAGTGGTGTTGGGCTCATGGACCCTTGAACAATCCTGTATATATTGTTATTTTTTGGGAGGTACATTTTTTTACTTTCATATTGTTTACACCATGACGTAATGGTTTTTCTTTGATTTCCTACTACATGGTTTTGCTTTGGACAAATGCTATTGATTTTTTAATCCTTTGTTTTTTGGTTTATCATTTTTGTTCTCGGACATGGACCTTTTATTTACTTTGCCACATAGTTGTATGTTTTATTGGTTTACTTAATTTTTGTTTTTAATACATTTTTATATTATCTTACACTTGTGTTATTTTCTCTTTGGTTTCTTACATGTCATGATATGGGTTTTGACATTCACTTGCACCCATTGTGTATGTGTGTGTGACGGACATGTGTTCTTTTGCATACTTGCCTTTGGGGTTGTGTCATGTGATTGCATTCACTATGTGGGTGCATGCAATCCTTGCCTGGGTGTTTGTGCTGGGTATGCTGGCCATTACTGCCATGATTGTGTATCGTCAGGACCTGGGGCCAGGGGGACATGGGTGGGGGCCTGCTGGCAGGTTCCCCACAGTGCTGGGGGTGGGGGTGGTGGGAGACATGGGTTGGACATGGGTGGGGGCCTGCTGGCAGGTTCCCCACAGTGCTGGGGGTGGGGGTGGTGGGAGACATGGGTTGGACATGGGTGGGGGCCTGCTGGCAGGTTCCCCACAGTGCTGGGGGTGGGGGTGGTGGGAGACATGGGTGGGGGCCTGGTGGAGGGTGTCCCTGGTGGATGGGGGGTGGGGGTGGTGGGAGACATGGGTGGGGGCCTGGTGGAGGGTGTCCCTGGTGGATGGGGGGTGGGGGTGGTGGGAGACATGGGTTGGACATGGGTGGGGGCCTGCTGGCAGGTTCCCCACAGTGCTGGGGGTGGGGGTGGTGGGAGACATGGGTGGGGGCCTGGTGGAGGGTGTCCCTGGTGGATGGGGGGTGGGGGTGGTGGGAGACATGGGTTGGACATGGGTGGGGGCCTGCTGGCAGGTTCCCCACAGTGCTGGGGGTGGGGGTGGTGGGAGACATGGGTGGGGGCCTGGTGGAGGGTGTCCCTGGTGGATGGGGGGTGGGGGTGGGGGTGGTGGGAGACATGGGTTGGACATGGGTGGGGGCCTGCTGGCAGGTTCCCCACAGTGCTGGGGGTGGGGGTGGTGGGAGACATGGGTGGGGGCCTGGTGGAGGGTGTCCCTGGTGGATGGGGGGTGGGGGTGGTGGGAGACATGGGTGGGGGCCTGGTGGAGGGTGTCCCTGGTGGATGGGGGGTGGGGGTGGTGGGAGACATGGGTTGGACATGGGTGGGGGCCTGCTGGCAGGTTCCCCACAGTGCTGGGGGTGGGGGTGGTGGGAGACATGGGTGGGGGCCTGGTGGAGGGTGTCCCTGGTGGATGGGGGGTGGGGGTGGTGGGAGACATGGGTGGGGGCCTGGTGGAGGGTGTCCCTGGTGGATGGGGGGTGGGGGTGGTGGGAGACATGGGTGGGGGCCTGGTGGAGGGTGTCCCTGGTGGATGGGGGGTGGGGGTGGTGGGAGACATGGGTGGGGGCCTGGTGGAGGGTGTCCCTGGGGGGTGGGGGGTGGGGGTGGTGGGAGACATGGGTGGGGGCCTGGTGGAGGGTGTCCCTGGTGGATGGGGGGTGGGGGTGGTGGGAGACATGGGTGGGGGCCTGGTGGAGGGTGTCCCTGGTGGATGGGGGGTGGGGGTGGTGGGAGACATGAGCAGGTGTGCAGGGTAGTTCCCTGTGGTGTGTGCTGCCTGCAGGGGCCGTGGAGGGTGTACAGGTAATGCCTGGGAGCACACAGCCAATTCGCGTGTGGAACTTCCCGCGCACCCCTGAAATCCACGTACCCGGCCATATCGCGTGTGGAACTTCCCGCGCACCCCTGAAATCCACGTACCCGGCCATATCGCGTGTGCAACTTCCCGCGCACCCCTGCAATCCACGTACCCTGACTAATCGCGTGTGGAACTTCCCGCGCACCCCTGAAATCCACATAGCCGGCCATATCGCGTGCGGTACTTCCCGCGCACCCCTGAAATCCACGTAGCCGGCCATATCGCGTGCGGAACTTCCCGCGCACCCCTGAAATCCACGTACCCTGCCATATCGCGTGTGGAACTTCCCGCGCACCCCTGAAATCCACGTAGCCGGCCATATCGCGTGTGGAACTTCCCGCGCACCCCTGAAATCCACGTACCCGGCCATATCGCATGTGGAACTTCCCGCGCACCCCTGAAATCCACGTACCCGGCCATATCGCGTGTGGAACTTCCCGCGCACCCCTGCAATCCACGTACCCTGACTAATCGCGTGTGGAACTTCCCGCGCACCCCTGAAATCCACGTACCCGGCCATATCGCGTGTGGAACTTCCCGCGCACCCCTGCAATACATGTACCCGAACATATCGCGTGTGGAACTTCCCGCGCACCCCTGCAATCCACGTACCCTGACTAATCGCGTGTGGAACTTCCCGCGCACCCCTGAAATCCACGTAGCCGGCCATATCGCGTGCGGAACTTCCCGCGCACCCCTGAAATCCACGTACCCTGCCATATCGCGTGTGGAACTTCCCGCGCACCCCTGAAATCCATGTAGCCGGCCATATCGCGTGTGGAACTTCCCGCGCACCCCTGAAATCCACGTAGCCGGCCATATCGCGTGTGGAACTTCCCGCGCACCCCTGAAATCCACGTACCCGGCCATATCGCGTGTGGAACTTCCCGCGCACCCCTGCAATCCACGTACCCTGACTAATCGCGTGTGGAACTTCCCGCGCACCCCTGCAATCCACGTACCCGGACATATCGCGTGTGGAACTTCCCGCGCACCCCTGAAATCCACGTACCCGGCCATATCGCGTGTGCAACTTCCCGCGCACCCCTGCAATCCACGTACCCTGACTAATCGCGTGTGGAACTTCCCGCGCACCCCTGAAATCCACGTACCCGGCCATATCGCGTGTGGAACTTCCCGCGCACCCCTGCAATCCACGTTCCCTGACTAATCGCGTGTGGAACTTCCCGCGCACCCCTGAAATCCACGTACCCGGCCATATCGCGTGTGGAACTTCCCGCGCACCCCTGCAATCCACGTACCCTGACTAATCGCGTGTGGAACTTCCCGCGCACCCCTGAAATCCACGTACCCGGCCATATCGCGTGTGGAACTTCCCGCGCACCCCTGCAATCCACGTTCCCTGACTAATCGCGTGTGGAACTTCCCGCGCACCCCTGAAATCCACGTACCCGGACATATCGCGTGTGCAACTTCCCGCGCACCCCTGCAATCCACGTACCCTGACTAATCGCGTGTGGAACTTCCCGCGCACCCCTGAAATCCACGTACCCGGCCATATCGCGTGTGCAACTTCCCGCGCACCCCGGTATACACGCACACGTTTATTTTTTCTCTCAGTGCGTGTCTGTGTTTGTGGGTACCCCTTTGTACGTCATTTGTCCTGGAGGGCCACAGTATTGGACATTGATCATGTCTGTATATAGGTGCTATTTGTTGGCGCACCTTTTAGCGCACATTTCTTGCAGGCGCAGAGACGCTACCGCCTGCTTTCTTGTGGCGGTCGTGTTTGTGCCTGTTTGTGCCTGTGCGCTGCTTTGAGCGTGCGCTTTTTTGCCCTATTCTATTCCATGAATACGTGTTGTATGCGAGCGTGTGGGCGTTCCGCGCACTTGCCTCCTAAACTTTCCCCGTGCCGCCCACATTCTTCCCCATTCCGAGTGTTGTGCCCCATTTTATTCCCCATTCCGGGTGTCCCGCCCTGTGTTCCGCCTACTTTAGAGCTGTGCGCTGCGCTCGGAGTGATAGCGCAGTGGCCGTGGCGCACGACGTTGGTTGACCTGTGCGCCGGCCTGCGCCGCGCGCTTTTTCAGCGCACGTCCTCTGCTTTTCTTGCGCACGGACTTCCATGAATCGACGTGCGCTGGTTTCCCTGTGCTTTTCGCTAATTTTCGGCGCAGCGCACGTATTGGCCCCTCTGCGCCGGGATTTTCGGCGCACATTTATTCCATGAATCGGCCTGAAAATATGTAAAAACCTTTTGCTTTTCACTATACTTTCCCTGTCGAAGTTGCAGTTTTCATCATGTCAAACTGTGCCAGGGATGGCATCCACACAGTCGGTTTCATTTTGGGGAAGTGCAACACTGTGCGCCCTTCTCACATCTGAGAAGTGCACCCAGTATTTTAACCCCTTTACTTTAACTACAGTTGGGGTGCTGTACACCACTGTGTATGGACCATGAAATCTTGGTGAATTCCACCTTCTTACAAATCTTCTGACATAAATATGCTCCCCTGGCATTAAAGGCCCCTCCAGGCTTTCTGCTGTCGGCATGGAGGTGTCTGTTGCTACATCTTCAGTAAATGGTGAAACAATTTGTTTTGCTATGCTGCGTACCGCGCGCGTTAGCTGTGCTAGGTATTCCTTAAACTCTTCTCCCAGCACTGTGGCAGCCCTGTGCACATCAGACGTCCTCCTAACAGGGGAGAGCGGCGTGTGCATTCTTCTTCCCGTCACGATTTCGTGCGGGCTTAAATGATGATCCTTGCATGGTTGATTTCTGAGTTGGAACAGTGCTAGTGGCAGACAATATACCCAATTATTTTTCAACGTGCTGCATAATTTCGATAAATTGCTTTTGAGCAGCCTGTTGATCCTCTTCACAACTCCATTGGCCATTGGATGATAAATCGAGCATAGTTTATGTTTCACCCCAGAAGGGAGGTTACTTCCTTGAAGAGGTCATTCACAAAGTGTGTGCCGTTGTCTGAACGGATCACGTCACAGATTCCCCACCATGAGAATACTTCTCGCACAAGAAAGTTGGCAGCACATTTTGCATCAGGATGGGGACAGGGGCCCGCTTCGACCCACCGTGAAAAAGGGCATACCACCACAATCAAGTATCTTGCTCCATTACATCTTTCTCCCATATCGGCGTAGTCGATATGTAGTTCTCTAAATGGACCCGTAGGGCGTGGCAAAGTGCCACGCAGACTTCGTAATGTCATTCCTGAATTGTAAGTTTGGCATGTAGTACATTCAATCACAAATTTAGACAAGTATTCGTGCAGATTAGGAACAAACCAATCCTCTTGAATATCTGAGGCAATTTGTTGTTTTGCAACGTGAGCTGGGAAATGCAGTTGTTGGAATGCTACTTCTAATAATTCTACAGGCATCACTACCTTGCCTGTCGTTTCCTGTCTCCAAATGAGATCTGTGGCTGATTGCTTACACCCTTGTTTGCCCCACAACTCCTGCTCTTCCGGTGGGGCCCTTCTCTGGAGTTCTATCAATTGTGCTATGGGTGTGTTACTATAGGGTTCTGCTGGTTGTTCTGCTGTGGTGGTTTTTACAATGTACTCTGATGTTGGTGTCTTATTGAAGTACAAGGCCTCCTTCGATGCTGCGTCGGCTGCCACGTTCCCCAATGAGACGGCGTCTGTGTTATGGGTATGGGCTTGGCATTTAACCACCGCTACTACCGATGGTTCTGCTTAAGCTTCTATTAGTTCATTTAGCAACGTGGCATGTTATACGGGGGGCCCGTCTGCTCTTCTGAACCCTCTCCTTCGCCAACGTGATAGCCCTGAGTGAACTGTGGTGGTGACATAAGATGAGTCTGAATATATTGTCACGGCACAATCTTTGGCTGTGTGTAACGCGCTGATTAGTGCGGTCAGTTCGGCTGCTTGTGCAGAGTAGTGTGAGGGGACGCTTTTTTGAACAATCACTTCGTATATGTCTTCTTCCATGCGCACTACCGCCATACCCACATGTTTCTCTCCTGTCTCTGAGTTTATGGATGCTGACCCGTCTATGAAATAAATTTCTCCTTCTGTAAGGGCGTTTTCTCTTGCTTTGGGAATGTCATCGCCCGCTCCCTCATATGTGCTACAATCGTGTTCCTGTAAATCCTCAGTTGTGCATGGCTCTGTAATGAATGTGGCTGGGTTCACTGTCTTGCATCTGACCACATGTACATTTGGACTTGATATTATTATTTCATAAGCAGAGGCTCTCTGTGTTGTGAGAGTAGATTTTGATCTTTCCAAGATAGCAAATAACGAGTGTTCCGCATATAGCGTCACTGAACATCCCATTACGATTGTGGCACTTTTCTCAAGGGCGAAGGCCACTGCAGCGAGGGCCTGTTCGCAAGCGAAATGTCCCTGCATTACTGGGTCTAATATTCCACTGTAGTACGCTAATGGTTTGTGGCCTAGCAATGTCTTTTGTGTCAATACTGCTGTCATTAATGTTCCATTGCTGTGTGAAAATAGGAAACATTCCCTTTCATTATCTGGATTTGCAAGGACTGGGGTGGCTGAAATAAGGTCTTTTAATTGAGAGAATTGGGCAATTGCTTCCTGTGTCCATTTTATTGGGGCTCTGTTCTTTTGTGCTTCTTTCAGTGCTTGTAGCATTGGCCGTGTGTAGGCTGCGTAATCGAAGATCCATGCTCGGCAATAGTTACATATGCCAAGAAATGTCTGCATGTCCTTCACTGTTTTTGGTAAAATAATGTGTCGAATGGCCGCTGCTCTGTCTGGTAGTATTCTTTTTCCATCTTTAGATATTTGCTGGCCAAGATACACAACGTCTGCAAGGCAGTATTGTAACTTTCCTTTGTCCACCTTGTATCCCTTGACAGCCAATACGTCAAGCAGTGTTATCGAGTCTTCTCTACACTCTTCTTCTGTTTTGCTGCAGACGAGTAAATCGTCTACGTACTGTATAATGGTGCTCCCTACATCTATGTTGCCAATGTCTTCTCATAGTACTCTGTTAAAAATGCTTGGGCTCTCGCAATACCCCTGTGGGAGTCTGCGATGTTCATATCTGCTGTTTCCTAATGTAAAAGCTGTAAGGTACTGCGACTCTGGTGCGAGTGGCACAGAGAAAAAGTCATTTTTCAGATCAATGACAGTGAAGCAAGTTGCCTCTTTTGGTATACTGCACAATATTGATGCCGGGTTAGGCACTAAAGGGAACTCTTTTTGGATGACGTCATTGAGTGGGCAGAGGTCCTGGACCATTCTCCATGCCCCTCCTTTCGCTTTCTTAATCAGAGAAATCGCTGTGTTGCATGGGGAAGTTGATGGCACTAAGATACCTTGGCTTAGGAGTGCATTCACTGTTTCTCTAATACCTTCCTCTGCTTCTTTGGATATTGGGTATTGTTTCACTCTGGGTGGGAGGGCACCTGGTTTCAGTTTTATCTTTATGGGAGTCACCTCATGCAATAATCCCACATCGTGTGGCCCTGTAGTCCAAATTTCAGGTGCTACCCTGGCCATGTCTTCCTCAAATATTGTCACTGGGGCCTTTATGTTAGCCATGAGTGGGTTGTGTATTTCTCTGTATTGAATCATAATGTCACATGGTATGCGTATTTCCCTTATTATTTCTCCATCCCCCTCGTAATCAGTAAACAATTCTTCATCAGTTACATCTTTTAGCATTGTGTTTGGCTCTATATATAGCACACTTCTCCAATCGCGTCCCTGCGCGTGCAGGCCTATGACCACAATGCGTTTGTTGGAAACTTGAACTGCCTCAATGTCTATAGATATAATTGTGCCTGGCACTACATCTGTTGGTGTGATTGGGCGGAATATGAAGTCTGATGGAATTCTCCACTCCTTTTGTGTTATTTCAGGCACTACTCGGGCTAATACCTGTATTCCATAGACGAACATGTCCATGTCAATGGGAATCCCTCTTACTGCAACTTCCTTTGTAATCGTGCTTATTATCAAGAGTGCTCGTACGGGGCATACCCCTGGCGTCGAACACACTATTCCTCTTTCAGTAAAGGCTATGGTCATGTTTAACTTACTGAGCAAGTCTCGTCCCATCAAATTGATTGGTGCATGTTCGTAATACAATAAGGGTGCGTGCACTGTTTTTCCCCCTACTGTAACATCAAGATCTTTTGTATAAGGAACTTTTAAAATAGCCCCAGAGAACCCCTGCGTCTCCAAATTTCTTCCCGAGAGCTGAAACCGCCCTTCTGTGAGACATGATTTTTCTGCTCCAGAGTCTACCATAAAGATAAACTGCTTGTTTCCTATCTCTGCCGCCACTAGTGGTTCCTAATTTACACTTTGTGTGGTGGATAGGACTGGACACGCAAGTGCTCCCTGTGGGCTGTCTTAGTCTTGGTATCTTTGCTGACCTGGCACTGAAAAAACGTTGTCACCTACGACCGTTACGCCATGGAATGGTGCAGGGGCACCGTGTGCGGCCGCTGAAAAAGGATTATTGTTTATGTTCCCTATTGGGTTTTGTCTCGCCATGGGCTGTAGTGCCTTTTGCTGTTGTGGCTGCTGCTGCTGTTGTGGGGCTGGCTGTCTCTGTTGCATTTGGGGGTCATAGCAGTATTGATCCTGTTGTCCCCCACTCCCCATTGGAGCTCCACAAGGGCTACCTGGGTGTGGGCAGCCCCACCCCTGTTCATTGCTCATGGGCTGCTGTTGCTGTCCTTGAAAATACCCTGATGGTCGCATTCTACAATCTCGTGAATAATGTCCCCATCTTCCACAATTCCAACACGACCCCTGTTGTCCTCCCCTGGGTCCCACCGTACCCTCTGTTTCCCATTCCTCTGTATCCTCCCCTCTGCCCGCGGTACCCACCTCTTCCTTGGGCAGGCCTGTTCTGCCACTGTGATCCTTGGCATGGCTGTTCCTCTCCTTTCCACTGTCCTTGGTCCTCTCCAAACCACTGCACTGCTATCCCAACGGCCCTTCCTCCTGCGTTTTCCTCTCCTTCGTTTACTCTGTCTGCTGTTGCACTGGCAGTAATGGCAGCGACCTTCACTAATTTCATCTGTACTAATTTTGCTTCATCAGCCAGCCTCTTTTGTGTGACCTCCTTTTCCTTCTCTTTGATCCTCCTCCAGTGGTGTACAATTATGCTCTGAATTTCAGGCCACCCTTTGGCTTCGATCCAAGCTATTTTGTCCAAGGCCTTCTGCACCTCTTTCGGCAACCCCTTTTTAATGATAAAATTGAATAAAGCTGTTGATTGATTCCATGCCGTACCAGTTTCGCTTCTCCATAAGTCTTGCACTCGCAAAATGAATTGCGCAGGATCCTCGTTCTCCTCCATCGTGCACTGCATCACTGCATGTAAACGTCTGGAAATGCACGCCGTAATGCATCCCACACTTGTGCTCAAACATTGTTAAATGGTGATCCATCGTGTCGGTCACAGCTCATCATTACTCCCGGGAACCCTGCCCTTTCCCAGATTGTGTCTGCTTGGTCCCTGATTGCTGAAACTAATAGACATTTTACATCACCTATAGCTAACGGCACACCTGCCGTGTTCTTCTCAAATACATGTATCCACTTACCTGCCCCTCCCGTCAGCAGGGGGAGGAGTTTTAACAAGTTGGTTTTGTCCATTTGGGCCCACGGAATGTAGTTTGGCCTACCTACTCCTTTATGTATCAGTGGCTTGTGTAGTTTCTGTTTCTTTCCCGTTTTGCTCGTCTTCCCTTTTTTTGTTTTACTTACCAGTATGTTTCCTGTCCTCCCTGTTCGTTGTCTTAGTCTACCTTGCCATAATGGTGGCGATAGTGTGTCTGGGTAACGGCGGTTTGGCAGTGGGGAACCCTCTGCGGCAGCTGCCTCTTCGTATTCATCTAAATCGTCCCATATTTCTTCTATTTCTGACTCTAGCTCGTTATTATCCCCCCAGTTTTCTTTGGGTTCACTTCCTTGTCCTTCCCCTTGATCTCCACTTTGTTGACTCTCCGGTGTATCTGGGCGTGTAATTCTCACTGGTTTGTTATTGAATAGGAACAGGAACTGTCCTGACTGCCACTCTTGTTCTTGTCTCTGCTGCGATGACGTCCCTTGCGATGCTATAGATTGCCCTGATACCGAGGCTGCTGGGGTTGCATTGTTTGCTGCCCCTATCGGGGGTGTGAGATATGCCAGTGACAGCGGGGGTACCTCCCCTCCCCCTGGCAGCATTTGCCCTTTGTCACATAAATCTCTTAACCGTGTTATTTCCATTTGTGCGTGTGCTAACAGGCGGTCCAAATCACCTGTTAAACGTGCTATATCCACAGGAGGCGCGCTCGTGGGGCCGTACAGGCCTCCTTTGTCATATGGTGGAGGTTCGGGGGCTGTTGCCCACCCCTGAGCAGTGACGGTGGGTGGTATATACAGGGGTTCACTGAATCCTACCGCTGGCCTAGTCATTAAGGGATCGTTTTTTGTTACTTCGTTTTCGGTAGTAGTTGTTGAGTATTCCCCTTTTGGTGTCCCGCCTACTTCTTCAGGGTTTTTCTGCTTTTCTGTCATTCGGCTTGTACCTACCTCTGCCGTGGGGGCAACTTCCTCAAACATTCGCCATAAATCTAACACTTCTCTCCGGTTCTGTAACTGTTTCCCTTTGTATCGCGCTAGCAAATGTGTTGATACTAGGTCCAACACTCTTTTGTCAAATGATCCTCCTTCTGGCCAAATTGGTGTACCCCGTCTCCTTTTATCTGAGAGATCCACTGATCGTGATACTTCTGTATCCTGTCGCTATATAGTGGAAGGTGCTGGCAAATATGTGCTAGTGGTGTTACTCCCCCCATGGCAATGTTTCTTTTCCTTTCTTGTGTATTCTGGTACCCTTGAATCTCTTCCCACCTCTCACTTGGTATGTCAGTTACAATGGGCCTCATTACGACCCTGGCGGAAATCGCGGTGCTAAATGCACAGCGGAGCACGGCGGAAAGCTGCCGATAGCGCCATGGGGGTTGGCGGATTTTCCGCCCCATGCCGACCTTGGCGGGGCGGTAAATCCCCATTCCCCATTTTACCCTTCCCCATTCCCATTTTTGCCCCATAGGGTATAATGGGAGTGGGGAAGGCGTTAATTGCGCCACCGTAAAATACGGTGGCGTAATTAACAACAAGGTCCCGTAGTGCCATGGATTTCTCCGCCCGGAAAAACCAGGCGGAAAACGCTCCATGGCGCTACGGGAACTCGTAGTAGGGCGGACGGGTCCGCTGCGAATAACGCTGGCGTAAACCCACTCCGCCAGGGTCGTAATGAGGCCCAATATGTGGAAATAATACGTTCTTTATCAATGCTCACAATTACCATATGTCGCATTAGCTTTCTGAGAGGTGTTTCCTGATCACCTCTCACAATTTATTTCTTTGCTTTATCTTATATTAATCACAAATTACTTGTACTGAAATACTTTAGAGTGTTCAACAAAACATCTACACAAAAGCAGACCGACAAACATATAATCATGCAACATACACATGCACTGTCTGCACGCGTTTGTTCTTTCCCTATTCCCGTTACTGTCCCTGGTGTTTCTTCTTCCCTATTCTACCTACTATTTCGCATTCGCTCCCCACCTCTTTCACCTTTATTATATCTCAAGATTTCTTACCTTCACGGAAAAAGAATATTCTAAAAACTACTCTGAGCCTACACGAGACCCCTACTATTTTTCTCTTTATCTCTATTCTGCACTTGGTCGGGACAAATGCTAGGCGGCGCTGCCTTCTACCCCGTACGGGCTAGCATACCACTTCTCTTCTTCTCACTTCTTACAACACCTAATGGCCATATAAAGGATAGATCAGAAAATCCTCACCGTCACTCACGCAGACCCTATTCTTAGCTACCTTCCCTTTGTTGCTAATTCCCTTCTTCCCGTATTTCCCCTTACCTTCCTTTGGGGTCTTTGCAACCGGGACTCCACGTGTTCAGTCAGGTACTTCGAGGGTCACTGCTCACGGCCGGACCTCGCTCAGGTCCGTCCCCCAACCAAGCCATGGTCTGCCTTGGCAAGCAGCTTTTTCGATCGGGTATTCGTCAACCGGGAACCCTTGACCCTTTCTTCTTGGTGTGCACAGTCTGGTCAACCGCGGAGGCGATGGTTCTGCTGGGGGGCGCCCTGGATCTCGCTGCCGGGCGGCGCAGGCCTCAAGACACCTCTCTAAATCACGTCGGGGTCACCAAAAATGTAGGTGCGTTTCCCCGGCTTACTACGTGTGAGAGAAAATAAAATACCGACACAACCCCTAGTCGGGGAAGGAGGCACTGAGACCCGGCTGCAAGAGTTCAAAGGATGGTTTATTTCTCCAGCTAGGAAATAACCCAAAAACTCCCACCAACATTTACATCAGTGCTTGTATATATATTAATTAAAGTAACTCTAACAAAAAATGCTAAATGGACCCGATTGGCCAGACGGTGTGGTGCTGTAGGTGTGGGTGGCATCTCTTCCTTCTGGTTGGCTGAGTGGCTGACGAGATGACGGACGTCAAATATCTTGTGCTCCACGCAGGTCAGGGTCCGGTCACTGTGATCACTACCTAAGCTAATATGTTGCATTCGAAAAACACTGAATAACAAATTATCTAAAACATTTTATGCTACTTTTCACATTTCTACATAAGTCACACACAATTTGCCTCATTACGACCCAGGCGGTAAGTTACCGCCTGGGTCGTACCCTTACCACCATGCTGTAAACTATGTTTACACCATGGTGGATGGGGTGGATGGCGGATTTACCGCCCCATTCCAAGGTGAGTGGGGCGGTAAATCCCCATTTCCCATTTTACCCTTCCCCATTCCCATTTTTGCCCCATAGGGCATAATGGGAGTGGGGAAGGCGCTAATTACGCCACCGTAAATTACGGTGGCGTAATTAGCACCATGGTCCCTTAGCACCATGGATTTTAACGCCTGCAAAAAGCAGGCGTTAAACTCACCATGGCGCAAAGGGACTTCGGAATCAGGCGTTAAGGGTCGGCGCCGTTTACGGCTCGGTTAACCTCTTAACGCCTGATTCGTAATGAGGCCCAATGATTATTGTCAGTACAATTGGGTCATTCGTGGCTTTAATTGGAGGCCTTGACCTTATTGTGTATGTAGAAGAATCAGGCTGTGTTTCGCATCTTTTCCTAGGTTTCAAACTCATTAGTACAAATAAAAACATATATAGTAGTAAAAATGCTTAAGGTTAGTAGTGGGTGTGTTGGGTGGGTTTCGCACCACAGGTGAGGGTCTGGCACTTGGAAGAAATACCTTACAGGGGGTGCAGGTCAAGATGGCAATACATTGTTCTAAAATGGGGATGGGTGGCTGGCACGTTTATGGGAATGAATCGAGCAGAGAGTGCTTAGCTCATTCTGGTTCACATGCTGGTTCTCAGGCGAGCAGTGATCTCAGAGGAAGAAAACTGTAGCATATTGATTGTTGCAACTTTCTCCGGCTTCAGCGTGAGAATGGAAGCGCAGAGCTTTCCTTTGCAGGGGGAGTGCAAGGGTGGGGGCCAGCCAGCTGCCTGCACGCCTCGTGTGTGTGTGTCTCTGTCCTTGGCTGCTGCGGTGGAAGGGGAGCTGAGCATTGCTGTACTATCGCAGTGAGGCCTGTTTCTCCAAGATGGAGTCGAAAGGGGGCACAAAAGATGGATGCCCCGTGTCCTGCTCATTAGTCCCATCTATGCAGCAGTCAACCGTGGTTAACTTTACATAAGGACAAGGGGCAATCCCACTACCGGAGGCACGTGGTCCAAGCCTTGTACTGAGGAGCATACGACGCGAGGGGGCCTGAGGACCCCTCGCTCCCATACATATTCCAGCAGGCTAAAGACAGTAACTGAGGATCTGAAGACATGGTGGCATACAATGTTGGCTACTTATGAAGGTGAGTTGATAGGGCTTTCGGAAGCCACAACCATGTTTGGGACTGAGGATCTGGTCTGCTATGAACCACCTTCTTTTGAGGAGATAAGTTGTGAGAAACATCCCCTGATACCCTACTGGCTATAGGCTGGTGTTTTGAACAGGGCGTTGGAGCTTCCTTTTGAGAAGATGGCTGGATTTCGTCCAATCTATAGCCTGCCGAAGACCCTGGGTTTGGTCCTTCTCTAGGTAATGATTCAAGATTTTGCGAGGCGGGTTGCCTTGAATCCTTGGCTTGATCATACAGGGTTGTATGTTCGTTTCTGTTTGATTTAAGGCGTGTTACTTCGAATCCTTGTTTGTACATCACGTCTGTTGCCTTTGCCAGCAGAGCGTCGACTCCATCAGATGTAGTGTAGAGAAAGCAGGATGCTTTTTTCCCTTCGTGGGATGGTTCCACTGTGTTGAAGTCTTCTGATTTAATTTCTTTTAAAGCAGAGACACTATGAATCAAGTTCATCACTGTGCGTCTGTTTAGCACTAAGTAATTTTGGTTGCCTGTGCATTGGCGTAGTTTGAAGGTAGGACTCAACCTGTGCTTATGGCGCTCTTGGATAAGAGGCTTCTGATGTTGATTTTTATAAGCAGATCTCGATTGTGCGTGGTTGTCATGGTGAGATTGCCTGAGCTGATTGTGGGTGTTATTGTCAGCCTTGTCCGAGAGATCTGTTTGTCTTTGCGTGTGTACCCTTGAAGTGTATTTGGTCTCTGTCCGTCGAGATGGTGGAGGTGGCGGAGATCCGTGTTGGGTAAGGTCTTTGCCATGCGTGTTCTGTCAAGATCCTGCATATTGTCGCAGGTCAGCTTAATTAACAGAAACTTGAGAGATCTCTGGTGACCGTTTGGAGGAAGGGCGTCACACTAGGAGAGTGAAGTGTAGCCACTTGTGGCTGACTGATATCACTGGCGTCAAGATGTTGACTTAGGTCCATCAGCTCCTTATGGTTGAGAAAGTCATTTATCGATTTGGGAGATTGCGGAGTGGGTTCGGATAATTTCTGCTGTCTTTTGGGGTCTTTCGGGTCTGTGTCTTCTGCAGCAAGGGTTAGGCTTTTGTGTTGACAGAAACCCTCCACTAATTTTTCGGGTTTTTGTGTAGGTGCAATTCCCTTAAACAGAGGGGCCATTTTAAGGCACTCCCGCGGAAAGGAGGCCAGAGTCTTGGTTTCCATAGTCGCTATGTTGCTGCTGTCAACCACAGGAGCCGGTTATGCTACTTTTTTCTACTGAATCTGCCTTGCTCCTTTATATTCTTTGGCTGAGGGCATATCGTCCAGACACATCACGTCGTTATCCCTGGAGTTATGAGACGATGTTTGCAGTCTAGTTGACGTTGAGCTGACGGTGCCCGCAGAGCGATTGGAGGAGGCTTTTGGTCTTGTTCCACAATCAGTCTGAAGGACATCTGCCCAAAGCTTTCCTTGTACGTCTGTTTGAACGCTTGAGTCCACCGTTGGCCCACGATTCGGGATTTTCCTTGTGTCACTGGAAGTGTCGGAGCGATCGAGACAGCACGTGTGGGGCGTGGTGCCAGGATCGTTTTTCCGTCTCTCCAGGGTGTTGATGTAGCCTTCCAGATAGATGAGTTTGGAGTTCATCATTGCAAAGATGGATGTGTGGTCTTTTAGGGAGTCTTTAATCGTCTCATATAACTTGCAGAATGGTTATAATCCAATAGTCACGGAAGACATGATATCAATTTTCTTGGAGGGAGTGTCCTTCGGGTTGATATAAGAAGCATCACTCAATCTTCTGTTAGTGGATAATCTTGATGGTGAAGTTGGCGGCCACGGCCGCGGGGGTTTATGGAAATTGTGATGGGGTACAGCAGACAGTGGAGGTGTATCCACAGGGGCTTCTCGGTCCTGCTCCTTCCTTTTACTTGGCCCTTGGATGGAGCTAGGATCAGGCAACGTGGTAGTGATGGGGGCGTTATCAGTCTTCACCTGGCCCTGATTTTGACTCGGTGAGGTTAAGATGCCCTGAGGTCGAAAGTTGCTTTTATGTGCTGGACCTGTAGGTATTATTGGCAGTCCTGTAGAGCCATCTGTACTTGTACGACAGTGCTTCCAGGTGAATGTAAGCTGGCTTGGCCAATAGGATGAGACGATAAGTCTGCAAGAGAGAGCTCTGATTGTGGAACCAGTTCTGGCTCTGAAGATAATAACTGGGCTGGGCCCTCCAGGTTCGCAGGAATAGGTAGTTGAACCGCTGGGCTGAGGGTAGCAGCATCTCTTCCTTGCTCTTTTGTGGTTGGTAGAGGAACGTGGTCCGAAGTGCTAGGTTCACCCGTTGGATGAGGTATTGTAGGAGTGAACAAGGGTTCGAGCAGAGCTTCCAGTAGGTCTGCATCTGAAATTTCCCCAAGCCCATTTTGTTTTCTTTTCGCTTTCTTTTGAAAGAGATGTTTCAAGGAGTTCTCTAGGCGCGTGCTTGTAGATGGATTTGGTGGGGGGCCCTTTTTGTTAGGCTTTTTTGTAGATGATCTCTTATTTTCAGTCGGGAGTGATCAGGAGGAAAGGAATGCCATGCGATTGGTGAGTCGGAGGGCCTTGCCTGGCGCTCTCTTTACTTTCTTCATTTGATGTATGGAGAACTTCTAGGCCCTCTGAGGTTGGTAGAGGTTCATAAGTAGCTCAATAGTGGCCATCTGGCCAAGTTTATACTTAGGGTCATCCTCGGGATCCGGTGATTGGCTTGAGCCAGTGTTTGAGGTTAAAGCAGCCTGGCCAGCCTGTGTGGCAGATGAAGATGCAGGGGGCTCGTGAATCTGGGCACTTGTAATTACAAGTGCTGTTGCACTATCTTCAGCGGCCGCCAGATGGCGCTGAGGGGCAGTTACATCAGCTGCCGCTAGGTTTAAGAGCGTCGCAGCCCTGGACTCACTGGTTTGAGCATCAGAGCTCTGTGTGCTGGGAGCCACAATCCAGGTCGGCTCCTCCGCCGACTCTCGCCCTTCCAAGGCGATGGCCCGAGTGCCCGCATTGCCTGACCACTGCCCCCGTCCCCCAGCATGGGTGGCCTCCCCCCTTTGAAGGACGGCTCCTCCATGCCTTCCACGAGGAGGGGCAAGGGCAAAGGCGCCGCAGGTCCACTTTCACCCCGATCACCTGGGTGCCGCACACATTTCCGGCATCTCCCTGGCGTCACCCCAGAGGCGCCCCGAGGCCCCTGCCAGTAAGAACGCCGTCTGATTCAAAGAGGAGGCGACGTCAGCTGGTAAGGTGAGTCTGTGCGTGGGCTGAAACCAACCCGTTGGGAGTTGTTTTTGTTTTTGTTTTAGCGGCTGCAGTGTGTGTTTAGCGATCAGCACCCTTTTAGAGGGCAGGTTCTGTAAAGTGCCTCCCGGCCACTTTAGGGAGCCTACAGCTGCTAAACTGCCGACTTGGGATACAGTAGGCTTATTTGTAGGAGGTGTCACTGTAGAGACAGTTAAGGGGGCATTGTCAGAGTGCGAACTTCTCAACCTGCGGGGCTCCTCATCAAGGCAAAATGTGTTGAGTCGAGAGTCCAGGGGTTCGCCGCCATCCGCCCCAGCCTCCATTAGACTGCCACAGACTGCCCACTCTCACACCACTCCGCTCTGCTTCGCTGCTCACAGTAGCCTTTGTAGGAAAAGGCGCCAAAACAGTAGTAGTCACCGTAGAAAGACTGCAGGACTGTGAGGGACTGCCACAGACTTCCCACTCTCACACCACACGACTTCACAAAGCGCTTGGTTATGCATCTGTACTGTTCTATGCCCATAGCTTGCAACCTTTCATGGCCCTTCGGCGAGTGAAAACACACGATTTTACATTTGGTGGGTGAAAGCCCATCGATTCCTATGGGCGTGTAGCGAGTTTGGCGGGTGAGAGAGCTGCTTAAGTGGCAGGTGACACCCGCCAAAAGCGTGTGAGTTGAGAGGTATGCTATACCTCTGTTAAGCGTTCTGTAATGCATATGTACTGTTGTATACCTCTTTAAAGCGCTTTGTTATGCATCTGTTCGGTTGTTACCTCTGAAAAGCACTCTGTTGTTTCTCGAAGCCAGGCCAGTGCTTAATAAATACCAGCACTCTCTTGGCATACATGGCAGCCCTTCCAAGGTGGGAGACTCCCAGTTTGTCTATTAAGAATGTTATATGTTACTTTTGGCCTCCTAAATTAATTCTAACCTCAGTGCAATTCAATGGCAAAGTTTTATTCTCCCGCTTTCGGAGACAAAATTGTCCTGTTTGGTGATCCATAATGTTGCCAAGTGTGTCCTATAGAGATTCTGCAAAGAAGATCACACGCTACCCAAAGCTGATGCATGGACTGACCCTAGTCAAAAAGGAAGATCATCCTGGAATCATTCTGGAGTCATCCGATGACTCCATTTTAGAGTCATCCATGGATAGTTCAGGAAGATCATCCTGAAGTCTGTGTGTGGGCTGAAATATTTAATGAGATGATGACTCTGGAGTCATTACAGAAACTACTCCAGGATGAGTTCGGATTACTTCCAGTGATGATCTTGGATTACTCTAGGATGACTCCATGACAACTTCAGGATGACTCCATGACAACTTCAGGATGACGTCAGATTACTCTAGGATGAATTCAGATTACTCTAGGATGACTCATGACAACTTCAGGATGGCTGGGGATTACTCCAGGATGACTTTGGATTACTCCAGGATGACTTTGGATTACTCTAGGATGACTCCATGACAACTTCAGGATGACTCCATGACAACTTCAGGATGAGTCCATGACAACTTCAGGATGAGTTGGGATTACTCCCGGATGATTTTGGATTACTCTAGGATGACTCCATGACAACTCCAGGATGACTTCATGACAAATTCAGGATGACTTCATGACAACTTCAGGATGGGTGGGGATCACTCCAGGATGGTTCCATGATAACTTTAGGATGGGTTTTGAATTGTGAATGATTATTGCAGACCACTCCAGGATGAGTTTAAATGATTTCAAGATGCTTCCAAAAGATTTAGAAAAAGGGGCTTGGATTACCCCAGGATGTATCCCTTTTGAGTAGGATTGGTGGCATCACTTTAGAAGGACACTACTTAGACTTACGTATAGTTAGCATATGCCACACTTAGATGGAATACCCAAGCGTAGCCCGCGTCGCATCTAGCTAGAAATGTGACTGTTAGCATGCACCACACTTAGATGGAATACCCAAGCGTAGCCCGCGTCGCATCTAGCTAGAAATGTGTCTGTTAGCATATGCCACACTTAGATGGAATACCCAAGCGTAGCCCGCGTCGCATCTAGCTAGAAATGTGACTGTTAGCATGCACCACACTTAGATGGAATACCCAAGCGTAGCCCGCGTCGCATCTAGCTAGAAATGTGTCTGTTAGCATGCACCACACTTAGGTGGAATACACAACCTTAGCCTGTGTCGCATCTAGCTAGAAATGTGTCTGTTAGCATGCACCACACTTAGATGGAATACCCAAGCTTAGCCCGCGTCACATCTAGCTAGAAATGTGTCTGTTAGCATGCACCACACTTAGGTGGAATACACAACCTTAGCCCGTGTCGCATCTAGCTAGAAATGTGTCTGTTAGCATGCACCACACTTAGGTGGAATACACAACCTTAGCCCGTGTCGCATCTAGCTAGAAATGTGACTGTTAGCATGCACCACACTTAGATGGAATACCCAAGCTTAGCCCGCGTCGCATCTAGCTAGAAATGTGTCTGTTCGCATATGCCACACTTAGATGGAATACCCAAGCGTAGCCCGCGTCGCATCTAGCTAGAAATGTGTCTGTTAGCATGCACCACACTTAGATGGAATACCCAAGCGTAGCCCGTGTCGCATCTAGCTAGAAATGTGTCTGTTAGCATGCACCACACTTAGATGGAATACCCAAGCGTAGCCCGTGTCGCATCTAGCTAGAAATGTGTCTGTTAGCATGCACCACACTCAGGATTCTGAACCCTAGCTTGCGTCGCATCTAGACAGAAATGTGACTGTTAGCATGTACTGCACCTAGATGGAATCTCACAATTGCAAGGACAGCAATGCCAACTAACCAACCAACTAACAATTCCATCCCTCTGCATACCCCTCTCAAACTATAACCAAACACAACCACAAGGCTAAAAAGCAGAAATCTGCAGAAACTTCACAACAATTCAACAACAAAACAAACCACACATAGATTTGCACAACAGCACACAACGACTACAGACCATAAAACACCCCAAGCCCAGCCAACGGACCCACCGGGCTGAGGCTGCCAACAGCTCATCACTGCTCTCTTGCACTTTTCCAGCTTATTCCCACTAACCCACCCCCTCTCTTGCCCTTTTTCAGAGCCACCAGAGCGCCAAGGGACCACTTTGGTGGTGATAGTGCGCAGTACAAATGCCCTTTAACATTAACATAGTGTACTGGAAAAACTCCTAGGGAATTTTGCAGCCGTCACTTTCCCTCTTTGACTTCTATGATATAGCACCCAAATGTCGTTAACTAAGTACGCTGATTTAGTGTAAAAATCTACAAATCCCCCCATGTCACGAACCAATCTGCAAACTCCCTCATTTCATTTCTCACCTCGAGCTAACATGTCCTCACACCCAGAAAACTCCCACAATTAAAAAAGCGCTACACTAAAATACGCAATCTTCAAATAAACCCAAGCAATGGCTTCCTTTTGGTTTAATGCACCCGAAATTTGTTAATTAGAAGTCCTTTCTGGTAGAAGCAATGCAATCCCACAAAAATCCTATAAAAATCCAAAAGCAATGCAAACTCAAGACAATCCTATAAAAATCCCAAAGCGATGTTAACTATAACCCTGAAAAGAAACCCTCCTGCAGGTATTACACTCACTGGGTCTTAGTCGTCATTTGGGTAAAATGATACGACAGTCCAACAAGGCGAATGGGATATTATCTATTTTTTAAAAAATTACTAACACCTGCTTTTTATTCAATTGCATTGATTAAAAGAGTCACAATGAGGTTCAACCTGAAAATGGGCACATATACACAAGCATGACTGTAGCAATCCCAGAACTGGGTACTTTACAATGAGTGCACATGCATGGATTTAAAAAAAAAAAAAACAATCCCAGCCAGGGCGTCAAACCCGTATAAGCTCAGTAAGCAAGAAGTCAGGTATGGACCAAGCTCACAGAGCAATTGTGAAGCAGCTACCCAGAGTCAGGACAGCTTTCAAGGAAGTTAGGTGGGGAGCCAGAACCAGGCAATGAGTCAAATTAAGACCCAGGGCAAGCCCAGTGAGCAAGGGTGAAGGAGGGACCCGGAACCAGCACAGGGAGCCAGATGGGTACCCAGACACAGCCCAGCAAGTAAGGAAGTTCATTAGGGACCCTAGAATAAACCAGTGAGTCAAATAGGGAACCAGAGCAAGCTGGGGAGCAAGGGATTCTGATGTGGACCTAGGGTGAGTCCAGGGATCAGGGGAGTCAGATGGTGACCCAGAACCAGCCCATGGAGCAAGGGAGGGGGGCACAGACCCAGACCAGGGAGCTGGGGGGCACGTCCCATTCCAGGGAGGAAAACGGAGGTGCGGACACAGCCCAGAGATTAAAGGAGAGGGTGATGCAGACCCATCGCAGGGATCAAGTAAGTGTTGGGATGGCCCTTGATTAGCCTTGGGAGCAAAGGAGAGGGAAGACGCAGACCCAGCCCAGGACGCAAATGGAAGGGATAACGGCCCACGGAACAAGAGAGTAAGAAAGGGGAGGGCAGAAAACCATGCGAGGCAGCAAGGGGTGGTGCAGATCCAGCCACAACGCAGGGAGCAAGAGCGCCGGGGGGCCCCAGACAAGTACAGGCAGCAATGGAGTTCCTCTGAACCAGCCCTGGTAGCATTTTATAATACAATAACTAAATGTTTTGAAAAATAAGATGAATTTTGCATTCTGTAAAAAGTGAGTAGGCAGGTGCCTTCTGCTTCAGTCAGTAGATCACAATTGTGCTCGGCAGTGCTTTTCGGTATTCAACAGCAGAGTGTTCTGCTAAGCCCATTTCTGTTGCTTTACCGGATACATTCTGAAATGCAAAAAGGAATAATTCTGTAGAAATTGTTTGAAAAGAGCTGGAAAAAGAAATCTCACCAACAGGTAGATCTTGAAAGGAGGTGTTTAACAAACATAACTTTGCTGAAGAAGTGCCTGGCACAGAGATGCCTGGATGAAAGGAAGGGCAGTAGACAATTAGCACTGTACAAGCTTCAAATAAATATATTTAACATGCGTGTTCTGAATGGCATTTATGTACCTTTTATAGCTTCTTGTCGATGACAATCCAATGTTAATCTTCCCTTTTCTGCCATTTGCTACATTCACGGTCCAGCTGTTTTTTCAGCAGGTAGCGGGCCACGTGGCTCGTCTGTCTTTTTTTGCTGACATCACAATCTCCCTTGGTTCACCAGGAAGCCTGTAACGAGAAGAATGTTCCTCTGTGTATATAAGAAAAGAAAAAGGATTAGATTTCTCAAACTTGAAAAACTATATCAAGATCTGGAAATTGTTCAGATTTCAATATTTAATAAATCCACGTCCACAAGTATATGCTCTCTTTTTGGTGGTCTGTTTATCTTGTTTCCTTACTGCTTTTCTGCCTAACTGGTTATTTATTCACATAGTACCATGCTTTGGTGAAACAGCTTTGTAAGCACAATGCATACAATTATAGATCTGTAGGCTTAGGCATATAGTCGATCGCAAACTTTACAAGGGTATTGACCCCAAGATGTCTTCACAGGAATGCCAGGGGTAGAGGGAAGAGATGAGGCAGGGTAAGACTAAGATTTCACCGGCATATTGACTGAGAAAATAAAGCATTACTTTCAATAGGGGTGTCAACCAACTTTCTTTTTACTCAAGGGGTGCTTACTTCTGATGCTGTTGCCGGACAAGGATCAGGCACTCGGTGGTTCCGGTCCTCCTCTGAAGAGCCAGTTCCAGGAAGTATCTGATGGCCAGCTTCCGATGCAAGTCCATTGCATCCCAGTAAACTGAAATAGTAGCACAAACATTAATATTACACAAGACTAGTGACCAAATTCCTTTCTACCCCCAACTGCTTCCACCCCCCTTCTCCCCGAACTGCCCCATCCCTCTTCTTTCCCAACTACCTCTCCTTCTGCCCCTACCAACTCTTTAACTCCACTGTATTTCCAGTGATTTAAGACATGCAAGAAGTTGTGTAATAAACAAAGATAGACATACAGCTTCTATTAACGTACAGCTCGTTGTTGTTCGTGCGGTTGAACATTTAGGATTAGTGATTTAAGGCACTTTATTATTAAATGTTGCCTTGTGCATAGGAGAGGCTCTGCCACAGATAAAAGAAATGTGTTTGCAACCCATGCAACCACATTTTGCATGGAGATTTATTTATGTTAATGTTAATAAAGGTATTTCTATTGCTCACCGTCACCAACAGAATTGGTCCCCAGGCACTCAGGTGGATCTGCAAACAAGATGGCGGGAATCGGTTAGTCGGGTGAAGAGGGAATAGGAAAGTGAGAAGGTTTTGACAGCTTCAGTTTGGTTTTCACTGTGCGCTGAGCTTTAGAGTGAATATCGGACCAATGCGAGACCTCGTCTGCTGTTGGTGCAGTTTATGTGTTATTTTAGCGGGGTGGTGAAGTGCGTGCAGTTTGCTGAGCGAGAAAACGGTTGTGTGGATTTTCGTGCGAGTTAGGTATGCAGAGAATTGAGCATATGGTTAGTGGGTTATGTGACTTGGGCAAAAATAGCTGTTTTTTCACATTAGAATTCTTCCGTAAAGTGCTTGCATTAAAATGTAATGAAGCCATTAGCTCATACCTGCCTAACCTCTGGATTTTTCCCGGAGACTCGGGAATTTTAGCCATTTCTCTGGGTCTCTGGGAAAGACCCTGGAATCTCAGGATATTTTATGGGGGACAGCTTTCACTGATTTTTTATTTTTTTTAACGCTTGCAGGACTCCGCTGCCACAGACTCCCTGCCCGAGTGTTGCTTTATCTCTGCAGCAATGACTGTAACGCTTCCAGCACATTGGCAAAAAGAATGCAGGTGAAGCAAAATAACGCGCGTTTCTTTTGCTTTTGTTCTTTTTGCCCAGGTTAGGGTGGACTCAGCCCCATTGAACTAGAGCCACCAGGTTTGCAGGCTGGACAACTCACCACTGTACTGCATAACGTGATGAACAACAACTGAGGGGAAATGTCCAATTTCCGTACTGCAAAATTCAGGGAAAACGTGTGTGTTGGTTCTTGGAGTTTACATGTGCTCATTTTAACGTGTTGATTTTATGGAAGGCGAATGTCCTTTGTTCTATGCAATTTGGGTGGTTGTGAAAAGGCAATTTAATGAAATATGCATATTTCACATTGAACTGTAAATTTTTGATGTCACATCACTTACAACAGAGTTTGCCTTTTTAACATGTAGGCAGAGCATACATCTCAGGAATTTGGATTTTCAAATGTAGGCAGGCATGCATTAGCTTCCTTCAACTTACATGAAATCGAATACACATTTTCTTGGTTTGTCACGCACCTGGCTCCAGCCTGCTTTCTGTACACGTGCAATCACATTAAATATCATATTGCTGACTATTTGCAGCTTCTAAAATCAGTTTTCGATAGCACTGTTCCATTGTTTTCATTCTTGAATGTGAGCTGTCATGCACACACACAAAGTTTGTCAAAGAGGGTTTTCTACTTTAAAGCTTCCCCGCGCCTTCATCAGCATTAGGCAAATGCGTCAGCACGCGCCATTCCAACACTAATAAAGAGATGGCAGAACGAGGGCTTAGCCAGCTCCGACTAGGGGCACTTGTGGGCTGCACCCATAATGTCAGGGAAGGCCGGGGGCATCTTTTCCTAACCCTAAGCACTGCAGTACATTAAGGCCTTCAGATTGCAATGATTTCGGCAAATGAGCGGTTTGCAAATACTATTTTGAAACCTAAGAATGAACATCGGACCCAAGGCAAATCTCCAGTGCTCAAAGGGACCCATGAAAGACTCTCCGGCCGGGCTCCACTGGTGAGAGAGGAGCAGAGATTCGGTGAACCGCCGGTGCCGCAGGACATCTCGGCTTCACATGGGCTGGGTGCGCCTGCCTGTGGTGATGGCGAGTGGTGCCGCTGCTCTGGATGCTCAGCTCCTGAATCCCTCGCTCGCCCTCCCTCGGGCCTCCAGCAGGCCCGCCAGAGCCCCCTTTCACGGTCCCGGCCTGCACAGCTGGCTTGGATGCCGTCAGCTTTTCTTTTCCCGCGTCTCCCCGCCATGCCCCTCCATATTCTCGGGGTGCAGTGCCCACAGCTGCTCCAGAGAGACGAGATCCCAAATCGCTCACATAAATAAGGGGGCCCGGAAACCTGTGCACTCCCACCTACCTCTTCTATGGATTTATCCCGTTTTTTGTGCCCAGCAGGAGCAAAGCCACTGTCTTCTTCCGCCGCCATTGCTGCCCACGTTGCCAGGTCCAAAAAAAAAAAGGCCAAATAAATGCCCCTGCAAAACAAGCCGACTGACACCAAAACCAGCAGAAGGAAAGAGCACTCCCTTAAAATGCTGTGCTTAGGTCTCAAAAGTAAGACATTTAACAGAATAGCATAACTATACATACAACACAGTGTTAAAGTAAAAATATTTTACTATAATCTGCTGCAAGCAAATTTAACCCCACTTTCCTCAGAAACACTATTTTTTTAAAACACCCTTTATTATGAACAGCACAGTAAAATGAAAACCTCTTTATTAACCGGCTGCACGCCTTTGTCAAACAATTAATAAAAATAGGTGACCTTATTATCACAAAAGTTATGTTTGTCAGCTTGGTTTATCATGTGATTTGCATACTTTTTAAGCCATCTCCATCAAAGCCCAAACATGTCCTCAAACTGTAGCTGGGAAGATATGTGGTTAAGTACTTCAATTGCAAGACTGGACTCCATTGATTTCGCCACTTCCCTAAAGCGTTTTATGAGAAAATCATTTTGATCTTGCTGTCCCTAGTCTGAAAACATTTGAGGTCCCTGGGAGTGATTTGTTTTGCAGGGAAGACAATTCTAAAAAGGCCTCAGTCATGATATTGCTTCAAATGTTTCCTTGTCTCCCCTAGGGTCCTGATATCTCCCTTTCCAATGCAGGGAACCACAGAAGGGGACATTCTGGGTTCATGTGTGGGGTTTTTCAGTCCCGATGGTGGACAATTTGCTATCAGGTAAGGGCAATGCAGCATATGCCAGTTGTAATACAATGGGAGGAAAGTATTCTTAAATAAATGTGTGGGGTTTTTCTGGGTTCGTGTGTGGGGTTTTTCAGTTCCGATGGACAATTTGCTATCAGGTAAGGGCAATGCAGCATATGCCAGTTGTAATACAATGGGAGGAAAGTATTCTTAAATAAATGCGTTATTCCGGCACGGTGAAGTTTGAGTTTGTTCCACAACGAACATAGAATACCTTGGTGCCTGATTTTGACTGGGGTGGCAAAGGATTCTCACCCAGGGGGGCATGCTATGTTAAGGCCTGTGGCTTCCATTTTCGCCCAACATACTCTCAAGCTTTACCCTTGCCAGATTGTGCATTTTGAGGGTGCTGGATGCCAGCTTTTGACTGGGATGGCAAAGGATTCTCACCCAGGGGGGCATGCTATGTTTAGGCCTGTGGCTTCCATTTTTGCCCAACATAGTCACAAGCTTTCCACTTGCCACATTGGGGATTTTGAGGGTGCTGGATGCCAGCTTTTGACTGGGGTGGCAAAGGATTCTCACCCAGGGGGTACATGCTATGTTTAGGCCTGTGGCTTCCATTTCTACCCAACATACTCTCAAGCTTTACCCCTGCCACGTTGGGTATTTTGAGGGTGCTAGGTGCCAGCTTTTGACTGTGATGGCAAAGGATTCTCACACAGGGGGTGCCTGCTATGTTTAGGCCTGTGGCTTCCATTTCTGCCCAACATGGTCTCCAGCTTTACCCCTGCCACGTTGGGGATTTTGAGGGTGCTGGGTGCTTGCTTTTGACTGTGATGGAAAAGTATTCTCACCCAGAAGGTGCATGCTATGTTAATGCATGTGGCTTCCATTTTCGCCCAACATAGTCTCAAGCTTTCCCCTTGCCACATTGGGTATTTTGAGGGTGCTAGGTGCCAGCTTTTCACTGTGATGGCAAAGGATTCTCACACAGGGGGTGCCTGCTATGTTTAGGCCTGTGGCTTCCATTTCTGCCCAACATGGTCTCCAGCTTTACCCCTGCCACGTTGGGGATTTTGAGGGTGCTGGGTGCTTGCTTTTGACTGTGATGGAAAAGTATTCTCACCCAGAAGGTGCATGCTATGTTAATGCATGTGGCTTCCATTTTCGCCCAACATAGTCACAAGCTTTCCACTTGCCACATTGGGGATTTTGAGGGTGCTGGATGCCAGCTTTTGACTGGGATGGCAAAGGATTCTCACCCAGGGGGGCATGCTATGTTTAGGCCTGTGGCTTCCATTTTCGCCCAACATAGTCACAAGCTTTCCACTTGCCACATTGGGGATTTTGAGGGTGCTGGATGCCAGCTTTTGACTGGGGTGGCAAAGGATTCTCACCCAGGGGGGTACATGCTATGTTTAGGCCTGTGGCTTCCATTTTCGCCCAACATACTCTCAAGCTTTACCCTTGCCAGATTGTGCATTTTGAGGGTGCTGGATGCCAGCTTTTGACTGGGATGGCAAAGGATTCTCACCCAGGGGGTACATGCTATGTTAATGCATGTGGCTTCCATTTTTGCTGACCATAGTCTCAAGCCTTACCCTTGCCACATTGGGGATTTTGAGGGTGCTGGATGCCAGCTTTTGACTGTGATGGCAAAGGATTCTCACACAGGGGGTGCCTGCTATGTTTAGGCCTGTGGCTTCCATTTCTGCCCAACATGGTCTCCAGCTTTACCCCTGCCACGTTGGGGATTTTGAGGGTGCTGGGTGCTTGCTTTTGACTGTGATGGAAAAGTATTCTCACCCAGAAGGTGCATGCTATGTTAATGCATGTGGCTTCCATTTTCACCCAACATAGTCTCAAGCTTTACCCTTGCCACATTGGGGCTTTTGAGGGTGCTGGGTGCTTGCTTTTGACTGTGATGGCAAAGGATTCTCACACAGGGGGTGCATGCTATGTTTAGGCCTGTGGCTTCCATTTTCGCCAGCATAGTCAAAAAGGTGTGCTTAGCAAAGCATTCGAAAATCATTCAGCACAAGTGCAACGAGGCAAAAGCTGAATGACAATCAGTATTAGTCCGCAAATCATCCTACAAACTCTGTGATGCTCTGAAGTAATCAGTAAGCCATCCCCAAATCATCAAGAACAAACATGTTTCATGACGATGCTCTTGAAGTAATCAGTAGGTCATCCCAGAATCATCCCCATATCATCAGGGACAAACATGTTTTTGCTCTTCAAGTAATCAGCAGGTCATCCCAGAATCACCTGGGGCAACCTGTTAATGCCCCTGAAGTAATTGGCAGGTCATCCCAGAATCATCCCCAAATCGTCATGGTGATGCTCTTGAAGTAATCGGCAGGTCATCCTAAAATCATCAGGAACAAAGAGTTTCCTAAAATAGGGATGATGCTGGCATCATCAGCAAGTCATCCTAAGCTCATCCCCAAATCATCACCCACCATTCTGAGACATTTGCTGATGACTTTACCAGCCTGATGACTTCTGATGATGTGGGAATGATATGATATGACCGTTTATTTATATAACGCCTATACACAATGTGTTTCAATGCGCTTCAAGGCAAGGGGGGGAACAAGGGAAAATACAACCACATTCTTACAGGCCATTAACAGTAATGATGTGACATTAACTATCGTACTCGGCCTGACGACATTTCAGATAGTGCAAGAGCTAAGACATAGATAAGGAAGGGAGGGGGAGAGTGGGAAGGAAATGGAAAAAGACAGGCGACTACCGTACTAGGCCTGATGACATTTCAGGTAGAGCCGGAGAAAAACAAAAGGTGAGGGAGAGGGGTGCAGAAAGGGAGGGGAGGAACAAAACAAGTGACTATCATTCTAGGCCTGACGACATTTCAGATAGTGCTGGAGGGGTGGTGGGGAGGAAAAAAACAGTAATGGGAGGGTGGAGGAAACAGACGAGGTTGCTATCATATTAGGTCCATGACAATTCTGAGAGAGTAAGTGCATAGAAAAAAAGTAAGGGGAGGAGATAGGAAAAGGGAGAAGGGGAAGGAGGAGAGAAAAGAGTGTAAGCAGTCAAAAAGAGTGGAGAAGCAAGAGTGGAGAGCGAATACAATTGCAGAAGTCAGTAGTAACACATAGGGCCTCATTACACGGTAGGCGGTAAGGGTTTACCGGTACCGGTAAGGGCACCGGTACCGGTAAACCCTTACCGCCTTACTACGAGGTCCCTTTGCGGGTCCTCCCTTAACGCCTGGTTTTTCCAGGCGTTAAGGACGGGACCCGCAAAGGGACCTCAGAGCTAATTACGGTACCGCAATTTGCGGTACCGTAATTAGCACCTTCCCCAGTCCCATTGAGCCCTATGGGGCAAAAATGGGAATGGGGAAGGGTAAATGGGGATTGGGGAATTACCGCCCCCGCTCACCTTGGAGTAGGGCGGTAATTCCGCCATCCACCAAGGCGGACTCGGTACGGTACCGGCGGCAACCATGGCGCTAATGGCGCCATGGTTACCGCCTACCGTGTAATGAGGCCCACAATGTTGCAAACCAGGATACAAGATGAAGATGGGAACAGCATGATTCAGGGCCACCAGGAGTACAAGATGCAAAGGAAGTCCAGCATGAGAGTTGAGAAAGAGTGACGCACCGTGAATGAATGAAGTCCATAAAAGTAAAATCCAGCATTGGCCACAAGACAGTGATGGTGAAGGAAAGCACCAGGTGGGCGGGGCTTGCTAAGTGGTGAAAAAGAGTAGCAGGCAGGAAGGTACCAGGTGGGCGGAGCTTAGAATTCTAATGTAGTTTGATGATCATCGGATGACTCCAGGATGATCTCTAAAGTCATCCTTTTAGACTAGGGGAACCATGAATATTTTAGCAGATGAAATCTGTGGCTCAGCTGAAAACTGTAACACCATAAAAACATCAAGAGGAAGCCACACAGGAGACTATAGTCAAAAATTACGCTTGTTTTATTATTTATACTGCGCGCCAGATCCGAGGGTATGCAAAGCAGAACCTAGTCAGACTCGTGTAGATGTTATTGCCAAATGAGAGAAGGTAATACTTGTTTTTCGGTCAGGGGATAACGCCTTATTGTATTGGTGCCTCTTCTCTTGGCGCGCGCCCTTGCTGGGCACTTTTCAGGGGCTATCTTAGGGGAGAGTCATTACCTCCACGTCCACTCTTCCTCGTCACAGTACTTACTTCATGAGGCCCCTGCCTCCGACACAGGACCTTCTTCTATTTCTTTAAATTCCTATAACTCCTCCCACACATCCATTTCACTCAGTTTTAATTTTTCCTGCCTCCGGCAGGTTGGACCTTTTCTTCCCGGTGCGGGGCACTGGGGAGCACCGCTTGCTGGCCCCCTGTGGGGGGTTGTGTGGCGGGGCCCTCGGCTCCCTCAGGTGCGGCGCTGCTCCTGGGCCACCTGCGAGGTTTGGGGTCACAGTTGACCGGGACTGCCTCACTCGGTTCTTTGCTGGGCTCCGGACCGCAGCATGAGCATTGTGTCCCGGGTCCTGCACGGCCCGAGGGAAGGTAAGGAGAGGGGAGGACTGGGTTTGATGTTTTTACCCTCTCCTCCTGTTTTTGGCCATCTTGATTCAACAGGCCGTTTCCTCGCGCTCTGTGTACACATCTTTATTGTAAATGATGGCAAGCACTTGGCAGTATGGGCTACCCTTCCCTTTTGTTGTGTGGCCTCTCTGCTTCTTGTCGTGGGGTGACAGTGGCAGAGAGTCTTTGAAAGTGTGGAGGCTCTATTCTGTCGCAGGCATGTCACATATCACCTGCTCCTCAGACACACACAGCTCAGGATGCACCGGATGTTAGCTGCATTCTCTGGGGCAAGGTAAAGAGAGGGGAGGACTGTGCTTGATTCCCCTCGCCTGCTGGTATGGCCATCTTGACTCCTTCAACATGCCGTTTCCTCGTGCTTTGTGTACACATCTTTATTGGAAATGATGGCAAGCACTTGGCAGTATGGGCTAAGTCTTCCCTTTTGTTGTGAGGCCTCTGCTTCTTGTCGTGGGGTGACTGTGGCAGAGAGCATTTGAAAGTGCGGGGGCTCTGTTCTGTCACAGGCATGTCACATTCCATCCGCTCCTCAGACATACACAGCCCAGGATGCACCGGATGTCAGCTGCATTCTCTGGGGGAAGGTAAGGAGAGGGGAGGACTGTGCTTGATATTTTTCCCCTCTCCTGCTGGCATGGCCATCTTGACTCATTTAACATGCCGTTTCATCGTGCTCTGTGTACACATCTTTATTGGAAATAATGGCAAGCACTTGATAGTATGGCTAGCCTTCCCTTTTGTTGTGAGGCCTCTCTGCTTCTTGTCGTGGGGTGACAGTGGCAGAGAGTCTTTGAAAGTGCGGGGATTCTGTTCTGTCACAGGCATGTCACATACCACCCGCTCCTCAGACACACGCAGCCCAGGATGCACCGGATGTTGGCTGCATTCTTTGCGTGCAGCCTGTGAAAACGGCGCAGATTTGGGCACGTCTGCAAGCGGCCGGAAGGGTACCGACCTGGCATAGTCAGGGCCGAGTCAGTCTACGGTGCTGACTCGGCCCTTCATCCTTCCTAGACCGATGTATTGGAACGATTTAGAGCTTGGGGCTACCAGCTACTGGATACAGGGCTCAAGCCACCTCTCAGTCATGTGGCGAGTTAGTGGTGTGTTTGGGTCTGTGCTAGCTATGGACGCAGACTCCTTGTCCTGTCCTCTTCCTCTGAACTTCACGAGGGAAGGTCAAAGGAGATGATTTTCTTGTCCGTGTCCGGCATGGAATTATAGAAAATGAATCATGGAAGTAATGGCCGTTCAGAGGGTTCCCAGTGTCTCTTCTTTTAGGGCCTAGGTCCTCCGATGCCGACGTGTTGCTTTCACGCCTCCTCTCAGACTCGTGGGAAGTGATATGGCACATGGTGGCACATGTCTGTGCTTAGAGGAGTTCTCTGGGCCCCTGGTACCGGTGGAGGGGGATGTCACTTCAGTGGGTTTTTCCAGTGTAGGCATACCCCAGGTGGGTGGGTTGCCTTTGATGTCTGCTATCCGGGATGGATTGCTTTGCCCCGCTTTGTGACAGTACTCTGCCCTTTTGACGCCAGCCTGGTGGCTCCTCTGTCGGCTGGAGGGGCCATGGTCTGCTGGACTTCTGGGCTGTCCTGTATCTTCCTTTTGATAAGTAGGATCTTTTTGTGGGCTGGCAAGCATGCTGTTATATTGTGGCACAGGCATACTTCAACGCCCTGTGATTATCCTCTGGTGCAAGTGCAGTGACTGGCGGTTTTCCCTGGCTCCTCGTCTCTATCTTCTCGGAGGTGTATGGGACCGGTGGGGTTCGGCTTCCTGGGTAATGGGCTCCTTCCGGAGGGGGGTATCAGTTGCCGTTCCTGTCTCCTCCTGTCCAGGTTTCAATGGTTAGGACTTTGGTACCCAGCTCACGGTCCAAGTAGTTGGCCATGGGATCCGTTCTCTCCGATCGGTTGTTGTGGGTTACCGTCTTGTCCGTTCGTCTCCCTGTTCAGGGTCAAGTTTTCTACTTGCGGGTGTTCCTGGCCCCTATGCCTTCTAGGATGTGTCACCTGCTTATGGGTCTCAAGACCCTGCACTGCTTGTCTGGACGTCTGGGGAGAACGTACTTTGTGTGTTGTGCGGGGGGGGCGCTTGCTGGCTGGTCTGGGTTCTCAGAAGGCAGTATGTCTCGGCTCGACTGTTGCTGAAGTTACGGGGCACGTGGCGTCTTGCATGTTTTCCGGTTCCTTGAGCCCGTCTTCGGTTACGTCCCCTGGTGTCCTATACTCTCTCCCTCTGGCTCCCGACGTCTCGGCTTTCGTAGTTTTGTTTTCAGTGTCCCCAGCGCTGCGAGTCTCCCTGCTATGGTGGCGGGAGGTTTCAGGTCTACAGGCTGAGGTGTGCATACTCCTTCCTCCTGTGGCCTCTCTTATTACCGACGCCAGCAGAAAGGGTCTACATTGGGGGTCCTCTCAGCTCAAGGGTTGTGAGATCTGGGGAGAGCCGGCGATCATCCAATTGGCAAGAGTTGTGCCATTGTCCAAGCTCTGGTGTACTACGAGGAGTTGCTGGACGGTCGGCCGTTTTGATCCGATCAGACAATACGATGGCCTTGGCATATGTCAACTGAAAAAGGGGTTCCGGCTGCTCCTTGAATGCTCTGGCAGCGCTGATAGGCACCTGGGAGGAATCCCATCTGGTGTCTCTGGTGGCCTCACGTATCAGAAGGGTGGACAATGTTCAAGCGGATCTTCTCAGACGCCGGTTTTCACTCCTCTGCGGAACTGGTCTTTTTGGCCCAGGTCTTTGCGGTGACCTGTGTCAGATTGGGGTCCCCGGTTCTAGACCTGTTTGCATCCCCGGCCTCAGCAGAAGTTCCCTTCTTCTGCTCTCGGTTTCAGGCCGGGGTGGATTGGGGGATGGACGCCCTCTCTGTACTGTGGCCTTGGGGTTTTTCCTTTATGCATTTCCGCCTATTCCCCTTCTGCCCCGGGTGGTTTGGCGCATCAGAGTGTCCAGGGTGACTGTGTTGTTAGCTCAGTTCTGGTCCCGCCGGAGTTGGCTCCCCTCTCTGTTGGAGCTTCGGTCCTAGGAACTGTGGCTGGTTCCGAGGTGGCCGTGTCCCCTTCAAGGGGATCTGTGGTTGGAATTCCACTGGATGTAATGGGCAGTGTGGCTATTGCTCAGTCTAGGTTGATATCTCCGGGGTTCTCAGATCCTGTAGTTGAGTACATAATGGACCCTCCACTCTGAAGGTGTTCGGCAGGCATTGGGGCCATTTCCGAGACTGGTATGGGCGGTCTGGGATCCCTCCCCTGCGTTCTGGCCTCTCTGCTATCCTTCGATTCCTCCAGAAGGGCTTTTGACAGGGGTCTGGCAGTTTTTTCCAGGTTTCGCTCTCAGTGGGCCTCCATGAAATTCCTTTTCGGGGGATGGTCACTTTGATGGGGAGGTGTTGGTGGGGAAGTTGCTCCAGGGTTTTTCTTCTTCCCGTCCTTGTGCTGATAAAGGGCTTCCCACTTGCGATCTCCCTCTTGTATTACGGTTCCTTCAAGGGCCTCCTTTTGATCCCTTTTTCTGAGATTGATATCAAACATCTTACACTGAAATCTGCTTTCTTATTGCCCTCGCTTCTGCCCATAGGCTTGGGGAGTTTGGGGCTCTCTTATGTCACCCTCCTTTCCTGAGGGTGCTGCCAGACTCGGTGGTGCTGAGGTGTGGTCCGAAGTTCCTCCCTTAAGTTGTATCTCGGTTTTCACACCTCTCAGGATCTGGTTCTCCCTGACTTCTTTAATGATCCGAGAATGCATAAGGAGGTGGCTTGGCTTAACATTCTGTCCGGCGGAACGTGTTGGAGTATTTGGCTTGGTTTGCTTTTTTCCACCAATCTAATAGTCTTCTGATTGCTTGTGGTCTGGCTGGGGCTGGGCATAACGCATCTGTGGTTTCCATTTTCCGGTGGTTCCGGGTTGTGATCTCCAGGGCCTATGTGGCTTCTCGCCTGCCTGTGCCTGCGCACGATCAGGGGCGGTCTGATAGGGGTTTGGGGGCTTCCTGGGCCGATGCAAGGAGGGTTTTTCTCTGCAAGAGATTTGTATGGCTGCCCCCTTGGCTGGTCTAGGGGCCTCATTAAGTAAGTACTGTGAGGAGGAAGAGTAGGACTAGGCGTAATGAAGATTACCGGTAAGTATTCAGAGCATCTCTGTGCATGCAGTTTCCGGTCTCTGCTTTTTACACCTGCTCTGGTGATGTGCTCTGTAAAACACGTGCTCTTTTCAGTCGGATTTGGTGTACTCTGATGGTCCGCGGCTCTGCAATGCGCATGTTCTTTCTAGTATCCCGTGGTAGTACTCTCGCGCATGCTCTATCAGTCCTGCACGAGGTGCCCGGGCACTGTCGTTCTGCGCATGCTCCGATGATAGGGCCTTTACAGTTCAGTCTGTTGTGCGCATGCCCTGCTTGTCGGTAGCTCTGCAATGGGCGCGTTCTTGCCCGCATCCCCGTTCTGCGCATCCTCGTTGTAGTGGAGCGGTCCTGCACTCTTACGGTATTGTCGTTATGCGCATGTAAAATGATAAGTGCCTCATTAGGTACCGGTCTGTTGTGCGCATGCGCTTTTTGTGGTCAGGTTTTTTCAATGCGCAAGCTCTTTTCTGAATCCACATTCTGCGCATCATGATGGTCGGTGTATCTGCACTGCGCATCCTCTGACGGTCGGTGTCTCTGCATTACGCATGCTCTAATACTCGGTGTCTCTGCACTGCGCATCCTCTGATGGTCGGTGTCTCTGCACTGCGCATGCTCTAATACTCGGTGTCTCTGCACTGCGCATGCTCTAATACTCGGCGTCTCTGCACTGCGCATCCTCTGATGGTCGGTGTCTCTGCACTGCGCATGCTCTAATACTCGGTGTCTCTGCACTGCGCATGCTGTGCTGGTCGGTGTCTCTGCACTGCGCATGCTCTGCTGGTCGGTGTCTCTGCAATGCGCATGCTCTGATGCTCGGTGTCTATGCTCTGCTGGTCGGTGTCTCTGCACTGCGCATGTCCATTGACCGTCCGGCTCTCCGGATTCGCCGCTGGAGACGGCTTGAACGTTCACTCCGTCGGCTGCGTCTCGGGACTGGGACGCCCGCCCGCCAGGTGCGCTACGCTGCCCACGTGACTCCTCAGCTCGCTTTCACGTGATTATTGTGGTTCTCGTGGGGTGCGGGGAGGGGAAGGGGCTCTGGAGCCACATACCTCGGATCTAGGGGCACACAGCAGCCACGGCTCTAGGGGCACACAGCAGCCACGTCTCTAGGGGCTCACAGCAGCCACGGCTCTAGGGGCACACAGCAGCCACGTCTCTAGGGGCTCACAGCAGCCACGGCTCTAGGGGCTCACAGCAGCCACGTCTCTAGGGGCTCACAGCAGCCACGGCTCTAGGGGCTCACAGCAGCCACGGCTCTAGGGGCGCACAGCACACAGCAGCCACGGCTCTAGGGGCTCACAGCAGCCACAGCTCTAGGGGCTCACAGCAGCCACGGCTCTAGGGGCGCACAGCAGCCACAGCTCTAGGGGCTCACAGCAGCCACGGCTCTAGGGGCGCACAGCACACAGCAGCCACGGCTCTAAGGGCACCCAGCACACAGGAGCCACGGCTCTAGGGGCGCACAGCACACAGCAGCCACGGCTCTAAGGGCACCCAGCACACAGCAGACACGGCTCTAAGGGCACCCAGCACACAGCAGCCACAGCTCTAGGGGCTCACAGCAGCCACGGCTCTAGGGGCGCACAGCACACAGCAGCCACGGCTCTAAGGGCACACAGCAGCCACGGCTCTAAGGGCACCCAGCACACAGCAGCCACGGCTCTAGGGGGCACACAGCAGCCACGGCTCTAGGGGCTGACAGCAGCCACGGCTCTAGGGGCGCACAGCACACAGCAGCCACGGCTCTATGGGCTCACAGCAGCCACAGCTCTAGGGGCTCACAGCAGCCACAGCTCTAGGGGCTCACAGCAGCCACGGCTCTAGGGGCGCACAGCAGCCACGGCTCTAGGGGCGCACAGCACACAGCAGCCACGGCTCTAGGGGCGCACAGCACACAGCAGCCACTGCTCTAGGGGGCACCCAGCACACAGCAGCCACGGCTCTAGGGGCTCACAGCAGCCACGGCTCTAGGGGCGCACAGCACACAGCAGCCACAGCTCTAGGGGCACACAGCAGCCACGGCTCTAGGGGCTCACAGCAGCCACGGCTCTAGGGGCGCACAGCACACAGCAGCCACGGCTCTAGGGGCTCACAGCAGCCACGGCTCTAGGGGCGCACAGCACACAGCAGCCACAGCTCTAGGGGCACACAGCAGCCACGGCTCTAGGGGCTCACAGCAGCCACGGCTCTAGGGGCGCACAGCACACAGCAGCCACGGCTCTAGGGGCTCACAGCAGCCACGGCTCTAGGGGCGCACAGCACACAGCAGCCACGGCTCTAAGGGCACCCAGCACACAGCAGCCACGGCTCTAAGGGCACCCAGCACACAGCAGCCACAGCTCTAGGGGCTCACAGCAGCCACGGCTCTAGGGGCACACAGCAGCCACGGCTCTAGGGGCGCACAGCACACAGCAGCCACAGCTCTAGGGGCACACAGCAGCCACGGCTCTAGGGGCTCACAGCAGCCACGGCTCTAGGGGCGCACAGCACACAGCAGCCACAGCTCTAGGGGCACACAGCAGCCACGGCTCTAGGGGCTCACAGCAGCCACGGCTCTAGGGGCGCACAGCACACAGCAGCCACGGCTCTAGGGGCTCACAGCAGCCACAGCTCTAGGGGCGCACAGCACACAGCAGCCACGGCTCTAAGGGCACCCAGCACACAGGAGCCACGGCTCTAGGGGCGCACAGCACACAGCAGCCATGGCTCTAAGGGCACCCAGCACACAGCAGCCACGGCTCTAAGGGCACCCAGCACACAGCAGCCACAGCTCTAGGGGCACACAGCAGCCACGGCTCTAGGGGCTCACAGCAGCCACGGCTCTAGGGGCGCACAGCACACAGCAGCCACGGCTCTAGGGGCACACAGCAGCCACGGCTCTAGGGGCACACAGCAGCCACGGCTCTAGGGGCGCACAGCACACAGCAGCCACAGCTCTAAGGGCACCCAGCACACAGCAGCCACGGCTCTAAGGGCACCCAGCACACAGCAGCCACAGCTCTAGGGGCTCACAGCAGCCACGGCTCTAGGGGCGCACAGCACACAGCAGCCACGGCTCTAGGGGCTCACAGCAGCCACGGCTCTGGGGCGCACAGCACACAGCAGCCACGGCTCTAAGGGCACCCAGCACACAGCAGCCACGGCTCTAGGGAAACACAGCACACAGCAGCCACGGCTCTAAGGGCACACAGCAGCCATGGCTCTAAGGGCACCCAGCACACAGCAGCCACAGCTCTAGGGGCTCACAGCAGCCACGGCTCTAGTGGTGCACAGCACACAGCAGCCACGGCTCTAGGGGGCACCCAGCAGCCACGGCTCTAGGGGCTCACAGCAGCCACGGCTCTAGGGGCGCACAGCAGCCACGGCTCTAGGGGCGCACAGCACACAGCAGCCACAGCTCTAGGGGCACACAGCACACAGCAGCCACGGCTCTAGGGGCGCACAGCACACAGCAGCCACGGCTCTAGGGGCGCACAGCACACAGCAGCCACGGCTCTAAGGGCACACAGGAGCCACGGCTCTAGGGGCACACAGCAGCCACGGCTCTAGGGGCTGACAGCAGCCACGGCTCTAGGGGCGCACAGCACACAGCAGCCACGGCTCTATGGGCTCACAGCACACAGCAGCCACAGCTCTAGGGGCTCACAGCAGCCACAGCTCTAGGGGCTCACAGCAGCCACGGCTCTAGGGGCGCACAGCAGCCACGGCTCTAGGGGCGCACAGCACACAGCAGCCACGGCTCTAGGGGCGCACAGCACACAGCAGCCACTGCTCTAGGGGGCACCCAGCACACAGCAGCCACGGCTCTAGGGGCTCACAGCAGCCACGGCTCTAGGGGCGCACAGCACACAGCAGCCACAGCTCTAGGGGCACACAGCAGCCACGGCTCTAGGGGCTCACAGCAGCCACGGCTCTAGGGGCGCACAGCACACAGCAGCCACGGCTCTAGGGGCTCACAGCAGCCACGGCTCTAGGGGCGCACAGCACACAGCAGCCACAGCTCTAGGGGCACACAGCAGCCACGGCTCTAGGGGCTCACAGCAGCCACGGCTCTAGGGGCGCACAGCACACAGCAGCCACGGCTCTAGGGGCTCACAGCAGCCACGGCTCTAGGGGCGCACAGCACACAGCAGCCACGGCTCTAAGGGCACCCAGCACACAGCAGCCACGGCTCTAAGGGCACCCAGCACACAGCAGCCACAGCTCTAGGGGCTCACAGCAGCCACGGCTCTAGGGGCTCACAGCAGCCACGGCTCTAGGGGCGCACAGCACACAGCAGCCACAGCTCTAGGGGCACACAGCAGCCACGGCTCTAGGGGCTCACAGCAGCCACGGCTCTAGGGGCGCACAGCACACAGCAGCCACAGCTCTAGGGGCACACAGCAGCCACGGCTCTAGGGGCTCACAGCAGCCACGGCTCTAGGGGCGCACAGCACACAGCAGCCACGGCTCTAGGGGCTCACAGCAGCCACGGCTCTAGGGGCGCACAGCACACAGCAGCCACAGCTCTAGGGGCACACAGCAGCCACGGCTCTAGGGGCTCACAGCAGCCACGGCTCTAGGGGCGCACAGCACACAGCAGCCACGGCTCTAGGGGCTCACAGCAGCCACGGCTCTAGGGGCGCACAGCACACAGCAGCCACGGCTCTAAGGGCACCCAGCACACAGCAGCCACGGCTCTAAGGGCACCCAGCACACAGCAGCCACAGCTCTAGGGGCTCACAGCAGCCACGGCTCTAGGGGCTCACAGCAGCCACGGCTCTAGGGGCGCACAGCACACAGCAGCCACGGCTCTAGGGGCTCACAGCAGCCACGGCTCTAGGGGCGCACAGCACACAGCAGCCACGGCTCTAAGGGCACACAGCAGCCACGGCTCTAAGGGCACCCAGCACACAGGAGCCACGGCTCTAGGGGCGCACAGCACACAGCAGCCACGGCTCTAAGGACACCCAGCACACAGCAGCCACGGCTCTAAGGGCACCCAGCACACAGCAGCCACAGCTCTAGGGGCACACAGCAGCCACGGCTCTAGGGGCTCACAGCAGCCACGGCTCTAGGGGCGCACAGCACACAGCAGCCACGGCTCTAGGGGCACACAGCAGCCACGGCTCTAGGGGCACACAGCAGCCACGGCTCTAGGGGCGCACAGCACACAGCAGCCACGGCTCTAAGGGCACCCAGCACACAGCAGCCACGGCTCTAAGGGCACCCAGCACACAGCAGCCACGGCTCTAGGGGCGCACAGCACACAGCAGCCACGGCTCTAGGGGCTCACAGCAGCCACGGCTCTGGGGCGCACAGCACACAGCAGCCACGGCTCTAAGGGCACCCAGCACACAGCAGCCACGGCTCTAGGGGCACACAGCACACAGCAGCCACGGCTCTAAGGGCACACAGCAGCCATGGCTCTAAGGGCACCCAGCACACAGCAGCCACAGCTCTAGGGGCTCACAGCAGCCACGGCTCTAGGGGTGCACAGCACACAGCAGCCACGGCTCTAGGGGGCACCCAGCAGCCACGGCTCTAGGGGCTCACAGCAGCCACGGCTCTAGGGGCGCACAGCACACAGCAGCCACAGCTCTAGGGGCACACAGCACACAGCAGCCACGGCTCTAGGGGCGCACAGCACACAGCAGCCACGGCTCTAGGGGCGCACAGCACACAGCAGCCACGGCTCTAAGGGCACACAGGAGCCACGGCTCTAGGGGCACACAGCAGCCACGGCACTAAGGGCACCCAGCACACAGCAGCCACAGCTCTAGGGGCTCACAGCACCCACGGCTCTAGGGGCACACAGCAGCCACGGCTCTAGGGGGCACACAGCAGCCACGGCTCTAGGGGCGCACAGCACACAGCAGCCACGGCTCTAAGGGCACACAGCAGCCACGGCTCTAAGGGCACCCAGCACACAGCAGCCACGGGTCTAGGGGCGCACAGCACACAGCAGCCACGGCTCTAGGGGGCACACAGCAGCCACGGCTCTAGGGGCTGACAGCAGCCACGGCTCTAGGGGCGCACAGCACACAGCAGCCACGGCTCTATGGGCTCACAGCACACAGCAGCCACAGCTCTAGGGGCTCACAGCAGCCACAGCTCTAGGGGCTCACAGCAGCCACGGCTCTAGGGGCGCACAGCAGCCACGGCTCTAGGGGCGCACAGCACACAGCTGCCACGGCTCTAGGGGCGCACAGCACACAGCAGCCACTGCTCTAGGGGGCACCCAGCACACAGCAGCCACGGCTCTAGGGGCTCACAGCAGCCACGGCTCTAGGGGCGCACAGCACACAGCAGCCACAGTTCTAGGGGCACACAGCAGCCACGGCTCTAGGGGCTCACAGCAGCCACGGCTCTAGGGGCGCACAGCACACAGCAGCCACGGCTCTAGGGGCTCACAGCAGCCACGGCTCTAGGGGCGCACAGCACACAGCAGCCACAGCTCTAGGGGCACACAGCAGCCACGGCTCTAGGGGCTCACAGCAGCCACGGCTCTAGGGGCGCACAGCACACAGCAGCCACGGCTCTAGGGGCTCACAGCAGCCACGGCTCTAGGGGCGCACAGCACACAGCAGCCACGGCTCTAAGGGCACCCAGCACACAGCAGCCACGGCTCTAAGGGCACCCAGCACACAGCAGCCACAGCTCTAGGGGCTCACAGCAGCCACGGCTCTAGAGGCTCACAGCAGCCACGGCTCTAGGGGCGCACAGCACACAGCAGCCACAGCTCTAGGGGCACACAGCAGCCACGGCTCTAGGGGCTCACAGCAGCCACGGCTCTAGGGGCGCACAGCACACAGCAGCCACAGCTCTAGGGGCACACAGCAGCCACGGCTCTAGGGGCTCACAGCAGCCACGGCTCTAGGGGCGCACAGCACACAGCAGCCACGGCTCTAGGGGCTCACAGCAGCCACGGCTCTAGGGGCGCACAGCACACAGCAGCCACGGCTCTAAGGGCACCCAGCACACAGGAGCCACGGCTCTAGGGGCGCACAGCACACAGCAGCCACGGCTCTAAGGGCACCCAGCACACAGCAGCCACGGCTCTAAGGGCACCCAGCACACAGCAGCCACAGCTCTAGGGGCACACAGCAGCCACGGCTCTAGGGGCTCACAGCAGCCACGGCTCTAGGGGCGCACAGCACACAGCAGCCACGGCTCTAGGGGCACACAGCAGCCACGGCTCTAGGGGCACACAGCAGCCACGGCTCTAGGGGCACACAGCAGCCACGGCTCTAAGGGCACCCAGCACACAGCAGCCACGGCTCTAAGGGCACCCAGCACACAGCAGCCACAGCTCTAGGGGCTCACAGCAGCCACGGCTCTAGGGGCGCACAGCACACAGCAGCCACGGCTCTAGGGGCTCACAGCAGCCACGGCTCTGGGGCGCACAGCACACAGCAGCCACGGCTCTAAGGGCACCCAGCACACAGCAGCCACGGCTCTAGGGGCACACAGCACACAGCAGCCACGGCTCTAAGGGCACACAGCAGCCATGGCTCTAAGGGCACCCAGCACACAGCAGCCACAGCTCTAGGGGCACACAGCACACAGCAGCCACGGCTCTAGGGGCGCACAGCACACAGCAGCCACGGCTCTAGGGGCGCACAGCACACAGCAGCCACGGCTCTAAGGGCACACAGGAGCCACGGCTCTAGGGGCACACAGCAGCCACGGCACTAAGGGCACCCAGCACACAGCAGCCACAGCTCTAGGGGCTCACAGCACCCACGGCTCTAGGGGCACACAGCAGCCACGGCTCTAGGGGGCACACAGCAGCCACGGCTCTAGGGGCACACAGCAGCCACGGCTCTAGGGGCTCACAGCAGCCACGGCTCTAGGGGCGCACAGCACACAGCAGCCACGGCTCTAGGGGCGCACAGCACACAGCAGCCACTGCTCTAGGGGGCACACAGCAGCCACGGCTCTAGGGGGCACACAGCAGCCACGGCTCTAGGGGCGAGCAGCAGCCACTTGTACTAATGTTTGATCAAGGATAGGCATCCCCTACCGCGTAAACCCTGGGGAGTAACTAAAACAAATAAACAAGAAGATGTGGGTGATGCGGGACAAATTGCTGAGACACTCAAGCAAAATAAGTAACCATTGTATGGGAGCCCAAATGAGGGGATAGGCCAGATCAAGGATAATAAAATCAATTTATCTTTATTGTTTACATATCAAATCACATAACATATGGTACTGAATCCATCATAAAACAGCATAAAAACAGACAATCAATATAGAATATATACAGATAAAGTTCATGACAACCACCTAAGCTCCCTGCAATGCAGGATGAATACAAAGTGCAAAGTGCAATAGCCCCCCCAGGGAGAAAGGAAAGGGGAAAAGGGGAAACCAATCTACCGGGGAGGATCAGAGCAGATTGGAAAGGGGCAAAGAGTGAGAAGGGGAGCATAAAAATAAAAAAATGAATACCTTATTAAGGTCCTAATACTAACCCCAATCTCGAAATGCATGCACAGTTCAAAAAATAATTCTGAGTCTAGCTGCAACTATTCCAACAATTAAGAATAGAAAATAAGAAAAATTTGAGAAATGCAAAAATTACAAAATTACGACACCTCTCCAGTATCATATTCTAAAGTGACAGAAATTATTTATACAAATTAATGGACAAGCTTGCAGTGCAAGATATGTAAGAGGTGCCACCTGCAACGCTTGTCACAATTTCGACCTAAACAGTCAACCGCCGGCACCTAGTGTGACTTCCACCATTCTCATGTGTCACGATTGGGTAGTTTCGACGACCTCAAAAATTGTCTAAGGCATCCGTCTCTTTTCGAAAAAAGAGAGGGATGGCTTAACAGTCGTCTTCCTCAGGACAGGACGCAAATGTTTGTAAAATATAGGAACAGCAATGGATTTATATGGTCAACGGAAAGGCGTCTTAAAGTTAGTCCTTGGGCCTCATTACGACCCAGGCGGTAAGTTACCGCCTGGGCCGTGACTTTACCACCATGGCGTAAACTACGTTTACGCCATGGTGGTTGGCGGACTTATCGCCCCATTCCGACCTTGGCGGGGCGGTAAGTCCCCAATCCCCATTTACCCTTCCCCATTCCCATTTTTGCCCCATAGGGCATAATGGGAGTGGGGAAGGCGTTAATTACGCCACCGTAAATTACGGTGGCGTAATTAACTCCATGGTCCCTTAGCGCCATGGATTTTAACACCTGCTAAAAGCAGGTGTTAAATCCGCCATGGCGCTAAGGGACCTCGTACTCAGGCGGTAAGGGTCGGCGCTGTTTACGGCGCCGTAAACCCCTTACCGCCTGAGTTGTAATGAGGCCCCTTGTGTCCTTCCATGACCAGATTCTTCTTTTATGTATGTATATAGTCCTTGCCTTCCTTCTTTATCCAGTTCTTCACTAAAATATATCAGAGAATAGAAAGAAAAAAACAAAGGAAAAAAGAAAAACGGAAATATACCATGGTTAAAAACCGCATATTAAAAAAATCCTTGACCTAGCCTAGCAGCCCCACAAATGCTCCACATAACACGTTACGATATGGTGCTCCTCGAGAATCCAATCAATGCAATAAATACCTCCATAGAGTCATACTGCAGAATCTATAATAAGATTCGGGATGTAGAAATATATTCCACCCCACTAGACCCAGCGTGGATCTTCAATTAAAGAAATCCAACCCACCAGGTGGTCGGCAGATGAGGGCCTAAATTAATACAATCCCAGTGGCATATACATACAAAAAACAGGACAGCACGCCCAACCAATCATCCATACAACGTGGAAATCCAAACCTTGTGGAAATGGGAAAAAACCCCAGCTCCTCCTGGGTACAAACACAGGAAAGAGTGGACCCCTCAGTGATGGGGTATTATGGTGTCTTGATGGAGTGAAATTCACTTCATTGAAGAGAAGAATTCAATCTTGCTTCCACCAGCTAGATAGCTGCCGGCTGAAAAGAAGAAAAAGAGAGTGTCTAGCAAAGCAGCCACAGAGAGTACATAGGGCCTCATTACCCGGTAGGCGGTGAGCCATGGCGCTATTAGCGCCATGGCTCATGCCGGTAAAATACCGGCACCGCCTTGGCGGAAAGGGGATTTACCGCCCCATTCCAAGGTTGGAGGGGCGGTAACTCCCCTTTCCGCCATTGCCCTTCCCCATTCCCATTTCTGCCCCATAGGGCTCTATGGGAATGGGGAAGGCAATAATTACGGCACCACAATTTTGCGGTGCCGTAATTAGCTCCGAGGTCCCTTAGCGGGTTGGATTTTAACGCCTGCAAATAGCAGGCGTTAAATCCCCCAACCCGCAAAGGGACCTCGTAGTAAGGCGGTAGGGATTTACCGGTATTTTACCGGTACCGGTAAATCCCTACCGCCATCCTTGTAATGAGGCCCATAGTCTTAGAGCACAAGAGACATCTATGAGTCATAGATCTATGTTAATGCCGACTTGCTGCCTAAACACATGTGTCCCATCCGCTGAACTGCTCTAATCTGATATGTTCGAATCAGTGAGCAGCAGTGTTGAGCAGCCATTGTGTATTACTGTAACCACATGAAAAGCAGGGCAGGGATATATTCCTGCATTCTTCCATTCAAATAGAGTTACGGCCTTGTCATAAAGTATGGAGCACGTTGGAACAGGCTCACCTTTAAGCCAGACTTGGCTTATGTCAGTACCGATTAGCCCCTATGGGGTGATGCTAGTTGGTGAACCGCGTCAACAACTGGCTCCGTAGCCATAAAACAGCCAAATGGTGTTAGCCACTATTTGCAAAAAAACATTTCCAGAGTCAGCAGCCGCATGCCGTCGTGGATGCACCTCGATGTGTTACCACGACAGTCAGTGCAGCCGCTGGTGCAGTATGTGTGCACCAGACGTGGCGTTCACTTCCTGAACCCCGTAAAGTATTGGTGGCCACCAAGATGGAGACGAGAGATGGAGGCAGAAAGAAGGAGAAAATGGAAAAGGGCAAACGTTTCCTTACCTTGTTCACGGTAGAAAAATGCATCTGTTCCGCGGGGCACTCGCTCGCTCAGTCGCAAGCACGGGAATACGGGACCATGTACGAGTCTGCGTGTGGTTTGTTCCGGCGGCCCTTGCATGTATCCCGAATGTTTGGAAGCTGGCCTCCCAGCTGCTATCGCTTCCTGAAATAGTGGAAACCTGAGAGTCACGTGATTTCTACTCGCGGTCATGTGACGTAGGATCCAACGAGTGGTTTCTTAAAGAGAAAGTAAACCTTGTATGTTACTCCATGTGTGTTCAGCAATGGGACCCTGATAGTACAAAAAAGGAAGGAAGAAGGAAAAAGGGGGGGGATGGAGGGGAAAGGAAGAGAAAACAACTCTCCCTCCAAAGGGGGAGGGGGGTTTCGGGACACTCAAACAGATCCTACTGTCGCGGTCCGTATATATCTGGCTATACAATCACTACCACCGTGTTATGATGCTTGTATCCTGGGAAGGATAGCAAAAGTTGACCATATGTCTCATGAAGCACTTATGAGTAAAGGAGGGCATAAGCTTGGACTCCACACAATATCAACCTAAGCAAGGCATTGTGTGTTCAATCTCGATCAAGATGGGACCATCAGAGCACTGTACCTGTAAAGGTGTGTGATGTCCTTACCCCTAAACCGGCCCCTTTATATTCAAGCAAGGCCCCAGGTCGTGCCCCAGCTGGGGCACCCACATTAAAAAGGGCAGAGGGACATCTATGTACCTTCAAGTAATGCAGTGGAGCCATTCTTCTTGGTGATTCAGACCCTTGTGATAACTATCAGTCTGGTACATCCACCATTGTTCCCGTTGGGAGAGTCTTGCTGCAGTATTGAGTCGATCCGTCCCTACAGCACGTTGAGAGTCTTGCTACAGTATTGAGTCGATCCGTCCCTCCAACACGTTCCAGCACCCACTACTTAAAGTCGTCGCAATTGTGTCCACACTCCAAAAAGTGTGATACTAGTGGGGCATTACAGGTGTTAAGGCGGATTCTCGACTTATGCTCTGAAATCCTAGTTTTTATAGGTCTTGCTGTTTTTCCTATATATGATTTCTTACATGGGCATATAATAACATAAATCACGTTGGTGGAGTTGTATGTAGTGTGTTGTTTGAGGGACCATGATCTCTCATTAATGATGACTGTGGAGCAAGCCGAAGTTGATTTGCATGCGTTGCAGAACCCGCATGGAAAGTGTCCTAGTATTGGTTGAAAACCCCATTGCGAATTAATGGTTGCTTGCTGGGGGACAGTTTTCATACAATCTGCTTGTGAGAGCCAGCCCTTGAGATTTCTGCCCTTTTTAAAAGCGAACAGCGGGCGCTCTAGATCAGGATTGTTAAGTTGGAGAAGATGCCAGTGTTTGTTTATCATATTTTTCAACTCTTTGTGATAAGAGTTAAAGGTAGTAGCGCATACAATGCGTTGATTAGTGATATCTGGCCTATTCTGCCCGGTGAGTAGGGTATCACAGTGTTGGTATCTGGCTCTTTTACGAGTCTGTTTCAATAGGTATAGGGGGTACCCTCTAGCCATCAATCTCTTGGAGATAATGCCAGCTTGTATAGAATAGTCACTGGTTCTAGTGCAATTTCGCCTGGCTCTCAGAAACTGCCCATAGGGGATACTCTCCCTCAGGGCCTGAGGGTGAAAGCTATCAAATCGTAAAATGGTATTCCGATCTGTTTCTTTACGAAAAAAATCCACAAAAATGCGGTCTGTGTCAATCTTAATGGCCAGATCCAGAAATGGAAGTGAATTGTTGCTGGTTGACATAGTAAACTTTATATGTGGATTCAAGGTGTTAATCCATGGGAGAAAGGCAGTATAGTCGCCCTTTGTTGTATCCAGACAATAATTATATCATCTATATACCTCTTATAGAGACGCATGGCCGAGAGAAAGGGGTTGGAATCATGTAGAATGAGAGACTTCTCAAACTGCCATATATACAAGATCGCATAATAGGGGCGAAAGCCGCCCCCATCGCCGTGCCCTTGACCTGTAAATAGTATGTATTCTTAAAGCACACAGCAGCCACGGCTCTAGGTGCACACAGCAGCCGATGGCTCTAGGCGCTCACAGCAGCCACTGCTCTGGGGGCACACAGCAGCCACGGCTCTAGGGGCACACAACAGCCACGGCTCTAGGGGCACCCAGCACACAGCAGCCACAGTTCTAGGGGCACAAAGCAGCCACGGCTCTAGGGGCACCCAGCACACAGCAGCCACGGCTCTTGGGGCACACAGCAGCCACGGCTCTAGGGGCACACAGAATCCACGGCTCTAGGGGCACACAACAGCCACGGCTTTAGGGGCACACAACAGCTACGGCTCTAGGGGCACACAGCACCCAGAAGCCACAGCTCTAAGGGCACCCAGCACACAGCAGCCACGGCTCTAGGGGCACAAAGCAGCCACAGCTCTAGGGGCACCCAGCACACAGCAGCCACGGCTCTTGGGGCACACAGCAGCCACAGCTCTAGGGGCACACAGCAGCCACAGCTCTAGGGGCAGACAGCAGCCACGGCTCTAGGGGCACCCAACACACAGCAGCCACAGCTCTAGGGGCACACAGCAGCCACGGCTCTAGGGGCACCCGCCAGACAGCAACCACAGCTCTAGGGGCACCCAGGCCGGAGTTGCACCCACATGACCGTGATCACATGGCAGAGACATGCCATGGGGGCGGTGTTGCCCAGCAGGGGCACCGTCCAAATGCAGGGCCACGTGACAGGGCCTCAGCAGGCTGCGCCACACCAGCGTGGTGCCCATGAACAAAGGATGCAGGAGTCAGCTTGGGATCGACTGACGAACCAGAAGCGGCTCATTCTTTTCATTAAGTTGGTCACATGTTTGGCACCATGTTACGATTACATGAGTCTTGGGAGCTACCATTCTCCCGGGAGGCGTGACACATAACACTCCTCCTTTTTCATAACAACCAAACAACATAACAGGCGTGACGGGTTGCTACGGGAGTGGCAGTGTGTTTTACTGCTGGCGGGGGCTTTATGTGTTTGGCGTCGGGGAGGCTAACAGTGGTACGTGTGTTGTGGGTGCTCCTGTCTGCCGATATGAGTGGGCAATACTCAGGAGAAGGCGAGTGCAATTTACCTGCCTAACCTCTGGGTTTTCAATGCAGTTTTTGGTCCCGTCCAATACTCCAACCGATTGGCTACCGGCAGCAGTCTTTTACAGTCAATCGGGTGGAAGTGTTGGTGGGACCGCAAGCGGTGCACACTACATGAGCCCGCTGCTTGTGGGCAGCTTTTACTCATTGCTTTTTTTAATCCTTACCTTGCAGGACTGCACCGTGACTGAGTTGATCTGCAGATTCCACCGCCAGAGCCAGCCCACCCGGCCTCCTGCTGCTGTCCATGTGCCGTGCCTGAGATTGGGAGCCCGGAACCGAGGATCACCTAATTCAAGTAAGTGGATTAGTCTCTGCGGCAGTCACTGTAACGCTTACAGCAAATTGGCAAACATAATGCAGACTGGAGCAAAAAAAATGTGCGTTTACTTCGCTTTCATTATTTTTGCCCAGTTTGCCATGGCTCAAGTCGAGGGTACAGGTAGAGCCCACCCACTTTTTTCAGAGGGTGTATTCATTCCCCCCAACTAAAATGAGAAACATTTCGAAGGACCTCTTTGAATTCCTAAATTAAAGCCGAACTCAGGTGTGGGGTGCAAGATGGAGAAAGGGCTGCTCCTGGGCGGGGTGATGCATTGGGCAGTAAGGGTACCCTTGGGTCTGCAGGGGTTGGTGGTGGTGTATCTGACAAGGGGGCCCTTAGGACTGGAGGGGGAGAAGGGAGGGAGAAAGATTACGAGGGGGATGTGGGAAAGAGAAATTGGGGGCGGGTGGTGGTCACCAGTCTCTGGTAGATGGTTTGGCGGTAGCCTGTGTTGATGATGGGGGGAGAAAGATGGGATCGCATGGGGATGAAAGCGGGGTGCTCCTTCGTAGTACATCCCATGTGGATCGGAGGGTGGAGGACAGTGGGTTTCTGGTGGTGTACAGCAGTAGGTAGGTGAGTCTGGGTTTGAACCTATGGAGGTAGAGTTGTGTTGGCAGATGTGTAGCGAGGCAGGACACACCAGGTAAGATTATGGGCCTCATTACACGGATGGCGGTAAGGATTTACCGGTACCGGTAAATCCTTACCACCTTACTACGAGGTCCCTTTGCGGGTTGGGGGATTTAACGCCTGCTTTTTGCAGGCGTTAAAAACCAACCCGCAAAGGGACCCAGGGAGCTAATTACGGTACCGCAATTTGCGGTACCGTAATTAGAGCCTCCCCCATTCCCAATGAGCCCTATGGGGCGAAAATGGGAATGGGGAAGGGCAGTGGTGGAAGTGGGAATTACCACCCCGCCAACCTTGGAATGGGGCGGTAATTCCCCTTTCCGCCAAGGCGGTGCCAGTATTTTACCGGCATGAACCATGGCGCTAATAGCGCCATGGTTCTCCGCCATCCGTGTAATGAGGCCCTATATGTAGATTTATTTGAGCATCAATCAGACAGATAGTTGAGACCCCCAACCAGCACAGCATCAGATCTCCAACTGCCTCTAATACAATACATAACAAGTGCCTAAGTTCCATAGCAGTGCATTGTGACATCAACCGTGCAATGACCAATGACAGCACATCATGAATGCTCACCATCCCCATAGCAACACTTAACATTCCCCTAGTACTGTCAACCCATATATATAACACCCCCCCCTTATCCGAAATAACAAAAAAAAATTACAAATGAAACCTAAATTTAACATAGCATAGAACAAATGATGGAAATATCAACATAACATCAACAGGCATTACACCGCTGCTGTCATGTTCCCAAGATCTTCATGCAATATTTTGTTGAATATGCTGGGACTTTTGCAATAACCCTGGGGCAATCTACAGTGTTCATACCTCCTTCCCCCTAGGGTGAATGCCGTCCGGTATCTGCATTCTTCTGCGAGGGTATTGAAAAAAATGCATTTTTCAAATCCACCACTGTGAAGTGGGACACATCTTTTGGGATGCTGCATAGAATAGATTCAGGGTTTGGGACCAAAGGGAATTCTTTCTGAATGACGTCATTTAGTGGACGTCGGTCCTGGATCATCCTCCAGGCCCCTCCTTTTGCTTTTCTGATTGGGTAAATACATGTGTTACACGGGGAGTTTGAGGGTACTATTATCCCCTGTGTGAGTAAGGCATTTATTGTTTCTTTTATTCCTTCCTGTGCTTCCCGGGACAGGGGGTATTGTTTTACCCGGGACAGAATTGCTCCAGGCTTAAGGTTGATCTTCACTGGTGTGACTCCGTGTAGCAGTGCTACGTCATGTGGACCTGTTGTCCACAACTGCCAGGGCACCGACTGCATGTCATCATTAAAGAACGAGGGTGGGGCCCCCACTACCGCCATTTGCTGTACTGGCAGATGTCTCTGCTGTATCATTATTTCACAAGGGATGGCTATTTCCATAATGATTTCTCTATCACTCTCTGAGTCTGTGAATAGTTCCTCGTCTGATAAATCTTGGAGTGCAATGTCGGCGTTTATGCATAATACTGTACTCCACTCACAGCCGTGTATGTCCATTGCAATTACAGCTATTCTTTTGGCTGCGATTTGTACTGCATGTATGTCTAGTGACATCACTGTCCCTGGCATTATCTCGGGGCGGGCTATTGGGCGGAAAACAAATTCTGCTGGCACTCTCCACTCCAGTTTTCTCAACTCTGGGACCACCCGGGCCAATGTTTTTAACCCATGGAGGAACATGTCTGGGTTCACTGGTATGGCGCGCACCTCGAGCACTTGGCTCGTGAATATATCACTAACATCACTCGCATTGGGCACATTCCTGGGGTGGCGCATACGACTCCTCCTCTTTTGGTGAACGAAATAGTCATATTGAGCTTGCTTAGTAGATCCCTCCCCAATTGGTTAATAGGGGACTGCTCATAGTACAATAGGGGTGCCCTCACTGGTTTTCCCCCTATTGTCACATCCAAATCTTCTGTGTAAGGAGCTTCGACCACCGCCCCAGAGAACCCCAGCGTCTCCAATTTACGATTAGATAGCGGAAACCGGCCTTCACGTAAACATGACTTCTCAGCTCCTGAATCTACCATAAAGATGAATTGTTTATTCCCTATCTCTGCCCCTATCAATGGTTCCTCTCTTGCATTGAAGGTTGTCGATAGGATTGGACACGCGAGTGCTCTCTGTGGGCTGTCCTATGCCGGATGCCTAGTTGTACCCCCCTGGCTGAAAACATTACCTGAAACCACCGCTACTCCTCCATATGGGGCAGGCGCGCCGTTTGATGTTGTGGTGAAGGGGTTGTTTTGTGTGTAGGGAAGGTGCTCGCTACTTTGTGGGTGTTGGTGAATGTTGTATGGTCGTTCCCTGTATTGCTCTTGCCCCCTTTGGTCTTGCTGTTCTCTAACCCCGTCCCGGGGCAATCCGTATGGGCTTCCCGGATGGAGGTGCCCGTAATATTGGTCATCTTGGTAAACTGGGTTGGGTCTGCTTCTACACTCGTGTGAGAAATGTCCCCACCTCCCGCAATTCCAACAGTTTCCTTGTCCCACTCTGGGTCCCGGCCCCCCATTTCCGCCATTACCCCGTATCCCTGTCCACCTCCCCGACGCCCCTGTACCCACCTCTTCTGTTGCTGGGGTGCAACACTTGCCACTGCTGCCCTCCGTAATCCTCCTGTCCATTCCACTGTCTTTGCCCGTTGTCTGCCCAATTTTCAGCCATCCTCCCCTGTATCGCCACCAGTCCCTCTTCCTCCTCTGTGTCTCTATCATGTGGGAGTGCTGCTACAGCTGCAGCGACTTTCACTAGTTTTGTTTGTACTAGCTTGGCCTCATCTGCCAGGCTTTTTTGTGCCACCTCCTTCTCCCTCTCTTTGATTCTTTTGCAGTGGTGCACGATTATGCTCTGAATCTCTGGCCATCCTTTCGCCTCGATCCCTGCTATTTTGTCAAGCACTTTTTGCACTTCTTTTAGGAGCCCCCTCTTTATTATGAAGTAAAATAAGGATGTTGATTGGTCATACGGCGTACCCGTTTCAGCTCTCCACATCTCCTGCACTCTGAAAATGTAATGCATAGCCTCTTCCCCATCGTTCATGGTGCATTGCATCACTGACTGTAAATCTGGCGTGTCTGGGAATGTTTCCCTTCACGCGTCCCAAACGTCTCCACTAAACTTCCTCCTGCTGCCATCCCCAATCTCCCAGCTTCCTGCTCGTCTTCCTCTATGTCACACCACAGCTCTTCTCTCCCATCACCTTCCACACTTCCTCCGGTATTGTTCGCTCCCAGTTCTACTATCTGGGTGGGCTCCTCTTGTATCCTGAATAGTATCTCCCCTTTTTTCCACCCTTCCGCATTTGACTTATCTAAGGCGTGTGATCGGGACAGTCGCTCTGACCTTGTAGTTTCGGGCTCACCTTGTTCACATATACTTTGTATCCTCGACAACTCTTCTCTGGCTATCGAGAGCCTGGCGTCTAAGTCTTCTGTTAACTTGCATATGTTTACTGAAGGGGTACTCACCTGTCTATTTGATCGGGGGCAATCATGGTGGTGGTGCTGTTGGCCGTGCTGTGGGGGTAGGTGTACTGTTGGGCACATATGTGGGATCACTATAACCCTCAGCCGGTGCAGGCTTATTCAAGATTGGGTACAATCGGTTACTTCTACCAATCCCTCTTTCCTCCCGTCCTCCTTACCACCTTCTGCCCTTGCGGATGGGGTAGCAGTGAGGGCGGGTTGATCGAGAGTGGTGTCTGTTTTCTTTGGTGGGGGTATTTCCTCGAATAATCGCCGTAGGTCTAGTATCTCTCTCCTGTTATGAAAGTGTTTTCCCTTATACTTTAAGTATATACATGTTGCCACCATATCCAAAATGCTCTTATCAAAGGACCCTCCTTGTGGCCAAACCTGTGGGAGTCCTTCCCCTTTTAGCTCCGTCACCCACCGGTCATGTACTTGGTTATTCTGGCTGCATGTCCCGGTAAGCTTCTACAAATGTGCGCTAGAGGTGTCTCCGCCCCCATGGCTGGATCTGTGTTGCTCTATTCTCTTGAGTCAATCCCCTCTATCACTCTATGTGTGTAATTGTGTATGTTGGGCTCTGCTTACCGTCAGCTCCTGACGATCAATTTATGTTTTGCTCAAATGGACAACATTTCTTTGTCAAATCTTACCAGGCCACACTTACATTGACCACTTCACCTGGAGATCACCTAAATCAACAATAATTTATATAGACATCAAATTGCAAAAAAACATAAACACACAATGTGCACAACACACAACAGACGTTCATCATACCATAATATATACGCATAGCATCCTTACCCTCCCTGCCTGGCCCTTCGCCTTGCTCTACGGCGATACCCCCTAACCCTCACTCAACTCTTTTTTTTTTTTTTTCGGACCTTGTTTTACTTCTAATAGGAAAGAGAATAGAAAGAAAGGTTAGTTCTAACTTATTTTTCCATGTCTCTTTATCTAGACACCCTCAATTTATTTTTCCATGGTTTCAGTTATTCCCAGCACTAGTCGAGATAGCACTACGCGGTGCCGCCTTCTACCCCCTTGCAGAGTTAGGTTCCCGTCCTCTTTTCCCTTTTTCACTTTTGTATCCTAATGGCCATATGCAAAGAAAGAGAAAGTATTAGAAATTAGAAGTCCCCTCTATGTTCCCAACTTATTTACCCGTGTCCTCTCAATTAGTTTCCCTTTTAGTATCGCTCGCACTTAATACTCACGTGTCCGTCTTGATCCGAGACTCTCCGGATTTGGTCCGTCCAAGCGGCGCAGCCTCGCACTCAATGGCCCCACTCGGCTCCGGCGAGCGGTACTAAGGGGTTTTTCAAACGGGACCCGTACCCTCTGGCCCTAACTGCGTGCGCACGACTCTGCGTACCGTTTGCCGTAGGTGGGCGGCTCTGTTGAGCGGCCGCGCCATGCGTCTCCTCTGCGACCAGGGCCGTCTCGTGCCAAGGGGACAGTTTAAGAAATTTAAAATAAACAAATCACGTCTATGGGGTCACCACTGAATGTAAGCGTCCCCAGAAACGCACCCCCCTTATTGAGAGGCAATGTAGGACACACCCAAGGAGGGAATGAGACCAAGACCAAGTGCGGGTGAGATCAAAAGGGTTTTTTATCTAAATCAATATAGGGCATGCAAAGGACTCTGCAAACTCCGAGAGCGCTTTGTCTGACAATAGCAAAGACAGGCCTACTTATTTACAGGACAACGTCATGGGTGACACAAGCTATAGGGGGCACATAATCGTGGGGATTGGGTGGTGATGTCTAGGGGGTATACATTGCAGACAGTTGCTCCTTCAGGATTGGTGGACATTGGTGCAGTGCCACGTGGGGTTGGAAGGTCACCTGGGATCATCGGGGTGGAGTGCCGGGCCGGACATGCCTTGTAGTGTTGACTGGTAACTAAACTGACATTTGCCCTTGTGGCCACACATTCACACCCATTTGTTTCACTTCATGCTTCCGTTGGTTTATAACTCTTGTAGCACTGACCTTAGATCAATAGGCAGGCGGGAACATTGATATGCAATAGGAAGTGTCCCAATACATCAGTTGTAAAGATACCTTAGGTACAAACAGGCTAGTCCCATGTGTATGGTCAGGGGCATGGGAGGGGTTACTCAATCACCCTGTCTTGGTAGATTCGGTGAGGGATGGTATTACGATCTGTTAGTACAAGGGTGGGCGCCCCCCTTTTGAGGGCCATTAACTTGGGTTCGGTGGAGATACCTCTGGCCCGTGGGTGCCATGTGACTGCTGCCTGAGAGACGGTGGGATTTAGGACCAGGTAGCTCGTAAATAATGGAGTCAGGCTGTGGCGGCCTCTGACATGGGGGAGGCGGATGCTTGAAATGGGTCCAGCAGGGTCGGGAGGGGCGGCGAGTCTGTGCTGTTCAAACACCAGCTATCTCTGGAGGGCCTGGGCGGGAGGAGGGGGAGATGGCCTTGCAGCTCTGTGCGCGGCATCCTGCACAAAGCAGTGTACTGTCCCTTGGGTGAGGGGCGAATAACAACACGTTGGGGTCTATAAGATGATTTGTATGCATTTGCATTAGAAGGGATACTAAGTGGGGGCCATACCTTTTAGCACAACAATTTGCATCTATAGTTGACATACGAACATGAGCTAGTGTTAGGCAGGCGTATGTATAAAGAGGGCAATGCAGGTTATTGTATATTGTCATCAGTTAGCCAGTCTTCGTATATCTTCACATTATAAACAATATCTGTTGCATATCACTCTTTACCCATTCTTCTTCACGTTAGCAGCAAATGTTAGTCAACACGACATATATTACATTAATGGTTTCTACACATTACAAGAGTTCTCGGAGTAAGCAGGGGTGTGGGGCGCCACACAGTCTAACGCTGGGGGCTTGGTACAGGGTCAGGGCATGTAGGTTTTGGGCTGGTTTCAGTTACTTCTTAATGTTCCCGTTCATGGCTGGGGCAATGATGTACTGCGGAAGGTTAACAGCTACAGTGTTTTATTTTGTTGTTTGTTTGTGTCCGATAGCTCGTGAGAACGGGTTCTCAGCGGATCTGCCATGCGGCGGGGAGTGGGGGAAGTGTGGGCCTCTGTGAGCGTTGTCGAGTGGGGGTCAAGCTGCAGCTTTTAATGTGCATGCTAGCTCTGCCTGGGTTGGATCTAGACGTTTTTAACAAAATGGAGTTGGCTTAGTACAAGATGGCGCCTGTGCTCTGCCACATAACGTGGTGGTTCAGCCTCACGTGTCGGTCTGCAGCCGCCCTGCCGCCTGGGCCCGGGGGCAGGTGGGCTGCCGACGAGTCATGAGTCTTCACCAGGGTGGGAGATGTAGTGGGAGGGGGGTCCTATTGACCTATCCTCCCCCACACAGTGCATCAGTATAGGCAATACTTAAATGAAAACTGAGCAAAATGGTATTTCACAAGGTTTAGAAAGGGGAAGAAAAGGGTAGTTATAAGAAGTAGGTGCACCAACACAGTTCTAGTTGAGAATCAATCTAAAGAAGGCAGTTCTAACAAATGTAGCCAGAGTCAATAGGCCTGTGCCAGAGTCAGTGGTACAGGGCAAGGGCCCAGGAGCAAAATGTTCTTGTAGCTGTAGTCAGTTCTTTGGTTAACAATTTTGAAAAGGTGGACGCAGAAGTTGAAAAGACAATGGCCCTCATTACAACACCGGCGGTAACCAATGACGCTATTAGCACCATGGTTGCTGCCGGTATTGTAATGAGTCCGCCAAGGTGCAATGGGAAATTACCACCCCATTCCAAGGTTGGCGGGGCAGTAATTCCCCATGCACCATTGGCCCTTCCCCATTCGCATTTTTGCCCCATAGGGCTCAATGGGAATGGGGAAGGCGGTAATTATGGTACCGCTAATTGCGGTACCGTAATTACCTTCAAATTCCCTTTGCGGGTCCCTACTTTAACGGCTGGTCTTGACCAGCCATTAAGGTCGAGAGCCGCAAAGGGACCTCGTAATTAGGCGCTAAGGGGTTAACGGCGCCGCAGCCTTTTACGGCGCCGTTAACCCCTTAGCGCCAGGGTCGTAATGAGGCCCAATGTTAAGAGAGAGGGGCGGCCAACCCAACAGGTAGGTAAAGGATTTAAAACACCTTTAGTGCTACCTCGAAGAAAGGGCGGCCTGGCGGAACAATGTACCTTTAAAATGAAGAAGTGGCTCCTGCGGTGGCGGTTGGTCCTGGTAGTTCCTGCAGTTCGGGGGATCCAACAGAGGAAGAGAGGCTCTCGTCTTGGAGGAAGGTTCGAGTTACTGCACTACCCAGGGATGAAACCTGCCACAGTGCTGCCCGATGAATAAAAGGTACGCTCCTTTAAATCGCGGTCTGGGTGGACTGGTGCCTGGCTATCCGGCCTCCAAGTACAGGGTAAGGGAGATTCGACCAAGGCAGGTCCGGGAAGGCGATTGGCAAACTGGTTGGCCCCAACAGCTCAAGGGAAGAAGGCTCTTGCAGATGAAGATCTTCTCTCGTCGTGTCGAGAAAAGTGGTGAGACGCTGCAGCAGGGCTTCACCGGTGGTTCAGTCATTGCAGATGTCTTTGGCTTCTCTCCTCTTCGGCTTCTTAGTTCCAGTGGAGACGTCTTGCTCTTCCAGTCCTCAGGACCCTGCTTTTATGCAAAAAGATCCCCATTCAGACAACGTAGCTGTCACTCACACAGTGGAGTGGTCATCTTGGCGGGGCACCCTCCAGCCTATCAGGATAGAGTGCAACATGGGTTGCTGAGGCAGCCCTGTCCAGGGGTCCTACTCCCCCTCCCACACAATGGACCCACCCCAGACTCAGTGGCGCTGAAAGGAGGGCTTCTTGGCAGAAGCCCGCCAAAAGGACGAACAAAAGATCCCCGACCTGGGTTAGGAGTTTAGAGAAAGACACGAGAAAGAAGTTCTATTAAAGTTCTGGCAAATAAAATCCACCGGAGTCAAGTTAATATTAAAATGCACCGGTGGTATGTTAGAAGCTGTTAGAAAAAGTGGTAGCCTCGAACAATGGGAAAATCCCATAGGGAAATATTCACGGTTGAATATTTATGGTAGTAACCACTGCCAGCAGCCACAAACCTTTGCGAGAGGGACTGTACGGTGCCCTCTCGAAAATGAACATAGGGGAAAAACTATTGACCCCTTCCAGTACATGGCTATCAAGCAAAAAAAGTGGACCAGTAGATCGGGATGACACTAACTAAATTCGGTATATATCAAATTTTATTCAATAAACTCATAACAAGAAAAATCAATCTTTGCATCGTAAAATCCAGTAAAAAACAATCAATTCATTCCTTCAATCACAGCCACATACAAAACTCATTCAAACATTCAAATGTAAAACACCAGAGTGGTTACTACACCAATAGGCATTCATAATATTGCTACACCATTTATTTTCAGTTATCACATTAAACAGTGACCCAGTCCATAGTATCATGTGTCGTTGTATATCCGGTAATTTAGTTGACCAGGTGATTCACACAGAAAAGCGTCAACACGTGTTTCGGTCGGAGACCTTCTTCAGGACGTAGGGCATGGAGCAATTACTCCGCCCTGTTCTCAACGTATATGGGCCAGTAGTAAGTCTAAAAAAGATAAAAACCATAGTGTCATTCCTATTTCTTAAAACAGGTGACTGATAATGTCACAAATGTGCTATAATTCAATAAACACACAAGCCCCTACTCACCCCCAAGTTCCAACTCAAGGGATGATGAACGGGACAGCTGAAATTAATCCTCCACTGGAATCAATGTATATGTTGAACCTATGGAACCAACAGAAACACCCCTCAGCATTCTGGAGAAACCCTGAATGCTCAGTGTGCATTCCTATGACCAAGATAAATAAAAACAATCAGATCACTTACAAGCACCTATGGTGCAAAGTGGATATCTTCAGGAGGCTGGGACGACCGATGGATCACCCTAGGGCCAGCGTAGTGCTTACAGGATCTTCCTAGTGTGTATCGATCAATGATCATTCACGAGGCTACAGAGAAAGCACATAATAGCAACTCCTAAGTGGAGGATCTACAGACCCTACTCTGCTTGTGGAAGTATACAACAACACGATGACTAAGGCACTAGTCTTGATTGCTCCCACCAAAACTCGCAAAAGTAAACAACTCTGTCACCTGAACAACTGGTTCACACCACAGCTGAAAGACCTCAGAATCCAAAAAAGAAAGCTACAATCAATTTGGCAACACTCACCCACGGTGGAGAACAAAATCAAATTAGCCACATTTGCCAAACAGTACAAAAAGGAAATTATAACCACCAAAAGGAACACCTTTAACAACAGAATATCTAAGGCTAAATCAGATACCAAGGAACTATTCTCTATCCTTCGGGAAATGGAATCACCCATACCCCCGACTGATAACATCCCTAAAAATAAACTCTGGTGCACTAACATACAAAATGCCCTCGCGGGCAAAATTAGTCTGCTCCAAACCAAAATCGCTAATAAAAAAGCTGCCCTGCTCCTGCAAACCGAACCCATACCTCACTCAGAGCCGCCCTTAAACCAGCCTAACACCCCTCACCCATTCAGCTTCAGACAAGTAACCACACTAGAGACAGAAAAAACCATACTATCATTAAAACCTTCCAATTGCAAAGGAGACAACTGCCCTCCCCAAATCATAAAAGATGCAGCTAGAGACCTAGCCCCCTTCATCTCTAAACTCATCAATGCATCCTTGAAGTCAAACCTAGTGCCCAATAACCTAAAACACTCCTGGGTGCTCCCCCTCCTAAAAAAACAAACACTTGACCCTGCTATACCGACAAACTACAGACCCATCACCACCGTCCCATTCTTGCTTAAAATCATTGACAGAGCAGCGTATCTGCAAATACAGGATTACTTAGAAGCTAACAATTTACTAGGCTCTCGGCAATCAGGCTTCCGTCCCCTTCATGGAACTGAGACAGCCCTGATTGACCTCAAGACCCAAATTGACGAGCTGAAGGACAATGGCAAATCAGCTATGCTACTCCTCCTTGACCTCTTTCCGGCCTTCGACTTGGTAGATCATGCAGTTTTATGCAATCACCTTAGTTCTGCCGCTCATTTTTCAAGTGATGCCATAGCCTGGGTACATTCCTTCCTAGCAAACCGGACAATGAGAGTATTTACCCCCCTAGCAGCTGCTGATCCCACACATGTTTCATGCGGTGTCCCCCAAGGATCATGTGTATCTCCAACGTTGTATAACATCTTCACTAAGCCTCTGTTCGACAAGTTGGATAGACTGGATGTCATCTACACTAATTACGCTGATGACACGCAGATCCTTATTCCTCTCTCAGGCAACTTCTTGGCGGACACAGCCTTAGTGAACAAGATATATCTCCTCATTCAGGCATGGATGGCATCTCACGGCCTCTGCCTGAACGACGACAAAACTGAGCTATTGATCCTCGGCTCAGAGCTGGCCATCAAAAAATTGGACACTAATTATGCCTCATTTAACATAGACAATAATATCATTAAAGTGATGCCTGCAGTTAAGACTCTCGGGGTCTATCTTGACTCAGCGCTCAACTTTAAGAAACAAACTAACTCACTAGCATCCTCCACTGCATACACCTGTAAACTGATCTGAGCATGCAGACCATTCCTAACAGAAGCTAGTTGCATTACCCTAGCGAACGCACTCATCATATCCAAGCTGGATTACTGCAATGCCTTATACACTGGCTCTAACAAATACATCCATGACAAGCTCCAAACGCTCCAAAACAACGCTATCAGAGCAGCCTTAAACATTCCTAACAGAGTTCATATCTCCACCGCTAGGAAAAATATTCACTGGCTAAAAATCAAAGACAGGATTGCGCTCAAGACCTTATCCCTTACCTCCAAATGCCTCAACAACATAGCGCCCCCCTACCTGGTAAACAGAATCAACAAGAGAATCTCAAACCGACCCACCAGAATGACGAATGCCCACACATTAGTGGTGCCCAGATATAAAAAGAGCACAGCGGGCGGCTCCAGCTTCCCGGTCACAGCTGCTCAAACCTGGAACAAACTCCCCTTTGACCTCAGAATAGACCAACCCTACACTAGCTTCAGGCGTAAAGCCCTCACCTGGATTCGCTCCCTCGACACTTAGCCCGTCCACTTTACCGCCACTTTTTCCAGAGACTGCGGATGTGCATAACCAGATTACAGGTCGCTAGACTACCTGCTCTATCTACATTTCTGTATTTTGTACTGCCTGTATATGCTTTCCTCTCATCTGTATAACCTTTTCTTGTATTGTAACTAAGTTCTCAAGTATCCTTGTACTGCCTGCGCCCAGTTACCCTCGCGGGTTTGGTTTCTCTGCGCTATACCAAATAAACAAACAAACAAACAAACAAACCTGTTCTAGATATAACGGCTATATAACATGCTGGATAATGTGGGTGGGAAAGACCACAACCTCTAGAACCGTGTATCCACTGACATGCAAATACAAAGATATAAAATGGTATAAAATGGTGCTAAATGCGGTAGTAAGGATTATCTCACTCTTGCCCACTCATTTAGAAGGGAACACCCGTTGTGAGCGCACAACATGTATGGCAATAGTTTTGCCAAGGGCAACGTCCACATGATGCCCGTAACGCTGTCATACCATACTGCCGGACAGTGCCTATTATCAATAAATAACACTCCTCTACACACCCGTGGCGCAGCGTTCGCCTCGTGTAACAAAAGCAAATGTTAGTGGCACTGTCAAAGCATGCAGCCAGACAATGCCTACCATCGCAATGTGAAATGCCCCTCAAAACACCCGTGGCGCAGCGTTCGCCTCGTGTACTATAAAAAGTTAAATCCAGATCATGGCGCGCGTCTGCACCCCCGTGCCCTGCTCAATCAGTATGTGTAGTTTACAATAACTCTTAGCATGAGGCTCCCTTTGTGGAAAATACAATCGCCGGCACCTCCGTGGCTCGCTCGGCTCCGATCCTACACACATCAGTTATTAGTGCAGACTCAACATAAACAAAGGACTATGTTTATAGGGTGTTAAACACCAAAGTAGGACTACCCAACTTAGGCATAGACACAAACAAGGGACATGGTATCAAAAGACCTTTCTGTGCATGGTTACTTAAAGGCACGGCGTAAATCCACACGTGCGTGGCTCATAAAATGTGCCATCTGCCGGAGGGCTGAACAGGAAATAGGGCATAACTAATCATGCAATCATGTTCCTAAAATAATGATACATTTACGTGTTATCGCTTATGTCTAAGGAAGCGCAAGCAACTGCGCAAATCCAATAATATATGTAAACAGACCAAGATGGACACCCATGCCACAACTATCCAAAACGAGTCACATGCATGTATGAACATGAAAATTACACGTATTGTCTCCCTAAAATAAGGGGCTCTGTCTAGAGTAGAGGTTCCACTTAACAAACCCAAAGAGTGTGTATATGAGGGATAGACATATATACCAAATGCTTGTAAGATGCTGGTCGCATACATCTTGGGTGTGAAGAATACTCATGTTTACTCCCTGATTTAAGGAACTGGGTCAATGGGCCAATATAACCATTCAGACAAATATATCGGCATTATACTTGTTTTACGTACAGAATCAATCCCAACGGATTCTAAAGCCGAAGGTTCTACTCGTTGTTGCTAAAAAAAAATGTTTTCAAATTGGGAAGAACAGAACCCATCAACAAACAGACCCATTTGTAAATGTAAACTATTTTATAATAAAAGTGGATGACATCTTGAGACTCAAATTAACATATATCAAGTACAGGCATATAGATGGAAACATATTTAAATGGAAACAAGCTTGGCCACACATGTTTACAAAATATGGACATTCGATTATAAGTGTATTATAATTCTTAACCACCTAGGGCCTCATTACGAGTCGGGCGGTACAGGGTTAACGGCACCGGTAAAGGTGCCGGTGCCGTGAACCCCGTACCGCCCGATTCCGAGTTCCCCTCGCGGGACCCGCTCTGCACGTCTGGTGAGCAGGTCCTGCGAGGGGAAGAGGGAGCAAACAACAGGCCATCTCGTAATGGCCCGTTGTTTGCTCCCTCTCCCATTCCCATTCAGCCCTATGGGGGCTGAAATGGGGATGGACCGGGTCCCGGTCCTCGGAGGGAAGAATTACCGGGCCTTCCGACCTCGGAATGGCCCGGTAAATCCTCATTTCGAGGACCCGGACGCGATTTCGGCGTCAGCCATGCCGCCAATGACGGCATGGCTACCGCCGAACTCGTAATGAGGCCCATAGTATCCATAATATTGTATCAGTCTACGCTCTGAGCAATCGTCTCATATTACAGATCAGTTTTTTGTGACCAAATTATTCCATTCTACTGAAACATTCAGTCCCTTCCGGACTGTATTTAGAGTATGAATCCACTTTTGCTCAATACGGTGTAGTGTTATACCAATATCGCCCCCTCTCATGTTGTTCTTAATGTTTTGGAGTATGAACCACCTCAGGTCTGTATCCTTGTGTTGCATTTTGACAAAGTGCTCAACTGGCGGTTTATCCGCCACTTTGTTTCTTATACAGCTCCTATGTTCTGATATGAGCTGTCTAACTTCCCATGTGGTCTTACCAACATATAGAAGTTGAAAGGGACAGCTGATCATGTAAATAACATTTTTTGTCAGGCAGTTTGTATGGCAGTTCATCTTCCAGACTCTTTGACCATAATGAAATTCTTGTTTGGTTTCGGTTAAAGGGCACACGACACATTTGCCGCATTTATAGTGTCCAAACTTTTGAGGGAGGGACTGTACGGTACCCTCTCGAAAATGAACATAAGGGAAAAACTATTAACCCTTCCATAGTAAAATGGGTTGTACTGGTATAGTTCATAGGATTTGACTAGTAAAGTCAATGGGGACTTTACAGGCCCTGGGTGACAGTAGTCAGTCCCAGGGTATGGAGTCTATGTTTGGGGGTCGCTTCGACACCCCTGTGTCACTGCACGGAGGGTGCTGTGTAACACATGTGCATAAAGATGGTTCCTATGGGGTTGAGAGAGATCCCATAGGCATTAAACACAAAAAGTAGCCTAGAACACACATAGCAAAAATACCTAAGAGTGGAAAAAAGAGTCACAAAGTCCTACTGCATCGACAGGGATTCCAGGGAGGAGTCCAGAGTCGGCCAAGCAGTGCTGCGCAACCTGATCGCCTGAAGGTGAGCCTGGTGAGGAGGTATGAGATGCTTAATGTTGAGCCTTGCCATCTCCCGTGGTTGTGCATGTGTGTACTGCTATGTATTCTTTATTCATGAGCATGTGAATCCATGCCAGACCCCGTGCTGAAGAAAGAACAAGTTACTTACCTGTAACTGTTGATCTCCAGCATGGGTCTAGCACGGATTCACATGCAAACCCTCCCGCCTGCCCCTGTGCGGCTCTTCTCTTGGTCCTACTCCCACTTTTACGTGCTACCAACTCTGAAGATGGCTGCCAGAGGAGGGGCAAACTAGGCAAACATTGATTTGACAGCTACGCACCAATATGACAGTCCAAATCCGGTGAACTCTAGATGGCAAATTCTCCTCCCCTATCTCCACCTTTTAGAGGACGGAAACAAGGATGGATTTTGGAATCCGCATTATTTAACTTTAATTTCTGGCATGAAGCAAAATCTCACTACTGTTATTTCTGATTGTCCTAAACTAGGCCAGGCCAGCAGATCATACCATGGTTATCTTATGCGGATGCCCTCGTTTTTTACCCAAGAGGCCTGCAAAATCTCTTCACTGCCTTAGGAAATTATCATTGACATCATTTCCTACCAGTTAATCTAGAAAAAACTAAGGTTTTGTACTGTGGCTGCAAGAGACAAAATGAAAAGTGCTCCTTCAAATGGTCCCTGCACGGAACAGTAGTCAATGAATATCGCTACTTGGGTTTAAACATGAATAACCATAGCTCTGACCTTAACTATCTCACGGAGCTTAAGAGAAAATTGCTAATGTTGGTCGCACGAACTCACATTATCTACGCTAAGTACGGAAAATTCTCTAGTTTAGCATTATTAAAATTCTATAATCAGAAAGTAGAGCCCACAATCCTGTATGGTGCCGAGAACTCTCTTGGTCATACTGCCACTTTACGTGCTGCCAAATCTAAAGATGGCTGCCAGAGGAGGGGCTTAGGTAGAGGGAAGTCATTGGCTGGGGGCAGTATGACCCAGAGTCCAGTGATTGGTTGTTACGGGAAAGACAGTTCAGAAATGAAACTGAAACAGATCTTTTTCTTTACGAGGATTCCCAGTCTGACGACGGGGAATATTCATGAGCGTGTGAATCCATGCCAGATCCATGCTGGAGAACAACACTTACAGGTAACTGTTGGTGGACATGGCATCGCACTCCACTTCTGACATGGTGGGTTTAGACATTGCTCTGCACAGCTCTGGTTTCTGGTATTCAAAGTGTCCAAGTTTTGCTCTCCAGTCTATGGGTAGGGTGAAGCACTACTTTATTTGTTTGGGTCGTGTCTCCGCCCCAGTTCTCCCGCTGCTTGTCTAAATCGTTATTAAGGTCCTATTCATCCACTTCTGGGGACCTACAGTCAGTTGCTGGCTCGCGCCACTGTCTTTGCCCCCACAGTCCGGGACACTTGGGTGCTTGTGGTGGGCGAGGGGGCAGGGGTTGTGGGTGCCAGGAACACCTCCTTCATCCCCTCTATTGGATGGGAAGGTTCTTGTCCATATCCGCTCTCCCCTATGGGTGTTGGGTACCACGTTGCTTGGTACCTCCTAAGGCGGGCACACGCCCCAGATGTGATTCCTGGGGGCTCTCACCTTAGCCGTGTTCACTTGACGCTGTTAGGGCCCCATGGCAGTTGGGGGCAAGAAGGGGGGCACTTCTTCTTCTTCTTCGTACCATCCCTTCTTTCTTTCCTGCACCATAAGGATGGTGTCATCACTTAACGGTGGTTGTGGGTAGGTTCCCCACGAGGTGGACACATGCCCCGGAAAGGACCTTCGGGACCCACCCCAGCGCTGTTTCTCCCAGAGTGGAGCCGGGGTCCCAGGATCCTTCTGCGTCTTGTCCTGGCTCTCCTTGTGTGTATACCTTCCTTTGTGCACTTACTCCGGGTCTCTCCCTTCGCCCTCCAGTAACTCCTCAGATTTTCCTGCCGCTGGGGGGGGGGGAGAGGCGGTACTCCCAGGCTCACTCCCACTGGGCTCCTGTGGGTGGTTGTTGCAGGTATCCCGCGTGTGTGGCTTCTCTCTGTGAGGCTGTGGGATCCTCGCCTGAGGTCAACTGGTGAACTCTCCCTGGGCTGTGGGTTGTCTCTTCTATCCTTGGCGGGGTGCCGTGCTAGGTGCAGGGGGGGTTCTGCATGAGAGGGGGGCCTCCCTTTCCATATGCCCTTGGCGCCTTCTTACGTCCTTTTTCTTTGGCATCCCTACGCCCCAGGCTAATCTGCTTCTCCACTCTGGTGTTCCCTGCGCTAGCCACTGGTGGCTCCAGGGGGAGTGGGGGTATTGCACCGTGTGTAAGGGCTCCCATATTGGTGGGAGTGCTCTTCTCTCTAAATGCCCCTAGTTCTTTTTATTTTATTTTTCCTTATGCCAGATCTGTGCCCACTGTCACTCCTGGCTGCCTCCCTCCTTCTGCGTGGTGTGTCCAGACCCAGCTTTTATTTATTGTCTCAACTTGGCTTTACTTATTTTACTGTTTATCCAATGCACTGCACTGCCCCCTTCCCCTTCCCTCTGCACTTTTCCCCCTCTCCCCTCCCGTACACTTGCGCGATCTCAATGTCACCTGCCCTAGTAAAATCATTGTCTCTGTCTTCCCTCTGTTCCCCCTCCCTTGCCTCATCGCGCCTTGAAACACTCGTGTATAGGCGCGTTATAAATGCCTTATCATATCAATAGTGGCAGCAGCCTGTTTCCAATGGTGATTTGGCCTGTGGGGCCCCCTTCCTATAGCACTGTGTACCAGTTCCACATGTCCTGGGCTCCACCAAAATGAAGAGTTTGCTCAAAGATGTTTTCAGGGGCGCGCCCCTGTTCCACAGTGCAGCAGTGGTGCTCCCACAATGCCCGCCTGGACCTGGCCCAGCTATTATCTAGCTGGCTCTCTTCCTTGTCTTCCTGATGTTGTGGGGTGCGCCTCAGCTCCCGTCCTTAGCTTGAATGGAGGGATCCCGCCCCCAGGTGGGCCGGCCGCACTGGTGATAGATGGGGGAGGGAGGGTTGCTCACCTCTGCAACTGCTGCTCTCCTCTGATTCGCCCTTCGCAGGGGGTGGGTGGCGAGGGGTCGTCTCACCTCCAACCCTGACCCACTCCTCCGTCTTGCACTCAGTGGTATGGAGGGAGCCCCTCCCCCAGGCGTACCGGCTCCCTGAGGCTGGAAGCTGCCCTGGTGACAACTGGGGGGGTCCTCACCTCCCCAACTGCTCTCTCAACAGGGTGCTCGCCGTTGGGGGGCAGGCGGGGGGCACAAAGGTTTGTCTCACCTCCAGCCCTGGCCTGCTTCTCCGAGTTTCTCTCGGCGGCTTCTCTTCTTTGTGTGCGTCCCTCTCCAACACGTCAGACACACGGAGAGGGACACTTTGGCCTGTGCCAGTTGCGTCCTTACTAGTTTCTCGGCCAGAAAAGGCCAATTTCGACCGTTCCTTCGCCCAGGGGTGCTGCTGGAGTTCCCCTGTGGGCGGGGGAGGTGTTAAGCCTGTGAGACACGAGGGGGGTCTCTAGGTGGGGGCTCAGTCCACTTTTTTAGGCCCTGATGCGGGAGAGTTACGCTGAGGCTGCTCTAATCAGTGCACCCCCTGGTACCCTCTTCTTGATTATATTTAAGATTAGATTTAATTCTCGTAGTCATTTTGAGAGAGGGGCTGTAGGTTTTCACTTTTATAGAGGAAGATGGTTTAGAGAAGACCACATTTCCACAATCTCTTGTAGCGTACCCTTGGAACTGAGGAGGGCCTTTAATTGTAGAAACCAAAAGGGGTCTTTCTTTAAGGTATAATAGGTCTGGCTGCTACAACCTTGTGGTTTACCACCTTAGATTTAATAGGAGGTTGAGAGACATCAAAATGACAATAAGCCGTGACCTCTTCTGGCACAGTGGTAAGGGTCTCCCTGTCAGAGGAAACATATTGTGCCTCATCCCATGGAATCTCCCCACTACCCTGCGCCTTGTCTCCGCCCACGTGATCCTCCCGCAGTACACCACCCCCGGGGTTGGGATCAGTGAGGTCTGGGACTGGGAGATAAGCTGCTTCTTTTGCTGCTTGGTCTGCTGCATCATTCCCAAGAGAAATGGTCTGTGTTATTCGTATGAGCGGCGCATTTTTCCAATTCTACTAGAGTGGTCCGTGCCAGGGCATAAAATAGCCTGTCCAACAAAGCAGCGTTTTGTACTGGGGACCCATCTGCTCTTCTTAATCCCCTTCTTTTCAATCGTGACAGCCCTGACTGCACTGTGGTAGTGACGTAGGCCGATTCAGAATAGATGGTTACTCGACAGCTTTGGGATGTCTCTAGCGCTTCTATCAACGCAATGAGTTGAGCCGCTTGGGCAGAGTAATGCATAGGTTGTCTTTTCTGTACTGGCATTTCATATTATCCAACTACCAATCGGACCACTGCTGTCTCGGGAGGATAGCACAGCGGCAGCGTGCGCGTCTTGGAAGCAAGACGACACGGAGCAACAATAGGTTCGATCCCCGGGTCCGCGCTTAGAAACCTCTGAGTGTTTAAGCGCGTTATAAATACGTAACTAAGACAAAAAACAAAAAAAAACACAATTACGCAACTAAGAAAAATAAACAATTCCTGTAACAGCGCCTCGATGCCTGCGGGCTGTGTGAGCGCTTTATAAATGTAAAATGAAATTAAAAATTAAAATTACTGCTGCTCCTGTATGTCTTTTCCCTGTCTCCTGGTCAATAGTTGCTGACTAGTCAACCAAGAACACTTCCCCGTCATCAAGGGCGTAGTCTTGCGCCTTTGGGATGTCGTCGTCGGGTCCTTCATACGTGACAGTCGCGTACGTCATCAGCGTCAGTGATTGCTTCTATCAGGAACGTGTTAAAGTGGGTGCAGGGTGTAATGTGTCCAATTGCGCTGAAACAGAAATCATTTAAAGAGCAGGCCAGCTGCATGGCTGGTGGTCTGTGGCTAACCCATAAACTTTATAAAGTGTATGGTAACCCCTGGCACTTCGCGCTTAGCCTCTATTTGGAAGGTCCGAATTATGCTTTTGCTATAGACAGGAATGCAGTTGCAAGCAAAGTCCTTGAAAGAAGATTTCCTGATTCTTGAAGATGTTAGGTTAATCACACGTAGTATATCTTGCATAAAACAGCCAACACATGTTTCGACTCTCTTTTTCAAGGCTGCATATGCGTTGGTTACAATCATTTTGCATAAATAAGTTAATGTTTGATTCACATGAATTATTTCATAGAAGTTAAACAAGCGTAAATGCCATTACAATTGAGTAAAATAAGGTTTGTTAATACATAGCAAAGGACATGATTCGGGGACAGGGCAGGGAAGATAAACAGACATGTTGCTTTTATCATCATTGCCAAAGTCATAAGGCATTTAGTGCACAGGGTAGTGTTCATGCATGATCACATTCTAGTTGTGGTATCTTACAAACTGGCTGGTGCTCTAGTACCTCAAATGTGACGTGGACAGTGGGTAGTCACTGTAGACGCACGTCTAATATAGCACGTCGCTCGTAATGATTGCACTGGTGCTGAAATGGTGCAAGAACCGTGGTGCTTTGTGCATTCACATTCCATAATTGGTGGTCTTGTTATGCATAAGGTATTGGGCCTCATTACGACCCAGGCTGTAAGGGGTTTACGGCAGCGTAAACAGCGCCGACCCTTACCGCCTGAGTACGAGGTCCCTTAGCGCCATGGCGGATTTAACACCTGCTTTTAGCAGGTGTTAAAATCCATGGCGCTAAGGGACCATGGAGTTAATTACGCCACCGTAATTTACGGTGGCGTAATTAACGCCTTCCCCACTCTCATTATGCCCTATGGGGCAAAAATGGGAATGGGGAAGGGTAAATGGGGATTGGGGACTTACCGCCCCGCCAAGGTCGGAATGGGGCGGTAAGTCCGCCAACCACCATGGCTTAAACGTAGTTTACGCCATGGTGGTAAAGTCACGGCCCAGGCGGTAACTTACCGCCTGGGTCGTAATGAGGCCCATTGTGTACGAAGTCCGGGTTTTTTGCTGTCCCAGTTGGTGGTCTTTATAACCCATTGCCAGTGTTCTAATGTGTGCAAATAATATATGTATAGAGAGGGCTCACTTAATGTATTAAATTGTTGTACCTGAAAACGAGCAGATGAGTTCAGGTTCCTACAGATTATATAATAGTCTCCTAAGCTAAAAAGCATTACCAGTTGTTTGTTGTAGGCAAACACACATTCTTATTTTACAACAGGTTCAACCCATACCTTAATAAGTGGGCTTGAATGTGCTCTTCTGGTTCTCTGTTGCCGTGTTCTGATGTTTTCACCCTAGTTGGTTTCGGTTCCTGGGATCATGTATTTATCATTAGTGAGGGCTTTCAGTAGGATGCGCTTATTCCCATTGCATAGCTACTTAACCAGCAAGGTATAAGACAGTGGCGTCCCCTCTTTCGCATGCGGCCGCCATTTTGAGTATTATTAAATAGTGCGTGCGCAATGACATCATCAAGGTTCCCGAGCGCAATGCTCAGTGGGAGTTGTAGTACTGTGTATGCATTGTTAAGGTTACAGCTAAAGTACTAGCATGTGGTCCTCCGTAGGCAAAGGATATTCTATTGAATCTGATATCTTTCCAATTAGTAGCGAAAATGGAGTGGTGTAACAGTCAGCTTCCCTAGTGCAGGAACCGGTGCCTGACTTACCGGGCCGCAGGACTCTGAATGAGCCGGTGGCACTGGGAAGTCAGGCGCCCGTAAATGATTACCCCCGTACCCGTACTGAAGTCCACTGTTGTCATAGATGACAGAACCAGGAGGCATGGGAGCTGGACATTCATCCCAACAATAGGCATATAATCTAGTCAAGCAACCTGTCACCATGTCCATAGTCACAGAAGCATGTTGAGTAAAAGAATGTTGTGTCCATATTTTCCACATCCTGAATGGGAGAAAAATCTCACGTGTTACACCATTATACCTCAGCACCAGACTTGCACCAGTATAGCTCTGCACTAGACTTACACCATTATACCTCAGCACTAGACTTGCACCGTTATACCTGAGCACTAGACTTGCACCATTATACTTCAGCACTAGACTTGCACCATACTTCAGCACTAGACTTGCACCAGTATACCTCAGCACTAGACTTGCACCATTATACCTCAGCACTAGACTTGCACCATTATACCTCAGCACTAGACTTACACCATTAGACCTCAGCACTAGACTTGCACCATTATACCTCAGCACTAGACTTGCACCATTAGACCTCAGCACTAGACTTGCACCATTAGACCTCAGCACTAGACTCGCACCATTATACCTCAGCACTAGACTTGCACCAGTATAGCTCTGCACTAGACTTGCACCATTATACCTCAGCACTAGACTTGCACCATTATACCTCAGCACTAGACTTGCACCAGTATAGCTCTGTACTAGACTTGCACCATTATACCTCTGCACTAGACTTGCACCATTATACCTCAGCACTAGACTTGCACCAGTATAGCTCTGCACTAGACTTGCACCATTATACCTCAGCACCAGACTTGAACCAGTATAGCTCTGCACTAGACGTGCACCATTATTCCTCAGCACTAGACTTGCACCGTTATACCTGAGCACTAGACTTGCACCATTATACTTCAGCACTAGACTTGCACCATACTTCAGCACTAGACTTGCACCATTATACCTCAGCACTAGACTTGCACCATAGTTCAGCACTAGACCTGCACCATTATACCTCAGCACTAGACTTGCACCATTGTATCTCAGCACTAGACTTGCACCATTATACCTCAGCACTAGACTTGCACCAGTATAGCTCTGTACTAGACTTGCACCATTATACCTCTGCACTAGACTTGCACCATTATACCTCAGCACTAGACGTGCACCAGTATAGCTCTGCACTAGACTTGCACCATTATACCTCAGCACTAGTCTTGCACCATTATGCCTCAGCACTAGACTTGCACCATTATACTTCAGCTTTAGACTTGCACCATTGTACCTCAGCACTAGACTTGCACCATTATACCTCAGCACTAGACTTGCACCATTATACCTCAGCACTAGACTTGCACCATTATACCTCAGCACTAGACTTGCACCAGTATAGCTCTGTACTAGACTTGCACCATTATACCTCTGCACTAGACTTGTACCATTATACCTCAGCACTAGACTTGCACCAGTATAGCTCTGCACTAGACCTGCACCATTATACCTCAGCACTAGACTTGCACCATTATGCCTCAGCACTAGACTTGCACCATTATACTTCAGCTTTAGACTTGCACCATTATACCTCAGCACTAGACTTGGACCATTATACCTCAGCACTAGACTTGCACCATTATACCTCAGCACTAGACCTGCACCATTATACCTCAGCACTAGACTTGCACCATTAGACCTCAGCACTAGACTTGCACCATTAGACCTCAGCACTAGACTTGCACCATTATACCTCAGCACTAGACTTTCACCATTATACCTCAGCACTAGACTTGCACCAGTATAGCTCTGCACTAGACTTGCACCATTATACCTCAGCACTAGACTTGCACCATTATACCTCAGCACTAGACTTGCACCAGTATAGCTCTGTACTAGACTTGCACCATTATACCTCTGCACTAGACTTGCACCATTATACCTCAGCACTAGACTTGCACCAGTATAGCTCTGCACTAGACTTGCACCATTATACCTCAGCACTAGACTTGCACCGTTATACCTGAGCACTAGACTTGCACCATTATACTTCAGCACTAGACTTGCACCATTATACCTCAGCACTAGACTTGGACCATTATACCTCAGCACTAGACTTGCACCATTATACCTCAGCACTAGACTTCGACCATTATACCTCAGCACTAGACTTGCAACATTAGACCTCAGCACTAGACTTGCACCATTATACCTCAGCACCAGACTTGAACCAGTATAGCTCTGCACTAGACGTGCACCAATATACCTCAGCACTAGACTTGCACCGTTATACCTGAGCACTAGAATTGCACCATTATACTTCAGCACTAGACTTGCACCATACTTCAGCACTAGACTTGCACCATTATACCTCAGCACTAGACTTGCACCATAGTTCAGCACTAGACTTGCACCATTATACCTCAGCACTAGACTTGCACCATTGTACCTCAGCACTAGACTTGCACCATTATACCTCAGCACTAGACTTGCACCAGTATAGCGCTGTACTAGACTTGCACCATTATACCTCTGCACTAGACTTGCACCATTATACCTCAGCACTAGACTTGCACCATTATACTTCAGCTTTAGACTTGCACCATTGTACCTCAGCACTAGACTTGCACCATTATACCTCAGCACTAGACTTGCACCATTATACCTCAGCACTAGACTTGCACCAGTATAGCTCTGTACTAGATTTGCACCATTATACCTCTGCACTAGACTTGTACCATTATACCTCAGCACTAGCCTTGCACCAGTATAGCTCTGCACTAGACTTGCACCAATATACCTCAGCACTAGACTTGCACCATTATGCCTCAGCACTAGACTTGCACCATTATGCCTCAGCACTAGACTTGGACCATTATACCTCAGCACTAGACTTGCACCATTATACTTCAGCTTTAGACTTGCACCATTATACCTCAGCACTAGACTTGGACCATTATACCTCAGCACTAGACTTGGACCATTATACCTCAGCACTAGACTTGCACCATTGTACCTCACCACTAGACTTGCACCATTATACCTCAGCACTAGACCTGCACCAGTATACCTCAGCACTAGACTTGCACCAGTATACCTCAGCACTAGACTTGCACCTTTATACCTCAGCACTAGACTTGCACCATTATACCTCAGCACTAGACTTGCACCATTGTACCTCAGCACTAGACTTGCACCATTATACCTCAGCACTAGACCTGTACCAGTATACCTCAGCACTAGACGTGCACCATTATACTTCAGCACTAGACTTGCACCATTATACCTCAGCACTAGACTTGCACCATACTTCAGCACTAGACTTGCACCATACTTCAGCACTAGACTTGCACCATTATAACTCAGCATAAGACTTGCACCAGTATACCTCAGCACTAGACTTGCACCAGTATACCTCAGCACTAGACTTGCACCAGTATACCTCAGCACTAGACTTGCACCATTATACCTCAGCACTAGACTTGCACCATTATACCCCAGCACTAGATTGCACCATTAGACCTCAGCACTAGACTTACACCATTATACCTCAGCACTAGACTTTCACCATTATACCTCAGCACTAGACTTGCACCAGTATAGCTCTGCACTAGACTTGCACCATTATACCTCAGCACTAGACTTGCACCATTATACCTCAGCACTAGACTTACACCAGTGTAGCTCTGTACTAGACTTGCACCATTATACCTCTGCACCAGACTTGCACCAGTATAGCTATGCACTAGACTTGCACCATTATACCTCAGCACTAGACTTGCACCAGTATAGCTCTGCACTAGACTTGCACCATTATAACTCAGCACTAGACTTGGACCATTATACCTCACCACTAGACTTGCACCATTATACCTCTGCACTAGACTTGGACCATTATACCTCAGCACTAGACTTCCACCATTGTACCTCAGCACTAGACTTGCACCATTGTATCTCAGCACTAGACCTGCACCAGTATACCTCAGCACTAGACCTGCACCAGTATACCTCAGCACTAGACTTGCACCAGTATAGCTCAGCACTACACTTGCACCAGTATACCTCAGCACTAGACTTGCAGCAGTATAGCTCTGAACTAGACTTGCACCATTATACTTCGCACTAGACTTGGACCATTATACCTCAGCACTAGACTTGCACCATTGTACCTCACCATTGTACCTCAGCACTAGACCTGCACCAGTATACCTCAGCACTAGACTTGAACCAGTATACCTCAGCACTAGACTTGCACCATTATACCTCAGCACTAGTCTTGCACCAGTATAGCTCTGCACTAGACTTGCACCATTATACTTCAGCACTAGACTTGGACCATTATACCTCAGCACTAGACTTGCACCATTGTACCTCAGCACTAGACTTGCACCATTAGACCTCAGCACTAGACTTGCACCATTATACCTCAGCACTAGACGTGCACCAGTATAGCTCTGCACTAGACTTGCACCATTATACCTCAGCACTAGACTTGTACCATTATACCTCAGCACTAGACTTGCACCAGTATAGCTCTGTACTAGACTTGCACCATTATACCTCTGCACTAGACTTGCACCAGTATAGCTATGCACTAGACTTGCACCATTATACCTCAGCACTAGACGTGCACCAGTATAGCTCTGCACTAGACTTGCACCATTATACCTCAGCACTAGACTTGCACCATTATGCCTCAGCACTAGACTTGCACCATTATACTTCAGCTCTAGACTTGCACCATTATACCTCAGCACTAGACTTGGACCATTATACCTCAGCACTAGACTTGCACCATTATACCTCAGCACTAGACTTGGACCATTGTACCTCAGCGCTAGACTTGCACCATTGTACCTCAGCACTAGACTTGCACCATTGTACCTCAGCACTAGAACTGCACCAGTATACCTCAGCACTAGACCTGAACCAGTATACCTCAGCACTAGACTTGCACCAGTATACCTCAGCACTAGACTTGCACCAGTATACCTCAGCACTAGACTTGCAGCAGTATAGTTCTGAACTAGACTTGCACCATTATACTTCAGCACTAGACTTGCACCATTATACCTCAGCACTAGACTTGCACCATTGTACCTCACCATTGTACCTCAGCACTAGACCTGCACCAGTATACCTCAGCACTAGACTTGAACCAGTATACCTCAGCACTAGACTTGCACCATTATACCTCAGCACTAGACTTGCACCAGTATAGCTCTGCACTAGACTTGCACCATTATACTTCAGCACTAGACTTGGACCATTATACCTCAGCACTAGACTTGCACCATTGTACCTCAGCACTAGACTTGCACCATTATAACTCAGCACTAGATTTGAACCATTATACCTCAGCACTAGACTTGCACCATTATACCTCAGCACTAGACTTGCATCAGTATAGCTCTGTACTAGACTTGCACCATTATACCTCTGCACTAGACTTGCACCAGTATAGATCTGCACTAGACTTGCACCATTATACCTCAGCACTAGACTTGCACCATTATGTCTCAGCACTAGAGTTGCACCATTATACTTCAACTCTAGACTTGCACCATTATAACTCAGCACTAGACTTGGACCATTATACGTCAGCACTAGACTTGCACCATTATACCTCTGCACTAGACTTGGACCATTGTACCTCAGCACTAGACTTGCACCATTGTACCTCAGCACTAGACCTGCACCAGTATACCTCAGCATTAGACCTGCACCAGTATACCTCAGCACTAGACTTGCACCAGTATACCTCAGCACTAGACTTGCACCAGTATACCTCAGCACTACACTTGCACCAGTATACCTCAGCACTAGACTTGCACCAGTATAGCTCTGAACTAGACTTGCACCATTATACTTCAGCACTAGACTTGGACCATTATACCTCAGCACTAGACTTGCACCATTGTACCTCACCATTGTACCTCAGCACTAGACCTGCACCAGTATACCTCAGCACTAGACTTGAACCAGTATACCTCAGCACTAGACTTGCACCATTATACCTCAGCACTAGACTTGCACCAGTATAGCTCTGCACTAGACTTTCACCATTATACTTCAGCACTAGAGTTGGACCATTATACCTCAGCACTAGACTTGCACCATTGTACCTCAGCACTAGACTTGCACCATTAGACCTCAGCACTAGACTTGCACCAGTATAGCTCTGCACTAGACTTGCACCATTATACCTCAGCACTAGACTTGCACCATTATACCTCAGCACTAGACTTGCACCAGTATAGCTCTGTACTAGACTTGCACCATTATACCTCTGCACTAGACTTGCACCAGTATAGCTATGCACTAGACTTGCACCACTATACCTCAGCACTAGACTTGCACCAGTATAGCTCTGCACTAGACTTGCACCATTATACCTCAGCACTAGACTTGCACCATTATGCCTCAGCACTAGACTTGCACCATTATACTTCAGCTCTAGACTTGCACCATTATACCTCAGCACTAGACTTGGACCATTATACCTCAGCACTAGACCTGCACCATTATACCTCAGCACTAGACTTGGACCATTGTACCTCAGCGCTAGACTTGCACCATTGTACCTCAGCACTAGACTTGCACCATTGTACCTCAGCACTAGACCTGCACCAGTATACCTCAGCACTAGACCTGAACCAGTATACCTCAGCACTAGACTTGCACCAGTATACCTCAGCACTAGACTTGCACCAGTATACCTCAGCACTAGACTTGCAGCAGTATAGTTCTGAACTAGACTTGCACCATTATACTTCAGCACTAGACTTGCACCATTATACCTCAGCACTAGACTTGCACCATTGTACCTCACCATTGTACCTCAGCACTAGACCTGCACCAGTATACCTCAGCACTAGACTTGAACCAGTATACCTCAGCACTAGACTTGCACCATTATACCTCAGCACTAGACTTGCACCAGTATAGCTCTGCACTAGACTTGCACCATTATACTTCAGCACTAGACTTGGACCATTATACCTCAGCACTAGACTTGCACCATTGTACCTCAGCACTAGACTTGCACCATTATAACTCAGCACTAGATTTGCACCATTATACCTCAGCACTAGACTTGCACCATTATACCTCAGCACTAGACTTGCATCAGTATAGCTCTGTACTAGACTTGCACCATTATACCTCTGCACTAGACTTGCACCAGTATAGATCTGCACTAGACTTGCACCATTATACCTCAGCACTAGACTTGCACCAGTATAGCCCTGCACTAGACCTACACCATTATACCTCAGCACTAGACCTGCACCATTATACTTCAGCACTAGACCTGCACCAGTATACCTCAGCACTAGACTTGCACCAGTATACCTCAGCACTAGACTTGCACCATTATACCTCAGCACTAGACTTGCACCAGTATAGCTCTGCACTAGACTTGCACCATTATACCTCAGCACTAGACTTGCACTATTATGCCTCTGCACTAGACTTGCACCATTATACCTCAGCAGTAGACTTGCACCAGTATAGCTCTGCACTAGACTTGCACCATTATACCTCTGCACTAGACTTGCACCAGTATAGCTCTGCACTAGACTTGCACCATTATACCTCAGCCCTAGACTTGCACCAGTATAGCTCAGCACTAGACTTGCACCATTATACCTCAGCACTAGACTTGCACCATTATGCCTCAGCACTAGACTTGCACGATTATACCTCAGCTCTAGACGTGCACCATTATACCTCAGCACTAGACTTGCACCAGTATACCTCAGCACTAGACTTGCACCATTATACCTCAGCACTAGACTTGCACCATTAGACCTCAGCACTACACTTGCACCATTATACCTCAGCACTAGACTTGCACCATTAGACCTCAGCACTAGACGTGCACCAGTATAACTCTGCACTAGACTTGCACCATTAGACCTCAGCACTAGACTTGCACCATTAGACCTCAGCACTAGACTTTCACCATTATACCTCAGCACTAGACTTGCACCAGTATAGCTCGGCACTAGCCTTGCACCATTATACCTCAGCACTAGACTTGCACCATTATACCTCAGCACTAGACTTGCACCAGTATAGCTCTGTACTAGACTTGCACCATTATACCTCTGCACTAGACTTACACCAGTATAGCTATGCACTAGACTTGCACCATTATACCTCAGCACTAGACTTGCACCAGTATACCTCAGCACTAGACTTGCACCATTATACCTCAGCACTAGACTTGCACCATTAGACCTCAGCACTACACTTGCACCATTATACCTCAGCACTAGACTTGCACCACTATACCTCAGCACTAGACTTGCACCAGTATAGCTCTGCACTAGACTTGCACCATTATACCTCAGCACTAGACTTGCACCATTATGCCTCAGCACTAGACATGCACCATTATACTTCAGCTCTAGACTTGCACCATTATACCTCAGCACTAGACTTGGACCATTATACCTCAGCACTAGACCTGCACCATTATACCTCAGCACTAGACTTGGACCATTGTACCTCAGCGCTAGACTTGCACCATTGTACCTCAGCACTAGACTTGCACCATTGTACCTCAGCACTAGACCTGCACCAGTATACCTCAGCACTAGACCTGAACCAGTATACCTCAGCACTAGACTTGCACCAGTATACCTCAGCACTAGACTTGCACCAGTATACCTCAGCACTAGACTTGCAGCAGTATAGTTCTGAACTAGACTTGCACCATTATACTTCAGCACTAGACTTGCACCATTATACCTCAGCACTAGACTTGCACCATTGTACCTCACCATTGTACCTCAGCACTAGACCTGCACCAGTATACCTCAGCACTAGACTTGAACCAGTATACCTCAGCACTAGACTTGCACCATTATACCTCAGCACTAGACTTGCACCAGTATAGCTCTGCACTAGACTTGCACCATTATACTTCAGCACTAGACTTGGACCATTATACCTCAGCACTAGACTTGCACCATTGTACCTCAGCACTAGACTTGCACCATTATAACTCAGCACTAGATTTGCACCATTATACCTCAGCACTAGACTTGCACCATTATACCTCAGCACTAGACTTGCATCAGTATAGCTCTGTACTAGACTTGCACCATTATACCTCTGCACTAGACTTGCACCAGTATAGATCTGCACTAGACTTGCACCATTATACCTCAGCACTAGACTTGCACCAGTATAGCCCTGCACTAGACCTACACCATTATACCTCAGCACTAGACCTGCACCATTATACTTCAGCACTAGACCTGCACCAGTATACCTCAGCACTAGACTTGCACCAGTATACCTCAGCACTAGACTTGCACCATTATACCTCAGCACTAGACTTGCACCAGTATAGCTCTGCACTAGACTTGCACCATTATACCTCAGCACTAGACTTGCACTATTATGCCTCTGCACTAGACTTGCACCATTATACCTCAGCAGTAGACTTGCACCAGTATAGCTCTGCACTAGACTTGCACCATTATACCTCTGCACTAGACTTGCACCAGTATAGCTCTGCACTAGACTTGCACCATTATACCTCAGCCCTAGACTTGCACCAGTATAGCTCAGCACTAGACTTGCACCATTATACCTCAGCACTAGACTTGCACCATTATGCCTCAGCACTAGACTTGCACGATTATACCTCAGCTCTAGACGTGCACCATTATACCTCAGCACTAGACTTGCACCAGTATATCTCAGCACTAGACTTGCACCATTATACCTCAGCACTAGACTTGCACCATTAGACCTCAGCACTACACTTGCACCATTATACCTCAGCACTAGACTTGCACCATTAGACCTCAGCACTAGACGTGCACCAGTATAACTCTGCACTAGACTTGCACCATTAGACCTCAGCACTAGACTTGCACCATTAGACCTCAGCACTAGACTTTCACCATTATACCTCAGCACTAGACTTGCACCAGTATAGCTCGGCACTAGCCTTGCACCATTATACCTCAGCACTAGACTTGCACCATTATACCTCAGCACTAGACTTGCACCAGTATAGCTCTGTACTAGACTTGCACCATTATACCTCTGCACTAGACTTACACCAGTATAGCTATGCACTAGACTTGCACCATTATACCTCAGCACTAGACTTGCACCATTAAAGCTCTGCACTAGACTTGCACCATTATACCTCAGCACTAGACTTGCACCATTATGCCTCAGCACTAGACTTTCACCATTATACTTTAGCTCTAGACTTGCACCATTATACCTCAGCACTAGACTTGGACCATTATACCTCAGCACTAGACTTGCACCATTATACCTCAGCACTAGACTTGCACCATTATACCTCAGCACTAGACTTGCACCATTGTACCTCAACATTGTACCTCAGCACTAGACCTGCACCAGTATACCTCAGCACTAGACTTGAACCAGTATACCTCAGCACTAGACTTGCACCATTATACCTCAGCACTAGACTTGCACCAGTATAGCTCTGCACTAGACTTGCACCATTATACTTCAGCACTAGACTTGGACCATTATACCTCAGCACTAGACTTGCACCATTGTAACTCAGCACTAGATTTGCACCATTATACCTCAGCACTAGACTTGCACCATTATACCTCAGCACTAGACTTGCATCAGTATAGCTCTCTACTAGACTTGCACCATTATACCTTTGCACTAGACTTGCACCAGTATAGATCTGCACTAGACTTGCACCATTATACCTCAGCACTAGACTTGCACCATTATGCCTCAGCACTAGAGTTGCACCATTATACTTCAACTCTAGACTTGCACCATTATAACTCAGCACTAGACTTGGACCATTATACCTCAGCACTAGACTTGCACAATTATACCTCTGCACTAGACTTGGACCATTGTACCTCAGCACTAGACTTGCACCATTGTACCTCAGCACTAGACTTGCACCAGTATACCTCAGCATTAGACTTGCACCAGTATACCTCAGCACTACACTTGCACCAGTATACCTCAGCACTAGACTTGCAGCAGTATAGCTCTGAACTAGACTTGCACCATTATACTTCAGCACTAGACTTGGACCATTATACCTCAGCACTAGACTTGCACCATTGTACCTCACCATTGTACGTCAGCACTAGACCTGCACCAGTATACCTCAGCACTAGACTTGAACCAGTATACCTCAGCACTAGACTTGCACCATTATACCTCAGCACTAGACTTGCACCAGTATAGCTCTGCACTAGACTTGCACCATTATACTTCAGCACTAGACCTGGACCATTATACCTCAGCACTAGACTTGCACCATTGTACCTCAGCACTAGACTTGCACCATTAGACCTCAGCACTAGACTTGCACTATTATACCTCAGCACTAGACTTTCACCATTATACCTCAGCACTAGACTTGCACCAGTATAGCTCTGCACTAGACTTGCACCATTATACCTCAGCACTAGACTTGCACCATTATACCTCAGCACTAGACTTGCACCAGTATAGCTCTGTACTAGACTTGCACCATTATACCTCTGCACTAGACTTGCACCAGTATAGCTATGCACTAGACTTGCACCACTATACCTCAGCACTAGACTTGCACCAGTATAGCTCTGCACTAGACTTGCACCATTATACCTCAGCACTAAACTTGCACCATTATGCCTCAGCACTAGACTTGCACCATTATACTTCAGCTCTAGACTTGCACCATTATACCTCAGCACTAGACTTGGACCATTATACCTCAGCACTAGACTTGCACCATTATACCTCAGCACTAGACTTGGACCATTGTACCTCAGCGCTAGACTTGCACCATTGTACCTCAGCACTAGACTTGCACCATTGTACCTCAGCACTAGATCTGCACCAGTATACCTCAGCACTGGACCTGAACCAGTATACCTCAGCACTAGACTTGCACCAGTATACCTCAGCACTAGACTTGCACCAGTATACCTCAGCACTAGACTTGCAGCAGTATAGTTCTGAACTAGACTTGCACCATTCTACTTCAGCACTAGACTTGCACCATTATACCTCAGCACTAGACTTGCACCATTGTACCTCACCATTGTACCTCAGCACTAGACCTGCACCAGTATACCTCAGCACTAGACTTGAACCAGTATACCTCAGCACTAGACTTGCACCATTATACCTCAGCACTAGACTTGCACCAGTATACTTCAGCACTAGACTTGGACCATTATACCTCAGCACTAGACTTGCACCATTGTACCTCAGCACTAGACTTGCACCATTATAACTCAGCAATAGATTTGCACCATTATACCTCAGCACTAGACTTGCACCATTATACCTCAGCACTAGACTTGCATCAGTATAGCTCTGTACTAGACTTGCACCATTATACCTCTGCACTAGACTTGCACCAGTATAGATCTGCACTAGACTTGCACCATTATACCTCAGCACTAGACTTGCACCAGTATAGCCCTGCACTAGACCTGCACCATTATACCTCAGCACTAGACCTGCACCATTATACTTCAGCACTAGACCTGCACCAGTATACCTCAGCACTAGACTTGCACCAGTATACCTCAGCACTAGACTTGCACCATTATACCTCAGCACTAGACTTGCACCAGTATAGCTCTGCACTAGACTTGCACCATTATACCTCAGCACTAGACTTGCACTATTATGCCTCTGCACTAGACTTGCACCATTATACCTCAGCAGTAGATTTGCACCAGTATAGCTCTGCACTAGACTTGCACCATTATACCTCTGCACTAGACTTGCACCAGTATAGCTCTGCACTAGACTTGCACCATTATACCTCAGCCCTAGACTTGCACCAGTATAGCTCAGCACTAGACTTGCACCATTATACCTCAGCACTAGACTTGCACCATTATGCCTCAGCACTAGACTTGCACGATTATACCTCAGCTCTAGACGTGCACCATTATACCTCAGCACTAGACTTGCACCAGTATACCTCAGCACTAGACTTGCACCATTATACCTCAGCACTAGACTTGCACCATTAGACCTCAGCACTAGACTTGCACCATTATACCTCAGCACTAGACTTGCACCATTAGACCTCAGCACTAGACGTGCACCAGTATAACTCTGCACTAGACTTGCACCATTAGACCTCAGCACTAGACTTGCACCATTAGACCTCAGCACTAGACTTTCACCATTATACCTCAGCACTAGACTTGCACCAGTATAGCTCGGCACTAGCCTTGCACCATTATACCTCAGCACTAGACTTGCACCATTATACCTCAGCACTAGACTTGCACCAGTATAGCTATGCACTAGACTTGCACCATTATACCTCAGCACTAGACTTGCACCAGTAAAGCTCTGCACTAGACTTGCACCATTATACCTCAGCACTAGACTTGCACCATTATGCCTCAGCACTAGACTTGCACCATTATACTTCAGCTCTAGACTTGCACCATTATACCTCAGCACTAGACTTGGACCATTATACCTCAGCACTAGACTTGCACCATTATACCTCAGCACTAGACTTGGACCATTATACCTCCGCACTAGATTTGCACCATTGTACCTCAGCACTAGACTTGCACCATTATACCTCAGCTCTAGACCTGCACCAGTATACCTCAGCACTAGACTTGCACCAGTATACCTCAGCACTAGACTTGCACCAGTATAGCTCTGTACTAGAGATGCACCATTATACCTCTGCACTAGACTTGCACCAGTATAGATCTGCACTAGACTTGCACCATTATACCTCAGCACTAGACTTGCACCAGTATAGCTCTGCACTAGACTTGCACCATTATACCTCAGCATTAGACTTGCACCATTATACTTCAGCACTAGACCTGCACCAGTATACCTCAGCACTAGACTTGCACCATTATACCTCAGCACTCGACTTGCACCAGTATAGCTCTACACTAGACCGGCACTATTATGCCTCTGCACTAGACTTGCACCATTATGCCTCTGTACTAGACTTGCACCATTATACCTCAGCACTAGACTTGCACCATTATACCTCAGCAGTAGACTTGCACCAGTATAGCTCTGCAGTAGACTTGCACCATTATACCTCTGCACTAGACTTGCACCAGTATAGCTCTGCACTAGACTTGCACCAATATAGCTCTGCACTAGACTTGCACCATTATACCTCAGCACCAGACTTGCACCATTATGCCTCAGCACTAGACTTGCACCATTATGCCTCAGCACTGGACTTGCACGATTATACTTCAGCTCTAGACTTGCACCATTGTACCTCAGCACTAGACTTGCACCATTGTACCTCAGCACTAGACTTGCACCATTGTACCTCAGCACTAGACCTGCACCAGTATACCTCAGCACTAGACTTGCACCAGTATAGCTCTGCACTAGACTTGCACCATTATACCTCAGCACTAGACTTGCACCATTATACCTCAGCACTAGACTTGCACCATTGTACCTCAGCACTAGACTTGCACCATTATACCTCAGCACTAGACCTGCAACATTATACCTCAGCACTAGACTTGCACCAGTATACCTCAGCACTAGACTTTCACCATTATACCTCAGCACTAGACTTGCACCAGTATAGCTCTGCACTAGACTTGCAGCATTATACTTCAGCACTAGACTTGCACCATTGTACCTCACCACTAGACTTGCACCATTGTACCTCAGCACTAGACCTGCACCAGTATACCTCAGCACTAGACTTGCACCAGTATACCTCAGCACTAGACTTTCACCATTATACCTCAGCACTAGACTTGCACCAGTATAGCTCTGCACTAGACTTGCACCATTATACTTCAGCACTAGACTTGCACCATTGTACCTCACCACTAGACTTGCACCATTGTACCTCAGCACTAGACCTGCACCAGTATACCTCAGCACTAGACTTGCACCAGTATACCTCAGCACTAGACTTGTACCATTATACCTCAGCACTAGACTTGCACCAGTATAGCTCTGCACTAGACTTGCACTATTATACCTCAGAACTAGACTTGCACTATTATGCCTCAGCACTAGACTTGCACCAGTATAGCTCTGCACTAGACTTGCACCATTATACCTCAGCACTAGACTTGAACCATTATACCTCAGCACTAGACTTGCATCATTATACCTCAGCACTAGACTTGCACCATTATACTTTCAGTACTAGACTTGCACCATTATACTTTCAGCACTAGAGTTGCACATTATACTTTCAGCACTAGACCTGCACTATTATGCCTCAGCACTAGACTTGCACCAGTATAGCTCTGCACTGGACTTGCACCATTATACCTCAGCACTAGACTTGGACCATTATACCTCAGCACTAGACTTGCACCATTATACCTCAGCACTAGACATGGACCATTATACCTCAGCACTAGACCTGCACCATTGTACCTCAGCACTAGACTTGCACCATTATACCTCAGCACTAGACCTGCACCAGTATACCTCAGCACTAGACTTGCACCATTATACCTCAGCACTAGACTTGCACCATTATACCTCAGCACTAGACTTGGACCATTATACCTCAGCACTAGACTTGCACCATTGTACCTCAGCACTAGACCTGCACCATTATACCTCAGCACTAGACCTGCACCAGTATACCTCAGCACTAGACTTGCACCATTATACTTCAGCACTATACTTGCACCATTATACCTCAGCACTAGACTTGCACCATTATACCCCAGCACAAGACTTGCACCAGTATACCTCAGCACTAGACTTGCACCAGTATACCTCAGCACTAGACTTGCACCATTATACCTCAGCACTAGACTTGCACCATTAGACCTCAGCACTAGACTTGCACCATTATACCTCAGAACTAGACTTGCACCATTAGACCTCATCACTAGACGTGCACCAGTATAGCTCTGCACTAGACTTGCACCATTAGACCTCAGCACTAGACTTGCACCATTATACCTCAGCACTAGACTTTCACCATTATACCTCAGCACTAGACTTGCACCAGTATAGCTCTGTACTAGACTTGCACCATTATACCTCTGCACTAGACTTGCACCAGTATAGCTATGCACTAGACTTGCACCATTGTACCTCAGCACTAGACCTGCACCAGTATAGCTCTGCACTAGACTTGCACCAGTATAGCTCTGCACTAGACTTGCACTATTATGCCTCTGCACTAGACTTGTACCATTATTCCTCTGCACTAGACCTGCACCAGTATACCTCAGCACTAGACTTGCACCAGTATACCTCAGCACTAGACTTGCACCATTATACCTCAGCACTAGACTTGCACCAGTATAGCTTTGCACTAGACTTGCACCATTAGACCTCAGCACTAGACTTGCACCATTATACCTCAGCACTAGACTTGCACCATTAGACCTCATCACTAGACTTGCACCATTATACCTCAGCACTAGACTTTCACCATTATACCTCAGCACTAGACCTGCACCATCATGCCTCAGCACTAGACTTGCACCATTTTTCTTCAGCTCTAGACTTGCACCATTATACCTCAGCACTAGACTTGGACCATTATACTTTCAGCACTAGAGTTGCACCATTTTACTTTCAGCACTAGAGTTGCACCATTTTACTTTCAGCACTAGACCTGCACCAGTATACCTAAGTGCTAGACGTGCACCATTATACCTCAACGCTAGGCTTGCACCATTATACCTCATCTCTAGACTTGCACCATTATACCTCAGCTCTAGACTTGCACCATTATACCTCAGCACTAGACTTGCACCATTATGCCTCTGCACTAGACTTGCACCATTATACCTCAGCATTAGACTTGCACCATTATACCTCAGCGCTAGACCTGCACCAGTATACCTCACCACTAGACTTGCACCATTATACCTCAGCATTAGACTTGCACCATTATACCTCAGCGCTAGACCTGCACCAGTATACCTCAGCACTAGACTTGCACCAGTATACCTCAGCACTAGACTTGCAGCAGCATAGCTCTGAACTAGACTTGCACCATTATACTTCAGCACTAGACTTGGACCATTATACCTCAGCACTAGACTTGCACCATTGTACCTCAGCACTAGACTTGCACCATTGTACCTCAGGACTAGACCTGCACCAGTATACCTCAGCACTAGACTTGCAGCAGTATAGCTCTGAGCTAGACTTGCACCATTATACTTCAGCACTAGACTTGGACCATTATACCTCAGCACTAGACTTGCACCATTGTACCTCAGCACTAGACTTGCACCATTGTACCTCAGGACTAGACCTGCACCAGTATACCTCAGCACTAGACTTGCACCAGTATACCTCAGCACTAGACTTGCACCAGTATAGCTCTGCACTAGACTTGCACCATTATACTTCAGCACTAGACTTGGACCATTGTACCTCAGCACTAGACTTGCACAATTGTACCTCAGCACTAGACTTGCACCATTATACCTCAGCACTAGACTTGCACCAGTATAGCTCTGTACTAGACTTGCACCCTTATACCTCTGCACTAGACTTGCACCAGTATAGCTCTGCACTAGACGTGCACCATTATACCTCAGCATTAGACTTGCACCATTATACTTCAGCACTAGACCTGCAACAGTATACCTCAGCACTAGACTTGCACCATTATACCTCAGCACTAGACTTGCACCAGTATAGCTCTACACTAGACCTGCACTATTATGCCTCTGCACTAGACTTGCACCATTATGCCTCTGCACTAGACTTGCACCATTATACCTCAGCACTAGACTTGCACCATTATACCTCAGCAGTAGACTTGCACCAGTATAGCTCTGCAGTAGACTTGCACCATTATACCTCTGCACTAGACTTGCACCAGTATAGCTCAGCACCAGACTTGCACCATTATACCTCAGCACTAGACTTGCACCAGTATAGCTCTGCACTAGATTTGCACCATTATACCTCAGCACCAGACTTGCACCATTATGCCTCAGCACTAGACTTGCACCATTATGCCCCAGCACTGGACTTGCATGATTATACTTCAGCTCTAGACTTGGACCATTATACCTCAGCACTAGACTTGCACCATTGTACCTCAGCACTAGACTTGCACCATTGTACTTCAGCACTAGACCTGCACCAGTATACATCAGCACTAGACTTACACCAGTATACCTCAGCACTATACTTGCACCATTATACCTCAGCACTAGACTTGCACCAGTATAGCTCTGCACTAGACTTGCACCATTATACCTCAGCACTAGACTTGCACCAGTAAAGCTCTGCACTAGACTTGCACCATTATACCTCAGCACTAGACTTGCACCATTATGCCTCAGCACTAGACTTGCACCATTATACTTCAGCTCTAGACTTGCACCATTATACCTCAGCACTAGACTTGGACCATTGTACCTCAGCACTAGACCTGCACCATTATACCTCAGCACTAGACTTGGACCATTGTACCTCAGCGCTAGACTTGCACCATTGTACCTCAGCAGTAGACTTGCACCATTATACCTCAGCACTAGACTTGCATCAGTATAGCTCTGTACTAGACTTGCACCATTATACCTCTGCACTAGACTTGCACCAGTATAGATCTGCACTAGACTTGCACCATTATACCTCAGCACTAGACTTGCACCATTATGTCTCAGCACTAGAGTTGCACCATTATACTTCAACTCTAGACTTGCACCATTATAACTCAGCACTAGACTTGGACCATTATACGTCAGCACTAGACTTGCACCATTATACCTCTGCACTAGACTTGGACCATTGTACCTCAGCACTAGACTTGCACCATTGTACCTCAGCACTAGACCTGCACCAGTATACCTCAGCACTAGACCTGCACCAGTATACCTCAGCACTAGACTTGCACCAGTATACCTCAGCACTACACTTGCACCAGTATACCTCAGCACTAGACTTGCAGCAGTATAGCTCTGAACTAGACTTGCACCATTATACTTCAGCACTAGACTTGGACCATTATACCTCAGCACTAGACTTGCACCATTGTACCTCACCATTGTACCTCAGCACTAGACCTGCACCAGTATACCTCAGCACTAGACTTGAACCAGTATACCTCAGCACTAGACTTGCACCATTATACCTCAGCACTAGACTTGCACCAGTATAGCTCTGCACTAGACTTTCACCATTATACTTCAGCACTAGACTTGGACCATTATACCTCAGCACTAGACTTGCACCATTGTACCTCAGCACTAGACTTGCACCATTAGACCTCAGCACTAGACTTGCACCAGTATAGCTCTGCACTAGACTTGCACCATTATACCTCAGCACTAGACTTGCACCATTATACCTCAGCACTAGACTTGCACCAGTATAGCTCTGTACTAGACTTGCACCATTATACCTCTGCACTAGACTTGCACCAGTATAGCTATGCACTAGACTTGCACCACTATACCTCAGCACTAGACTTGCACCAGTATAGCTCTGCACTAGACTTGCACCATTATACCTCAGCACTAGACTTGCACCATTATGCCTCAGCACTAGACTTGCACCATTATACTTCAGCTCTAGACTTGCACCATTATACCTCAGCACTAGACTTGGACCATTATACCTCAGCACTAGACCTGCACCATTATACCTCAGCACTAGACTTGGACCATTGTACCTCAGCGCTAGACTTGCACCATTGTACCTCAGCGCTAGACTTGCACCATTGTACCTCAGCACTAGACTTGCACCATTGTACCTCAGCACTAGACCTGCACCAGTATACCTCAGCACTAGACCTGAACCAGTATACCTCAGCACTAGACTTGCACCAGTATACCTCAGCACTAGACTTGCACCAGTATACCTCAGCACTAGACTTGCAGCAGTATAGTTCTGAACTAGACTTGCACCATTATACTTCAGCACTAGACTTGCACCATTATACCTCAGCACTAGACTTGCACCATTGTACCTCACCATTGTACCTCAGCACTAGACCTGCACCAGTATACCTCAGCACTAGACTTGAACCAGTATACCTCAGCACTAGACTTGCACCATTATACCTCAGCACTAGACTTGCACCAGTATAGCTCTGCACTAGACTTGCACCATTATACTTCAGCACTAGACTTGGACCATTATACCTCAGCACTAGACTTGCACCATTGTACCTCAGCACTAGACTTGCACCATTATAACTCAGCACTAGATTTGCACCATTATACCTCAGCACTAGACTTGCACCATTATACCTCAGCACTAGACTTGCATCAGTATAGCTCTGTACTAGACTTGCACCATTATACCTCTGCACTAGACTTGCACCATTATACTTCAGCACTAGACCTGCACCAGTATACCTCAGCACTAGACTTGCACCAGTATACCTCAGCACTAGACTTGCACCATTATATCTCAGCACTAGACTTGCACCATTATACCTCAGCACTAGACTTGGACCATTATACCTCAGCACTAGACCTGCACCATTATACCTCTGCACTAGACTTGGACCATTGTACCTCTGCACTAGACTTGGACCATTGTACCTCAGCACTAGACTTGCACCATTGTACCTCAGCACTAGACCTGCACCAGTATACCTCAGCACTAGACCTGCACCAGTATACCTCAGCACTAGACTTGCACCAGTATACCTCAGCACTAGACTTGCACCAGTATACCTCAGCACTAGACTTGCACCAGTATACCTCAGCACTAGACTTGCACCAGTATACCTCAGCACTAGACTTGCAGCAGTATAGCTCTGAACTAGACTTGCACCATTATACTTCAGCACTAGACTTGGACCATTATACCTCAGCACTAGACTTTCACCATTGTACCTCACCATTGTACCTCAGCACTAGACCTGCACCAGTATACCTCAGCACTAGACTTGAACCAGTATACCTCAGCACTAGACTTGCACCATTATACCTCAGCACTAGACTTGCACCAGTATAGCTCTGCACTAGACTTTCACCATTATACTTCAGCACTAGACTTGGACCATTATACCTCAGCACTAGACTTGCACCATTGTACCTCAGCACTAGACTTGCACCATTAGACCTCAGCACTAGACTTGCACCAGTATAGCTCTGCACTAGACTTGCACCATTATACCTCAGCACTAGACTTGCACCATTATACCTCAGCACTAGACTTGCACCATTATACCTCAGCACTAGACTTGCACCAGTATAGCTCTGTACTAGACTTGCACCATTATACCTCTGCACTAGACTTGCACCAGTATAGCTATGCACTAGACTTGCACCATTATACCTCAGCACTAGACTTGCACCAGTATAGCTCTGCACTAGACTTGCACCATTATACCTCAGCACTAGACTTGCACCATTATGCCTCAGCACTAGACTTGCACCATTATACTTCAGCTCTAGACTTGCACCATTATACCTCAGCACTAGACTTGGACCATTATACCTCAGCACTAGACCTGCACCATTATACCTCAGCACTAGACTTGGACCATTGTACCTCAGCGCTAGACTTGCACCATTGTACCTCAGCACTAGACTTGCACCATTGTACCTCAGCACTAGACCTGCACCAGTATACCTCAGCACTAGACCTGAACCAGTATACCTCAGCACTAGACTTGCACCAGTATACCTCAGCACTAGACTTGCACCAGTATACCTCAGCACTAGACTTGCAGCAGTATAGTTCTGAACTAGACTTGCACCATTATACTTCAGCACTAGACTTGCACCATTATACCTCAGCACTAGACTTGCACCATTGTACCTCACCATTGTACCTCAGCACTAGACCTGCACCAGTATACCTCAGCACTAGACTTGAACCAGTATACCTCAGCACTAGACTTGCACCATTATACCTCAGCACTAGACTTGCACCAGTATAGCTCTGCACTAGACTTGCACCATTATACTTCAGCACTAGACTTGGACCATTATACCTCAGCACTAAACTTGCACCAGTATACCTCAGCACTAGACTTGCAGCAGTATAGTTCTGAACTAGACTTGCACCATTATACTTCAGCACTAGACTTGCACCATTATACCTCAGCACTAGACTTGCACCATTGTACCTCACCATTGTACCTCAGCACTAGACCTGCACCAGTATACCTCAGCACTAGACTTGAACCAGTATACCTCAGCACTAGACTTGCACCATTATACCTCAGCACTAGACTTGCACCAGTATACTTCAGCACTAGACTTGGACCATTATACCTCAGCACTAGAATTGCACCATTATACCTCAGCACTAGACTTGCACCATTATACCTCAGCACTAGACTTGCATCAGTATAGCTCTGTACTAGACTTGCACCATTATACCTCTGCACTAGACTTGCACCAGTATAGATCTGCACTAGACTTGCACCATTATACCTCAGCACTAGACTTGCACCAGTATAGCCCTGCACTGGACCTGCACCATTATACCTCAGCACTAGACCTGCACCATTATACTTCAGCACTAGACCTGCACCAGTATACCTCAGCACTAGACTTGCACCAGTATACCTCAGCACTAGACTTGCACCATTATACCTCAGCACTAGACTTGCACCAGTATAGCTCTGCACTAGACTTGCACCATTATACCTCAGCACTAGACTTGCACTATTATGCCTCTGCACTAGACTTGCACCATTATACCTCAGCAGTAGACTTGCACCAGTATAGCTCTGCACTAGACTTGCACCATTATACCTCTGCACTAGACTTGCACCAGTATAGCTCTGCACTAGACTTGCACCATTATACCTCAGCCCTAGACTTGCACCAGTATAGCTCAGCACTAGACTTGCACCATTATACCTCAGCACTAGACTTGCACCATTATGCCTCAGCACTAGACTTGCACGATTATACCTCAGCTCTAGACGTGCACCATTATACCTCAGCACTAGACTTGCACTAGTATACCTCAGCACTAGACTTGCACCATTAGACCTCAGCACTAGACTTGCACCATTATACCTCAGCACTAGACTTGCACCATTAGACCTCAGCACTAGACGTGCACCAGTATAACTCTGCACTAGACTTGCACCATTAGACCTCAGCACTAGACTTGCACCATTAGACCTCAGCACTAGACTTTCACCATTATACCTCAGCACTAGACTTGCACCAGTATAGCTCGGCACTAGCCTTGCACCATTATACCTCAGCACTAGACTTGCACCATTATACCTCAGCACTAGACTTGCACCAGTATAGCTATGCACTAGACTTGCACCATTATACCTCAGCACTAGACTTGCACCAGTAAAGCTCTGCACTAGACTTGCACCATTATACCTCAGCACTAGACTTGCACCATTATGCCTCAGCACTAGACTTGCACCATTATACTTCAGCTCTAGACTTGCACCATTATACCTCAGCACTAGACTTGGACCATTATACCTCAGCACTAGACTTGCACCATTATACCTCAGCACTAGACTTGGACCATTATACCTCCGCACTAGATTTGCACCATTGTACCTCAGCACTAGACTTGCACCATTATACCTCAGCTCTAGACCTGCACCAGTATACCTCAGCACTAGACTTGCACCAGTATACCTCAGCACTAGACTTGCACCAGTATAGCTCTGTACTAGACATGCACCATTATACCTCTGCACTAGACTTGCACCAGTATAGATCTGCACTAGACTTGCACCATTATACCTCAGCACTAGACTTGCACCAGTATAGCTCTGCACTAGACTTGCACCATTATACCTCAGCATTAGACTTGCACCAGTATAGCTCTACACTAGACCGGCACTATTATGCCTCTGCACTAGACTTGCACCATTATGCCTCTGTACTAGACTTGCACCATTATACCTCAGCACTAGACTTGCACCATTATACCTCAGCAGTAGACTTGCACCAGTATAGCTCTGCAGTAGACTTGCACCATTATACCTCTGCACTAGACTTGCACCAGTATAGCTCTGCACTAGACTTGCACCATTATACCTCTGCACTAGACTTGCACCAGTATAGCTCTGCACTAGACTTGCACCATTATACCTCAGCCCTAGACTTGCACCAGTATAGCTCAGCACTAGACTTGCACCATTATACCTCAGCACTAGACTTGCACCATTATGCCTCAGCACTAGACTTGCACGATTATACCTCAGCTCTAGACGTGCACCATTATACCTCAGCACTAGACTTGCACTAGTATACCTCAGCACTAGACTTGCACCATTAGACCTCAGCACTAGACTTGCACCATTATACCTCAGCACTAGACTTGCACCATTAGACCTCAGCACTAGACGTGCACCAGTATAACTCTGCACTAGACTTGCACCATTAGACCTCAGCACTAGACTTGCACCATTAGACCTCAGCACTAGACTTTCACCATTATACCTCAGCACTAGACTTGCACCAGTATAGCTCGGCACTAGCCTTGCACCATTATACCTCAGCACTAGACTTGCACCATTATACCTCAGCACTAGACTTGCACCAGTATAGCTATGCACTAGACTTGCACCATTATACCTCAGCACTAGACTTGCACCAGTAAAGCTCTGCACTAGACTTGCACCATTATACCTCAGCACTAGACTTGCACCATTATGCCTCAGCACTAGACTTGCACCATTATACTTCTGCTCTAGACTTGCACCATTATACCTCAGCACTAGACTTGGACCATTATACCTCAGCACTAGACTTGCACCATTATACCTCAGCACTAGACTTGGACCATTATACCTCCGCACTAGATTTGCACCATTGTACCTCAGCACTAGACTTGCACCATTATACCTCAGCTCTAGACCTGCACCAGTATACCTCAGCACTAGACTTGCACCAGTATACCTCAGCACTAGACTTGCACCAGTATAGCTCTGTACTAGACATGCACCATTATACCTCTGCACTAGACTTGCACCAGTATAGATCTGCACTAGACTTGCACCATTATACCTCAGCACTAGACTTGCACCAGTATAGCTCTGCACTAGACTTGCACCATTATACCTCAGCATTAGACTTGCACCATTATACTTCAGCACTAGACCTGCACCAGTATACCTCAGCACTAGACTTGCACCATTATACCTCAGCACTAGACTTGCACCAGTATAGCTCTACACTAGACCGGCACTATTATGCCTCTGCACTAGACTTGCACCATTATGCCTCTGTACTAGACTTGAACCATTATACCTCAGCACTAGACTTGCACCATTATACCTCAGCAGTAGACTTGCACCAGTATAGCTCTGCAGTAGACTTGCACCATTATACCTCTGCACTAGACTTGCACCAGTATAGCTCTGCACTAGACTTGCACCAGTATAGCTCTGCACTAGACTTGCACGATTATACCTCAGCACCAGACTTGCACCATTATGCCTCAGCACTAGACTTGCACCATTATGCCTCAGCACTGGACTTGCACGATTATACTTCAGCTCTAGACTTGCACCATTGTACCTCAGCAGTAGACTTGCACCATTGTACCTCAGCACTAGACTTGCACCATTGTACCTCAGCACTAGACCTGCACCAGTATACCTCAGCACTAGACTTGCACCAGTATAGCTCTGCACTAGACTTGCACCATTATACCTCAGCACTAGACTTGCACCATTATACCTCAGCACTAGACTTGCACCATTGTACCTCAGCACTAGACTTGCACCATTATACCTCAGCACTAGACCTGCAACATTATACCTCAGCACTAGACTTGCACCAGTATACCTCAGCACTAGACTTTCACCATTATACCTCAGCACTAGACTTGCACCAGTATAGCTCTGCACTAGACTTGCAGCATTATACTTCAGCACTAGACTTGCACCTATGTACCTCACCACTAGACTTGCACCATTGTACCTCAGCACTAGACCTGCACCAGTATACCTCAGCACTAGACTTGCACCAGTATACCTCAGCACTAGACTTTCACCATTATACCTCAGCACTAGACTTGCACCAGTATAGCTCTGCACTAGACTTGCACCATTATACCTCAGCACTAGACTTGCACCATTGTACCTCACCACTAGACTTGCACCATTGTACCTCAGCACTAGACCTGCACCAGTATACCTCAGCACTAGACTTGCACCAGTATACCTCAGCACTAGACTTGTACCATTATACCTCAGCACTAGACTTGCACCAGTATAGCTCTGCACTAGACTTGCACTATTATACCTCAGAACTAGACTTGCACTATTATGCCTCAGCACTAGACTTGCACCAGTATAGCTCTGCACTAGACTTGCACCATTATACCTCAGCACTAGACTTGAACCATTATACCTCAGCACTAGACTTGCATCATTATACCTCAGCACTAGACTTGCACCATTATACTTTCAGTACTAGACTTGCACCATTATACTTTCAGCACTAGAGTTGCACCATTATACTTTCAGCACTAGACCTGCACTATTATGCCTCAGCACTAGACTTGCACCAGTATAGCTCTGCACTGGACTTGCACCATTATACCTCAGCACTGGACTTGGACCATTATACCTCAGCACTAGACTTGCACCATTATACATCAGCACTAGACTTGGACCATTATACCTCAGCACTAGACCTGCACCATTGTACCTCAGCACTAGACTTGCACCATTATACCTCAGCACTAGACCTGCACCAGTATACCTCAGCACTAGACTTGCACTATTATACCTCAGCACTAGACTTGCACCATTATACCTCAGCACTAGACTTGGACCATTATACCTCAGCACTAGACTTGCACCATTGTACCTCAGCACTAGACCTGCACCATTATACCTCAGCACTAGACCTGCACCAGTATACCTCAGCACTAGACTTGCACCATTATACTTCAGCACTATACTTGCACCATTATACCTCAGCACTAGACTTGCACCATTATACCCCAGCACAAGACTTGCACCAGTATACCTCAGCACTAGACTTGCACCAGTATACCTCAGCACTAGACTTGCACCATTATACCTCAGCACTAGACTTGCACCATTAGACCTCAGCACTAGACTTGCACCATTATACCTCAGAACTAGACTTGCACCATTAGACCTCATCACTAGACGTGCACCAGTATAGCTCTGCACTAGACTTGCACCATTAGACCTCAGCACTAGACTTGCACCATTATACCTCAGCACTAGACTTTCACCATTATACCTCAGCACTAGACTTGCACCAGTATAGCTCTGTACTAGACTTGCACCATTATACCTCTGCACTAGACTTGCACCAGTATAGCTATGCACTAGACTTGCACCATTGTACCTCAGCACTAGACCTGCACCAGTATAGCTCTGCACTAGACTTGCACCAGTATAGCTCTGCACTAGACTTGCACTATTATGCCTCTGCACTAGACTTGTACCATTATTCCTCTGCACTAGACCTGCACCAGTATACCTCAGCACTAGACTTGCACCAGTATACCTCAGCACTAGACTTGCACCATTATACCTCAGCACTAGACTTGCACCAGTATAGCTTTGCACTAGACTTGCACCATTAGACCTCAGCACTAGACTTGCACCATTATACCTCAGCACTAGACTTGCACCATTAGACCTCATCACTAGACTTGCACCATTATACCTCAGCACTAGACTTTCACCATTATACCTCAGCACTAGACCTGCACCATCATGCCTCAGCACTAGACTTGCACCATTTTTCTTCAGCTCTAGACTTGCACCATTATACCTCAGCACTAGACTTGGACCATTATACTTTCAGCACTAGAGTTGCACCATTTTACTTTCAGCACTAGAGTTACACCATTTTACTTTCAGCACTAGACCTGCACCAGTATACCTCAGCACTAGACTTGCACCATTATACCTCAGCGCTAGGCTTGCACCATTATACCTCATCTCTAGACTTGCACCAGTATACCTCAGCTCTAGACTTGCACCATTATACCTCAGCAGTAGACTTGCACCATTATGCCTCTGCACTAGACTTGCACCATTATACCTCAGCATTAGACTTGCACCATTATACCTCAGCGCTAGACCTGCACCAGTATACCTCAGCACTAGACTTGCACCATTATACCTCAGCATTAGACTTGCACCATTATACCTCAGCGCTAGACCTGCACCAGTATACCTCAGCATTAGACTTGCACCAGTATACCTCAGCACTAGACTTGCAGCAGCATAGCTCTGAACTAGACTTGCACCATTATACTTCAGCACTAGACTTGGACCATTATACCTCAGCACTAGACTTGCACCATTGTACCTCAGCACTAGACTTGCACCATTGTACCTCAGGACTAGACCTGCACCAGTATACCTCAGCACTAGACTTGCAGCAGTATAGCTCTGAACTAGACTTGCACCATTATACTTCAGCACTAGACTTGGACCATTATACCTCAGCACTAGACTTGCACCATTGTACCTCAGCACTAGACTTGCACCATTGTACCTCAGGACTAGACCTGCACCAGTATACCTCAGCACTAGACTTGCATCATTATACCTCAGCACTAGACTTGCACCAGTATAGCTCTGCACTAGACTTGCACCATTATACTTCAGCACTAGACTTGGACCATTGTACCTCAGCACTAGACTTGCACAATTGTACCTCAGCACTAGACTTGCACCATTATACCTCAGCACTAGACTTGCACCAGTATAGCTCTGTACTAGACTTGCACCCTTATACCTCTGCACTAGACTTGCACCAGTATAGCTCTGCACTAGACGTGCACCATTATACCTCAGCATTAGACTTGCACCATTATACTTCAGCACTAGACCTGCACCAGTATACCTCAGCACTAGACTTGCACCATTATACCTCAGCACTAGACTTGCACCAGTATAGCTCTACACTAGACCTGCACTATTATGCCTCTGCACTAGACTTGCACCATTATGCCTCTGCACTAGACTTGCACCATTATACCTCAGCACTAGACTTGCACCATTATACCTCAGCAGTAGACTTGCACCAGTATAGCTCTACAGTAGACTTGCACCATTATACCTCTGCACTAGACTTGCACCAGTATAGCTCAGCACCAGACTTGCACCATTATACCTCAGCACTAGACTTGCACCAGTATAGCTCTGCACTAGATTTGCACCATTATACCTCAGCACCAGACTTGCACCATTATGCCTCAGCACTAGACTTGCACCATTATGCCTCAGCACTGGACTTGCATGATTATACTTCAGCTCTAGACTTGGACCATTATACCTCAGCACTAGACTTGCACCATTGTACCTCAGCACTAGACTTGCACCATTGTACTTCAGCACTAGACCTGCACCAGTATACCTCAGCACTAGACTTGCACCATTATGCCTCAGCACTAGACTTGCACCATTATACATCAGCTCTAGACTTGCACCATTATACCTCAGCACTAGACTTGGACCATTATACCTCAGCACTAGACTTGCACCATTATACCTCAGCACTAGACTTGGACCATTATACATCAGCACTAGATTTGCACCATTGTACCTCAGCACTAGACTTGCACCATTATACCTCAGCTCTAGACCTGCACCAGTATACCTCAGCACTAGACTTGCACCAGTATACCTCAGCTCTAGACCTGCACCATTATACCTCAGCACTAGACTTGCACCATTGTACCTCAGCACTAGACCTGCACCAGTATACCTCAGCACTAGACTTGCACCAGTATACGTCAGCACTAGACTTGCACCATTATACCTCAGCACTAGACTTGCACCAGTATAGCTCTGCACTAGACTTGCACCATTATACTTCAGCACTAGACTTGGACCATTGTACCTCAGCACTAGACTTGCACAATTGTACCTCAGCACTAGACTTGCACCATTATACCTCAGCACTAGACTTGCACCAGTATAGCTCTGTACTAGACTTGCACCATTATACCTCTGCACTAGACTTGCACCAGTATAGATCTGCACTAGACTTGCACCATTATACCTCAGCACTAGACTTGCACCAGTATAGCTCTGCACTAGACTTGCACCATTATACCTCAGCATTAGACTTGCACCATTATACTTCAGCACTAGACCTGCACCATTATACCTCAGCACTAGACTTGCACCAGTATAGCTCTACACTAGACCGGCACTATTATGCCTCTGCACTAGACTTGCACCATTATGCCTCTGTACTAGACTTGCACCATTATACCTCAGCACTAGACTTGCACCATTATACCTCAGCAGTAGACTTGCACCAGTATAGCTCTGCAGTAGACTTGCACCATTATACCTCAGCACTAGACTTGCATCAGTATAGCTCTGTACTAGACTTGCACCATTATACCTTTGCACTAGACTTGCACCAGTATAGATCTGCACTAGACTTGCACCATTATACCTCAGCACTAGACTTGCACCATTATGCCTCAGCACTAGAGTTGCACCATTATACTTCAACTCTAGACTTGCACCATTATAACTCAGCACTAGACTTGGACCATTATACCTCTGCACTAGACTTGCACCATTATACCTCTGCACTAGTCTTGGACCATTGTACCTCAGCACTAGACTTGCACCATTGTACCTCAGCACTAGACCTGCACCAGTATACCTCAGCACTAGACCTGCACCAGTATACCTCAGCACTAGACTTGCACCAGTATACCTCAGCACTACACTTGCACCAGTATACCTCAGCACTAGACTTGCAGCAGTATAGCTCTGAACTAGACTTGCACCATTATACTTCAGCACTAGACTTGGACCATTATACCTCAGCACTAGACTTGCACCATTGTACCTCACCATTGTACCTCAGCACTAGACCTGCACCAGTATACCTCAGCACTAGACTTGAACCAGTATACCTCAGCACTAGACTTGCACCATTATACCTCAGCACTAGACTTGCACCAGTATAGCTCTGCACTAGACTTGCACCATTATACTTCAGCATTAGACTTGGACCATTATACCTCAGCACTAGACTTGCAGCATTGTACCTCAGCGCTAGACTTGCACCATTAGACCTCAGTTATAGACTTGCACCATTATACCTCAGCACTAGACTTTCACCATTATACCTCAGCACTAGACTTGCACCAGTATAGCTCTGCACTAGACTTGCACCATTATACCTCAGCACTAGACTTGCACCATTATACCTCAGCACTAGACTTGCACCAGTATAGCTCTGTACTAGACTTGCACCATTATACCTCTGCACTAGACTTGCACCAGTATAGCTATGCACTAGACTTGCACCACTATACCTCAGCACTAGACTTGCACCAGTATAGCTCTGCACTAGACTTGCACCATTATGCCTCAGCACTAGACTTGCACCATTATACTTCAGCTCTAGACTTGCACCATTATACCTCAGCACTAGACTTGGACCATTATACCTCAGCACTAGACTTGCACCATTATACCTCAGCACTAGACTTGGACCATTGTACCTCAGCGCTAGACGTGCACCATTGTACCTCAGCACTAGACTTGCACCATTGTACCTCAGCACTAGACCTGCACCAGTATACCTCAGCACTAGACCTGCACCAGTATACCTCAGCACTAGACCTGAACCAGTATACCTCAGCACTAGACTTGCACCAGTATACCTCAGCACTAGACTTGCACCAGTATACCTCAGCACTAGACTTGCAGCAGTATAGTTCTGAACTAGACTTGCACCATTATACTTCAGCACTAGACTTGCACCATTATACCTCAGCACTAGACTTGCACCATTGTACCTCACCATTGTACCTCAGCACTAGACCTGCACCAGTATACCTCAGCACTAGACTTGAACCAGTATACCTCAGCACTAGACTTGCACCAGTATACTTCAGCACTAGACTTGGACCATTATACCTCAGCACTAGACTTGCACCATTGTACCTCAGCACTAGACTTGCACCATTATAACTCAGCACTAGATTTGCACCATTATACCTCAGCACTAGACCTTCACCATTATACCTCAGCACTAGACTTGCATCAGTATAGCTCTGTACTAGACTTGCACCATTATACCTCTGCACTAGACTTGCACCAGTATAGATCTGCACTAGACTTGCACCATTATACCTCAGCACTAGACTTGCACCAGTATAGCTCTGCACTAGACTTGCACCAGTATACTTCAGCACTAGACTTGGACCATTATACCTCAGCACTAGACCTGCACCAGTATACCTCAGCACTAGACTTGCACCAGTATACCTCAGCACTAGACTTGCACCAGTATACCTCAGCACTAGACTTGCACCAGTATACCTCAGCACTAGACCTGCACCAGTATACCTCAGCACTAGACCTGAACCAGTATACCTCAGCACTAGACTTGCACCAGTACCAGTATACCTCAGCACTAGACTTGCACCAGTATACCTCAGCACTAGACTTGCAGCAGTATAGTTCTGAACTAGACTTGCACCATTATACTTCAGCACTAGACCTGCACCATTATACCTCAGCACTAGACTTGCACCATTGTACCTCACCATTGTACCTCAGCACTAGACCTGCACAAGTATACCTCAGCACTAGACTTGAACCAGTATACCTCAGCACTAGACTTGCACCAGTATACTTCAGCACTAGACTTGGACCATTATACCTCAGCACTAGACTTGCACCATTGTACCTCAGCACTAGACTTGCACCATTATAACTCTGCACTAGATTTGCACCATTATACCTCAGCACTAGACTTGCACCATTATACCTCAGCACTAGACTTGCATCAGTATAGCTCTGTACTAGACTTGCACCATTATACCTCTGCACTAGACTTGCACCAGTATAGATCTGCACTAGACTTGCACCATTATACCTCAGCACTAGACTTGCACCAGTATAGCCCTGCACTAGACCTGCACCATTATACCTCAGCACTAGACCTGCACCATTATACTTCAGCACTAGACCTGCACCAGTATACCTCAACACTAGACTTGCACCAGTATACCTCAGCACTAGACTTGCACCATTATACCTCAGCACTAGACTTGCACCAGTATAGCTCTGCACTAGACTTGCACCATTATACCTCAGCACTAGACTTGCACTATTATGCCTCTGCACTAGACTTGCACCATTATACCTCAGCAGTAGACGTGCACCAGTATAGCTCTGCACTAGACTTGCACCATTATACCTCTGCAGTAGACTTGCACCAGTATAGCTCTGCACTAGACTTGCACCATTATACTTCAGCTCTAGACTTGCACTATTATACCTCAGCACTAGACTTGGACCATTATACCTCAGCACTAGACTTGCACCATTATACCTCAGCACTAGACTTGGACCATTATACCTCCGCACTAGATTTGCACCATTGTACCTCAGCACTAGACTTGCACCATTATACCTCAGCTCTAGACCTGCACCAGTATACCTCAGCATTAGACTTGCACCAGTATACCTCAGCACTAGACTTGCACCAGTATAGCTCTGTACTAGACATGCACCATTATACCTCTGCACTAGACTTGCACCAGTATAGATCTGCACTAGACTTGCACCATTATACCTCAGCACTAGACTTGCACCAGTATAGCTCTGCACTAGACTTGCACCATTATACCTCAGCATTAGACTTGCACCATTATACTTCAGCACTAGACCTGCACCAGTATACCTCAGCACTAGACTTGCACCATTATACCTCAGCACTAGACTTGCACCAGTATAGCTCTACACTAGACCGGCACTATTATGCCTCTGCACTAGACTTGCACCATTATGCCTCTGTACTAGACTTGCACCATTATACCTCAGCACTAGACTTGCACCATTATACCTCAGCATAGACTTGCACCAGTATAGCTCTGCAGTAGACTTGCACCATTATACCTCTGCACTAGACTTGCACCAGTATAGCTCGGCACTAGACTTGCACCAGTATAGCTCTGCACTAGACTTGCGCCATTATACCTCAGCACCAGACTTGCACCATTATGCCTCAGCAACTAGACTTGCACCATTATGCCTCAGCACTGGACTTGCACAATTATACTTCAGCTCTAGACTTGCACCATTGTACCTCAGCACTAGACTTGCACCATTGTACCTCAGCACTAGACCTGCACCAGTATACCTCAGCACTAGACTTGCACCAGTATAGCTCTGCACTAGACTTGCACCATTATACCTCAGCACTAGACTTGCACCATTATACCTCAGCACTAGACTTGCACCATTGTACCTCAGCACTAGACTTGCACCATTATACCTCAGCACTAGACCTGCAACATTATACCTCAGCACTAGACTTGCACCAGTATACCTCAGCACTAGACTTTCACCATTATACCTCAGCACTAGACTTGCACCAGTATAGCTCTGCACTAGACTTGCAGCATTATACTTCAGCACTAGACTTGCACCATTGTACCTCACCACTAGACTTGCACCATTGTACCTCAGCACTAGACCTGCACCAGTATACCTCAGCACTAGACTTGCACCAGTATACCTCAGCACTAGACTTGCACCAGTATACCTCAGCACTAGACTTTCACCATTATACCTCAGCACTAGACTTGCACCAGTATAGCTCTGCACTAGACTTGCACCATTATACTTCAGCACTAGACTTGCACCATTGTACCTCACCACTAGACTTGCACCATTGTACCTCAGCACTAGACCTGCACCAGTATACCTCAGCACTAGACTTGCACCAGTATACCTCAGCACTAGACTTGCACCAGTATAGCTCTGCACTAGACTTGCACTATTATACCTCAGAACTAGACTTGCACTATTATGCCTCAGCACTAGACTTGCACCAGTATAGCTCTGCACTAGACTTGCACCATTATACCTCAGCACTAGACTTGAACCATTATACCTCAGCACTAGACTTGCATCATTATACCTCAGCACTAGACTTGCACCATTATACTTTCAGTACTAGACTTGCACCATTATACTTTCAGCACTAGAGTTGCACCATTATACTTTCAGCACTAGACCTGCACTATTATGCCTCAGCACTAGACTTGCACCAGTATAGCTCTGCACTGGACTTGCACCATTATACCTCAGCACTAGACTTGGATCATTATACCTCAGCACTAGACTTGCACCATTATACCTCAGCACTAGACTTGGACCATTATACCTCAGCACTAGACCTGCACCATTGTACCTCAGCACTAGACTTGCACCATTATACCTCAGCACTAGACCTGCACCAGTATACCTCAGCACTAGACTTGCACTATTATACCTCAGCACTAGACTTGCACCATTATACCTCAGCACTAGACTTGGACCATTATACCTCAGCACTAGACTTGCACCATTGTACCTCAGCACTAGACCTGCACCATTATACCTCAGCACTAGACCTGCACCACTATACCTCAGCACTAGACTTGCACCATTATACTTCAGCACTAGACTTGCACCATTATACCTCAGCACTAGACTTGCACCATACTTCAGCACTAGACTTGCACCATTATACCCCAGCACAAGACTTGCACCAGTATATCTCAGCACTAGACTTGCACCAGTATACCTCAGCACTAGACTTGCACCATTATACCTCAGCACTAGACTTGCACCATTAGACCTCAGCACTAGACTTGCACCATTATACCTCAGCACTAGACTTTCACCATTATACCTCAGCACTAGACTTGCACCAGTATAGCTCTGTACTAGACTTGCACCATTATACCTCTGCACTAGACTTGCACCAGTATAGCTATGCACTAGACTTGCACCATTGTACCTCAGCACTAGACCTGCACCAGTATAGCTCTGCACTAGACTTGCACCAGTATAGCTCTGCACTAGACTTGCACTATTATGCCTCTGCACTAGACTTGTACCATTATTCCTCTGCACTAGACCTGCACCAGTATACCTCAGCACTAGACTTGCACCAGTATACCTCAGCACTAGACTTGCACCATTATACCTCAGCACTAGACTTGCACCAGTATAGCTTTGCACTAGACTTGCACCATTAGACCTCAGCACTAGACTTGCACCATTATACCTCAGCACTAGACTTGCACCATTAGACCTCATCACTAGACTTGCACCATTATACCTCAGCACTAGACTTTCACCATTATACCTCAGCACTAGACCTGCACCATCATGCCTCAGCACTAGACTTGCACCATTTTTCTTCAGCTCTAGACTTGCACCATTATACCTCAGCACTAGACTTGGACCATTATACTTTCAGCACTAGAGTTGCACCATTTTACTTTCAGCACTAGAGTTGCACCATTTTACTTTCAGCACTAGACCTGCACCAGTATACCTAAGTGCTAGACTTGCACCATTATACCTCAGCGCTAGGCTTGCACCATTATACCTCATCTCTAGACTTGCACCATTATACCTCAGCTCTAGACTTGCACCATTATACCTCAGCACTAGACTTGCACCATTATGCCTCTGCACTAGACTTGCACCATTCTACCTCAGCATTAGACTTGCACCATTATACCTCAGCATTAGACTTGCACCATTATACCTCAGCGCTAGACCTGCACCAGTATACCTCAGCACTAGACTTGCACCAGTATACCTCAGCACTAGACTTGCAGCAGCATAGCTCTGAACTAGACTTGCACCATTATACTTCAGCACTAGACTTGGACCATTATACCTCAGCACTAGACTTGCACCATTGTACCTCAGCACTAGAGTTGCACCATTGTACCTCAGGACTAGACCTGCACCAGTATACCTCAGCACTAGACTTGCAGCAGTATAGCTCTGAACTAGACTTGCACCATTATACTTCAGCACTAGACTTGGACCATTATACCTCAGCACTAGACTTGCACCATTGTACCTCAGCACTAGACTTGCACCATTGTACCTCAGGACTAGACCTGCACCAGTATACCTCAGCACTAGACTTGCACCAGTATACCTCAGCACTAGACTTGCACCATTATACTTCAGCACTAGACTTGCACCAGTATAGCTCTGCACTAGACTTGCACCATTATACTTCAGCACTAGACTTGGACCATTGTACCTCAGCACTAGACTTGCACAATTGTACCTCAGCACTAGACTTGCACCATTATACCTCAGCACTAGACTTGCACCAGTATAGCTCTGTACTAGACTTGCACCATTATACCTCTGCACTAGACTTGCACCAGTATAGCTCTGCACTAGACGTGCACCATTATACCTCAGCACTAGACTTGCACCATTATACCTCAGCACTAGACTTGCACCAGTATAGCTCTACACTAGACCTGCACTATTATGCCTCTGCACTAGACTTGCACCATTATGCCTCTGCACTAGACTTGCACCATTATACCTCAGCACTAGACTTGCACCATTATACCTCAGCAGTAGACTTGCACCAGTATAGCTCTGCAGTAGACTTGCACCATTATACCTCTGCACTAGACTTGCACCATTATAGCTCAGCACCAGACTTGCACCATTATACCTCAGCACTAGACTTGCACCAGTATAGCTCTGCACTAGATTTGCACCATTATACCTCAGCACCAGACTTGCACCATTATGCCTCAGCACTAGACTTGCACCATTATGCCTCAGCACTGGACTTGCATGATTATACTTCAGCTCTAGACTTGGACCATTATACCTCAGCACTAGACTTGCACCATTATACCTCAGCACTAGACTTGCACCATTATACCTCATCTCTAGACTTGCACCATTATACCTTAGCTCTAGACTTGCACCATTATACCTCAGCACTAGACTTGCACCATTATTCCTCTGCACTAGACTTGCACCATTATACCTCAGCATTAGACTTGCACCATTATACCTCAGCGCTAGACCTGCACCAGTATACCTCAGCACTAGACTTGCACCATTATACCTCAGCATTAGACTTGCACCATTATACCTCAGCGCTAGACCTGCACCAGTATACCTCAGCACTAGACTTGCACCAGTATACCTCAGCACTAGACTTGCAGCAGCATAGCTCTGAACTAGACTTGCACCATTATACTTCAGCACTAGACTTGGACCATTATACCTCAGCACTAGACTTGCACCATTGTACCTCAGCACTAGACTTGCACCATTGTACCTCAGGACTAGACCTGCACCAGTATACCTCAGCACTAGACTTGCAGCAGTATAGCTCTGAACTAGACTTGCACCATTATACTTCAGCACTAGACTTGGACCATTATACCTCAGCACTAGACTTGCACCATTGTACCTCAGCACTAGACTTGCACCATTGTACCTCAGGACTAGACCTGCACCAGTATACCTCAGCACTAGACTTGCACCAGTATACCTCAGCACTAGACTTGCACCATTATACCTCAGCACTAGACTTGCACCAGTATAGCTCTGCACTAGACTTGCACCATTATACTTCAGCACTAGACTTGGACCATTGTACCTCAGCACTAGACTTGCACAATTGTACCTCAGCACTAGACTTGCACCATTATACCTCAGCACTAGACTTGCACCAGTATAGCTCTGTACTAGACTTGCACCATTATACCTCTGCACTAGACTTGCACCAGTATAGCTCTGCACTAGACGTGCACCATTATACCTCAGCACTAGACTTGCACCATTATACCTCAGCACTAGACTTGCACCAGTATAGCTCTACACTAGACCTGCACTATTATGCCTCTGCACTAGACTTGCACCATTATGCCTCTGCACTAGACTTGCACCATTATACCTCAGCACTAGACTTGCACCATTATACCTCAGCAGTAGACTTGCACCAGTATAGCTCTGCAGTAGACTTGCACCATTATACCTCTGCACTAGACTTGCACCAGTATAGCTCAGCACCAGACTTGCACCATTATACCTCAGCACTAGACTTGCACCAGTATAGCTCTGCACTAGATTTGCACCATTATACCTCAGCACCAGACTTGCACCATTATGCCTCAGCACTAGACTTGCACCATTATGCCTCAGCACTGGATTTGCATGATTATACTTCAGCTCTAGACTTGGACCATTATACCTCAGCACTAGACTTGCACCATTGTACCTCAGCACTAGACTTGCACCATTGTACCTCAGCACTAGACCTGCACCAGTATACCTCAGCACTAGACTTGCACCAGTATACCTCAGCACTATACTTGCACCATTATACCTCAGCACTAGACTTGCACCAGTATAGCTCTGTACTAGACTTGCACCCTTATACCTCTGCACTAGACTTGCACCAGTATAGCTCTGCACTAGACGTGCACCATTATACCTCAGCATTAGACTTGCACCATTATACTTCAGCACTAGACCTGCACCAGTATACCTCAGCACTAGACTTGCACCATTATACCTCAGCACTAGACTTGCACCAGTATAGCTCTACACTAGACCTGCACTATTATGCCTCTGCACTAGACTTGCACCATTATGCCTCTGCACTAGACTTGCACCATTATACCTCAGCACTAGACTTGCACCATTATACCTCAGCAGTAGACTTGCACCAGTATAGCTCTACAGTAGACTTGCACCATTATACCTCTGCACTAGACTTGCACCAGTATAGCTCAGCACCAGACTTGCACCATTATACCTCAGCACTAGACTTGCACCAGTATAGCTCTGCACTAGATTTGCACCATTATACCTCAGCACCAGACTTGCACCATTATGCCTCAGCACTAGACTTGCACCATTATGCCTCAGCACTGGACTTGCATGATTATACTTCAGCTCTAGACTTGGACCATTATACCTCAGCACTAGACTTGCACCATTGTACCTCAGCACTAGACTTGCACCATTGTACTTCAGCACTAGACCTGCACCAGTATACCTCAGCACTAGACTTGCACCATTATGCCTCAGCACTAGACTTGCACCATTATACATCAGCTCTAGACTTGCACCATTATACCTCAGCACTAGACTTGGACCATTATACCTCAGCACTAGACTTGCACCATTATACCTCAGCACTAGACTTGGACCATTATACATCAGCACTAGATTTGCACCATTGTACCTCAGCACTAGACTTGCACCATTATACCTCAGCTCTAGACCTGCACCAGTATACCTCAGCACTAGACTTGCACCAGTATACCTCAGCTCTAGACCTGCACCATTATACCTCAGCACTAGACTTGCACCATTGTACCTCAGCACTAGACCTGCACCAGTATACCTCAGCACTAGACTTGCACCAGTATACCTCAGCACTAGACTTGCACCATTATACCTCAGCACTAGACTTGCACCAGTATAGCTCTGCACTAGACTTGCACCATTATACTTCAGCACTAGACTTGGACCATTGTACCTCAGCACTAGACTTGCACAATTGTACCTCAGCACTAGACTTGCACCATTATACCTCAGCACTAGACTTGCACCAGTATAGCTCTGTACTAGACTTGCACCATTATACCTCTGCACTAGACTTGCACCAGTATAGATCTGCACTAGACTTGCACCATTATACCTCAGCACTAGACTTGCACCAGTATAGCTCTGCACTAGACTTGCACCATTATACCTCAGCATTAGACTTGCACCATTATACTTCAGCACTAGACCTGCACCATTATACCTCAGCACTAGACTTGCACCAGTATAGCTCTACACTAGACCGGCACTATTATGCCTCTGCACTAGACTTGCACCATTATGCCTCTGTACTAGACTTGCACCATTATACCTCAGCACTAGACTTGCACCATTATACCTCAGCAGTAGACTTGCACCAGTATAGCTCTGCAGTAGACTTGCACCATTATACCTCAGCACTAGACTTGCATCAGTATAGCTCTGTACTAGACTTGCACCATTATACCTTTGCACTAGACTTGCACCAGTATAGATCTGCACTAGACTTGCACCATTATACCTCAGCACTAGACTTGCACCATTATGCCTCAGCACTAGAGTTGCACCATTATACTTCAACTCTAGACTTGCACCATTATAACTCAGCACTAGACTTGGACCATTATACCTCTGCACTAGACTTGCACCATTATACCTCTGCACTAGTCTTGGACCATTGTACCTCAGCACTAGACTTGCACCATTGTACCTCAGCACTAGACCTGCACCAGTATACCTCAGCACTAGACCTGCACCAGTATACCTCAGCACTAGACTTGCACCAGTATACCTCAGCACTACACTTGCACCAGTATACCTCAGCACTAGACTTGCAGCAGTATAGCTCAGCACTAGACTTGCAGCAGTATAGCTCTGAACTAGACTTGCACCATTATACTTCAGCACTAGACTTGGACCATTATACCTCAGCACTAGACTTGCACCATTGTACCTCACCATTGTACCTCAGCACTAGACCTGCACCAGTATACCTCAGCACTAGACTTGAACCAGTATACCTCAGCACTAGACTTGCACCATTATACCTCAGCACTAGACTTGCACCAGTATAGCTCTGCACTAGACTTGCACCATTATACTTCAGCATTAGACTTGGACCATTATACCTCAGCACTAGACTTGCAGCATTGTACCTCAGCGCTAGACTTGCACCATTAGACCTCAGTTATAGACTTGCACCATTATACCTCAGCACTAGACTTTCACCATTATACCTCAGCACTAGACTTGCACCAGTATAGCTCTGCACTAGACTTGCACCATTATACCTCAGCACTAGACTTGCACCATTATACCTCAGCACTAGACTTGCACCAGTATAGCTCTGTACTAGACTTGCACCATTATACCTCTGCACTAGACTTGCACCAGTATAGCTATGCACTAGACTTGCACCACTATACCTCAGCACTAGACTTGCACCAGTATAGCTCTGCACTAGACTTGCACCATTATGCCTCAGCACTAGACTTGCACCATTATACTTCAGCTCTAGACTTGCACCATTATACCTCAGCACTAGACTTGGACCATTATACCTCAGCACTAGACTTGCACCATTATACCTCAGCACTAGACTTGGACCATTGTACCTCAGCGCTAGACGTGCACCATTGTACCTCAGCACTAGACTTGCACCATTGTACCTCAGCACTAGACCTGCACCAGTATACCTCAGCACTAGACCTGCACCAGTATACCTCAGCACTAGACCTGAACCAGTATACCTCAGCACTAGACTTGCACCAGTATACCTCAGCACTAGACTTGCACCAGTATACCTCAGCACTAGACTTGCAGCAGTATAGTTCTGAACTAGACTTGCACCATTATACTTCAGCACTAGACTTGCACCATTATACCTCAGCACTAGACTTGCACCATTGTACCTCACCATTGTACCTCAGCACTAGACCTGCACCAGTATACCTCAGCACTAGACTTGAACCAGTATACCTCAGCACTAGACTTGCACCAGTATACTTCAGCACTAGACTTGGACCATTATACCTCAGCACTAGACTTGCACCATTGTACCTCAGCACTAGACTTGCACCATTATAACTCAGCACTAGATTTGCACCATTATACCTCAGCACTAGACCTTCACCATTATACCTCAGCACTAGACTTGCATCAGTATAGCTCTGTACTAGACTTGCACCATTATACCTCTGCACTAGACTTGCACCAGTATAGATCTGCACTAGACTTGCACCATTATACCTCAGCACTAGACTTGCACCAGTATAGCTCTGCACTAGACTTGCACCAGTATACTTCAGCACTAGACTTGGACCATTATACCTCAGCACTAGACCTGCACCAGTATACCTCAGCACTAGACTTGCACCAGTATACCTCAGCACTAGACTTGCACCAGTATACCTCAGCACTAGACTTGCACCAGTATACCTCAGCACTAGACCTGCACCAGTATACCTCAGCACTAGACCTGAACCAGTATACCTCAGCACTAGACTTGCACCAGTACCAGTATACCTCAGCACTAGACTTGCACCAGTATACCTCAGCACTAGACTTGCAGCAGTATAGTTCTGAACTAGACTTGCACCATTATACTTCAGCACTAGACCTGCACCATTATACCTCAGCACTAGACTTGCACCATTGTACCTCACCATTGTACCTCAGCACTAGACCTGCACAAGTATACCTCAGCACTAGACTTGAACCAGTATACCTCAGCACTAGACTTGCACCAGTATACTTCAGCACTAGACTTGGACCATTATACCTCAGCACTAGACTTGCACCATTGTACCTCAGCACTAGACTTGCACCATTATAACTCTGCACTAGATTTGCACCATTATACCTCAGCACTAGACTTGCACCATTATACCTCAGCACTAGACTTGCATCAGTATAGCTCTGTACTAGACTTGCACCATTATACCTCTGCACTAGACTTGCACCAGTATAGATCTGCACTAGACTTGCACCATTATACCTCAGCACTAGACTTGCACCAGTATAGCCCTGCACTAGACCTGCACCATTATACCTCAGCACTAGACCTGCACCATTATACTTCAGCACTAGACCTGCACCAGTATACCTCAACACTAGACTTGCACCAGTATACCTCAGCACTAGACTTGCACCATTATACCTCAGCACTAGACTTGCACCAGTATAGCTCTGCACTAGACTTGCACCATTATACCTCAGCACTAGACTTGCACTATTATGCCTCTGCACTAGACTTGCACCATTATACCTCAGCAGTAGACGTGCACCAGTATAGCTCTGCACTAGACTTGCACCATTATACCTCTGCAGTAGACTTGCACCAGTATAGCTCTGCACTAGACTTGCACCATTATACTTCAGCTCTAGACTTGCACTATTATACCTCAGCACTAGACTTGGACCATTATACCTCAGCACTAGACTTGCACCATTATACCTCAGCACTAGACTTGGACCATTATACCTCCGCACTAGATTTGCACCATTGTACCTCAGCACTAGACTTGCACCATTATACCTCAGCTCTAGACCTGCACCAGTATACCTCAGCATTAGACTTGCACCAGTATACCTCAGCACTAGACTTGCACCAGTATAGCTCTGTACTAGACATGCACCATTATACCTCTGCACTAGACTTGCACCAGTATAGATCTGCACTAGACTTGCACCATTATACCTCAGCACTAGACTTGCACCAGTATAGCTCTGCACTAGACTTGCACCATTATACCTCAGCATTAGACTTGCACCATTATACTTCAGCACTAGACCTGCACCAGTATACCTCAGCACTAGACTTGCACCATTATACCTCAGCACTAGACTTGCACCAGTATAGCTCTACACTAGACCGGCACTATTATGCCTCTGCACTAGACTTGCACCATTATGCCTCTGTACTAGACTTGCACCATTATACCTCAGCACTAGACTTGCACCATTATACCTCAGCATAGACTTGCACCAGTATAGCTCTGCAGTAGACTTGCACCATTATACCTCTGCACTAGACTTGCACCAGTATAGCTCGGCACTAGACTTGCACCAGTATAGCTCTGCACTAGACTTGCGCCATTATACCTCAGCACCAGACTTGCACCATTATGCCTCAGCAACTAGACTTGCACCATTATGCCTCAGCACTGGACTTGCACAATTATACTTCAGCTCTAGACTTGCACCATTGTACCTCAGCACTAGACTTGCACCATTGTACCTCAGCACTAGACCTGCACCAGTATACCTCAGCACTAGACTTGCACCAGTATAGCTCTGCACTAGACTTGCACCATTATACCTCAGCACTAGACTTGCACCATTATACCTCAGCACTAGACTTGCACCATTGTACCTCAGCACTAGACTTGCACCATTATACCTCAGCACTAGACCTGCAACATTATACCTCAGCACTAGACTTGCACCAGTATACCTCAGCACTAGACTTTCACCATTATACCTCAGCACTAGACTTGCACCAGTATAGCTCTGCACTAGACTTGCAGCATTATACTTCAGCACTAGACTTGCACCATTGTACCTCACCACTAGACTTGCACCATTGTACCTCAGCACTAGACCTGCACCAGTATACCTCAGCACTAGACTTGCACCAGTATACCTCAGCACTAGACTTGCACCAGTATACCTCAGCACTAGACTTTCACCATTATACCTCAGCACTAGACTTGCACCAGTATAGCTCTGCACTAGACTTGCACCATTATACTTCAGCACTAGACTTGCACCATTGTACCTCACCACTAGACTTGCACCATTGTACCTCAGCACTAGACCTGCACCAGTATACCTCAGCACTAGACTTGCACCAGTATACCTCAGCACTAGACTTGCACCAGTATAGCTCTGCACTAGACTTGCACTATTATACCTCAGAACTAGACTTGCACTATTATGCCTCAGCACTAGACTTGCACCAGTATAGCTCTGCACTAGACTTGCACCATTATACCTCAGCACTAGACTTGAACCATTATACCTCAGCACTAGACTTGCATCATTATACCTCAGCACTAGACTTGCACCATTATACTTTCAGTACTAGACTTGCACCATTATACTTTCAGCACTAGAGTTGCACCATTATACTTTCAGCACTAGACCTGCACTATTATGCCTCAGCACTAGACTTGCACCAGTATAGCTCTGCACTGGACTTGCACCATTATACCTCAGCACTAGACTTGGATCATTATACCTCAGCACTAGACTTGCACCATTATACCTCAGCACTAGACTTGGACCATTATACCTCAGCACTAGACCTGCACCATTGTACCTCAGCACTAGACTTGCACCATTATACCTCAGCACTAGACCTGCACCAGTATACCTCAGCACTAGACTTGCACTATTATACCTCAGCACTAGACTTGCACCATTATACCTCAGCACTAGACTTGGACCATTATACCTCAGCACTAGACTTGCACCATTGTACCTCAGCACTAGACCTGCACCATTATACCTCAGCACTAGACCTGCACCACTATACCTCAGCACTAGACTTGCACCATTATACTTCAGCACTAGACTTGCACCATTATACCTCAGCACTAGACTTGCACCATACTTCAGCACTAGACTTGCACCATTATACCCCAGCACAAGACTTGCACCAGTATATCTCAGCACTAGACTTGCACCAGTATACCTCAGCACTAGACTTGCACCATTATACCTCAGCACTAGACTTGCACCATTAGACCTCAGCACTAGACTTGCACCATTATACCTCAGCACTAGACTTTCACCATTATACCTCAGCACTAGACTTGCACCAGTATAGCTCTGTACTAGACTTGCACCATTATACCTCTGCACTAGACTTGCACCAGTATAGCTATGCACTAGACTTGCACCATTGTACCTCAGCACTAGACCTGCACCAGTATAGCTCTGCACTAGACTTGCACCAGTATAGCTCTGCACTAGACTTGCACTATTATGCCTCTGCACTAGACTTGTACCATTATTCCTCTGCACTAGACCTGCACCAGTATACCTCAGCACTAGACTTGCACCAGTATACCTCAGCACTAGACTTGCACCATTATACCTCAGCACTAGACTTGCACCAGTATAGCTTTGCACTAGACTTGCACCATTAGACCTCAGCACTAGACTTGCACCATTATACCTCAGCACTAGACTTGCACCATTAGACCTCATCACTAGACTTGCACCATTATACCTCAGCACTAGACTTTCACCATTATACCTCAGCACTAGACCTGCACCATCATGCCTCAGCACTAGACTTGCACCATTTTTCTTCAGCTCTAGACTTGCACCATTATACCTCAGCACTAGACTTGGACCATTATACTTTCAGCACTAGAGTTGCACCATTTTACTTTCAGCACTAGAGTTGCACCATTTTACTTTCAGCACTAGACCTGCACCAGTATACCTAAGTGCTAGACTTGCACCATTATACCTCAGCGCTAGGCTTGCACCATTATACCTCATCTCTAGACTTGCACCATTATACCTCAGCTCTAGACTTGCACCATTATACCTCAGCACTAGACTTGCACCATTATGCCTCTGCACTAGACTTGCACCATTCTACCTCAGCATTAGACTTGCACCATTATACCTCAGCATTAGACTTGCACCATTATACCTCAGCGCTAGACCTGCACCAGTATACCTCAGCACTAGACTTGCACCAGTATACCTCAGCACTAGACTTGCAGCAGCATAGCTCTGAACTAGACTTGCACCATTATACTTCAGCACTAGACTTGGACCATTATACCTCAGCACTAGACTTGCACCATTGTACCTCAGCACTAGAGTTGCACCATTGTACCTCAGGACTAGACCTGCACCAGTATACCTCAGCACTAGACTTGCAGCAGTATAGCTCTGAACTAGACTTGCACCATTATACTTCAGCACTAGACTTGGACCATTATACCTCAGCACTAGACTTGCACCATTGTACCTCAGCACTAGACTTGCACCATTGTACCTCAGGACTAGACCTGCACCAGTATACCTCAGCACTAGACTTGCACCAGTATACCTCAGCACTAGACTTGCACCATTATACTTCAGCACTAGACTTGCACCAGTATAGCTCTGCACTAGACTTGCACCATTATACTTCAGCACTAGACTTGGACCATTGTACCTCAGCACTAGACTTGCACAATTGTACCTCAGCACTAGACTTGCACCATTATACCTCAGCACTAGACTTGCACCAGTATAGCTCTGTACTAGACTTGCACCATTATACCTCTGCACTAGACTTGCACCAGTATAGCTCTGCACTAGACGTGCACCATTATACCTCAGCACTAGACTTGCACCATTATACCTCAGCACTAGACTTGCACCAGTATAGCTCTACACTAGACCTGCACTATTATGCCTCTGCACTAGACTTGCACCATTATGCCTCTGCACTAGACTTGCACCATTATACCTCAGCACTAGACTTGCACCATTATACCTCAGCAGTAGACTTGCACCAGTATAGCTCTGCAGTAGACTTGCACCATTATACCTCTGCACTAGACTTGCACCATTATAGCTCAGCACCAGACTTGCACCATTATACCTCAGCACTAGACTTGCACCAGTATAGCTCTGCACTAGATTTGCACCATTATACCTCAGCACCAGACTTGCACCATTATGCCTCAGCACTAGACTTGCACCATTATGCCTCAGCACTGGACTTGCATGATTATACTTCAGCTCTAGACTTGGACCATTATACCTCAGCACTAGACTTGCACCATTATACCTCAGCACTAGACTTGCACCATTATACCTCATCTCTAGACTTGCACCATTATACCTTAGCTCTAGACTTGCACCATTATACCTCAGCACTAGACTTGCACCATTATTCCTCTGCACTAGACTTGCACCATTATACCTCAGCATTAGACTTGCACCATTATACCTCAGCGCTAGACCTGCACCAGTATACCTCAGCACTAGACTTGCACCATTATACCTCAGCATTAGACTTGCACCATTATACCTCAGCGCTAGACCTGCACCAGTATACCTCAGCACTAGACTTGCACCAGTATACCTCAGCACTAGACTTGCAGCAGCATAGCTCTGAACTAGACTTGCACCATTATACTTCAGCACTAGACTTGGACCATTATACCTCAGCACTAGACTTGCACCATTGTACCTCAGCACTAGACTTGCACCATTGTACCTCAGGACTAGACCTGCACCAGTATACCTCAGCACTAGACTTGCAGCAGTATAGCTCTGAACTAGACTTGCACCATTATACTTCAGCACTAGACTTGGACCATTATACCTCAGCACTAGACTTGCACCATTGTACCTCAGCACTAGACTTGCACCATTGTACCTCAGGACTAGACCTGCACCAGTATACCTCAGCACTAGACTTGCACCAGTATACCTCAGCACTAGACTTGCACCATTATACCTCAGCACTAGACTTGCACCAGTATAGCTCTGCACTAGACTTGCACCATTATACTTCAGCACTAGACTTGGACCATTGTACCTCAGCACTAGACTTGCACAATTGTACCTCAGCACTAGACTTGCACCATTATACCTCAGCACTAGACTTGCACCAGTATAGCTCTGTACTAGACTTGCACCATTATACCTCTGCACTAGACTTGCACCAGTATAGCTCTGCACTAGACGTGCACCATTATACCTCAGCACTAGACTTGCACCATTATACCTCAGCACTAGACTTGCACCAGTATAGCTCTACACTAGACCTGCACTATTATGCCTCTGCACTAGACTTGCACCATTATGCCTCTGCACTAGACTTGCACCATTATACCTCAGCACTAGACTTGCACCATTATACCTCAGCAGTAGACTTGCACCAGTATAGCTCTGCAGTAGACTTGCACCATTATACCTCTGCACTAGACTTGCACCAGTATAGCTCAGCACCAGACTTGCACCATTATACCTCAGCACTAGACTTGCACCAGTATAGCTCTGCACTAGATTTGCACCATTATACCTCAGCACCAGACTTGCACCATTATGCCTCAGCACTAGACTTGCACCATTATGCCTCAGCACTGGATTTGCATGATTATACTTCAGCTCTAGACTTGGACCATTATACCTCAGCACTAGACTTGCACCATTGTACCTCAGCACTAGACTTGCACCATTGTACCTCAGCACTAGACCTGCACCAGTATACCTCAGCACTAGACTTGCACCAGTATACCTCAGCACTATACTTGCACCATTATACCTCAGCACTAGACTTGCACCAGTATAGCTCTGTACTAGACTTGCACCCTTATACCTCTGCACTAGACTTGCACCAGTATAGCTCTGCACTAGACGTGCACCATTATACCTCAGCATTAGACTTGCACCATTATACTTCAGCACTAGACCTGCACCAGTATACCTCAGCACTAGACTTGCACCATTATACCTCAGCACTAGACTTGCACCAGTATAGCTCTACACTAGACCTGCACTATTATGCCTCTGCACTAGACTTGCACCATTATGCCTCTGCACTAGACTTGCACCATTATACCTCAGCACTAGACTTGCACCATTATACCTCAGCAGTAGACTTGCACCAGTATAGCTCTACAGTAGACTTGCACCATTATACCTCTGCACTAGACTTGCACCAGTATAGCTCAGCACCAGACTTGCACCATTATACCTCAGCACTAGACTTGCACCAGTATAGCTCTGCACTAGATTTGCACCATTATACCTCAGCACCAGACTTGCACCATTATGCCTCAGCACTAGACTTGCACCATTATGCCTCAGCACTGGACTTGCATGATTATACTTCAGCTCTAGACTTGGACCATTATACCTCAGCACTAGACTTGCACCATTGTACCTCAGCACTAGACTTGCACCATTGTACTTCAGCACTAGACCTGCACCAGTATACCTCAGCACTAGACTTGCACCATTATGCCTCAGCACTAGACTTGCACCATTATACATCAGCTCTAGACTTGCACCATTATACCTCAGCACTAGACTTGGACCATTATACCTCAGCACTAGACTTGCACCATTATACCTCAGCACTAGACTTGGACCATTATACATCAGCACTAGATTTGCACCATTGTACCTCAGCACTAGACTTGCACCATTATACCTCAGCTCTAGACCTGCACCAGTATACCTCAGCACTAGACTTGCACCAGTATACCTCAGCTCTAGACCTGCACCATTATACCTCAGCACTAGACTTGCACCATTGTACCTCAGCACTAGACCTGCACCAGTATACCTCAGCACTAGACTTGCACCAGTATACCTCAGCACTAGACTTGCACCATTATACCTCAGCACTAGACTTGCACCAGTATAGCTCTGCACTAGACTTGCACCATTATACTTCAGCACTAGACTTGGACCATTGTACCTCAGCACTAGACTTGCACAATTGTACCTCAGCACTAGACTTGCACCATTATACCTCAGCACTAGACTTGCACCAGTATAGCTCTGTACTAGACTTGCACCATTATACCTCTGCACTAGACTTGCACCAGTATAGATCTGCACTAGACTTGCACCATTATACCTCAGCACTAGACTTGCACCAGTATAGCTCTGCACTAGACTTGCACCATTATACCTCAGCATTAGACTTGCACCATTATACTTCAGCACTAGACCTGCACCATTATACCTCAGCACTAGACTTGCACCAGTATAGCTCTACACTAGACCGGCACTATTATGCCTCTGCACTAGACTTGCACCATTATGCCTCTGTACTAGACTTGCACCATTATACCTCAGCACTAGACTTGCACCATTATACCTCAGCAGTAGACTTGCACCAGTATAGCTCTGCAGTAGACTTGCACCATTATACCTCAGCACTAGACTTGCATCAGTATAGCTCTGTACTAGACTTGCACCATTATACCTTTGCACTAGACTTGCACCAGTATAGATCTGCACTAGACTTGCACCATTATACCTCAGCACTAGACTTGCACCATTATGCCTCAGCACTAGAGTTGCACCATTATACTTCAACTCTAGACTTGCACCATTATAACTCAGCACTAGACTTGGACCATTATACCTCTGCACTAGACTTGCACCATTATACCTCTGCACTAGTCTTGGACCATTGTACCTCAGCACTAGACTTGCACCATTGTACCTCAGCACTAGACCTGCACCAGTATACCTCAGCACTAGACCTGCACCAGTATACCTCAGCACTAGACTTGCACCAGTATACCTCAGCACTACACTTGCACCAGTATACCTCAGCACTAGACTTGCAGCAGTATAGCTCTGAACTAGACTTGCACCATTATACTTCAGCACTAGACTTGGACCATTATACCTCAGCACTAGACTTGCACCATTGTACCTCACCATTGTACCTCAGCACTAGACCTGCACCAGTATACCTCAGCACTAGACTTGAACCAGTATACCTCAGCACTAGACTTGCACCATTATACCTCAGCACTAGACTTGCACCAGTATAGCTCTGCACTAGACTTGCACCATTATACTTCAGCATTAGACTTGGACCATTATACCTCAGCACTAGACTTGCAGCATTGTACCTCAGCGCTAGACTTGCACCATTAGACCTCAGTTATAGACTTGCACCATTATACCTCAGCACTAGACTTTCACCATTATACCTCAGCACTAGACTTGCACCAGTATAGCTCTGCACTAGACTTGCACCATTATACCTCAGCACTAGACTTGCACCATTATACCTCAGCACTAGACTTGCACCAGTATAGCTCTGTACTAGACTTGCACCATTATACCTCTGCACTAGACTTGCACCAGTATAGCTATGCACTAGACTTGCACCACTATACCTCAGCACTAGACTTGCACCAGTATAGCTCTGCACTAGACTTGCACCATTATGCCTCAGCACTAGACTTGCACCATTATACTTCAGCTCTAGACTTGCACCATTATACCTCAGCACTAGACTTGGACCATTATACCTCAGCACTAGACTTGCACCATTATACCTCAGCACTAGACTTGGACCATTGTACCTCAGCGCTAGACGTGCACCATTGTACCTCAGCACTAGACTTGCACCATTGTACCTCAGCACTAGACCTGCACCAGTATACCTCAGCACTAGACCTGCACCAGTATACCTCAGCACTAGATCTGAACCAGTATACCTCAGCACTAGACTTGCACCAATATACCTCAGCACTAGACTTGCACCAGTATACCTCAGCACTAGACTTGCAGCAGTATAGTTCTGAACTAGACTTGCACCATTATACTTCAGCACTAGACTTGCACCATTATACCTCAGCACTAGACTTGCACCATTGTACCTCACCATTGTACCTCAGCACTAGACCTGCACCAGTATACCTCAGCACTAGACTTGAACCAGTATACCTCAGCACTAGACTTGCACCAGTATACTTCAGCACTAGACTTGGACCATTATACCTCAGCACTAGACTTGCACCATTGTACCTCAGCACTAGACTTGCACCATTATAACTCAGCACTAGATTTGCACCATTATACCTCAGCACTAGACCTTCACCATTATACCTCAGCACTAGACTTGCATCAGTATAGCTCTGTACTAGACTTGCACCATTATACCTCTGCACTAGACTTGCACCAGTATAGATCTGCACTAGACTTGCACCATTATACCTCAGCACTAGACTTGCACCAGTATAGCTCTGCACTAGACTTGCACCAGTATACTTCAGCACTAGACTTGGACCATTATACCTCAGCACTAGACCTGCACCATTATACTTCAGCACTAGACCTGCACCAGTATACCTCAGCACTAGACTTGCACCAGTATACCTCAGCACTAGACTTGCACCAGTATACCTCAGCACTAGACCTGCACCAGTATACCTCAGCACTAGACCTGAACCAGTATACCTCAGCACTAGACTTGCACCAGTACCAGTATACCTCAGCACTAGACTTGCACCAGTATACCTCAGCACTAGACTTGCAGCAGTATAGTTCTGAACTAGACTTGCACCATTATACTTCAGCACTAGACCTGCACCATTATACCTCAGCACTAGACTTGCACCATTGTACCTCACCATTGTACCTCAGCACTAGACCTGCACAAGTATACCTCAGCACTAGACTTGAACCAGTATACCTCAGCACTAGACTTGCACCAGTATACTTCAGCACTAGACTTGGACCATTATACCTCAGCACTAGACTTGCACCATTGTACCTCAGCACTAGACTTGCACCATTATAACTCTGCACTAGATTTGCACCATTATACCTCAGCACTAGACTTGCACCATTATACCTCAGCACTAGACTTGCATCAGTATAGCTCTGTACTAGACTTGCACCATTATACCTCTGCACTAGACTTGCACCAGTATAGATCTGCACTAGACTTGCACCATTATACCTCAGCACTAGACTTGCACCAGTATAGCCCTGCACTAGACCTGCACCATTATACCTCAGCACTAGACCTGCACCATTATACTTCAGCACTAGACCTGCACCAGTATACCTCAACACTAGACTTGCACCAGTATACCTCAGCACTAGACTTGCACCATTATACCTCAGCACTAGACTTGCACCAGTATAGCTCTGCACTAGACTTGCACCATTATACCTCAGCACTAGACTTGCACTATTATGCCTCTGCACTAGACTTGCACCATTATACCTCAGCAGTAGACGTGCACCAGTATAGCTCTGCACTAGACTTGCACCATTATACCTCTGCAGTAGACTTGCACCAGTATAGCTCTGCACTAGACTTGCACCATTATACTTCAGCTCTAGACTTGCACCATTATACCTCAGCACTAGACTTGGACCATTATACCTCAGCACTAGACTTGCACCATTATACCTCAGCACTAGACTTGGACCATTATACCTCCGCACTAGATTTGCACCATTGTACCTCAGCACTAGACTTGCACCATTATACCTCAGCTCTAGACCTGCACCAGTATACCTCAGCATTAGACTTGCACCAGTATACCTCAGCACTAGACTTGCACCAGTATAGCTCTGTACTAGACATGCACCATTATACCTCTGCACTAGACTTGCACCAGTATAGATCTGCACTAGACTTGCACCATTATACCTCAGCACTAGACTTGCACCAGTATAGCTCTGCACTAGACTTGCACCATTATACCTCAGCATTAGACTTGCACCATTATACTTCAGCACTAGACCTGCACCAGTATACCTCAGCACTAGACTTGCACCATTATACCTCAGCACTAGACTTGCACCAGTATAGCTCTACACTAGACCGGCACTATTATGCCTCTGCACTAGACTTGCACCATTATGCCTCTGTACTAGACTTGCACCATTATACCTCAGCACTAGACTTGCACCATTATACCTCAGCAGTAGACTTGCACCAGTATAGCTCTGCAGTAGACTTGCACCATTATACCTCTGCACTAGACTTGCACCAGTATAGCTCGGCACTAGACTTGCACCAGTATAGCTCTGCACTAGACTTGCGCCATTATACCTCAGCACCAGACTTGCACCATTATGCCTCAGCACTAGACTTGCACCATTATGCCTCAGCACTGGACTTGCACAATTATACTTCAGCTCTAGACTTGCACCATTGTACCTCAGCACTAGACTTGCACCATTGTACCTCAGCACTAGACCTGCACCAGTATACCTCAGCACTAGACTTGCACCAGTATAGCTCTGCACTAGACTTGCACCATTATACCTCAGCACTAGACTTGCACCATTATACCTCAGCACTAGACTTGCACCATTGTACCTCAGCACTAGACTTGCACCATTATACCTCAGCACTAGACCTGCAACATTATACCTCAGCACTAGACTTGCACCAGTATACCTCAGCACTAGACTTTCACCATTATACCTCAGCACTAGACTTGCACCAGTATAGCTCTGCACTAGACTTGCAGCATTATACTTCAGCACTAGACTTGCACCATTGTACCTCACCACTAGACTTGCACCATTGTACCTCAGCACTAGACCTGCACCAGTATACCTCAGCACTAGACTTGCACCAGTATACCTCAGCACTAGACTTGCACCAGTATACCTCAGCACTAGACTTTCACCATTATACCTCAGCACTAGACTTGCACCAGTATAGCTCTGCACTAGACTTGCACCATTATACTTCAGCACTAGACTTGCACCATTGTACCTCACCACTAGACTTGCACCATTGTACCTCAGCACTAGACCTGCACCAGTATACCTCAGCACTAGACTTGCACCAGTATACCTCAGCACTAGACTTGTACCATTATACCTCAGCACTAGACTTGCACCAGTATAGCTCTGCACTAGACTTGCACTATTATACCTCAGAACTAGACTTGCACTATTATGCCTCAGCACTAGACTTGCACCAGTATAGCTCTGCACTAGACTTGCACCATTATACCTCAGCACTAGACTTGAACCATTATACCTCAGCACTAGACTTGCATCATTATACCTCAGCACTAGACTTGCACCATTATACTTTCAGTACTAGACTTGCACCATTATACTTTCAGCACTAGAGTTGCACCATTATACTTTCAGCACTAGACCTGCACTATTATGCCTCAGCACTAGACTTGCACCAGTATAGCTCTGCACTGGACTTGCACCATTATACCTCAGCACTAGACTTGGATCATTATACCTCAGCACTAGACTTGCACCATTATACCTCAGCACTAGACTTGGACCATTATACCTCAGCACTAGACCTGCACCATTGTACCTCAGCACTAGACTTGCACCATTATACCTCAGCACTAGACCTGCACCAGTATACCTCAGCACTAGACTTGCACTATTATACCTCAGCACTAGACTTGCACCATTATACCTCAGCACTAGACTTGGACCATTATACCTCAGCACTAGACTTGCACCATTGTACCTCAGCACTAGACCTGCACCATTATACCTCAGCACTAGACCTGCACCACTATACCTCAGCACTAGACTTGCACCATTATACTTCAGCACTAGACTTGCACCATTATACCTCAGCACTAGACTTGCACCATACTTCAGCACTAGACTTGCACCATTATACCCCAGCACAAGACTTGCACCAGTATATCTCAGCACTAGACTTGCACCAGTATACCTCAGCACTAGACTTGCACCATTATACCTCAGCACTAGACTTGCACCATTAGACCTCAGCACTAGACTTGCACCATTATACCTCAGCACTAGACTTTCACCATTATACCTCAGCACTAGACTTGCACCAGTATAGCTCTGTACTAGACTTGCACCATTATACCTCTGCACTAGACTTGCACCAGTATAGCTATGCACTAGACTTGCACCATTGTACCTCAGCACTAGACCTGCACCAGTATAGCTCTGCACTAGACTTGCACCAGTATAGCTCTGCACTAGACTTGCACTATTATGCCTCTGCACTAGACTTGTACCATTATTCCTCTGCACTAGACCTGCACCAGTATACCTCAGCACTAGACTTGCACCAGTATACCTCAGCACTAGACTTGCACCATTATACCTCAGCACTAGACTTGCACCAGTATAGCTTTGCACTAGACTTGCACCATTAGACCTCAGCACTAGACTTGCACCATTATACCTCAGCACTAGACTTGCACCATTAGACCTCATCACTAGACTTGCACCATTATACCTCAGCACTAGACTTTCACCATTATACCTCAGCACTAGACCTGCACCATCATGCCTCAGCACTAGACTTGCACCATTTTTCTTCAGCTCTAGACTTGCACCATTATACCTCAGCACTAGACTTGGACCATTATACTTTCAGCACTAGAGTTGCACCATTTTACTTTCAGCACTAGAGTTGCACCATTTTACTTTCAGCACTAGACCTGCACCAGTATACCTAAGTGCTAGACTTGCACCATTATACCTCAGCGCTAGGCTTGCACCATTATACCTCATCTCTAGACTTGCACCATTATACCTCAGCTCTAGACTTGCACCATTATACCTCAGCACTAGACTTGCACCATTATGCCTCTGCACTAGACTTGCACCATTCTACCTCAGCATTAGACTTGCACCATTATACCTCAGCGCTAGACCTGCACCAGTATACCTCAGCACTAGACTTGCACCATTATACCTCAGCATTAGACTTGCACCATTATACCTCAGCGCTAGACCTGCACCAGTATACCTCAGCACTAGACTTGCACCAGTATACCTCAGCACTAGACTTGCAGCAGCATAGCTCTGAACTAGACTTGCACCATTATACTTCAGCACTAGACTTGGACCATTATACCTCAGCACTAGACTTGCACCATTGTACCTCAGCACTAGAGTTGCACCATTGTACCTCAGGACTAGACCTGCACCAGTATACCTCAGCACTAGACTTGCAGCAGTATAGCTCTGAACTAGACTTGCACCATTATACTTCAGCACTAGACTTGGACCATTATACCTCAGCACTAGACTTGCACCATTGTACCTCAGCACTAGACTTGCACCATTGTACCTCAGGACTAGACCTGCACCAGTATACCTCAGCACTAGACTTGCACCAGTATACCTCAGCACTAGACTTGCACCATTATACTTCAGCACTAGACTTGCACCAGTATAGCTCTGCACTAGACTTGCACCATTATACTTCAGCACTAGACTTGGACCATTGTACCTCAGCACTAGACTTGCACAATTGTACCTCAGCACTAGACTTGCACCATTATACCTCAGCACTAGACTTGCACCAGTATAGCTCTGTACTAGACTTGCACCATTATACCTCTGCACTAGACTTGCACCAGTATAGCTCTGCACTAGACGTGCACCATTATACCTCAGCACTAGACTTGCACCATTATACCTCAGCACTAGACTTGCACCAGTATAGCTCTACACTAGACCTGCACTATTATGCCTCTGCACTAGACTTGCACCATTATGCCTCTGCACTAGACTTGCACCATTATACCTCAGCACTAGACTTGCACCATTATACCTCAGCAGTAGACTTGCACCAGTATAGCTCTGCAGTAGACTTGCACCATTATACCTCTGCACTAGACTTGCACCATTATAGCTCAGCACCAGACTTGCACCATTATACCTCAGCACTAGACTTGCACCAGTATAGCTCTGCACTAGATTTGCACCATTATACCTCAGCTCCAGACTTGCACCATTATGCCTCAGCACTAGACTTGCACCATTATGCCTCAGCACTGGACTTGCATGATTATACTTCAGCTCTAGACTTGGACCATTATACCTCAGCACTAGACTTGCACCATTATACCTCAGCACTAGACTTGCACCATTATACCTCATCTCTAGACTTGCACCATTATACCTTAGCTCTAGACTTGCACCATTATACCTCAGCACTAGACTTGCACCATTATTCCTCTGCACTAGACTTGCACCATTATACCTCAGCATTAGACTTGCACCATTATACCTCAGCGCTAGACCTGCACCAGTATACCTCAGCACTAGACTTGCACCATTATACCTCAGCATTAGACTTGCACCATTATACCTCAGCGCTAGACCTGCACCAGTATACCTCAGCACTAGACTTGCACCAGTATACCTCAGCACTAGACTTGCAGCAGCATAGCTCTGAACTAGACTTGCACCATTATACTTCAGCACTAGACTTGCACCATTGTACCTCAGCACTAGACTTGCACCATTGTACCTCAGCACTAGACTTGCACCATTGTACCTCAGGACTAGACCTGCACCAGTATACCTCAGCACTAGACTTGCAGCAGTATAGCTCTGAACTAGACTTGCACCATTATACTTCAGCACTAGACTTGGACCATTATACCTCAGCACTAGACTTGCACCATTGTACCTCAGCACTAGACTTGCACCATTGTACCTCAGGACTAGACCTGCACCAGTATACCTCAGCACTAGACTTGCACCAGTATACCTCAGCACTAGACTTGCACCATTATACCTCAGCACTAGACTTGCACCAGTATAGCTCTGCACTAGACTTGCACCATTATACTTCAGCACTAGACTTGGACCATTGTACCTCAGCACTAGACTTGCACAATTGTACCTCAGCACTAGACTTGCACCATTATACCTCAGCACTAGACTTGCACCAGTATAGCTCTGTACTAGACTTGCACCATTATACCTCTGCACTAGACTTGCACCAGTATAGCTCTGCACTAGACGTGCACCATTATACCTCAGCACTAGACTTGCACCATTATACCTCAGCACTAGACTTGCACCAGTATAGCTCTACACTAGACCTGCACTATTATGCCTCTGCACTAGACTTGCACCATTATGCCTCTGCACTAGACTTGCACCATTATACCTCAGCACTAGACTTGCACCATTATACCTCAGCAGTAGACTTGCACCAGTATAGCTCTGCAGTAGACTTGCACCATTATACCTCTGCACTAGACTTGCACCAGTATAGCTCAGCACCAGACTTGCACCATTATACCTCAGCACTAGACTTGCACCAGTATAGCTCTGCACTAGATTTGCACCATTATACCTCAGCACCAGACTTGCACCATTATGCCTCAGCACTAGACTTGCACCATTATGCCTCAGCACTGGATTTGCATGATTATACTTCAGCTCTAGACTTGGACCATTATACCTCAGCACTAGACTTGCACCATTGTACCTCAGCACTAGACTTGCACCATTGTACCTCAGCACTAGACCTGCACCAGTATACCTCAGCACTAGACTTGCACCAGTATACCTCAGCACTATACTTGCACCATTATACCTCAGCACTAGACTTGCACCAGTATAGCTCTGCACTAGACTTGCACCATTATACCTCAGCACTAGACTTGCACCAGTAAAGCTCTGCACTAGACTTGCACCATTATACCTCAGCACTAGACTTGCACCATTATGCCTCAGCACTAGACTTGCACCATTATACTTCAGCTCTAGACTTGCACCATTATACCTCAGCACTAGACTTGGACCATTATACCTCAGCACTAGACTTGCACCATTATACCTCAGCACTAGACTTGGACCATTATACCTCAGCACTAGATTTGCACCATTGTACCTCAGCACTAGACTTGCACCATTATACCTCAGCTCTAGACCTGCACCAGTATACCTCAGCACTAGACTTGCACCAGTATACCTCAGCACTAGACTTGCAGCAGTATAGCTCTGAACTAGACTTGCACCATTATACTTCAGCACTAGACTTGGACCATTATACCTCAGCACTAGACTTGCACCATTGTACCTCAGCACTAGACTTGCACCATTGTACCTCAGGACTAGACCTGCACCAGTATACCTCAGCACTAGACTTGCACCAGTATACCTCAGCACTAGACTTGCACCATTATACCTCAGCACTAGACTTGCACCAGTATAGCTCTGCACTAGACTTGCACCATTATACTTCAGCACTAGACTTGGACCATTGTACCTCAGCACTAGACTTGCACAATTGCACCTCAGCTCTAGACTTGCACCATTATACCTCAGCACTAGACTTGGACCATTATACCTCAGCACTAGACTTGCACCATTATACCTCAGCACTAGACTTGGACCATTATACATCAGCACTAGATTTGCACCATTGTACCTCAGCACTAGACTTGCACCATTATACCTCAGCTCTAGACCTGCACCAGTATACCTCAGCACTAGACTTGCACCAGTATACCTCAGCTCTAGACCTGCACCATTATACCTCAGCACTAGACTTGCACCATTGTACCTCAGCACTAGACCTGCACCAGTATACCTCAGCACTAGACTTGCACCAGTATACCTCAGCACTAGACTTGCACCATTATACCTCAGCACCAGACTTGCACCAGTATAGCTCTGCACTAGACTTGCACCATTATACTTCAGCACTAGACTTGGACCATTGTACCTCAGCACTAGACTTGCACAATTGTACCTCAGCACTAGACTTGCACCATTATACCTCAGCACTAGACTTGCACCAGTATAGCTCTGTACTAGACTTGCACCATTATACCTCTGCAGTAGACTTGCACCAGTATAGATCTGCACTAGACTTGCACCATTATACCTCAGCACTAGACTTGCACCAGTATAGCTCTGCACTAGACTTGCACCATTATACCTCAGCATTAGACTTGCACCATTATACTTCAGCACTAGACCTGCACCATTATACCTCAGCACTAGACTTGCACCAGTATAGCTCTACACTAGACCGGCACTATTATGCCTCTGCACTAGACTTGCACCATTATGCCTCTGTACTAGACTTGCACCATTATACCTCAGCACTAGACTTGCACCATTATACCTCAGCAGTAGACTTGCACCAGTATAGCTCTGCAGTAGACTTGCACCATTATACCTCAGCACTAGACTTGCATCAGTATAGCTCTGTACTAGACTTGCACCATTATACCTTTGCACTAGACTTGCACCAGTATAGATCTGCACTAGACTTGCACCATTATACCTCAGCACTAGACTTGCACCATTATGCCTCAGCACTAGAGTTGCACCATTATACTTCAACTCTAGACTTGCACCATTATAACTCAGCACTAGACTTGGACCATTATACCTCTGCACTAGACTTGCACCATTATACCTCTGCACTAGTCTTGGACCATTGTACCTCAGCACTAGACTTGCACCATTGTACCTCAGCACTAGACCTGCACCAGTATACCTCAGCACTAGACCTGCACCAGTATACCTCAGCACTAGACTTGCACCAGTATACCTCAGCACTACACTTGCACCAGTATACCTCAGCACTAGACTTGCAGCAGTATAGCTCTGAACTAGACTTGCACCATTATACTTCAGCACTAGACTTGGACCATTATACCTCAGCACTAGACTTGCACCATTGTACCTCACCATTGTACCTCAGCACTAGACCTGCACCAGTATACCTCAGCACTAGACTTGAACCAGTATACCTCAGCACTAGACTTGCACCATTATACCTCAGCACTAGACTTGCACCAGTATAGCTCTGCACTAGACTTGCACCATTATACTTCAGCATTAGACTTGGACCATTATACCTCAGCACTAGACTTGAAGCATTGTACCTCAGCACTAGACTTGCACCATTAGACCTCAGTTATAGACTTGCACCATTATACCTCAGCACTAGACTTTCACCATTATACCTCAGCACTAGACTTGCACCAGTATAGCTCTGCACTAGACTTGCACCATTATACCTCAGCACTAGACTTGCACCATTATACCTCAGCACTAGACTTGCACCAGTATAGCTCTGTACTAGACTTGCACCATTATACCTCTGCACTAGACTTGCACCAGTATAGCTATGCACTAGACTTGCACCACTATACCTCAGCACTAGACTTGCACCAGTATAGCTCTGCACTAGACTTGCACCATTATGCCTCAGCACTAGACTTACACCATTATACTTCAGCTCTAGACTTGCACCATTATACCTCAGCACTAGACTTGGACCATTATACCTCAGCACTAGACTTGCACCATTATACCTCAGCACTAGACTTGGACCATTGTACCTCAGCGCTAGACTTGCACCATTGTACCTCAGCACTAGACTTGCACCATTGTACCTCAGCACTAGACCTGCACCAGTATACCTCAGCACTAGACCTGCACCAGTATACCTCAGCACTAGACCTGAACCAGTATACCTCAGCACTAGACTTGCACCAGTATACCTCAGCACTAGACTTGCACCAGTATACCTCAGCACTAGACTTGCAGCAGTATAGTTCTGAACTAGACTTGCACCATTATACTTCAGCACTAGACTTGCACCATTATACCTCAGCACTAGACTTGCACCATTGTACCTCACCATTGTACCTCAGCACTAGACCTGCACCAGTATACCTCAGCACTAGACTTGAACCAGTATACCTCAGCACTAGACTTGCACCAGTATACTTCAGCACTAGACTTGGACCATTATACCTCAGCACTAGACTTGCACCATTGTACCTCAGCACTAGACTTGCACCATTATAACTCAGCACTAGATTTGCACCATTATACCTCAGCACTAGACCTTCACCATTATACCTCAGCACTAGACTTGCATCAGTATAGCTCTGTACTAGACTTGCACCATTATACCTCTGCACTAGACTTGCACCAGTATAGATCTGCACTAGACTTGCACCATTATACCTCAGCACTAGACTTGCACCAGTATAGCTCTGCACTAGACTTGCACCAGTATACTTCAGCACTAGACTTGGACCATCATACCTCAGCACTAGACCTGCACCATTATACTTCAGCACTAGACCTGCACCAGTATACCTCAGCACTAGACTTGCACCAGTATACCTCAGCACTAGACTTGCACCAGTATACCTCAGCACTAGACCTGCACCAGTATACCTCAGCACTAGACCTGAACCAGTATACCTCAGCACTAGACTTGCACCAGTATACCTCAGCACTAGACTTGCACCAGTATACCTCAGCACTAGACTTGCAGCAGTATAGTTCTGAACTAGACTTGCACCATTATACTTCAGCACTAGACTTGCACCATTATACCTCAGCACTAGACTTGCACCATTGTACCTCACCATTGTACCTAAGCACTAGACCTGCACAAGTATACCTCAGCACTAGACTTGAACCAGTATACCTCAGCACTAGACTTGCACCAGTATACTTCAGCACTAGACTTGGACCATTATACCTCAGCACTAGACTTGCACCATTGTACCTCAGCACTAGACTTGCACCATTATAACTCTGCACTAGATTTGCACCATTATACCTCAGCACTAGACTTGCACCATTATACCTCAGCACTAGACTTGCATCAGTATAGCTCTGTACTAGACTTGCACCATTATACCTCTGCACTAGACTTGCACCAGTATAGATCTGCACTAGACTTGCACCATTATACCTCAGCACTAGACTTGCACCAGTATAGCCCTGCACTAGACCTGCACCATTATACCTCAGCACTAGACCTGCACCATTATACTTCAGCACTAGACCTGCACCAGTATACCTCAACACTAGACTTGCACCAGTATACCTCAGCACTAGACTTGCACCATTATACCTCAGCACTAGACTTGCACCAGTATAGCTCTGCACTAGACTTGCACCATTATACCTCAGCACTAGACTTGCACTATTATGCCTCTGCACTAGACTTGCACCATTATACCTCAGCAGTAGACGTGCACCAGTATAGCTCTGCACTAGACTTGCACCATTATACCTCTGCACTAGACTTGCACCAGTATAGCTCTGCACTAGACTTGCACCATTATACTTCAGCTGTAGACTTGCACCATTATACCTCAGCACTAGACTTGGACCATTATACCTCAGCACTAGACTTGCACCATTATACCTCAGCACTAGACTTGGACCATTATACCTCCGCACTAGATTTGCACCATTGTACCTCAGCACTAGACTTGCACCATTATACCTCAGCTCTAGACCTGCACCAGTATACCTCAGCATTAGACTTGCACCAGTATACCACAGCACTAGACTTGCACCAGTATAGCTCTGTACTAGACATGCACCATTATACCTCTGCACTAGACTTGCACCAGTATAGATCTGCACTAGACTTGCACCATTATACCTCAGCACTAGACTTGCACCAGTATAGCTCTGCACTAGACTTGCACCATTATACCTCAGCATTAGACTTGCACCATTATACTTCAGCACTAGACCTGCACCAGTATACCTCAGCACTAGACTTGCACCATTATACCTCAGCACTAGACTTGCACCAGTATAGCTCTACACTAGACCGGCACTATTATGCCTCTGCACTAGACTTGCACCATTATGCCTCTGCACTAGACTTGCACCATTATGCCTCTGTACTAGACTTGCACCATTATACCTCAGCACTAGACTTGCACCATTATACCTCAGCAGTAGACTTGCACCAGTATAGCTCTGCAGTAGACTTGCACCATTATACCTCTGCACTAGACTTGCACCAGTATAGCTCGGCACTAGACTTGCACCAGTATAGCTCTGCACTATACTTGCACCATTATACCTCAGCACCAGACTTGCACCATTATGCCTCAGCACTAGACTTGCACCTTTATGCCTCAGCACTGGACTTGCACGATTATACTTCAGCTCTAGACTTGCACCATTGTACCTCAGCACTAGACTTGCACCATTGTACCTCAGCACTAGACTTGCACCATTGTACCTCAGCACTAGACCTGCACCAGTATACCTCAGCACTAGACTTGCACCAGTATAGCTCTGCACTAGACTTGCACCATTATACCTCAGCACTAGACTTGCACCATTATACCTCAGCACTAGACTTGCACCATTGTACCTCAGCACTAGACTTGCACCATTATACCTCAGCACTAGACCTGCAACATTATACCTCAGCACTAGACTTGCACCAGTATACCTCAGCACTAGACTTTCACCATTATACCTCAGCACTAGACTTGCACCAGTATAGCTCTGCACTAGACTTGCAGCATTATACTTCAGCACTAGACTTGCACCATTGTACCTCACCACTAGACTTGCACCATTGTACCTCAGCACTAGACCTGCACCAGTATACCTCAGCACTAGACTTGCACCAGTATACCTCAGCACTAGACTTGCACCAGTATACCTCAGCACTAGACTTTCACCATTATACCTCAGCACTAGACTTGCACCAGTATAGCTCTGCACTAGACTTGCACCATTATACTTCAGCACTAGACTTGCACCATTGTACCTCACCACTAGACTTGCACCATTGTACCTCAGCACTAGACCTGCACCAGTATACCTCAGCACTAGACTTGCACCAGTATACCTCAGCACTAGACTTGTACCATTATACCTCAGCACTAGACTTGCACCAGTATAGCTCTGCACTAGACTTGCACTATTATACCTCAGAACTAGACTTGCACTATTATGCCTCAGCACTAGACTTGCACCAGTATAGCTCTGCACTAGACTTGCACCATTATACCTCAGCACTAGACTTGAACCATTATACCTCAGCACTAGACTTGCATCATTATACCTCAGCACTAGACTTGCACCATTATACTTTCAGTACTAGACTTGCACCATTATACTTTCAGCACTAGAGTTGCACCATTATACTTTCAGCACTAGACCTGCACTATTATGCCTCAGCACTAGACTTGCACCAGTATAGCTCTGCACTGGACTTGCACCATTATACCTCAGCACTAGACTTGGATCATTATACCTCAGCACTAGACTTGCACCATTATACCTCAGCACTAGACTTGGACCATTATACCTCAGCACTAGACCTGCACCATTGTACCTCAGCACTAGACTTGCACCATTATACCTCAGCACTAGACCTGCACCAGTATACCTCAGCATTAGACTTGCACTATTATACCTCAGCACTAGACTTGCACCATTATACCTCAGCACTAGACTTGGACCATTATACCTCAGCACTAGACTTGCACCATTGTACCTCAGCACTAGACCTGCACCATTATACCTCAGCACTAGACCTGCACCACTATACCTCAGCACTAGACTTGCACCATTATACTTCAGCACTAGACTTGCACCATTATACCTCAGCACTAGACTTGCACCATACTTCAGCACTAGACTTGCACCATTATACCCCAGCACAAGACTTGCACCAGTATATCTCAGCACTAGACTTGCACCAGTATACCTCAGCACTAGACTTGCACCATTATACCTCAGCACTAGACTTGCACCATTAGACCTCAGCACTAGACTTGCACCATTATACCTCAGCACTAGACTTTCACCATTATACCTCAGCACTAGACCTGCACCATCATGCCTCAGCACTAGACTTGCACCATTTTTCTTCAGCTCTAGACTTGCACCATTATACCTCAGCACTAGACTTGGACCATTATACTTTCAGCACTAGAGTTGCACCATTTTACTTTCAGCACTAGAGTTGCACCATTTTACTTTCAGCACTAGACCTGCACCAGTATACCTAAGTGCTAGACTTGCACCATTATACCTCAGCGCTAGGCTTGCACCATTATACCTCATCTCTAGACTTGCACCATTATACCTCAGCTCTAGACTTGCACCATTATACCTCAGCACTAGACTTGCACCATTATGCCTCTGCACTAGACTTGCACCATTCTACCTCAGCATTAGACTTGCACCATTATACCTCAGCGCTAGACCTGCACCAGTATACCTCAGCACTAGACTTGCACCATTATACCTCAGCATTAGACTTGCACCATTATACCTCAGCGCTAGACCTGCACCAGTATACCTCAGCACTAGACTTGCACCAGTATACCTCAGCACTAGACTTGCAGCAGCATAGCTCTGAACTAGACTTGCACCATTATACTTCAGCACTAGACTTGGACCATTATACCTCAGCACTAGACTTGCACCATTGTACCTCAGCACTAGACTTGCACCATTGTACCTCAGGACTAGACCTGCACCAGTATACCTCAGCACTAGACTTGCAGCAGTATAGCTCTGAACTAGACTTGCACCATTATACTTCAGCACTAGACTTGGACCATTATACCTCAGCACTAGACTTGCACCATTGTACCTCAGGACTAGACCTGCACCAGTATACCTCAGCACTAGACTTGCACCAGTATACCTCAGCACTAGACTTGCACCATTATACTTCAGCACTAGACTTGCACCAGTATAGCTCTGCACTAGACTTGCACCATTATACTTCAGCACTAGACTTGGACCATTGTACCTCAGCACTAGACTTGCACAATTGTACCTCAGCACTAGACTTGCACCATTATACCTCAGCACTAGACTTGCACCAGTATAGCTCTGTACTAGACTTGCGCACCATTATACCTCTGCACTAGACTTGCACCAGTATAGCTCTGCACTAGACTTGCACCATTATACCTCAGCACTAGACTTGCACCATTATACCTCAGCAGTAGACTTGCACCAGTATAGCTCTGCAGTAGACTTGCACCATTATACCTCTGCACTAGACTTGCACCATTATAGCTCAGCACCAGACTTGCACCATTATACCTCAGCACTAGACTTGCACCAGTATAGCTCTGCACTAGATTTGCACCATTATACCTCAGCACCAGACTTGCACCATTATGCCTCAGCACTAGACTTGCACCATTATGCCTCAGCACTGGACTTGCATGATTATACTTCAGCTCTAGACTTGGACCATTATACCTCAGCACTAGACTTGCACCATTATACCTCAGCACTAGACTTGCACCATTATACCTCATCTCTAGACTTGCACCATTATACCTCAGCTCTAGACTTGCACCATTATACCTCAGCACTAGACTTGCACCATTATTCCTCTGCACTAGACTTGCACCATTATACCTCAGCATTAGACTTGCACCATTATACCTCAGCGCTAGACCTGCACCAGTATACCTCAGCACTAGACTTGCACCATTATACCTCAGCATTAGACTTGCACCATTATACCTCAGCGCTAGACCTGCACCAGTATACCTCAGCACTAGACTTGCACCAGTATACCTCAGCACTAGACTTGCAGCAGCATAGCTCTGAACTAGACTTGCACCATTATACTTCAGCACTAGACTTGGACCATTATACCTCAGCACTAGACTTGCACCATTGTACCTCAGCACTAGACTTGCACCATTGTACCTCAGGACTAGACCTGCACCAGTATACTTCAGCACTAGACTTGCAGCAGTATAGCTCTGAACTAGACTTGCACCATTATACTTCAGCACTAGACTTGGACCATTATACCTCAGCACTAGACTTGCACCATTGTACCTCAGCACTAGACTTGCACCATTGTACCTCAGGACTAGACCTGCACCAGTATACCTCAGCACTAGACTTGCACCAGTATACCTCAGCACTAGACTTGCACCATTATACCTCAGCACTAGACTTGCACCAGTATAGCTCTGCACTAGACTTGCACCATTATACTTCAGCACTAGACTTGGACCATTGTACCTCAGCACTAGACTTGCACAATTGTACCTCAGCACTAGACTTGCACCATTATACCTCAGCACTAGACTTGCACCAGTATAGCTCTGTACTAGACTTGCACCATTATACCTCTGCACTAGACTTGCACCAGTATAGCTCTGCACTAGACGTGCACCATTATACCTCAGCACTAGACTTGCACCATTATACCTCAGCACTAGACTTGCACCAGTATAGCTCTACACTAGACCTGCACTATTATGCCTCTGCACTAGACTTGCACCATTATGCCTCTGCACTAGACTTGCACCATTATACCTCAGCACTAGACTTGCACCATTATACCTCAGCAGTAGACTTGCACCAGTATAGCTCTGCAGTAGACTTGCACCATTATACCTCTGCACTAGACTTGCACCAGTATAGCTCAGCACCAGACTTGCACCATTATACCTCAGCACTAGACTTGCACCAGTATAGCTCTGCACTAGATTTGCACCATTATACCTCAGCACCAGACTTGCACCATTATGCCTCAGCACTAGACTTGCACCATTATGCCTCAGCACTGGACTTGCATGATTATACTTCAGCTCTAGACTTGGACGATTATACCTCAGCACTAGACTTGCACCATTGTACCTCAGCACTAGACTTGCACCATTGTACCTCAGCACTAGACCTGCACCAGTATACCTCAGCACTAGACTTGCACCAGTATACCTCAGCACTATACTTGCACCATTATACCTCAGCACTAGACTTGCACCAGTATAGCTCTGCACTAGACTTGCACCATTATACCTCAGCACTAGACTTGCACCAGTAAAGCTCTGCACTAGACTTGCACCATTATACCTCAGCACTAGACTTGCACCATTATACTTCAGCTCTAGACTTGCACCATTATACCTCAGCACTAGACTTGGACCATTATACCTCAGCACTAGACTTGCACCATTATACCTCAGCACTAGACTTGGACCATTATACCTCAGCACTAGACTTGCACCATTATACCTCAGCTCTAGACCTGCGCCAGTATACCTCAGCACTAGACTTGCACCAGTATACCTCAGCACTAGACTTGCAGCAGTATAGCTCTGAACTAGACTTGCACCATTATACTTCAGCACTAGACTTGGACCATTATACCTCAGCACTAGACTTGCACCATTGTACCTCAGCACTAGACTTGCACCATTGTACCTCAGGACTAGACCTGCACCAGTATACCTCAGCACTAGACTTGCACCAGTATACCTCAGCACTAGACTTGCACCATTATACCTCAGCACTAGACTTGCACCAGTATAGCTCTGCACTAGACTTGCACCATTATACTTCAGCACTAGACTTGGACCATTGTACCTCAGCACTAGACTTGCACAATTGCACCTCAGCACTAGACCTGCACCATTATACCTCAGCACTAGACTTGAACCAGTATAGCTCTGTACTAGACTTGCACCATTATACCTCTGCACTAGACTTGCACCAGTATAGATCTGCACTAGACTTGCACCATTATACCTCAGCACTAGACTTGGACCATTATACTTTCAGCACTAGAGTTGCACCATTTTACTTTCAGCACTAGAGTTGCACCATTTTACTTTCAGCACTAGACCTGCACCAGTATACCTAAGTGCTAGACTTGCACCATTATACCTCAGCGCTAGGCTTGCACCATTATACCTCATCTCTAGACTTGCACCATTATACCTCAGCTCTAGACTTGCACCATTATACCTCAGCACTAGATTTGCACCATTATGCCTCTGCACTAGACTTGCACCATTATACCTCAGCATTAGACTTGCACCATTATACCTCAGTGCTAGACCTGCACCAGTATACCTCAGCACTAGACTTGCACCATTATACCTCAGCATTAGACTTGCACCATTATACCTCAGCGCTAGACCTGCACCAGTATACCTCAGCACTAGACTTGCACCAGTATACCTCAGCACTAGACTTGCAGCAGCATAGCTCTGAACTAGACTTGCACCATTATACTTCAGCACTAGACTTGCACCATTATACTTCAGCTCTAGACTTGCACCATTATACCTCAGCACTAGACTTGGACCATTATACCTCAGCACTAGACTTGCACCATTATACCTCAGCACTAGACTTGGACCATTATACCTCAGCACTAGACTTGCACCATTATACCTCAGCTCTAGACCTGCGCCAGTATACCTCAGCACTAGACTTGCACCAGTATACCTCAGCACTAGACTTGCAGCAGTATAGCTCTGAACTAGACTTGCACCATTATACCTCTGCACTAGACTTGCACCAGTATAGCTCTGCACTAGACGTGCACCATTATACCTCAGCACTAGACTTGCACCATTATACCTCAGCACTAGACTTGCACCAGTATAGCTCTACACTAGACCTGCACTATTATGCCTCTGCACTAGACTTGCACCATTATGCCTCTGCACTAGACTTGCACCATTATACCTCAGCACTAGACTTGCACCATTATACCTCAGCAGTAGACTTGCACCAGTATAGCTCTGCAGTAGACTTGCACCATTATACCTCTGCACTAGACTTGCACCAGTATAGCTCAGCACCAGACTTGCACCATTATACCTCAGCACTAGACTTGCACCAGTATAGCTCTGCACTAGATTTGCACCATTATACCTCAGCACCAGACTTGCACCATTATGCCTCAGCACTAGACTTGCACCATTATGCCTCAGCACTGGACTTGCATGATTATACTTCAGCTCTAGACTTGGACGATTATACCTCAGCACTAGACTTGCACCATTGTACCTCAGCACTAGACTTGCACCATTGTACCTCAGCACTAGACCTGCACCAGTATACCTCAGCACTAGACTTGCACCAGTATACCTCAGCACTATACTTGCACCATTATACCTCAGCACTAGACTTGCACCAGTATAGCTCTGCACTAGACTTGCACCATTATACCTCAGCACTAGACTTGCACCAGTAAAGCTCTGCACTAGACTTGCACCATTATACCTCAGCACTAGACTTGCACCATTATACTTCAGCTCTAGACTTGCACCATTATACCTCAGCACTAGACTTGGACCATTATACCTCAGCACTAGACTTGCACCATTATACCTCAGCACTAGACTTGGACCATTATACCTCAGCACTAGACTTGCACCATTATACCTCAGCTCTAGACCTGCGCCAGTATACCTCAGCACTAGACTTGCACCAGTATACCTCAGCACTAGACTTGCAGCAGTATAGCTCTGAACTAGACTTGCACCATTATACTTCAGCACTAGACTTGGACCATTATACCTCAGCACTAGACTTGCACCATTGTACCTCAGCACTAGACTTGCACCATTGTACCTCAGGACTAGACCTGCACCAGTATACCTCAGCACTAGACTTGCACCAGTATACCTCAGCACTAGACTTGCACCATTATACCTCAGCACTAGACTTGCACCAGTATAGCTCTGCACTAGACTTGCACCATTATACTTCAGCACTAGACTTGGACCATTGTACCTCAGCACTAGACTTGCACAATTGCACCTCAGCACTAGACCTGCACCATTATACCTCAGCACTAGACTTGAACCAGTATAGCTCTGTACTAGACTTGCACCATTATACCTCTGCACTAGACTTGCACCAGTATAGATCTGCACTAGACTTGCACCATTATACCTCAGCACTAGACTTGGACCATTATACTTTCAGCACTAGAGTTGCACCATTTTACTTTCAGCACTAGAGTTGCACCATTTTACTTTCAGCACTAGACCTGCACCAGTATACCTAAGTGCTAGACTTGCACCATTATACCTCAGCGCTAGGCTTGCACCATTATACCTCATCTCTAGACTTGCACCATTATACCTCAGCTCTAGACTTGCACCATTATACCTCAGCACTAGATTTGCACCATTATGCCTCTGCACTAGACTTGCACCATTATACCTCAGCATTAGACTTGCACCATTATACCTCAGTGCTAGACCTGCACCAGTATACCTCAGCACTAGACTTGCACCATTATACCTCAGCATTAGACTTGCACCATTATACCTCAGCGCTAGACCTGCACCAGTATACCTCAGCACTAGACTTGCACCAGTATACCTCAGCACTAGACTTGCAGCAGCATAGCTCTGAACTAGACTTGCACCATTATACTTCAGCACTAGACTTGCACCATTATACTTCAGCTCTAGACTTGCACCATTATACCTCAGCACTAGACTTGGACCATTATACCTCAGCACTAGACTTTCACCATTATACCTCAGCACTAGACCTGCACCATCATGCCTCAGCACTAGACTTGCACCATTTTTCTTCAGCTCTAGACTTGCACCATTATACCTCAGCACTAGACTTGGACCATTATACTTTCAGCACTAGAGTTGCACCATTTTACTTTCAGCACTAGAGTTGCACCATTTTACTTTCAGCACTAGACCTGCACCAGTATACCTAAGTGCTAGACTTGCACCATTATACCTCAGCGCTAGGCTTGCACCATTATACCTCATCTCTAGACTTGCACCATTATACCTCAGCTCTAGACTTGCACCATTATACCTCAGCACTAGACTTGCACCATTATGCCTCTGCACTAGACTTGCACCATTCTACCTCAGCATTAGACTTGCACCATTATACCTCAGCGCTAGACCTGCACCAGTATACCTCAGCACTAGACTTGCACCATTATACCTCAGCATTAGACTTGCACCATTATACCTCAGCGCTAGACCTGCACCAGTATACCTCAGCACTAGACTTGCACCAGTATACCTCAGCACTAGACTTGCAGCAGCATAGCTCTGAACTAGACTTGCACCATTATACTTCAGCACTAGACTTGGACCATTATACCTCAGCACTAGACTTGCACCATTGTACCTCAGCACTAGACTTGCACCATTGTACCTCAGGACTAGACCTGCACCAGTATACCTCAGCACTAGACTTGCAGCAGTATAGCTCTGAACTAGACTTGCACCATTATACTTCAGCACTAGACTTGGACCATTATACCTCAGCACTAGACTTGCACCATTGTACCTCAGCACTAGACTTGCACCATTGTACCTCAGGACTAGACCTGCACCAGTATACCTCAGCACTAGACTTGCACCAGTATACCTCAGCACTAGACTTGCACCATTATACTTCAGCACTAGACTTGCACCAGTATAGCTCTGCACTAGACTTGCACCATTATACTTCAGCACTAGACTTGGACCATTGTACCTCAGCACTAGACTTGCACAATTGTACCTCAGCACTAGACTTGCACCATTATACCTCAGCACTAGACTTGCACCAGTATAGCTCTGTACTAGACTTGCGCACCATTATACCTCTGCACTAGACTTGCACCAGTATAGCTCTGCACTAGACTTGCACCATTATACCTCAGCACTAGACTTGCACCATTATACCTCAGCAGTAGACTTGCACCAGTATAGCTCTGCAGTAGACTTGCACCATTATACCTCTGCACTAGACTTGCACCATTATAGCTCAGCACCAGACTTGCACCATTATACCTCAGCACTAGACTTGCACCAGTATAGCTCTGCACTAGATTTGCACCATTATACCTCAGCACCAGACTTGCACCATTATGCCTCAGCACTAGACTTGCACCATTATGCCTCAGCACTGGACTTGCATGATTATACTTCAGCTCTAGACTTGGACCATTATACCTCAGCACTAGACTTGCACCATTATACCTCAGCACTAGACTTGCACCATTATACCTCATCTCTAGACTTGCACCATTATACCTCAGCTCTAGACTTGCACCATTATACCTCAGCACTAGACTTGCACCATTATTCCTCTGCACTAGACTTGCACCATTATACCTCAGCATTAGACTTGCACCATTATACCTCAGCGCTAGACCTGCACCAGTATACCTCAGCACTAGACTTGCACCATTATACCTCAGCATTAGACTTGCACCATTATACCTCAGCGCTAGACCTGCACCAGTATACCTCAGCACTAGACTTGCACCAGTATACCTCAGCACTAGACTTGCAGCAGCATAGCTCTGAACTAGACTTGCACCATTATACTTCAGCACTAGACTTGGACCATTATACCTCAGCACTAGACTTGCACCATTGTACCTCAGCACTAGACTTGCACCATTGTACCTCAGGACTAGACCTGCACCAGTATACTTCAGCACTAGACTTGCAGCAGTATAGCTCTGAACTAGACTTGCACCATTATACTTCAGCACTAGACTTGGACCATTATACCTCAGCACTAGACTTGCACCATTGTACCTCAGCACTAGACTTGCACCATTGTACCTCAGGACTAGACCTGCACCAGTATACCTCAGCACTAGACTTGCACCAGTATACCTCAGCACTAGACTTGCACCATTATACCTCAGCACTAGACTTGCACCAGTATAGCTCTGCACTAGACTTGCACCATTATACTTCAGCACTAGACTTGGACCATTGTACCTCAGCACTAGACTTGCACAATTGTACCTCAGCACTAGACTTGCACCATTATACCTCAGCACTAGACTTGCACCAGTATAGCTCTGTACTAGACTTGCACCATTATACCTCTGCACTAGACTTGCACCAGTATAGCTCTGCACTAGACGTGCACCATTATACCTCAGCACTAGACTTGCACCATTATACCTCAGCACTAGACTTGCACCAGTATAGCTCTACACTAGACCTGCACTATTATGCCTCTGCACTAGACTTGCACCATTATGCCTCTGCACTAGACTTGCACCATTATACCTCAGCACTAGACTTGCACCATTATACCTCAGCAGTAGACTTGCACCAGTATAGCTCTGCAGTAGACTTGCACCATTATACCTCTGCACTAGACTTGCACCAGTATAGCTCAGCACCAGACTTGCACCATTATACCTCAGCACTAGACTTGCACCAGTATAGCTCTGCACTAGATTTGCACCATTATACCTCAGCACCAGACTTGCACCATTATGCCTCAGCACTAGACTTGCACCATTATGCCTCAGCACTGGACTTGCATGATTATACTTCAGCTCTAGACTTGGACGATTATACCTCAGCACTAGACTTGCACCATTGTACCTCAGCACTAGACTTGCACCATTGTACCTCAGCACTAGACCTGCACCAGTATACCTCAGCACTAGACTTGCACCAGTATACCTCAGCACTATACTTGCACCATTATACCTCAGCACTAGACTTGCACCAGTATAGCTCTGCACTAGACTTGCACCATTATACCTCAGCACTAGACTTGCACCAGTAAAGCTCTGCACTAGACTTGCACCATTATACCTCAGCACTAGACTTGCACCATTATACTTCAGCTCTAGACTTGCACCATTATACCTCAGCACTAGACTTGGACCATTATACCTCAGCACTAGACTTGCACCATTATACCTCAGCACTAGACTTGGACCATTATACCTCAGCACTAGACTTGCACCATTATACCTCAGCTCTAGACCTGCGCCAGTATACCTCAGCACTAGACTTGCACCAGTATACCTCAGCACTAGACTTGCAGCAGTATAGCTCTGAACTAGACTTGCACCATTATACTTCAGCACTAGACTTGGACCATTATACCTCAGCACTAGACTTGCACCATTGTACCTCAGCACTAGACTTGCACCATTGTACCTCAGGACTAGACCTGCACCAGTATACCTCAGCACTAGACTTGCACCAGTATACCTCAGCACTAGACTTGCACCATTATACCTCAGCACTAGACTTGCACCAGTATAGCTCTGCACTAGACTTGCACCATTATACTTCAGCACTAGACTTGGACCATTGTACCTCAGCACTAGACTTGCACAATTGCACCTCAGCACTAGACCTGCACCATTATACCTCAGCACTAGACTTGAACCAGTATAGCTCTGTACTAGACTTGCACCATTATACCTCTGCACTAGACTTGCACCAGTATAGATCTGCACTAGACTTGCACCATTATACCTCAGCACTAGACTTGGACCATTATACTTTCAGCACTAGAGTTGCACCATTTTACTTTCAGCACTAGAGTTGCACCATTTTACTTTCAGCACTAGACCTGCACCAGTATACCTAAGTGCTAGACTTGCACCATTATACCTCAGCGCTAGGCTTGCACCATTATACCTCATCTCTAGACTTGCACCATTATACCTCAGCTCTAGACTTGCACCATTATACCTCAGCACTAGATTTGCACCATTATGCCTCTGCACTAGACTTGCACCATTATACCTCAGCATTAGACTTGCACCATTATACCTCAGTGCTAGACCTGCACCAGTATACCTCAGCACTAGACTTGCACCATTATACCTCAGCATTAGACTTGCACCATTATACCTCAGCGCTAGACCTGCACCAGTATACCTCAGCACTAGACTTGCACCAGTATACCTCAGCACTAGACTTGCAGCAGCATAGCTCTGAACTAGACTTGCACCATTATACTTCAGCACTAGACTTGGACAATTATACCTCAGCACTAGACTTGCACCATTGTACCTCAGCACTAGACTTGCACCATTGTACCTCAGGACTAGACCTGCACCAGTATACCTCAGCACTAGACTTGCAGCAGTATAGCTCTGAACTAGACTTGCACCATTATACTTCAGCACTAGACTTGGACCATTATACCTCAGCACTAGACTTGCACCATTGTACCTCAGCACTAGACTTGCACCATTGTACCTCAGGACTAGACCTGCACCAGTATACCTCAGCACTAGACTTGCACCAGTATACCTCAGCACTAGACTTGCACCTCTATAGCTCTGCACTAGACTTGCACCATTATACTTCAGCACTAGACTTGGACCATTGTACCTCAGCACTAGACTTGCACAATTGTACCTCAGCACTAGACTTGCACCATTATACCTCAGCACTAGACTTGCACCAGTATAGCTCTGTACTAGACTTGCACCATTATACCTCTGCACTAGACTTGCACCAGTATAGCTCTGCACTAGACGTGCACCATTATACCTCAGCACTAGACTTGCACCATTATACCTCAGCACTAGACTTGCACCAGTATAGCTCTACACTAGACCTGCACTATTATGCCTCTGCACTAGACTTGCACCATTATACCTCAGCACTAGACTTGCACCATTATACCTCAGCAGTAGACTTGCACCAGTATAGCTCTGCAGTAGACTTGCACCATTATACCTCTGCACTAGACTTGCACCAGTATAGCTCAGCACCAGACTTGCACCATTATGCCTCAGCACTAGACTTGCACCATTATGCCTCAGCACTGGACTTGCATGATTATACTTCAGCTCTAGACTTGGACCATTATACCTCATCTCTAGACTTGCACCATTATACCTCAGCTCTAGACTTGCACCATTATACCTCAGCACTAGATTTGCACCATTATGCCTCTGCACTAGACTTGCACCATTATACCTCAGCATTAGACTTGCACCATTATACCTCAGCGCTAGACCTGCACCAGTATACCTCAGCACTAGACTTGCACCATTATACCTCAGCATTAGACTTGCACCATTATACCTCAGCGCTAGACCTGCACCAGTATACCTCAGCACTAGACTTGCACCAGTATACCTCAGCACTAGACTTGCAGCAGCATAGCTCTGAACTAGACTTGCACCATTATACTTCAGCACTAGACTTGGACCATTATACCTCAGCACTAGACTTGCACCATTGTACCTCAGCACTAGACTTGCACCATTGTACCTCAGGACTAGACCTGCACCAGTATACCTCAGCACTAGACTTGCAGCAGTATAGCTCTGAACTAGACTTGCACCATTATACTTCAGCACTAGACTTGGACCATTATACCTCAGCACTAGACTTGCACCATTGTACCTCAGCACTAGACTTGCACCATTGTACCTCAGGACTAGACCTGCACCAGTATACCTCAGCACTAGACTTGCACCAGTATACCTCAGCACTAGACTTGCACCTCTATAGCTCTGCACTAGACTTGCACCATTATACTTCAGCACTAGACTTGGACCATTGTACCTCAGCACTAGACTTGCACAATTGTACCTCAGCACTAGACTTGCACCATTATACCTCAGCACTAGACTTGCACCAGTATAGCTCTGTACTAGACTTGCACCATTATACCTCTGCACTAGACTTGCACCAGTATAGCTCTGCACTAGACGTGCACCATTATACCTCAGCACTAGACTTGCACCATTATACCTCAGCACTAGACTTGCACCAGTATAGCTCTACACTAGACCTGCACTATTATGCCTCTGCACTAGACTTGCACCATTATACCTCAGCACTAGACTTGCACCATTATACCTCAGCAGTAGACTTGCACCAGTATAGCTCTGCAGTAGACTTGCACCATTATACCTCTGCACTAGACTTGCACCAGTATAGCTCAGCACCAGACTTGCACCATTATGCCTCAGCACTAGACTTGCACCATTATGCCTCAGCACTGGACTTGCATGATTATACTTCAGCTCTAGACTTGGACCATTATACCTCAGCACTAGACTTGCACCATTGTACCTCAGCACTAGACTTGCACCATTGTACCTCAGCACTAGACCTGCACCAGTGTACCTCAGCACTAGACTTGCACCAGTATACCTCAGCACTATACTTGCACCATTATACCTCAGCACTAGACTTGCACCAGTATAGCTCTGCACTAGACTTGCACCATTATACCTCAGCACTAGACTTACACCAGTAAAGCTCTGCACTAGACTTGCACCATTATACCTCAGCACTAGACTTGCACCATTATGCCTCAGCACTAGACTTGCACCATTATACTTCAGCTCTAGACTTGCACCATTATACCTCAGCACTAGACTTGGACCATTATACCTCAGCACTAGACTTGCACCATTATACCTCAGCACTAGACTTGGACCATTATACCTCAGCACTAGATTTGCACCATTGTACCTCAGCACTAGACTTGCACCATTATACCTCAGCTCTAGACCTGCACCAGTATACCTCAGCACTAGACTTGCACCATTATACCTCAGCAGTAGACTTGCACCAGTATAGCTCTGCAGTAGACTTGCGCCAGTATACCTATGCACTAGACTTGCACCAGTATAGCTCTGCACTAGACTTGCACCAGTATACCTCAGCACTAGACTTGCACCATTATACCTCAGCACTGGACTTGCACCAGTATAGCTCTGCACTAGACTTGCACCATTATACCTCAGCATTAGACTTGCACCATTATACTTCAGCACTAGACCTGCACCAGTATACCTCAGCACTAGACTTGCACCATTATACCTCAGCACTAGACTTGCACCAGTATAGCTCTACACTAGACCAGCACTATTATGCCTCCGCACTAGACTTGCACCATTATACCTCAGCACTAGACTTGCACCATTGTACCTCAGCACTAGACTTGCACCATTATACCTCAGCACTAGACTTGCACCAGTATAGCTCTGCACTAGACTTGCACCATTATACCTCAGCACTAGACTTGCACCATTATACCTCAGCACTAGACTTGCACCATTGTACCTCAGCACTAGACTTGCACCATTATACCTCAGCACTAGACTTGAACCAGTATACCTCAGCACTAGACTTTCACCATTATACCTCAGCACTAGACTTGCACCAGTATAGCTCTGCACTAGACTTGCACCATTATACTTCAGCACTAGACTTGCACCATTGTACCTCACCACTAGACTTGCACCATTGTACCTCAGCACTAGACCTGCACCAGTATACCTCAGCACTCGACTTGCACCAGTATACCTCAGCACTAGACTTGTACCATTATACCGCAGCACTAGACTTGCACCAGTATAGCTCTGCACTACTTGCACTATTATACCTCAGCACTAGACTTGCACTATTATGCCTCAGCACTAGACTTGCACCAGTATAGCTCTGCACTAGACTTGCACCATTATACCTCAGCACTAGACTTGCACCATTATACCTCAGCACTAGACTTGCACCATTATACCTCAGCACTAGACTTGCATCATTATACCTCAGCACTAGACTTGCACCATTATACTTTCAGCACTAGACTTGCACCATTATACTTTCAGCACTAGAGTTGCACCATTATACTTTCAGCACTAGACCTGCACCATTATACCTCAGCACTAGACTTGCACGAGTATAGCTCTGCACTAGACTTGCACCATTATACCTCAGCACTAGACTTGCACTATTATGCCTCAGCACTAGACTTGCACCAGTATAGCTCTGCACTGGACTTGCACCATTATACCTCAGCACTAGACTTGGACCATTATACCTCAGCACTAGACTTGCGCCATTGTACCTCAGCACTAGACCTGCACCAGTATAGCTCTGCACTAGACTTGCACCATTATACCTCAGCGCTAGACTTGCACCATTATGCCTCAGCACTAGACTTGCACCATTATACCTCAGCACTAGACTTGCACCATTATACCTCAGCACTAGACTTGCACCAGTATAGCTCTGCACTAGACTTGCACTATTATGCCTCTGCACTAGACTTGTACCATTATTCCTCTGCACTAGACCTGCACCAGTATACATCAGCACTAGACTTGCACCAGTATACCTCAGCACTAGACTTGCACCATTATACCCCAGCACTAGACTTGCACCAGTATAGCTCTGCACTAGACTTGCACCATTAGACCTCAGCACTAGACTTGCACCATTATACCTCAGCACTAGACTTGCACAATTGTACCTCAGCACTAGACTTGCACCATTATACCTCAGCACTAGACTTGCACCAGTATAGCTCTGTACTAGACTTGCACCATTATACCTCTGCACTAGACTTGCACCAGTAAAGCTCTGCACTAGACTTGCACCATTATACCTCAGCACTAGACTTGCACCATTATGCCTCAGCACTAGACTTGCACCATTATACTTCAGCACTAGACTTGGACCATTATACCTCAGCACTAGACTTGCACCATTATACCTCAGCACTAGACTTGGACCATTATACCTCAGCACTAGATTTGCACCATTGTACCTCAGCACTAGACTTGCACCATTATACCTCAGCTCTAGACCTGCACCAGTATACCTCAGCACTAGACTTGCACCAGTATACCTCAGCACTAGACTTGCAGCAGTATAGCTCTGAACTAGACTTGCACCATTATACTTCAGCACTAGACTTGGACCATTATACCTCAGCACTAGACTTGCACCATTGTACCTCAGCACTAGACTTGCACCATTGTACCTCAGGACTAGACCTGCACCAGTATACCTCAGCACTAGACTTGCACCAGTATACCTCAGCACTAGACTTGCACCATTATACCTCAGCACTAGACTTGCACCAGTATAGCTCTGCACTAGATTTGCACCATTATACTTCAGCACTAGACTTGGACCATTGTACCTCAGCACTAGACTTGCACAATTGCACCTCAGCACTAGACTTGCACCATTATACCTCAGCACTAGACTTGAACCAGTATAGCTCTGTACTAGACTTGCACCATTATACCTCTGCACTAGACTTGCACCAGTATAGATCTGCACTAGACTTGCACCATTATACCTCAGCACTAGACTTGGACCATTATTCCTCTGCACTAGACCTGCACCAGTATACATCAGCACTAGACTTGCACCAGTATACCTCAGCACTAGACTTGCACCATTATACCCCAGCACTAGACTTGCACCAGTATAGCTCTGCACTAGACTTGCACCATTAGACCTCAGCACTAGACTTGCACCATTATACCTCAGCACTAGACTTGCACAATTGTACCTCAGCACTAGACTTGCACCATTATACCTCAGCACTAGACTTGCACCAGTATAGCTCTGTACTAGACCTGCACCATTATACCTCTGCACTAGACTTGCACCAGTAAAGCTCTGCACTAGACTTGCACCATTATACCTCAGCACTAGACTTGCACCATTATGCCTCAGCACTAGACTTGCACCATTATACTTCAGCACTAGACTTGGACCATTATACCTCAGCACTAGACTTGCACCATTATACCTCAGCACTAGACTTGGACCATTATACCTCAGCACTAGATTTGCACCATTGTACCTCAGCACTAGACTTGCACCATTATACCTCAGCTCTAGACCTGCACCAGTATACCTCAGCACTAGACTTGCACCAGTATACCTCAGCACTAGACTTGCAGCAGTATAGCTCTGAACTAGACTTGCACCATTATACTTCAGCACTAGACTTGGACCATTATACCTCAGCACTAGACTTGCACCATTGTACCTCAGCACTAGACTTGCACCATTGTACCTCAGGACTAGACCTGCACCAGTATACCTCAGCACTAGACTTGCACCAGTATACCTCAGCACTAGACTTGCACCATTATACCTCAGCACTAGACTTGCACCAGTATAGCTCTGCACTAGACTTGCACCATTATACTTCAGCACTAGACTTGGACCATTGTACCTCAGCACTAGACTTGCACAATTGCACCTCAGCACTAGACTTGCACCATTATACCTCAGCACTAGACTTGAACCAGTATAGCTCTGTACTAGACTTGCACCATTATACCTCTGCACTAGACTTGCACCAGTATAGATCTGCACTAGACTTGCACCATTATACCTCAGCACTAGACTTGGACCATTATACTTTCAGCACTAGAGTTGCACCATTTTACTTTCAGCACTAGAGTTGCACCATTTTACTTTCAGCACTAGACCTGCACCAGTATACCTAAGTGCTAGACTTGCACCATTATACCTCAGCGCTAGGCTTGCACCATTATACCTCATCTCTAGACTTGCACCATTATATCTCAGCTCTAGACTTGCACCATTATACCTCAGCACTAGACTTGCACCATTATGCCTCTGCACTAGACTTGCACCATTATACCTCAGCATTAGACTTGCACCATTATACCTCAGCGCTAGACCTGCACCAGTATACCTCAGCACTAGACTTGCACCAGTATACCTCAGCACTAGACTTGCAGCAGCATAGCTCTGAACTAGACTTGCACCATTATACTTCAGCACTAGACTTGGACCATTATACCTCAGCACTAGACTTGCACCATTGTACCTCAGCACTAGACTTGCACCATTGTACCTCAGGACTAGACCTGCACCAGTATACCTCAGCACTAGACTTGCAGCAGTATAGCTCTGAACTAGACTTGCACCATTATACTTCAGCACTAGACTTGGACCATTATACCTCAGCACTAGACTTGCACCACTGTACCTCAGCACTAGACTTGCACCATTGTACCTCAGGACTAGACCTGCACCAGTATACCTCAGCACTAGACTTGCACCAGTATACCTCAGCACTAGACTTGCACCTCTATAGCTCTGCACTAGACTTGCACCATTATACTTCAGCACTAGACTTGGACCATTGTACCTCAGCACTAGACTTGCACAATTGTACCTCAGCACTAGACTTGCACCATTATACCTCAGCACTAGACTTGCACCAGTATAGCTCTGTACTAGACTTGCACCATTATACCTCTGCACTAGACTTGCACCAGTATAGCTCTGCACTAGACGTGCACCATTATACCTCAGCACTAGACTTGCACCATTATACCTCAGCACTAGACTTGCACCAGTATAGCTCTACACTAGGCCTGCACCATTATGCCTCTGCACTAGACTTGCACCATTATGCCTCTGCACTAGACTTGCACCATTATACCTCAGCACTAGACTTGCACCATTATACCTCAGCAGTAGACTTGCACCAGTATAGCTCTGCAGTAGACTTGCACCATTATACCTCTGCACTAGACTTGCACCAGTATAGCTCAGCACCAGACTTGCACCATTATGCCTCAGCACTAGACTTGCACCATTATGCCTCAGCACTGGACTTGCATGATTATACTTCAGCTCTAGACTTGGACCATTATACCTCAGCACTAGACTTGCACCATTGTACCTCAGCACTAGACTTGCACCATTATACTTCAGCACTAGACTTGGACCATTGTACCTCAGCACTAGACTTGCACAATTGTACCTCAGCACTAGACTTGCACCATTATACCTCAGCACTAGACTTGCACCAGTATAGCTCTGCACTAGACGTGCACCATTATACCTCAGCACTAGACTTGCACCATTATACCTCAGCACTAGACTTGCACCAGTATAGCTCTACACTAGACCTGCACTATTATGCCTCTGCACTAGACTTGCACCATTATGCCTCTGCACTAGACTTGCACCATTATACCTCAGCACTAGACTTGCACCATTATACCTCAGCAGTAGACTTGCACCAGTATAGCTCTGCAGTAGACTTGCACCATTATACCTCTGCACTAGACTTGCACCAGTATAGCTCAGCACCAGACTTGCACCATTATGCCTCAGCACTAGACTTGCACCATTATGCCTCAGCACTGGACTTGCATGATTATACTTCAGCTCTAGACTTGGACCATTATACCTCAGCACTAGACTTGCACCATTGTACCTCAGCACTAGACTTGCACCATTGTACCTCAGCACTAGACCTGCACCAGTGTACCTCAGCACTAGACTTGCACCAGTATACCTCAGCACTATACTTGCACCATTATACCTCAGCACTAGACTTGCACCAGTATAGCTCTGCACTAGACTTGCACCATTATACCTCAGCACTAGACTTACACCAGTAAAGCTCTGCACTAGACTTGCACCATTATACCTCAGCACTAGACTTGCACCATTATGCCTCAGCACTAGACTTGCACCATTATACTTCAGCTCTAGACTTGCACCATTATACCTCAGCACTAGACTTGGACCATTATACCTCAGCACTAGACTTGCACCATTATACCTCAGCACTAGACTTGGACCATTATACCTCAGCACTAGATTTGCACCATTGTACCTCAGCACTAGACTTGCACCATTATACCTCAGCTCTAGACCTGCACCAGTATACCTCAGCACTAGACTTGCACCAGTATACCTCAGCACTAGACTTGCAGCAGTATAGCTCTGAACTAGACTTGCACCATTATACTTCAGCACTAGACTTGGACCATTATACCTCAGCACTAGACTTGCACCATTGTACCTCAGCACTAGACCTGCACCATTGTACCTCAGGACTAGACCTGCACCAGTATACCTCAGCACTAGACTTGCACCAGTATACCTCAGCACTAGACTTGCACCATTATACCTCAGCACTAGACTTGCACCAGTATAGCTCTGCACTAGACTTGCACCATTATACTTCAGCACTAGACTTGGACCATTGTACCTCAGCACTAGACTTGCACAATTGTACCTCAGCACTAGACTTGCACCATTATACCTCAGCACTAGACTTGAACCAGTATAGCTCTGTACTAGACTTGCACCATTATACCTCTGCACTAGACTTGCACCAGTATAGATCTGCACTAGACTTGCACCATTATACCTCAGCACTGGACTTGCACCAGTATAGCTCTGCACTAGACTTGCACCATTATACCTCAGCATTAGACTTGCACCATTATACTTCAGCACTAGACCTGCACCAGTATACCTCAGCACTAGACTTGCACCATTATACCTCAGCACTAGACTTGCACCAGTATAGCTCTACACTAGACCGGCACTATTATGCCTCTGCACTAGACTTGCACCATTATGCCTCTGTACTAGACTTGCACCATTATACCTCAGCACTAGACTTGCACCATTATACCTCAGCAGTAGACTTGCACCAGTATAGCTCTGCAGTAGACTTGCACCAGTATACCTCTGCACTAGACTTGCACCAGTATAGCTCTGCACTAGACTTGCACCAGTATAGCTCTTCACTAGACTTGCACCATTATACCTCAGCACCAGACTTGCACCATTATGCCTCAGTACTAGACTTGCACCATTATGCCTCAGCACTGGACTTGGACGATTATACTTCAGCTCTAGACTTGCACCAGTATAGCTCTGCACTAGACTTGCACCATTATACCTCAGCACTAGACTTGCACCATTATACCTCAGCACTAGACTTGCACCATTGTACCTCAGCACTAGACTTGCACCATTGTACCTCAGGACTAGACCTGCACCAGTATACCTCAGCACTAGACTTGCACCAGTATACCTCAGCACTAGACTTGCACCATTATACCTCAGCACTAGACTTGCACCAGTATAGCTCTGCACTAGACTTGCACCATTATACTTCAGCACTAGACTTGGACCATTGTACCTCAGCACTAGACTTGCACAATTGCACCTCAGCACTAGACTTGCACCATTATACCTCAGCACTAGACTTGAACCAGTATAGCTCTGTACTAGACTTGCACCATTATACCTCTGCACTAGACTTGCACCAGTATAGATCTGCACTAGACTTGCACCATTATACCTCAGCACTAGACTTGGACCATTATACTTTCAGCACTAGAGTTGCACCATTTTACTTTCAGCACTAGAGTTGCACCATTTTACTTTCAGCACTAGACCTGCACCAGTATACCTAAGTGCTAGACTTGCACCATTATACCTCAGCGCTAGGCTTGCACCATTATACCTCATCTCTAGACTTGCACCATTATATCTCAGCTCTAGACTTGCACCATTATACCTCAGCACTAGACTTGCACCATTATGCCTCTGCACTAGACTTGCACCATTATACCTCAGCATTAGACTTGCACCATTATACCTCAGCGCTAGACCTGCACCAGTATACCTCAGCACTAGACTTGCACCAGTATACCTCAGCACTAGACTTGCAGCAGCATAGCTCTGAACTAGACTTGCACCATTATACTTCAGCACTAGACTTGGACCATTATACCTCAGCACTAGACTTGCACCATTGTACCTCAGCACTAGACTTGCACCATTGTACCTCAGGACTAGACCTGCACCAGTATACCTCAGCACTAGACTTGCAGCAGTATAGCTCTGAACTAGACTTGCACCATTATACTTCAGCACTAGACTTGGACCATTATACCTCAGCACTAGACTTGCACCACTGTACCTCAGCACTAGACTTGCACCATTGTACCTCAGGACTAGACCTGCACCAGTATACCTCAGCACTAGACTTGCACCAGTATACCTCAGCACTAGACTTGCACCTCTATAGCTCTGCACTAGACTTGCACCATTATACTTCAGCACTAGACTTGGACCATTGTACCTCAGCACTAGACTTGCACAATTGTACCTCAGCACTAGACTTGCACCATTATACCTCAGCACTAGACTTGCACCAGTATAGCTCTGTACTAGACTTGCACCATTATACCTCTGCACTAGACTTGCACCAGTATAGCTCTGCACTAGACGTGCACCATTATACCTCAGCACTAGACTTGCACCATTATACCTCAGCACTAGACTTGCACCAGTATAGCTCTACACTAGGCCTGCACCATTATGCCTCTGCACTAGACTTGCACCATTATGCCTCTGCACTAGACTTGCACCATTATACCTCAGCACTAGACTTGCACCATTATACCTCAGCAGTAGACTTGCACCAGTATAGCTCTGCAGTAGACTTGCACCATTATACCTCTGCACTAGACTTGCACCAGTATAGCTCAGCACCAGACTTGCACCATTATGCCTCAGCACTAGACTTGCACCATTATGCCTCAGCACTGGACTTGCATGATTATACTTCAGCTCTAGACTTGGACCATTATACCTCAGCACTAGACTTGCACCATTGTACCTCAGCACTAGACTTGCACCATTATACTTCAGCACTAGACTTGGACCATTGTACCTCAGCACTAGACTTGCACAATTGTACCTCAGCACTAGACTTGCACCATTATACCTCAGCACTAGACTTGCACCAGTATAGCTCTGCACTAGACGTGCACCATTATACCTCAGCACTAGACTTGCACCATTATACCTCAGCACTAGACTTGCACCAGTATAGCTCTACACTAGACCTGCACTATTATGCCTCTGCACTAGACTTGCACCATTATGCCTCTGCACTAGACTTGCACCATTATACCTCAGCACTAGACTTGCACCATTATACCTCAGCAGTAGACTTGCACCAGTATAGCTCTGCAGTAGACTTGCACCATTATACCTCTGCACTAGACTTGCACCAGTATAGCTCAGCACCAGACTTGCACCATTATGCCTCAGCACTAGACTTGCACCATTATGCCTCAGCACTGGACTTGCATGATTATACTTCAGCTCTAGACTTGGACCATTATACCTCAGCACTAGACTTGCACCATTGTACCTCAGCACTAGACTTGCACCATTGTACCTCAGCACTAGACCTGCACCAGTGTACCTCAGCACTAGACTTGCACCAGTATACCTCAGCACTATACTTGCACCATTATACCTCAGCACTAGACTTGCACCAGTATAGCTCTGCACTAGACTTGCACCATTATACCTCAGCACTAGACTTACACCAGTAAAGCTCTGCACTAGACTTGCACCATTATACCTCAGCACTAGACTTGCACCATTATGCCTCAGCACTAGACTTGCACCATTATACTTCAGCTCTAGACTTGCACCATTATACCTCAGCACTAGACTTGGACCATTATACCTCAGCACTAGACTTGCACCATTATACCTCAGCACTAGACTTGGACCATTATACCTCAGCACTAGATTTGCACCATTGTACCTCAGCACTAGACTTGCACCATTATACCTCAGCTCTAGACCTGCACCAGTATACCTCAGCACTAGACTTGCACCAGTATACCTCAGCACTAGACTTGCAGCAGTATAGCTCTGAACTAGACTTGCACCATTATACTTCAGCACTAGACTTGGACCATTATACCTCAGCACTAGACTTGCACCATTGTACCTCAGCACTAGACCTGCACCATTGTACCTCAGGACTAGACCTGCACCAGTATACCTCAGCACTAGACTTGCACCAGTATACCTCAGCACTAGACTTGCACCATTATACCTCAGCACTAGACTTGCACCAGTATAGCTCTGCACTAGACTTGCACCATTATACTTCAGCACTAGACTTGGACCATTGTACCTCAGCACTAGACTTGCACAATTGTACCTCAGCACTAGACTTGCACCATTATACCTCAGCACTAGACTTGAACCAGTATAGCTCTGTACTAGACTTGCACCATTATACCTCTGCACTAGACTTGCACCAGTATAGATCTGCACTAGACTTGCACCATTATACCTCAGCACTGGACTTGCACCAGTATAGCTCTGCACTAGACTTGCACCATTATACCTCAGCATTAGACTTGCACCATTATACTTCAGCACTAGACCTGCACCAGTATACCTCAGCACTAGACTTGCACCATTATACCTCAGCACTAGACTTGCACCAGTATAGCTCTACACTAGACCGGCACTATTATGCCTCTGCACTAGACTTGCACCATTATGCCTCTGTACTAGACTTGCACCATTATACCTCAGCACTAGACTTGCACCATTATACCTCAGCAGTAGACTTGCACCTGTATAGCTCTGCAGTAGACTTGCACCAGTATACCTCTGCACTAGACTTGCACCAGTATAGCTCTGCACTAGACTTGCACCAGTATAGCTCTTCACTAGACTTGCACCATTATACCTCAGCACCAGACTTGCACCATTATGCCTCAGTACTAGACTTGCACCATTATGCCTCAGCACTGGACTTGGACGATTATACTTCAGCTCTAGACTTGCACCAGTATAGCTCTGCACTAGACTTGCACCATTATACCTCAGCACTAGACTTGCACCATTATACCTCAGCACTAGACTTGCACCATTGTACCTCAGCACTAGACTTGCACCATTATACCTCAGCACTAGACTTGAACCAGTATAACTCAGCACTAGACTTTCACCATTATACCTCAGCACTAGACTTGCACCAGTATAGCTCTGCACTAGACTTGCACCATTATACTTCAGCACTAGACTTGCACCATTGTACCTCACCACTAGACTTGCACCATTGTACCTCAGCACTAGACCTGCACCAGTATACCTCAGCACTAGACTTGCACCATTATACCTCAGCACTAGACTTGCACCAGTATAGCTCTACACTAGACCAGCACTATTATGCCTCAGCACTAGACTTGCACCATTATACCTCAGCACTAGACTTGCACCATTGTACCTCAGCACTAGACTTGCACCATTATACCTCAGCACTAGACTTGCACCATTGTACCTCAGCACTAGACTTGCACCACTGTACCTCAGCACTAGACCTGCACCAGTATACCTCAGCACTAGACTTGCACCAGTATAGCTCTGCACTAGACTTGCACCATTATACCTCAGCACTAGACTTGCACCATTATACCTCAGCATTAGACTTGCACCATTATACTTCAGCACTAGACCTGCACCAGTATACCTCAGCACTAGACTTGCACCATTATACCTCAGCACTAGACTTGCACCAGTATAGCTCTACACTAGACCAGCACTATTATGCCTCAGCACTAGACTTGCACCATTATACCTCAGCACTAGACTTGCACCATTGTACCTCAGCACTAGACTTGCACCATTATACCTCAGCACTAGACTTGCACCAGTATAGCTCTGCACTAGACTTGCACCATTATACCTCAGCACTAGACTTGCACCATTATACCTCAGCACTAGACTTGCACCATTGTACCTCAGCACTAGACTTGCACCATTATACCTCAGCACTAGACTTGAACCAGTATACCTCAGCACTAGACTTTCACCATTATACCTCAGCACTAGACTTGCACCAGTATAGCTCTGCACTAGACTTGCACCATTATACTTCAGCACTAGACTTGCACCATTGTACCTCACCACTAGACTTGCACCATTGTACCTCAGCACTAGACCTGCACCAGTACACCTCAGCACTCGACTTGCACCAGTATACCTCAGCACTAGACTTGTACCATTATACCTCAGCACTAGACTTGCACCAGTATAGCTCTGCACTACTTGCACTATTATACCTCAGCACTAGACTTGCACTATTATGCCTCAGCACTAGACTTGCACCAGTATAGCTCTGCACTAGACTTGCACCATTATACCTCAGCACTAGACTTGCACCATTATACCTCAGCACTAGACTTGCACCATTATACCTCAGCACTAGACTTGCATCATTATACCTCAGCACTAGACTTGCACCATTATACTTTCAGTACTAGACTTGCACCATTATACTTTCAGTACTAGACTTGCACCATTATACTTTCAGCACTAGAGTTGCACCATTATACTTTCAGCACTAGACCTGCACCATTATACCTCAGCACTAGACTTGCACGAGTATAGCTCTGCACTAGACTTGCACCATTATACCTCAGCACTAGACTTGCACTATTATGCCTCAGCACTAGACTTGCACCAGTATAGCTCTGCACTGGACTTGCACCATTATACCTCAGCACTAGACTTGGACCATTATACCTCAGCACTACACTTGCACCATTATACCTCAGCACTAGACTTGGACCATTATACCTCAGCACTAGACCTGCACCATTGTACCTCAGTACTAGACTTGCACCATTATACCTCAGCACTAGACCTGCACCAGTATACCTCAGCACTAGACTTGCACCATTATACCTCAGCACTAGACTTGCACCATTATACCTCAGCACTAGACTTGGACCATTATACCTCAGCACTAGACTTGCACCATTGTACCTCAGCACTAGACCTGCACCATTATACCTCAGCACTAGACCTGCACCAGTATACCTCAGCACTAGACTTGCACCATTATACTTCAGCACTAGACTTGCACCATTATACCTCAGCACTAGACTTGCACCATTATACCTCAGCACTAGACTTGCACCATTATACCTCAGCACAAGACTTGCACCAGTATACCTCAGCACTAGACTTGCACCAGTATACCTCAGCACTAGAATTGCACCATTATACCTCAGCACTAGACTTGCACCATTAGACCTCAGCACTAGACTTGCACCATTATACCTCAGCACTAGACTTGCAACATTAGACCTCATCACTAGACGTGCACCAGTATAGCTCTGCACTAGACTTGCACCATTAGACCTCAGCACTAGACTTGCACCATTATACCTCAGCACTAGACTTTCACCATTATACCTCAGCACTAGACTTGCACCAGTATAGCTCTGTACTAGACTTGCACCATTATACCTCTGCACTAGACTTGCACCAGTATAGCTATGCACTAGACTTGCGCCATTGTACCTCAGCACTAGACCTGCACCAGTATACCTCAGCGCTAGACTTGCACCATTATACCTCAGCGCTAGACTTGCACCATTATGCCTCAGCACTAGACTTGCACCATTTTTCTTCAGCTCTAGATTTGCAGCATTATACCTCAGCACTAGACTTGGACCATTATACTTTCAGCACTAGAGTTGCACCATTTTACTTTCAGCACTAGACTTGCACCATTATACCTCAGCACTAGACCTGCACCAGTATACCTCAGCACTAGACTTGCACCATTATACCTCAGCACTAGACTTGCACCATTATACCTCAGCACTAGACTTGCACCATTATACCTCAGCACAAGACTTGCACCAGTATACCTCAGCACTAGACCTGCACCAGTATACCTCAGCACTAGAATTGCACCATTATACCTCAGCACTAGACTTGCACCATTAGACCTCAGCACTAGACTTGCACCATTATACCTCAGCACTAGACTTGCACCATTAGACCTCATCACTAGACGTGCACCAGTATAGCTCTGCACTAAACTTGCACCATTAGACCTCAGCACTAGACTTGCACCATTATACCTCAGCACTAGACTTTCACCATTATACCTCAGCACTAGACTTGCACCAGTATAGCTCTGTACTAGACTTGCACCATTATACCTCAGCACTAGACTTGCACCAGTATAGCTATGCACTAGACTTGCACCATTGTACCTCAGCACTAGACCTGCACCAGTATAGCTCTGCACTAGACTTGCACCATTATACCTCAGCACTAGACTTGCACCATTATGCCTCAGCACTAGACTTGCACCATTTTTCTTCAGCTCTAGATTTGCAGCATTATACCTCAGCACTAGACTTGGACCATTATACTTTCAGCACTAGAGTTGCACCATTTTACTTTCAGCACTAGAGTTGCACCATTTTACTTTCAGCACTAGACCTGCACAAGTATACCTGAGTGGTAGACTTGCACCATTATACCTCAGCGCTAGGCTTGCACCATTATACCTCATCTCTAGACTTGCACCATTATACCTCAGCTCTAGACTTGCACCATTATACCTCAGCACTAGACTTGCACCATTATACCTCAGCACTAGACTTGCACCATTATACCTCAGCACTAGACTTGCACCAGTATAGCTTTGCACTAGACTTGCACTATTATGCCTCTGCACTAGACTTGTACCATTATTCCTCTGCACTAGACCTGCACCAGCATACCTCAGCACTAGACTTGCACCAGTATACCTCAGCACTAGACTTGCACCATTATACCTCAGCACTAGACTTGCACCAGTATAGCTCTGCACTAGACTTGCACCATTAGACCTCAGCACTAGACTTGCACCATTATACCTCAGCACTAGACTTGCACAATTGTACCTCAGCACTAGACTTGCACCATTATACCTCAGCACTAGACTTGCACCAGTATAGCTCTGTACTAGACTTGCACCATTATACCTCTGCACTAGACTTGCACCAGTATAGCTCTGCACTAGACGTGCACCATTATACCTCAGCACTAGACTTGCACCATTATACCTCAGCACTAGACTTGCACCAGTATAGCTCTACACTAGACCTGCACTATTATGCCTCTGCACTAGACTTGCACCATTAGTCCTCTGCACTAGACTTGCACCATTATACCTCAGCACTAGACTTGCACCATTATACCTCAGCAGTAGACTTGCACCAGTATAGCTCTGCAGTAGACTTGCACCATTATACCTCTGCACTAGACTTGCACCAGTATAGCTCAGCACCAGACTTGCACCATTATACCTCAGCACTAGACTTGCACCAGTATAGCTCTGCACTAGATTTGCACCATTATACCTCAGCACCAGACTTGCACCATTATGCCTCAGCACTAGACTTGCACCATTATGCCTCAGCACTGGACTTGCATGATTATACTTCAGCTCTAGACTTGGACCATTATACCTCAGCACTAGACTTGCACCATTATACCTCAGCACTAGACTTGCACCATTATACCTCATCTCTAGACTTGCACCATTATACCTCAGCTCTAGACTTGCACCATTATACCTCAGCACTAGACTTGCACCATTATGCCTCTGCACTAGACTTGCACCATTATACCTCAGCATTAGACTTGCACCATTATACCTCAGCGCTAGACCTGCACCAGTATACCTCAGCACTAGACTTGCACCATTATACCTCAGCATTAGACTTGCACCATTATACCTCAGCGCTAGACCTGCACCAGTATACCTCAGCACTAGACTTGCACCAGTATACCTCAGCACTAGACTTGCAGCAGCATAGCTCTGAACTAGACTTGCACCATTATACTTCAGCACTAGACTTGGACCATTATACCTCAGCACTAGACTTGCACCATTTTACCTCAGCACTAGACTTGCACCATTGTACCTCAGGACTAGACCTGCACCAGTATACCTCAGCACTAGACTTGCAGCAGTATAGCTCTGAACTAGACTTGCACCATTATACTTCAGCACTAGACTTGGACCATTATACCTCAGCACTAGACTTGCACCATTGTACCTCAGCACTAGACTTGCACCATTGTACCTCAGGACTAGACCTGCACCAGTATACCTCAGCACTAGACTTGCACCAGTATACCTCAGCACTAGACTTGCACCATTATACCTCAGCACTAGACTTGCACCAGTATAGCTCTGCACTAGACTTGCACCATTATACTTCAGCACTAGACTTGGACCATTGTACCTCAGCACTAGACTTGCACAATTGTACCTCAGCACTAGACTTGCACCATTATACCTCAGCACTAGACTTGCACCAGTATAGCTCTGTACTAGACTTGCACCATTATACCTCTGCACTAGACTTGCACCAGTATAGCTCTGCACTAGACGTGCACCATTATACCTCAGCACTAGACTTGCACCATTATACCTCAGCACTAGACTTGCACCAGTATAGCTCTACACTAGACCTGCACTATTACGCCTCTGCACTAGACTTGCACCATTATGCCTCTGCACTAGACTTGCACCATTATGCCTCAGCACTAGACTTGCACCATTATACCTCAGCAGTAGACTTGCACCAGTATAGCTCTGCAGTAGACTTGCACCATTATACCTCTGCACTAGACTTGCACCAGTATAGCTCAGCACCAGACTTGCACCATTATACCTCAGCACTAGACTTGCACCAGTATAGCTCTGCACTAGATTTGCACCATTATACCTCAGCACCAGACTTGCACCATTATACCTCAGCACTAGACTTGCACCAGTATAGCTCTACACTAGACCTGCACTATTACGCCTCTGCACTAGACTTGCACCATTATGCCTCTGCACTAGACTTGCACCATTATGCCTCAGCACTAGACTTGCACCATTATACCTCAGCAGTAGACTTGCACCAGTATAGCTCTGCAGTAGACTTGCACCATTATACCTCTGCACTAGACTTGCACCAGTATAGCTCAGCACCAGACTTGCACCATTATACCTCAGCACTAGACTTGCACCAGTATAGCTCTGCACTAGACGTGCACCATTATACCTCAGCACTAGACTTGCACCATTATACCTCAGCACTAGACTTGCACCAGTATAGCTCTACACTAGACCTGCACTATTACGCCTCTGCACTAGACTTGCACCATTATGCCTCTGCACTAGACTTGCACCATTATGCCTCAGCACTAGACTTGCACCATTATACCTCAGCAGTAGACTTGCACCAGTATAGCTCTGCAGTAGACTTGCACCATTATACCTCTGCACTAGACTTGCACCAGTATAGCTCAGCACCAGACTTGCACCATTATACCTCAGCACTAGACTTGCACCAGTATAGCTCTGCACTAGATTTGCACCATTATACCTCAGCACCAGACTTGCACCATTATGCCTCAGCACTAGACTTGCACCATTATGCCTCAGCACTGGACTTGCATGATTATACTTCAGCTCTAGACTTGGACCATTGTACCTCAGCACTAGACTTGCACCATTGTACCTCAGCACTAGACCTGCACCAGTATACCTCAGCACTAGACTTGCACCAGTATACCTCAGCACTATACTTGCACCATTATACCTCAGCACTAGACTTGCACCAGTATAGCTCTGCACTAGACTTGCACCATTATACCTCAGCACTAGACTTGCACCAGTAAAGCTCTGCACTAGACTTGCACCATTATACCTCAGCACTAGACTTGCACCATTATGCCTCAGCACTAGACTTGCACCATTATACTTCAGCTCTAGACTTGCACCATTATACCTCAGCACTAGACTTGGACCATTATACCTCAGCACTAGACTTGCACCATTATACCTCAGCACTAGACTTGGACCATTATACCTCAGCACTAGATTTGCACCATTGTACCTCAGCACTAGACTTGCACCATTATACCTCAGCTCTAGACCTGCACCAGTATACCTCAGCACTAGACTTGCACCAGTATACCTCAGCACTAGACTTGCAGCAGTATAGCTCTGAACTAGACTTGCACCATTATACTTCAGCACTAGACTTGGACCATTATACCTCAGCACTAGACTTGCACCATTGTACCTCAGCACTAGACTTTCACCATTGTACCTCAGGACTAGACCTGCACCAGTATACCTCAGCACTAGACTTGCACCAGTATACCTCAGCACTAGACTTGCACCATTATACCTCAGCACTAGACTTGCACCAGTATAGCTCTGCACTAGACTTGCACCATTATACTTCAGCACTAGACTTGGACCATTGTACCTCAGCACTAGACTTGCACAATTGCACCTCAGCACTAGACTTGCACCATTATACCTCAGCACTAGACTTGAACCAGTATAGCTCTGTACTAGACTTGCACCATTATACCTCTGCACTAGACTTGCACCAGTATAGATCTGCACTAGACTTGCACCATTATACCTCAGCACTAGACTTGGACCATTATACTTTCAGCACTAGAGTTGCACCATTTTACTTTCAGCACTAGAGTTGCACCATTTTACTTTCAGCACTAGACCTGCACCAGTATACCTAAGTGCTAGACTTGCACCATTATACCTCAGCGCTAGGCTTGCACCATTATACCTCATCTCTAGACTTGCACCATTATACCTCAGCTCTAGACTTGCACCATTATACCTCAGCACTAGACTTGCACCATTATGCCTCTGCACTAGACTTGCACCATTATACCTCAGCATTAGACTTGCACCATTATACCTCAGCGCTAGACCTGCACCAGTATACCTCAGCACTAGACTTGCACCATTATACCTCAGCATTAGACTTGCACCATTATACCTCAGCGCTAGACCTGCACCAGTATACCTCAGCACTAGACTTGCACCAGTATACCTCAGCACTAGACTTGCAGCAGCATAGCTCTGAACTAGACTTGCACCATTATACTTCAGCACTAGACTTGGACCATTATACCTCAGCACTAGACTTGCACCATTGTACCTCAGCACTAGACTTGCACCATTGTACCTCAGGACTAGACCTGCACCAGTATACCTCAGCACTAGACTTGCAGCAGTATAGCTCTGAACTAGACTTGCACCATTATACTTCAGCACTAGACTTGGACCATTATACCTCAGCACTAGACTTGCACCATTGTACCTCAGCGCTAGACTTGCACCATTGTACCTCAGGACTAGACCTGCACCAGTATACCTCAGCACTAGACTTGCACCAGTATACCTCAGCACTAGACTTGCACCTCTATAGCTCTGCACTAGACTTGCACCATTATACTTCAGCACTAGACTTGGACCATTGTACCTCAGCACTAGACTTGCACAATTGTACCTCAGCACTAGACTTGCACCATTATACCTCAGCACTAGACTTGCACCAGTATAGCTCTGTACTAGACTTGCACCATTATACCTCTGCACTAGACTTGCACCAGTATAGCTCTGCACTAGACGTGCACCATTATACCTCAGCACTAGACTTGCACCATTATACCTCAGCACTAGACTTGCACCAGTATAGCTCTACACTAGACCTGCACCATTATGCCTCTGCACTAGACTTGCACCATTATGCCTCTGCACTAGACTTGCACCATTATACCTCAGCACTAGACTTGCACCATTATACCTCAGCAGTAGACTTGCACCAGTATAGCTCTGCAGTAGACTTGCACCATTATACCTCTGCACTAGACTTGCACCAGTATAGCTCAGCACCAGACTTGCACCATTATGCCTCAGCACTAGACTTGCACCATTATGCCTCAGCACTGGACTTGCATGATTATACTTCAGCTCTAGACTTGGACCATTATACCTCAGCACTAGACTTGCACCATTGTACCTCAGCACTAGACTTGCACCATTGTACCTCAGCACTAGACCTGCACCAGTGTACCTCAGCACTAGACTTGCACCAGTATACCTCAGCACTATACTTGCACCATTATACCTCAGCACTAGACTTGCACCAGTATAGCTCTGCACTAGACTTGCACCATTATACCTCAGCACTAGACTTGCACCAGTAAAGCTCTGCACTAGACTTGCACTATTATACCTCAGCACTAGACTTGCACCATTATGCCTCAGCACTAGACTTGCACCATTATACTTCAGCTCTAGACTTGCACCATTATGCCTCAGCACTAGACTTGGACCATTATACCTCAGCACTAGACTTGCACCATTATACCTCAGCACTAGACTTGGACCATTATACCTCAGCACTAGACTTGGACCATTATACCTCAGCACTAGATTTGCACCATTGTACCTCAGCACTAGACTTGCACCATTATACCTCAGCTCTAGATCTGCACCAGTATACCTCAGCACTAGACTTGCACCAGTATACCTCAGCACTAGACTTGCAGCAGTATAGCTCTGAACTAGACTTGCACCATTATACTTCAGCACTAGACTTGGACCATTATACCTCAGCACTAGACTTGCACCATTGTACCTCAGCACTAGACCTGCACCATTGTACCTCAGGACTAGACCTGCACCAGTATACCTCAGCACTAGACTTGCACCATTATACCTCAGCACTAGACTTGCACCATTATACCTCAGCACTAGACTTGCACCAGTATAGCTCTGCACTAGACTTGAACCAGTATAGCTCTGTACTAGACTTGCACCATTATACCTCTGCACTAGACTTGCACCAGTATAGATCTGCACTAGACTTGCACCATTATACCTCAGCACTGGACTTGCACCAGTATAGCTCTGCACTAGACTTGCACCATTATACCTCAGCATTAGACTTGCACCATTATACTTCAGCACTAGACCTGCACCAGTATACCTCAGCACTAGACTTGCACCATTATACCTCAGCACTAGACTTGCACCAGTATAGCTCTACACTAGACCGGCACTATTATGCCTCTGCACTAGACTTGCACCATTATGCCTCTGTACTAGACTTGCACCATTATACCTCAGCACTAGACTTGCACCATTATACCTCAGCAGTAGACTTGCACCAGTATAGCTCTGCAGTAGACTTGCACCAGTATACCTCTGCACTAGACTTGCACCAGTATAGCTCTGCACTAGACTTGCACCAGTATAGCTCTGCACTAGACTTGCACCATTATACCTCAGCACCAGACTTGCACCATTATGCCTCAGTACTAGACTTGCACCATTATGCCTCAGCACTGGACTTGGACGATTATACTTCAGCTCTAGACTTGGACCATTATACCTCAGCACTAGACTTGCACCATTGTACCTCAGCACTAGACTTGCACCACTGTACCTCAGCACTAGACCTGCACCAGTATACCTCAGCACTAGACTTGCACCAGTATAGCTCTGCACTAGACTTGCACCATTATACCTCAGCACTAGACTTGCACCATTATACCTCAGCATTAGACTTGCACCATTATACTTCAGCACTAGACCTGCACCAGTATACCTCAGCACTAGACTTGCACCATTATACCTCAGCACTAGACTTGCACCAGTATAGCTCTACACTAGACCAGCACTATTATGCCTCAGCACTAGACTTGCACCATTATACCTCAGCACTAGACTTGCACCATTGTACCTCAGCACTAGACTTGCACCATTATACCTCAGCACTAGACTTGCACCAGTATAGCTCTGCACTAGACTTGCACCATTATACCTCAGCACTAGACTTGCACCATTATACCTCAGCACTAGACTTGCACCATTGTACCTCAGCACTAGACTTGCACCATTGTACCTCAGCACTAGACTTGCACCATTATACCTCAGCACTAGACTTGAACCAGTATACCTCAGCACTAGACTTTCACCATTATACCTCAGCACTAGACTTGCACCAGTATAGCTCTGCACTAGACTCGCACCATTATACTTCAGCACTAGACTTGCACCATTGTACCTCACCACTAGACTTGCACCATTGTACCTCAGCACTAGACCTGCACCAGTATACCTCAGCACTCGACTTGCACCAGTATACCTCAGCACTAGACTTGTACCATTATACCTCAGCACTAGACTTGCACCAGTATAGCTCTGCACTACTTGCACTATTATACCTCAGCACTAGACTTGCACTATTATGCCTCAGCACTAGACTTGCACCAGTATAGCTCTGCACTAGACTTGCACCATTATACCTCAGCACTAGACTTGCACCATTATACCTCAGCACTAGACTTGCATCATTATACCTCAGCACTAGACTTGCACCATTATACTTTCAGTACTAGACTTGCACCATTATACTTTCAGCACTAGAGTTGCACCATTATACTTTCAGCACTAGACCTGCACCATTATACCTCAGCACTAGACTTGCACGAGTATAGCTCTGCACTAGACTTGCACCATTATACCTCAGCACTAGACTTGCACTATTATGCCTCAGCACTAGACTTGCACCAGTATAGCTCTGCACTGGACTTGCACCATTATACCTCAGCACTAGACTTGCACCATTATACCTCAGCACTAGACTTGGACCATTATACCTCAGCACTAGACCTGCACCATTGTACCTCAGCACTAGACTTGCACCATTATACCTCAGCACTAGACCTGCACCAGTATACCTCAGCACTAGACTTGCACCATTATACCTCAGCACTAGACTTGCACCATTATACCTCAGCACTAGACTTGGACCATTATACCTCAGCACTAGACTTGCACCATTGTACCTCAGCACTAGACCTGCACCATTATACCTCAGCACTAGACCTGCACCAGTATACCTCAGCACTAGACTTGCACCATTATACTTCAGCACTAGACTTGCACCATTATACCTCAGCACTAGACTTGCACCATTATACCTCAGCACTAGACTTGCACCATTATACCTCAGCACAAGACTTGCACCAGTATACCTCAGCACTAGACTTGCACCAGTATACCTCAGCACTAGAATTGCACCATTATACCTCAGCACTAGACTTGCACCATTAGACCTCAGCACTAGACTTGCACCATTATTCCTCAGCACTAGACTTGCACCATTAGACCTCATCACTAGACATGCACCAGTATAGCTCTGCACTAGACTTGCACCATTAGACCTCAGCACTAGACTTGCACCATTATACCTCAGCACTAGACTTTCACCATTATACCTCAGCACTAGACTTGCACCAGTATAGCTCTGTACTAGACTTGCACCATTATACCTCTGCACTAGACTTGCACCAGTATAGCTATGCACTAGACTTGCGCCATTGTACCTCAGCACTAGACCTGCACCAGTATAGCTCTGCACTAGACTTGCACCATTATACCTCAGCGCTAGACTTGCACCATTATGCCTCAGCACTAGACTTGCACCATTTTTCTTCAGCTCTAGATTTGCAGCATTATACCTCAGCACTAGACTTGGACCATTATACTTTCAGCACTAGAGTTGCACCATTTTACTTTCAGCACTAGACTTGCACCATTATACCTCAGCACTAGACCTGCACCAGTATACCTCAGCACTAGACTTGCACCATTATACCTCAGCACAAGACTTGCACCAGTATACCTCAGCACTAGACCTGCACCAGTATACCTCAGCACTAGAATTGCACCATTATACCTCAGCACTAGACTTGCACCATTAGACCTCAGCACTAGACTTGCACCATTATACCTCAGCACTAGACTTGCACCATTAGACCTCATCACTAGACGTACACCAGTATAGCTCTGCACTAGACTTGCACCATTAGACCTCAGCACTAGACTTGCACCATTATACCTCAGCACTAGACTTTCACCATTATACCTCAGCACTAGACTTGCACCAGTATAGCTCTGTACTAGACTTGCACCATTATACCTCAGCACTAGACTTGCACCAGTATAGCTATGCACTAGACTTGCACCATTGTACCTCAGCACTAGACCTGAACCAGTATAGCTCTGCACTAGACTTGCACCATTATACCTCAGCACTAGACTTGCACCATTATGCCTCAACACTAGACTTGCACCATTTTTCTTCAGCTCTAGATTTGCAGCATTATACCTCAGCACTAGACTTGGACCATTATACTTTCAGCACTAGAGTTGCACCATTTTACTTTCAGCACTAGAGTTGCACCATTTTACTTTCAGCACTAGACCTGCACAAGTATACCTGAGTGGTAGACTTGCACCATTATACCTCAGCGCTAGGCTTGCACCATTATACCTCATCTCTAGACTTGCACCATTATACCTCAGCTCTAGACTTGCACCATTATACCTCAGCACTAGACTTGCACCATTATACCTCAGCACTAGACTTGCACCATTATACCTCAGCACTAGACTTGCACCAGTATAGCTCTGCACTAGACTTGCACTATTATGCCTCTGCACTAGACTTGTACCATTATTCCTCTGCACTAGACCTGCACCAGTATACCTCAGCACTAGACTTGCACCAGTATACCTCAGCACTAGACTTGCACCATTATACCTCAGCACTAGACTTGCACCAGTATAGCTCTGCACTAGACTTGCACCATTAGACCTCAGCACTAGACTTGCACCATTATACCTCAGCACTAGACTTGCACAATTGTACCTCAGCACTAGACTTGCACCATTATACCTCAGCACTAGACTTGCACCAGTATAGCTCTGTACTAGACTTGCACCATTATACCTCTGCACTAGACTTGCACCAGTATAGCTCAGCACTAGACGTGCACCATTATACCTCAGCACTAGACTTGCACCATTATACCTCAGCACTAGACTTGCACCAGTATAGCTCTACACTAGACCTGCACTATTATGCCTCTGCACTAGACTTGCACCATTAGTCCTCTGCACTAGACTTGCACCATTATACCTCAGCACTAGACTTGCACCATTATACCTCAGCAGTAGACTTGCACCAGTATAGCTCTGCAGTAGACTTGCACCATTATACCTCTGCACTAGACTTGCACCAGTATAGCTCAGCACCAGACTTGCACCATTATACCTCAGCACTAGACTTGCACCAGTATAGCTCTGCACTAGATTTGCACCATTATACCTCAGCACCAGACTTGCACCATTATGCCTCAGCACTAGACTTGCACCATTATGCCTCAGCACTGGACTTGCATGATTATACTTCAGCTCTAGACTTGGACCATTATACCTCAGCACTAGACTTGCACCATTATACCTCAGCACTAGACTTGCACCATTATACCTCATCTCTAGACTTGCACCATTATACCTCAGCTCTAGACTTGCACCATTATACCTCAGCACTAGACTTGCACCAGTATGCCTCTGCACTAGACTTGCACCATTATACCTCAGCATTAGACTTGCACCATTATACCTCAGCGCTAGACCTGCACCAGTATAGCTCTACACTAGACCTGCACTATTATGCCTCTGCACTAGACTTGCACCATTAGTCCTCTGCACTAGACTTGCACCATTATACCTCAGCACTAGACTTGCACCATTATACCTCAGCAGTAGACTTGCACCAGTATAGCTCTGCAGTAGACTTGCACCATTATACCTCTGCACTAGACTTGCACCAGTATAGCTCAGCACCAGACTTGCACCATTATACCTCAGCACTAGACTTGCACCAGTATAGCTCTGCACTAGATTTGCACCATTATACCTCAGCACCAGACTTGCACCATTATGCCTCAGCACTAGACTTGCACCATTATGCCTCAGCACTGGACTTGCATGATTATACTTCAGCTCTAGACTTGGACCATTATACCTCAGCACTAGACTTGCACCATTATACCTCAGCACTAGACTTGCACCATTATACCTCATCTCTAGACTTGCACCATTATACCTCAGCTCTAGACTTGCACCATTATACCTCAGCACTAGACTTGCACCATTATGCCTCTGCACTAGACTTGCACCACTATACCTCAGCATTAGACTTGCACCATTATACCTCAGCGCTAGACCTGCACCAGTATACCTCAGCACTAGACTTGCACCATTATACCTCAGCATTAGACTTGCACCATTATACCTCAGCGCTAGACCTGCACCAGTATACCTCAGCACTAGACTTGCACCAGTATACCTCAGCACTAGACTTGCACCAGTATAGCTCAGCACCAGACGTGCACCATTATACCTCAGCACTAGACTTGCACCAGTATAGCTCTGCACTAGACTTGCACCATTATACCTCAGCACCAGACTTGCACCATTATGCCTCAGCACTAGACTTGCACCATTATACCTCAGCACTAGACTTGCACCATTGTACCTCAGCACTAGACTTGCACCATTATACCTCAGCGCTAGACCTGCACCATTATACCTCAGCACTAGACTTGCACCAGTATACCTCAGCACTAGACTTTCACCATTATACCTCAGCACTAGACTTGCACCAGTATAGCTCTGCACTAGACGTGCACCATTATACTTCAGCACTAGACTTGCACCATTGTACCTCACCACTAGACTTGCACCATTGTACCTCAGCACTAGACCTGCACCAGTATACCTCAGCACTCGACTTGCACCAGTATACCTCAGCACTAGACTTGTACCATTATACCTCAGCACTAGACTTGCACCAGTATAGCTCTGCCCTAGACTTGCACTATTATACCTCAGCACTAGACTTGCACTATTATGCCTCAGCACTAGACTTGCACCAGTATAGCTCTGCACTAGACTTGCACCATTATACCTCAGCACTAGACTTGCACCATTATACCTCAGCACTAGACTTGCACCATTATACCTCATCACTAGACTTGCACCAGTATAGCTCTGCACTAGACTTGCACCATTATACCTCAGCACTAGACTTGCATCATTATACCTCAGCACTAGACTTGCACCATTATACTTGCAGTACTAGACTTGCACCATTATACTTTCAGCACTAGAGTTGCACCATTATACTTTCAGCACTAGACCTGCACCATTATACCTCAGCACTAGACTTGCACGAGTATAGCTCTGCACTAGACTTGCACCAGTATACCTCAGCACTAGACTTGCACCATTATACCTCATCACTAGACTTGCACCAGTATAGCTCTGCACTAGACTTGCACTATTATGCCTCTGCACTAGACTTGTACCATTATTCCTCTGCACTAGACCTGCACCAGTATACCTCAGCACTAGACTTGCACCAGTATACCTCAGCACTAGACTTGCACCATTATACCTCAGCACTAGACTTGCACCATTAGACCTCATCACTAGACTTGCACCATTATACCTCAGCACTAGACTTTCACCATTATACCTCAGCACTAGACCTGCACCATCATGCCTCAGCACTAGACTTGCACCATTTTTCTTCAGCTCTAGACTTGCACCATTATACCTCAGCACTAGACTTGGACCATTTTACTTTCAGCACTAGAGTTGCACCATTTTACTTTCAGCACTAGACCTGCACCATTATACCTAAGTGATAGACTTGCACCATTATACCTCAGCTCTAGACTTGCACCATTATACCTCATCTCTAGACTTGCACCATTATACCTCAGCTCTAGACTTGCACCGTTATACCTCAGCACTAGACTTGCACCATTATGCCTCTGCACTAGACTTGCACCATTATACCTCAGCATTAGACTTGCACCATTATACCTCAGCGCTGGACCTGCACCAGTATACCTCAGCACTAGACTTGCACCATTATACCTCAGCTCTAGACCTGCACCAGTATACCTCAGCACTAGACTTGCACCAGTATACCTCAGCACTAGACTTGCAGCACTATAGCTCTGAACTAGACTTGCACCATTATACTTCAGCACTAGACTTGGACCATTATACCTCAGCACTAGACTTGCACCATTGTACCTCAGCACTAGACTTGCACCATTGTACCTCAGGACTAGACCTGCACCAGTGTACCTCAGCACTAGACCTGCAGCAGTATAGCTCTGAACTAGACTTGCACCATTATACTTCAGCACTAGACTTGGACCATTATACCTCAGCACTAGACTTGCACCATTGTACCTCAGCACTAGACTTGCACCATTGTACCTCAGGACTAGACCTGCACCAGTATACCTCAGCACTAGACTTGCACCAGTATACCTCAGCACTAGACTTGCACCATTATACCTCAGCACTTGACTTGCACCAGTATAGCTCTGCACTAGACTTGCACCATTATACTTCAGCACTAGACTTGGACCATTGTACCTCAGCACTAGACTTGCACAATTGTACCTCAGCACTAGACTTGCAACATTATACCTCAGCACTAGACTTGCACCAGTATAGCTCTGTACTAGACTTGCACCATTATACCTCAGCACTAGACTTGCACCAGTATAGCTCTGCACTAGACTTGCACCATTATACCTCAGCATTAGACTTGCACCATTATACTTCAGCACTAGACCTGCACCAGTATACCTCAGCACTAGACTTGCACCATTATACCTCAGCACTAGACTTGCACCAGTATAGCTCTACACTAGACCTGCACTATTATGCCTCTGCACTAGACTTGCACCATTATGCCTCTGCACTAGACTTGCACCATTATACCTCAGCACTAGACTTGCACCATTATACCTCAGCAGTAGACTTGCACCAGTATAGCTCTGCAGTAGACTTGCACCATTATACCTCTGCACTAGACTTGCACCAGTATAGCTCAGCACCAGACTTGCACCATTATACCTCAGCACTAGACTTGCACCGGTATAGCTCTGCACTAGACTTGCACCATTATACCTCAGCACCAGACTTGCACCATTATGCCTCAGCACTAGACTTGCACCATTATGCCTCAGCACTGGACTTGCACGATTATACTTCAGCTCTAGACTTGGACCATTATACCTCAGCACTAGACTTGCACCATTGTACCTCAGCACTAGACTTGCACCATTGTACCTCAGCACTAGACTTGCACCATTGTACCTCAGCACTAGACCTGCACCAGTATACCTCAGCACTAGACTTGCACCAGTATACCTCAGCACTAGACTTGCACCATTATACCTCAGCACTAGACTTGCACCAGTATAGCTCTGCACTAGGCTTGCACCATTATACCTCAGCACTAGACTTGCACCATTATACCTCAGCACTAGACTTGCACCATTGTACCTCAGCACTAGACTTGCAACATTATACCTCAGCACTAGACTTGCACCAGTATAGCTCTGTACTAGACTTGCACCATTATACCTCAGCACTAGACTTGCACCAGTATAGCTCTGCACTAGACTTGCACCATTATACCTCAGCATTAGACTTGCACCATTATACTTCAGCACTAGACCTGCACCAGTATACCTCAGCACTAGACTTGCACCATTATACCTCAGCACTAGACTTGCACCAGTATAGCTCTACACTAGACCTGCACTATTATGCCTCTGCACTAGACTTGCACCATTATGCCTCTGCACTAGACTTGCACCATTATACCTCAGCACTAGACTTGCACCATTATACCTCAGCAGTAGACTTGCACCAGTATAGCTCTGCAGTAGACTTGCACCATTATACCTCTGCACTAGACTTGCACCAGTATAGCTCAGCACCAGACTTGCACCATTATACCTCAGCACTAGACTTGCACCAGTATAGCTCTGCACTAGACTTGCACCATTATACCTCAGCACTAGACTTGCACCATTATACCTCAGCACTAGACTTGCACCATTGTACCTCAGCACTAGACTTGCACCATTGTACCTCAGCACTAGACCTGCACCAGTGTACCTCAGCACTAGACTTGCACCAGTATACCTCAGCACTAGACTTGCACCATTATACCTCAGCACTAGACTTGCACCAGTATAGCTCTGCACTAGACTTGCACCATTATACCTCAGCACTAGACTTGCACCATTATACCTCAGCACTAGACTTGCACCATTGTACCTCAGCACTAGACTTGCACTATTATACCTCAGCACTAGACCTGCACCATTATACCACAGCACTAGACTTGCACCAGTATACCTCAGCACTAGACTTTCACCATTATACCTCAGCACTAGACTTGCACCAGTATAGCTCTGCACTAGACTTGCACCAGTATACTTCAGCACTAGACTTGCACCATTGTACCTCACCACTAGACTTGCACCATTGTACCTCCGCACTAGACCTGCACAAGTATACCTCAGCACTCGACTTGCACCAGTATACCTCAGCACTAGACTTGTACCATTATACCTCAGCACTAGACTTGCACCAGTATAGCTCAGCACTAGACTTGCACTATTATACCTCAGCACTAGACTTGCACTATTATGCCTCAGCACTAGACTTGCACCAGTATAGCTCTGCACTAGACTTGCACCATTATACCTCAGCACTAGACTTGCACCATTATACCTCAGCACTAGACTTGCACCATTATACCTCAGCACTAGACTTGCACCATTATACCTCAGCACTAGACTTGCACCATTATACTTTCAGCACTAGACTTGCACCATTATACTTTCAGCACTAGAGTTGCACCATTATACCTCAGCACTAGAACTGCACCATTATACCTCAGCACTAGACTTGCACGAGTATAGCTCTGCACTAGACTTGCACCATTATACCTCAGCACTAGACTTGCACTATTATGCCTCAGCACTAGACTTGCACCAGTATAGCTCTGCACTGGACTTGCACCATTATACCGCAGCACTAGACTTGGACCATTATACCTCAGCTCTAGACTTGCACCATTATACCTCAGCACTAGGCTTGGACCATTATACCTCAGCACTAGACCTGCACCATTGTACCTCAGCACTAGACTTGCACCATTATACCTCAGCACTAGACCTGCACCAGTATACCTCAGCACTAGACTTGCACCATTATACCTCAGCACTAGACTTGCACCATTATACCTCAGCACTAGACTTGGACCATTATACCTCAGCACTAGACTTGCACCATTGTACCTCAGCACTATACCTGCACCATTATACCTCAGCACTAGACCTGCACCAGTATATCTCAGCACTAGACTTGCACTATTATACTTCAGCACTAGACCTGCACCAGTATACCTCAGCACTAGACTTGCACCAGTATACCTCAGCACTAGACTTGCACCAAACTTCAGCACTAGACTTGCACCAGTATACCTCAGCACTAGACTTGCACCAGTATACCTCAGCACTAGACTTGCACCATTAGACCTCAGCACTAGACTTGCACCATTATACCTCAGCACAAGACTTGCACCAGTATACCTCAGCACTAGACTTGCACCATTATACCTCAGCTCTAGACATGCACCATTATACCTCAGCACTAGACTTGCACCATTATACCTCAGCACTAGACTTGCACCATTATACCTCAGCACTAGACTTGCACCAGTATAGCTCTGCACTAGACTTGCACTATTATGCCTCTGCACTAGACTTGTACCATTATTCCCCTGCACTAGACCTGCACCAGTATACCTCAGCACTAGACTTGCACCAGTATACCTCAGCACTAGACTTGCACCATTATACCTCAGCACTAGACTTGCACCAGTATAGCTCTGCACTAGACTTGCACCATTAGACCTCAGCACTAGACTTGCACCATTATACCTCAGCACTAGACTTGCACCATTAGACCTCATCACTAGACTTGCACCATTATACCTCAGCACTAGACTTTCACCATTATACCTCAGCACTAGACCTGCACCATCATGCCTCGGCACTATACTTGCACCATTTTTCTTCAGCTCTAGACTTGCACCATTATACCTCAGCACTAGACTTGGACCATTATACTTTCAGCACTAGAGTTGCACCATTTTACTTTCAGCACTAGAGTTGCACCATTTTACTTTCAGCACTAGACCTGCACCAGTATACCTGAGTGCTAGACTTGCACCATTATACCTCAGCGCTAGGTTTGCACCATTATACCTCAGCGCTAGGTTTGCACCATTATACCTCATCTCTAGACTTGCACCATTATACCTCAGCTCTAGACTTGCACCATTATACCTCAGCACTAGACTTTCACCATTATGCCTCTGCACTAGACTTGCACCATTATACCTCTGCACTAGACTTGCACCATTATACCTCAGCACTAGACTTGAACCAGTATAGCTCTGCACTAGACTTGCACCATTATACCTCTGCACTAGACTTGCACCAGTATAGCTCTGCACTAGACTTGCACCATTATACCTCAGCACTAGACTTGCACCAGTACAGCTCTGCACTAGACTTGCACCATTATACCTCAGCACTAGACTTGCACCATTATGCCTCAGCACTAGACTTGCACCATTATGCCTCAGCACTAGAATTGCACGATTATACCTCAGCTCTAGACTTGGACCATTATACCTCAGCACTAGACTTGCACCATTGTACCTCAGCACATGACCTGCACCATTGTACCTCAGCACTAGACCTGCACCATTGTACCTCAGCACTAGACCTGCACCATTGTACCTCAGCACTAGAACTGCACCAGTATACCTCAGCACTAGACTTGCACGAGTATAGCTCTGCACTAGACTTGCACCATTATACCTCAGCACTAGACTTGCACCATTATGCCTCAGCACTAGACTTGCACCATTATGCCTCAGCACTAGACTTGCACGATTATACTTCAGCTCTAGACTTGGACCATTATACCTCAGCACTAGACTTGCACCATTGTACCTCAGCACATGACCTGCACCATTGTACCTCAGCACTAGACCTGCACCATTGTACCTCAGCACTAGACCTGCACCATTGTACCTCAGCACTAGACCTGCACCATTGTACCTCAGCACTAGAACTGCACCAGTATACCTCAGCACTAGACTTGCACGAGTATAGCTCTGCACTAGACTTGCACTATTATACCTCAGCACTAGACTTGCACTATTATGCCTCAGCACTAGACTTGCACCAGTATAGCTCTGCACTAGACTTGCACCATTATACCTCAGCACTAGACTTGCACCATTATACCTCAGCACTAGACTTGCATCATTATACCTCAGCACTAGACTTGCACCATTATACTTTCAGTACTAGACTTGCACCATTATACTTTCAGCACTAGAGTTACACCATTATACTTTCAGCACTAGACCTGCACCATTATACCTCAGCACTAGACTTGCATGAGTATAGCTCTGCACTAGACTTGCACCATTATACCTCAGCACTAGACTTGCACCATTGTACCTCAGCACTAGACCTGCACCATTATACCTCAGCACTAGACTTGCACCATTATACCTCAGCACTAGACTTGTACCAGTATAGCTCTGCACTAGACTTGCACCATGTTTCTTCAGCTCTAGACTTGCAACATTATACCTCAGCACGAGACTTGCACCATTATACCTCAGCATTAGACTTGCACCATTATACTTCAGCACTAGACTTGCACCATTATACCTCAGCACTAGACCTGGACCATTATACCTCAGCACTAGATCTGCACCATTATACCTCAGCACTAGACCTGCACCAGTATACCTCAGCACTAGACTTACACCATTATACCTCAGCACTAGACTTGCACCATTATACCTCAGCACTAGACTTGCACCATTTTTCTTCAGCTCTAGACTTGCACCATTATACCTCAGTACGAGACTTCCACCATTATACCTCAGCATTAGACTTGCACCATTATACTTCAGCACTAGACTTGCACCATTATACCTCAGCACTAGACTTGCACCATTATACCTCAGTACTAGACTTGCACCATTATACTTCAGCAATAGACTTGCACCATTATACCTCAGCACTAGACTTGCACCATTCACCGCAGCACTAGACTTGCACCATTATACCTCAGCACTACACTTGCACCATTATACCTCAGCTCTAGGACCGCGCCATTATACTTTCAGCACTAGACCTACCCCATTATACTTTCAGCACTAGACTTGCACCATTATACCTCAGCACTAGACTTGCACCATTCACCGCAGTACTAGACTTGCACCATTATACTTCAGCAATAGACTTGCACCATTATACCTCAGCACTAGACTTGCACCATTCACCGCAGCACTAGACTTGCACCATTATACCTCAGCACTACACTTGCACCATTATACCTCAGCTCTAGGACCGCGCCATTATACTTTCAGCACTAGACCTACCCCATTATACTTTCAGCACTAGACTTGCACCATTATACCTCAGCACTAGACTTGCACCATTCACCGCAGCACTAGACTTGCACCATTACACCTCAGCACTAGACCCGCACCATTATACTTTCAGCACTAGACCTAAACCATTATACTTCAGCACTAGGCTTACATAACTTTTTGGTTTAAAGTAATTTCAGTATATATTGGGATCTGGACCATCTCGATGTGATGGCTCCTCCCCTGGAATTTTTGTTGCATTTTTTTTTATAGTGGGCAAACCCCCATACACACACACCCCAAATGCTCCCCTCACACCTCCAGTACACATTCATTTTTAAATTCACGAGTCACATTGGACTAGCAAACAAGTCTTTCATTGGTCTCTGCTCACACAGCTGGTTGGTTCCGGGAGAGAAGGCTCCAGACATTACATGATGGCTTCAAGACCGCTTCGCTTTAGTCACCCGGTGACAATGGCGGGGAGAATCTGTTGTGAGTCTGTGTTGGCAGAACAGCATCTGCAAATTGCTGCCAAAACAAGCATCTGGGGTTACATATCCCCTGGCCCCCTCTCCTAGCAGAGGTCCCCTCAGCCCCCCCAAGAATGAACAGACATTACATTTATGGCTTTGCAGTTGGAAGTGATGGAATATATTCTGGTTGAAGTCAGTATGTGAGAAAGCTTTTGTAGTATTGTACTTATCTATCTGCACTGGGTGCACACAGTGCTGCTGATGGTAGAACACAGCTATGTCCTATAGAATGTGATGGGACCTGAGCGTTCCAAGTGTTACAGTTGGGACACAGGATGGGAGAACCTTACATGGAAGGATGCCATCCGTTTAGCTCCCTGCCTTTTCTTTATAACTAGCCCTGTAACTCTGTAACTAAGTAATAAACGTACTCCTTTTATATATACTGGTCTCCTGTGCCTTACCTGAATCCAGATGTCTTTTTACCATCCCCGATACTATAAATGGCGACGAGGATGGGATTAACAGGTGTTTCCTGGTTCCAGATAAATTACTACATATATCCTGTTGATCCCAAGATAAAAGGACCCCTGCAGTCCATCTGCTGACTCCTAACGTGAAGAAAATGCTTTTGCCAGCTGTCCATGATGAGCCCAGCAGTGATGATGCCCAGCGCCGGCTTCCCATGTGAGGATTTCCTTGTATCCTGCGCAAGGTATAAGTCCTGCTATTTTATATTTATATGGCAGGCAGCCAGCACGCAAAAGACTAAAGAGGAGCATCCCGTTTTGCTATCAATTAAGGTTCTGTGCGGCATGGCTGGGGAGTTGCAGCAGCGTTTACATTGAGGGCTGGGTTGCCCATTGCGGCTGCTGAGTTACAGGGCTATGGAAGGATTGAGATCCCCTGTGTGTGCAGCTGCTAATAAAGTACTGTGCGTGTATGTGCAGCGCTGATGGGAAATGTGCTATTCTCTGCACCAAAGTACTATGAATCCTCGGTTATCATTGCCGTTGTGCGTGGCATTTTATTTCTGAGACTGTGCCAAATACTATGAAAACGTTTTTATGGAGATAACGCTGCGCGAGTAGAAGCAATGTTGTGTACTTGGAACCTGATTGTGTGCTGTGAGATTGGACGGCTGTATAGTGCGAGCACAGCACGACTGTTATGTGATGCCGCATGCAGCCCCGTGTTGATGCTGAAAGGGTGTTGGCGAAGCCCCGAATTCTGCTGGGCGAGTGTTCCCGGCATGACGTCCTTTTCCATATTATGATCCTGAGGACAGAGGCAGCTGAACGTCACGATTGCAGGTGTTCGTTTTCAAAGCTGTGTGAGGTCCACAGAGCTTTGAAATGCATCAGAAAAAGTCGAGGCAAGGTCCTTACAGCGCGTTGTGCGCGATGACATTACAGGAAGGAAACATGAACAACGTTGTCACCTGTTTCAACGTGTGTCTTTTAGTTGTGGCTGCGTGTGTTTAACCAGCCGACAGCACGTTTTGAATGGATTTTGGATGTTGCAGGATATTTATGAAATGAATGCCGTTCCGTTTGCTGCTGTGGTTACAGTGGGTTGGCAGTACTTCATGGAGAAACGGACGAATTGACAGCTACTGTCCGTGAGTCAAGGTTAAAGGTTAATGATTTACTTAGCCATTACCCTGCCAGAAGTTATTTATGATACAAAATGAAGGGGGCATTAGCAATGCCTTTCACACTAATGAAAGCGGTGTTTATTCCACGTGTAATTCATGGACATTTTACTTTTAGGTACAGAAATGTTTCTGGCTGATTTCTCATGTGTAATTTATGCACTTATGTTTAATAGTAATGCAATTGTATAATGCTTGAAACTAATAGGAAGCAGTCAGTGTTGCCATAATCTGAATGTTTAGGGTATGTGCCATGGTAGTATATGTTACCTTGCATTGATGCATATGCCAATATCTAAAAGGGTGACAGAGTGCAATTGCTGATTGCATTCACTTTACGAGGGAGAGTGGTTGTGTGGGTTTATGCATAACACTATATCACACCAACAACCTAAACAACAAACAACACAAAGAAAAAGAAAATGTTTAACAATATTATAGGATTTTCAGGTCTCCAGATGCTGCAATTCATATATATTTGCAATGCATATTGATATTTTAAATGTGTATCAATCCAAAGGGGAATCATGTTATTAATGATATATTATCCATGATGTGGATTGTAATAAGTATCATTGAAGTGTCACAGCATCATTCTGATGCCATGTCATACATGAGTGAAAATATTGAGTGATTTTCATGTTAAATGAGTGAGCCCTATGGTTATATGTGACAGATGTTGCGTGGTAGGTATACCATTTTTTGGGCATATTACTTATGGCATGCATATGAATATTTTACGGGTTTATTTTCCTTGGCCTAACATGTTTTTTAAACCTTGGATGCTTTCATTTTTTGGCTGCATTCAAAACAATTTTGTTTTCAAAGATCATTTGCACTTGGACTCAGATCTGATCAGTCTCTGTCGCGCGCTGTTCTTTTCCAGCTGCGTTGTTTTAATGTGATCTTTGTTTTGTGAGTTTTCTTTTCTGCATTTTCCCACTTTTCATTGTTTCTTATGGCAGGGTGTGTATGTGAATATGTGATGGCGCAAACCACAGGGGTTTCGGAGAGGAATGGTGGTGTATGTAGTTATGCAGTTATGGTTGTGAGGCAAATGTTGATAAGGATAAAATATATGGTCCATGTGAATGTTGGATAGTTCCTGATGGTTGTGTGAGTACGCGGTGGTGCTGGGTGTGGCAGACCCTTGTCTCCATGTGGCAGGTGGAGTGGGAGGAGATACGCTTTAATGGTTGAGAGTGTGGCAAGGAACGTATGTGCTCGCAAGTGGCAGTTGTGAGGCCCGGGAGTGGCAGTCCCGGGCAGGTGGTGATTTGTGTACTTTATTGTTTTGATTGTTAGTTACGTGAATGTGGATATGCTTTCTTGGTTGCGAATGTTGTACAGGTTTTACGGATGTGCAGGAGTGTGTAATTTTGAAAGCCTCTTTTAATGCTTGGTTTGTGATACTTTGTTTGGTGTTCAATTGAAGAGAGGGAGATGTGTAGTATTGTACTTATCTATCTGCACTGGGTGCACACAGTGCTGCTAGTAGAATACAACTATGTCATATAGAATGTGATGGGACCTGAGCGTACCAAGTGTTACAGTTGGGACACAGGATGGGAGAACCTTACATGGAAGGATGCCATCTGTTTAGCTCCCTGCCCTTTCTTATTAACTAGCCCTGTAACTACAAATAAACTTACTCCTTTTATATACACAAGTCTCCTGTGCCTTACCTGAATCCAGATGTCTTCTTACCATCCCCGATACTACAACTTTCTTTCATTTTGGTAGTAATAGTTCTCAAAAAATTAAATTGGGTTTGTATGTATGGCGCGCTGTGCTGGAGTCCAGCCTTTAACCCTCAATGTTTAGTGATGTCTTGTTCACAGCACAGAGGGTTCAGGGGCTTTCTGAGATTGAACCTTGGTTGCAATTATCAGAATCCACAAAACAAAGGGGTATGGATCGGACTGCAGGAAACTGGCAAGTAACATAACCACTTGCACACACTCCTTAACAATGAAACAGAGTGTCCCCTCCTGAAAACGACTCACTATGCTCTTGGGTGCCAAAATCTTCGAAATAAATATAAATGACACTATTCCTGCTCAAACTCACCTCTGTGACATTACATGTTATGACTAGAGCACCACTACTCTGCCTCCTATCAGGGTGTCTGTCCCCAGCAGATGGCACCGTAGTATTCAAGGTGTTGTTCGTTACTACGTGAGTAATTAACTCATGCACATCACTACTACTGAGAACCAGTCTGCATGTTACAAGTGATGCCTGAGTGTGTGAACGTGTTAAAACTAATAATGTGCCTCTCCTTTTATTCCAATAGGTGATTGATGGCCCGGAAAATGCAACGACAGTCATTGTAAAATTCCCTGGACTAATGAACTGCAAACCTTCAAACCAGCTTTACAAACTAATGATAGCTACAGTGTGTGATAATGATGGCAACAGTGTGTGATAATGATGGCAACAGTGTTTGATAATGATGGCAACAGTGTTTGATAATGATGGCTACAGTGTGTGATAATGATGGCAACAGTGTTTGATAATGATGGCAACAGTGCTTGATAATGATGGCAACAGTGCTTGATAATGATGGCAACAGTGCTTGATAATGATAGCAACAGTACTTGATGTGCAGTAATACAAGTCTTTTTGTTTTGTATATTATTCCTGTGAGAACACACATGAGTGCTCCTTTATACACATTCTGAATGTAAGGGTAGTTTGTTTAAAGAATTGTTTTGAAACCCCAGTAAATTCAAAATAACAGTATCCATGCACTGAATATTTTAAAAGCTTCAGGGGAAAAAGCTGGGTTGTCACCAGAAATTATCTCCAGATGAGAAAGCTCCCCTGTGCCCTGATTTGTATAAAAAGTTCAGTGGAAAGGGTCCTCTTACAAAGTAAACTGGTGAGCAAACCTCACACGTGCACAGAATGTGGAGAATGTTGCCATCTCAAGAACATACATATTGCCCACATGAGGACACAGGGGAAAATATGTATCAGTGCACTGAATTTGGGAATAATGTTCACTTGCATAATACACTTATCTGCCAACAGCAAGTACATACTGGCCAGAAACCCCATGTGTGCACTGAATGTGGGAAAGGGTTTGCTCGGAAGGGACATTTTATGAACCACCAGAGAACACATACAGGTACGAAACCTTATGTGTGCCCTGAATGTGGGAAAGAGTTTGCTCAGAGGCATCAGCTTACTGCCCACCTGGCAACACATACAGGTGAGAGACCTCATGAGTGCACTGAATGTGGGACTTGGTTTTCTCAGAAGGGAACTCTTACTATCCACCAGAGAAGACAACATACAGGTGAGAAACCTCATGAGTGCACTGAATGTGGGAAAGGGTTTGCTCATGTGGGTCAACTTTCTAGGCACCAGAGAACACATACAGGTGAGAAACCACATGAGTGCACTGAATGTGGGAAAGGGTTTGCTCAGAGGCATCAGCTTACTGCCCACCTGGCAACACATACAGGTGAGAGACCTCATGAGTGCACTGAATGTGGGACTTGGTTTTCTCAGAAGGGAACTCTTACTATCCACCAGAGAAGACAACATACAGGTGAGAAACCTCATGAGTGCACTGAATGTGGGAAAGGGTTTGCTCATGTGGGTCAACTTTCTAGGCACCAGAGAACACATACAGGTGAGAAACCACATGAGTGCACTGAATGTGGGAAAGGGTTTGCTCAGAGGCATCAGCTTACTGCCCACCTGGCAACACATACAGGTGAGAGACCTCATGAGTGCACTGAATGTGGGAAAGGGTTTGCTCAGAAGGGAGATCTTACTATCCACCACAGAACACATACAGGTGAGAGACCCCATGAGTGCAGTGAATGTGGCAAATGGTTTGTTAGGAAGGGACATCTTATTAACCACAAGAGAACACATACAGGTGAGAAACCTTATAAGTGCACTGAATGTGGGAACGGGTTTGCTGAGAAACGAGCGCTTACTCGTCACCAGAGAACACATACAGGTGAGAAACCTTACACATGCACTGAATGTGGGAAAGGCTTTGCTGAGAAGAGAGAGCTTATTAACCATCTGAGAAAACATACAGGTGAGAGACCTCATGTGTGCACTGAATGTGGGAAAGGGTTTGCTCAGAAGGAATATCTTACTATCCACCAGAGAACACATACAGGTGAGAGACCTTATGAGTGCACTGAATGTGGAAAAGGGTTTGTTAGGAAGGGATATCTTATTAGCCACCAGAGAACACATACAGGTGAGAGACCTCATGAGTGCATTGAATGTGGGAAACGGTTTGCTTGGAAGTCGCAGCTTGCTGGCCACCAGAGAACACATACAGGTGAGAAACCTCATGTGTGCATCGAATGTGGGAAAGGGTTTGCTCAGAAGGGAGATCTTACTATCCACCAGAGAACACATACAGGTGAGAAACATCATGTGTGCACTGAATGTGGGAAAGGATTTGTTCAGAAGAGAAATCTAATTAACCACCAGAGAACACATACAGGTGAGACACCTTATGTGTGCACTGAATGTGGGAAATGCTTTGCTCAGAAGGGATCTCTTACTCGCCACCAGAGAACACATACAGGTGGGAAACCTCATGTGTGCACTGAATGTGGAAGAAGCTTCAGCCTGAGCAGTAACCTTATTAGGCACCAGCGTGAACATAAACTTGAGTATCCATTTCAGTGCACTTCATATGGGAAGTACTTCAGTACGCAGGATGAGCTTATCCACCAGGAGAGAGGACATGTAGCTGGAGAAATCTCCTCTACAATTGAAGCTTCAGAGGGGAGGAGATGCTTCTTCAATGGGATAGCGTTTGGCTTGTGACTAAAACTGTGAGGAACCTGCCTGCACAGCTGCTCCAGATTTACTTTGGCACACAACTAGTGGCTGATTATGGTTGGTTAAATCTCTGCTGTTTGAAATGCTTCCCTTCTTGAATATTCCAAAAGGAGACTGTACCTTCTGTGATAGGGGGCCCATCCTATGGAACACTTGCCTAAAGTAATGGGCACCAACCTTTTGAAACAGCTTAAAGACCCAGTGGTGGAATCAATGACTATAGGCCCTCATTGGATAAATGGGGGGAACTGTCCTATGATCTGTAGAGAAACTGTAAAGAACAAAGACATGTTTTATTTTACATGAATTTCTATGTGCAGAGAAGCGTGAATTACAAGAGGTATCATTTGTCTATTACTTCGTTTACAAAAAGCCTCTACTGGGAATGAGAATAACATTTTTACACTGCTATAACGTAATTTTACTTTCAAATTCAAAGCATAGGGATTAAAACATTCTAAATGTAAATTATCTGAAGCCCACCTTAATACACTGGGAGGAAGCAGGATTCTCATATGGATAATAAGACTTAAGCTTGGCACAACACATGTGAAAAGGCCATGTTTGTAGAGGGGGAAAATGCTTGTTTCCATGAAATGAATGCCTGGAACGCCCTCCTCGCTGGACGCTGCAGTGCTCAACTTTTGCAACAAATTCTACAGCACTACGGTCTCCTCAGGATCCCCTCTTGAGCTTCACACTATTTCCTCTCTCTAGTGGAACACTTTTCACCTCAGGACCCCCTCTAGTGTATTACACTGTTGCCTATCTCTAGTGGAACACTCTTCTCCTCGGGATCCCCTCTAGTGCATTACACTATTGCCTATCTCTAGTGGAACACTCTTCTCCTCGGGATCCCCTCTAGTGCATTACACTATTGCCTATCTCTAGTGGAACACTCTTCCCCTCGGGACCCCCTCTAGTGTATTACACTATTGCCTATCTCTAGTGGAACACTCTTCCCCTCGGGACCCCCTCTAGTGTATTACACTATTGCCTATCTCTAGTGGAACACTCTTCCCCTCGGGACCCCCTCTAGTGTATTACACTATTGCCTATCTCTAGTGGAGCACTCTTCCCCTCGGGACCCCCTCTAGTGTATTACACTATTGCCTACCTCTAGTGGAACACTCTTCCCCTCGGGACCCCCTCCAGTGTATTACACTATTGCCTATCTCTAGTGGAGCACTCTTCCCCTCGGGACCCCCTCCAGTGTATTACACTATTGCCTATCTCTAGTGGAGCACTCTTCCCCTCGGGGCCCCCTCCAGTGTATTACACTATTGCCTATCTCTAGTGGAACACTCTTCCCCTTGGGACCCCCTCTAGTGTATTACACTATTGCCTATCTCTAGTGGAACACTCTTCCCCTCGGGACCCCCTCTAGTGTATTACACTATTGCTATCTCTAGTGGAACACTCTTCCCCTCGGGACCCCCTCTAGTGTATTACACTATTGCCTATCTCTAGTGGAACACTCTTCCCCTCGGGACCCCCTCTAGTGTATTACACTATTGCCTACCTCTAGTGGAACACTCTTCCCCTCGGGACCCCCTCCAGTGTATTACACTATTGCCTATCTCTAGTGGAGCACTCTTCCCCTCAGGACCCCCTCCAGTGTATTACACTATTGCCTATCTCTAGTGGAGCACTCTTCTCAGGACCCCCTCTAGTGTATTACACTATTGCCTATCTCTAGTGGAGCACTCTTCCCCTCAGGACCCCCTCTAGTGTATTACACTATTGCCTATCTCTAGTGGAGCACTCTTCTCAGGACCCCCTCTAGTGTATTACACTATTGCCTATCTCTAGTGGAACACTCTTCCCCTCGGGACCCCCTCCAGTGTATTACACTATTGCCTATCTCTAGTGGAGCACTCTTCCCCTCGGGACCCCCTCCAGTGTATTACACTATTGCCTATCTCTAGTGGAGCACTCTTCCCCTCGGGACCCCCTCCAGTGTATTACACTATTGCCTATCTCTAGTGGAGCACTCTTCCCCTCGGGACCCCCTCCAGTGTATTACACTATTGCCTATCTCTAGTGGAACACTCTTCCCCTCGGGACCCCCTCTAGTGTATTACACTATTGCCTATCTCTAGTGGAACACTCTTCCCCTCGGGACCCCCTCTAGTGTATTACACTATTGCCTACCTCTAGTGGAACACTCTTCCCCTCGGGACCCCCTCCAGTGTATTACACTATTGCCTACCTCTAGTGGAACACTCTTCCCCTCGGGACCCCCTCCAGTGTATTACACTATTGCCTATCTCTAGTGGAACACTCTTCCCCTCGGGACCCCCTCCAGTGTATTACACTATTGCCTATCTCTAGTGGAACACTCTTCCCCTCGGGACCCCCTCTAGTGTATTACACTATTGCCTACCTCTAGTGGAGCACTCTTCCCCTCAGGACCCCCTCCAGTGTATTACACTATTGCCTATCTCTAGTGGAGCACTCTTCTCAGGACCCCCTCTAGTGTATTACACTATTGCCAGGATCCTGGCCTAGGGTCGGGATGTGGCGGTTCAATCACTTACGTGAGGATGCATGTCCACTGTTAAATCACTGTTTTAAAAGAAATTGGTTTGGTGTGAAGGGCATGGAAAGTGTCAAATGTGACATTTTATGAATGGAGTAGAAAAGGAAAACGGAATAGATGTATTCGCTGTGCAGTGAGGCAGTAAAACTCGTTCAAATGTGGAAATGGAATGGTGCCTATGGTCTAAAGGGAAATGGTCCTGAATAAGCTCAGATGCCGAATTTAAACCTTACCGAAGTGTGTTCATTAACTGACTGAAATGGTGATTAAAAAAACATTGAACTTCAGCTAATGTGTCATTGTGTTAACATAAAAAATACATCGATAGTACTACCTCCATTTGTATGTTAAATCAATTTCTTTTTTCTGCCTTTGATTCAGAGTAAACTGCTTCCTGGGCAACACGTGATCAAGGACTAATCCCAGTGATGTTCATACTGTGACGAATCATGGGATGACGTCACTTCTCCCCAGAGGGGAGCCCTTCCCTATGAGGCTAGGGAGGTGAAAACGCTACCCAATAGACTCCTTAGGGGTGGTAGTATGCCACATAGAGAGGGACTCTCCTCCTGGGGATAAGGACATTCACTTGGGGAAACACTTCCCACCAACCCTTTCACATAACCCCCTTCCATCTTGGCCATCCCTTGTTCCCACCACCGATAGTACAACCATGTGCTATTGCCAAACCATGATTGTGCCTAAGGAAGACTATACTGGGACGAAGTGGACCGTTCGATCCGTGAACTGTGCCCAGACCGCCAGCCCCACATCACTGTGGAGCCGCGTAGGAGAAGCTATGGCTGTAGCAGAATAATGGTAACCCCAGGAAGAACCGGACCCACGTTCCCTTGAAGCATAAAATAGTCCCAAAATTCCATCTACTCAGTCATTTGAACCAATATCGCACAAACTTGGCGTAGATTGGAATAAATCCAGCACATTTGCTCGGTTTAAAATAATCTGCTCTTTAACTACTCTAATAGGTAACAACTCATTGGATTAACGGATACACTGGGCCTCATTACACGGTAGGCGGTAACCATGGCGCTATTAGCGCCATGGTTGCCGCCGGTATTTTACTGTGTCCGCCTTGGTGGATGACGGAATTAACGCCCTACTCCAAGGTGAGCGGTGGCGGTAATTCCCCATTCACCAAGGCACTTCCCCATTCCCATTTTTGCCCCCATAGGGCATAATGGGAATGGGGAAGGCGCTAATTACGGTACCGCAAATTGCGGTACCGTAATTAGCACCAAGGTCCCTTTGCGGCACCCTACTTTAACGGCTGGTAAAACCAGCCGTTAAGGTCGGGTCCCGCAAAGGGAACTCGTAGTAAGGCAGTAAGGGTTTACCGGTACCGGTGCCCTTACCGGTACCGGTAAACCCTTACTGCCTACCGTGTAATGAGGCCCATTGACTTTTGTGCATCCATCCAGAGGTCGAGGATCCGATTTAGATATTGCGAGGTATCGCTGCTTCTTTGTCAAAAAGCTCCCGTCTTTTCCTGCCAAATAAGCAGCGCTCAGATACCTGAGGGTTCGTAGCGCCATATAAATGCACAAACAAACAAACATACACAAGTGTTTAAGAGCGCGACCAAGTAAAGGGAGGGGAACAAGGGAGAAAACAAAAACAACGATCTTACTAGGCCCAGTGACATTAAAAACACGTTAAGTGCATGGAAAAGGGGGAAAGTGCGTGGATGGGGGAGAGGTGGAAAGTGCGGAACAGAGGAGAGAAAGGAATAAATAATCAGAGAAATAAATAAGTGCAGTGAAGAAAGGTAGTGCACCCAGCAGGTGCCTTAGTTACTTTAGTCTGAGAGACGTTACCCATTGAGTACACCGAGACGTTTTGTAGAAACCTATTAATGAACGATTAGGGGCTGGTATTATTCTCGTAACCAACCTGTTGATCCCCAATGTTAGCCAGCTGAGCCATGGCAGCACAGCCATCTGCTGGTGAAGCTTGCAATGTCTTCTTTTGTTTTTTCAAGGAAGCCTTTGGGGTCTCTACTTCATGCTCAGAGTATGTGCCACACAAATGTGCGAGAACCTCTATTATTGTTCAAGTTTCTTGTTTTCTGATTCTTAGATTTCTATGGAGGACCGATCTCTACGGAGTCTTGTTACACATCTTTTCTATGTTTGCAGAACGTTTAGTAATTCTCTTTGAACTCTTCTGCTAGCTCTACAATACCACTGTGTGACCAGAGCATAAGGGAAGGTTGGTGGGTATGGCGCTGCTGATCCGTAGGGGTGATATCCCTTGATGGATCGATGGCCTCTGGGATCGCAGTGGTGAGTGCTTGTGGTCCTTGTCCGCATTCACCTTGCTTCTACATCTTTCTGAATCAGCAAAAACCAACAAGACACCCACCTTCCAAAAACTAAACGTTTGCATTCATTTTAATCAATAAGTTCCTTTGGTCAATAATATTACCATTGATGTTCTCGTATAACCTGACCAGTGACTTTAATACGAGGTCAAGCGCTGATATCGTCATAGCACCCATCGGAGGTACAGAGACCACCGCCTCCGCGTCTTGCAAAAATAAACTTGGTACGGAGTCACCCAGGCTAATCTTATTAGATTCAAACACAAGATTGGGTGAGTAATCGAGTGAGTGCAAATCGGTACTGCTGTTCCAGCTATGCCCCAAGACTATGGAACCTCCCGCCGTCCGCATCAGACTCGCCCCCACGCTTCTACAATTTAGAAAAGAACACAAGACCCACCTCTTGAAGGATTCTCTCCTCACCACCCTGGCCATCGACTTCCCCCGTGCCACCTACCACATCAGACGCTACCTGCCCTTCTCCTCCCAGCCACCCCTTACAGCTGTACACCCCCTCTCTGAGCCCCTCTGTTTCCTACCCCCTCTGTGTATCTGGTCTGTCGTGACCCCCAGAAAAGCACTCCGTTGTGCACCTGTACTGCTGGATACCTCTATAAAGCGTGGCATTGCTTCTCGAAGCTAGGTCTGTGCTCACTAAGGGGGTAATTCATAGAATTTGGTGCACAAGTGGTGCACGCGGCTGGCGCACAGAGTGCGCGTGCGGCAGTCTGCGTCAGCCACGTGCACCAAAACCCATTTCGGCACACCGCGTATTCATGGATTTATACATCCATAAGCATCCATGGCGCAGAGTGGCGCAACGACCCTGCAGCAGTGCCAGTTACGCCCCCAACCACGCCCTGTGTGCCAAAAACATTGCACAAATCCAGTACACAGTGCAAAGGCCAGTGGACCAGCATACATCCCCCCCCAACCACGAAAACACGTGTAAAACTCCCCGCGCACCCCTCGAATACACGTACCCCGCTCGCACTAGGCCAATCGTGTGTAAAACTCCACGTGCACCTCCGGAATACACATACCCCGCTCGCGCCAGACCAAGCGCGTGTAAAACTCCCAACGCACCCCTAGGATTACACGTAGCCTGCTCGCGCCAGCAAAATCGCGTGCATAACTCCACGCGCATCCGCAGAATACATGTACCCTGCTTGGTCCAGGCCAATTGCATTTAAAACTCCACGCACACCCCTCTGAATACATGTACCCCGCTCGCATCAGGTAAAATGCGTGGAAAAAGTCCCCCCTGTGGTGTGGGCTGCCTGCGGGGCATTGTCATGGTGGATGGGCTGCCTGCGGGGCATGAGGAGGGTTAACGGGCTGCCTGCGTGTATTCCGGGGGTGCACGTGCAATTCCACATGCGATAGGCTTGGCCCGAGCGGGGTACGTGTATTCGGGATTCCTAGGGGTGCGCAGGGATTTTTACATGCGATTGGTCCGGCACGAGCGGGGTACGTGTATTCCTAGGGGTGTGCACGGATTTTTACACGCGATTGGCCTGGCGCAAGTGGGGTACATGTATTCCTTGGGGTGCCCAGGGATTTTTACACGCGATTGGCCTGGCACGAGCGGGGTGCGTGCATTCCTAGGGATGCGCAGGGAGTTTTACACGCAATTGTTGCAGTGTCGGCCCTCCCGGGTGTGCCCTTCTCCCCCCCCATGCCCTGCAGGCATCCCATCATCCCTGAACATGACCCGCAGGCAGTCCAAATGGCACCATGCACTCGGGAGCCCTGACTTACGTCCCCACCCCACCCACAGTGACGGGCACCTGCCAGCAGCCCCCGACTTATGTCCCCACACCACCCACAGTGACGGGCATCACCCAACACGTCGTCACAAACCAGATCCATGGCCCTTATGGCCACCCAAATCCCACCCCACCCCACGCCACCCCAGTCCAAGCACCCAACCAAGCATTCCATCCACTCCACATTGAAATCCCCATGTCATGATAGATCCCAAATAACCGTATGCGCATGAGTACAAGTCCGTCAGACCCACACAATGGCGACGCACGAAACCAATGAGAGAAGACCACACACATGAAGTAAAAAATAAAAAAGTATTATATACAAAAATGAATGAATGAAACGAAATTACACAAGAAAAAAATGATAAATAAAAGGATGTCGGAATGAAGGAAAAAATATTAATGCTGAAATCAATAAAATCCAAAGAAAAATAAAAACAAAACCATTCCTCCATGGTCAAAATAAACCTGTAAAATCAGGTCCATAACTATATACACTGTAAAACTCAAGGGTCCATGAGCCCAACAATCCAAAGGAAACCTAAGAAAAAACCTACCTAATAAATAACTATTTTCAAAAAGGCGGGGCATAGTCCATGCACCCCAAAGGAAAAAATAAATGAAGGAAACCTACAACTACATAACTATTTACAAAGGCGACGGGCTAGTCCCATGGCTCACTGTTTGTTGTTCTGGCCCAGGGCATCATCGAACTCCATCTCGATGTTCCGGAGGCGGGCCTGTTCCCTGGACTCAAGGTCTCGCAGGGATGCAGCCATGGAATCCCTCTACTTCCTGCGAGTTTCCTCGAGGCCCTTCACCCACCTCAAAGCATGGTGCACGGAGTTCTCCACCCTGACCATCCTGAGCCGTGCCCTCTCCGCCCGCCGCCTCTCCGCATCTATTTCCCGGCCCAACCGCTGCCACATGGAAGTAACTCCCAGTCCGGGGTGCTCCTGCCCCTCGGCCAATGCCTGCCCCCGGGGTGTTGATGGCCCAGAGCCATGATGCCTTCCACGCTGAGCCTGCTTCTGCCTCCGACGCAACTGCCTCTGCCACCACAACGGCACCCGGGCTGACACAGTGACATGCACAGGCCCCTCTGCGGCAACCTGTGCTGCCTCCTGCCCCTGGACTGCACCACTTGCGCCAGTGGTACCACCCCCACAAGGCCCCATGTGCGGCTCAGTAGCGGCCTCCTCCTCCTCCGCACACACCACTGACCTGGATGGCTCCGCACCGTCTTCTGCCATTGCAAGCCTCTGTGGAGGCTAACGCGCCCCTTCCGCTGCAGCCGTAGTGGCGGACGCAGCACCAGTCCCCTCGCTCCCGGATGATGGAATTTCCTGGGAGGGTGACTGGGCCTTGCATCACCGTCCAGTGGAGGCACCCCTGCCGCTTTCCTCCATAGTGCCGTCTCCGCCCTCTTCTTCACTTGCCGCTGTGTAAAGGGAGACATTGAACACAAGCATCAGGGTACTGTACAATAGTCCCGTAGACAGGAAGCAATAGCACATCAGTGGCACTGTCAAACGTCACTTCCATCATGTCCCTCCACAACACATAGGTCAGTGCAGGCAACAGACATGCAGAAACAGGCATGGCACATGCAACAAACATTTGCATACATGTCCAAGGCACCGTAGTAGCACCCAATGGTGGGCTGAAACTCACATGCATCATGGGACATGCTGACCACATGCACACGCATCACCGGAGGGTCATGCATCTGGCCCCGTATACCCCCAGACACAGTGGATACAAGGATGAGTAGGCTGTATCAGTGATTCAACACATCGTCACGGACATGTGTCATGCATCCATGGCGCACACACTACTCAGAAACACGGACATGTACACTATGCATGTACATGACAGCAGCACACATCTATCACACCACAAACATGTCAAGGTACAGACACAGGCATGCATACATGTGTGCATTCTGCATGCCGCTACGCATGATGCATTGTAACACATACACCATGCATGTGGGTCACACCTGACTGGACTCGCATGCAGCACCATCATGTCCCTGCACACACACATCCATTCATGACTCATGTCACACATGCAGCCGAGTAGCTAACTACCACCACACTACAACATGCACTGTTTTAAACGTGAATGCATGGGCACTTACCGCTCGACTCCAGACGGGCCTGCATCCTGAGGATCTGGTGGTGAAGCACTGGGCTATTGCGCTCCAGGACCATCATCTGCTGGGTGGTAAGCGGGGCCCAGCACCCCACTGCATTCGCTGCCTACAAGAGGCGCCGGGCCTTCTTGAGGGTCCTGGACTTGTAGTCCTCCCAGCGCTCTGGACGTGTTTGATGTCGCGGGGTGCCACCCCCCCGCCTTGATGGCACCCACTATGTCCTTCCAGATCCTCTTGCATCCTTCCTTGTCGGCGCGCGATGGTGTGAAGAGGGCATCATAATGCTCCAGAACTTGTCTCCTCCACCAGGATACCAACGTCCTTTTCACTGAAGCTGGTAGCTCTCTGCTTCTCTGCTGGGGGGTTGTCACTGGTGCCGGAAGGTGTTGTGTCGGACATGGCAACCCCCGAGGCAGGTGTGGGTGGGTAATTAGGTCCTGGGGCTGGTCTTTGGAGTGATGGAACACCAGTCGGGAGTCTTCTGTTCCAGCAGGGGTGGTCACAGCAACTGGACCCCTGCAGATGGCAGATGTGTAGGCACCAAATGGCAGGGCACAGTGGCAGCAGGCAGGCAGCAGAAGATGGCTTGTGGGAGTCTGCTCGGTACTCTGGGCAGGAGCGTGGTCTTCCCTGTGTTGTCGAGTGGCCAGCTGGATACGGAGTGATTTGGCACGTGAAAAATAGCACGTTTGCGTGAATTCTGAGGAAAGGCCCTTGGCGCGTAAGCGCGTAGGTGACATAACGTGCACGCGGGTGTTTCCCTGGCACGGGTTGAAGATCCTACATGGGTTTCCATCGCTCTGTACATGCTTTTCGTGGAAAGCGGTGCGTGTGTTTTCCAGACGTTGGAGTTAACACGCGATTACTTCACAACGGCTACAGCGTGTACTTCTTCTTTTGGCGTGGGTGTTGGCTACACGTTCTTCTTCTACACGCAAGACAGACTGTGAGTCGCACATGCTATTTTTCCTAATGCGGGTGTCCTTGTTAGTCGCGTACCCCTTTTTTTCGGGCATACTAGCCTGCGTGTTGATCACGTACGTATTTTTAGTGTTCCTGGCTGCCACAGCATACTGCGTGTGTTTTTTTTACATGCACGTGGGCGACAGGGGTCGCTTATATCTTTTTCTTGCTTTTTTGGGATGCCTGAGCATTGCGTGATACGTCATTTCTCCTAGGGGTCCACAGAATGGGACATTCATTGTAGCTGTATATACGTGTTTGTTGTTTGCATGCACTTTTGTAATGCGCAGAGACGCTACCGCCTACCTTTGTGTGGCAGACGTGTTTAGGCCTGTGCGTGTCTTTGGCCATGCACGGGTTTCCCCTATTCGATTGCATGAATATGTATAGTTTGCGTGCGTGTGGGCATTCCGTGTACTTCCCAATAGTACTTCCCCAGTTACGCCATTATTTTCACACGTTGTTCCCCATTCCGTGCATTCCGCCCCGTGTTCCGCCCACTTTTTGGTGTGTGTGCTAACGTTGTGCCCTTTCGCTGTGTGCGTCGCGCATGGCGTTCTGGATGTTGCAATGATGTGTGCGCCCGTGTGTGCCACTCACGGATTTGGCGCACATCCCGGGGAAAACACGCGCAGGGCCTTCCATGAATCACACGCGTGCACTTGCTTTTTCACGCTTGCGCCTGCTTGCGCCACGATTTTTGGCGCACATTTGTTCCATGAATCGGCCCCCATGTATCATAATAATAATGTCTGATTGGACTTCAGAACTTACAGGGGTGGCCATGTCTGTTTGGCAGATATTCATGAGAGCTGAATCTGAGACCTAAACACCATTTGTTTCACAGCACAGCCCATTAAAAATGTCAAATTAAGGTGGTGGACGTCCCACAAGGGGGGAAGATAGGGGAGGAATTATGGATTGTTTGGGAAAAATGTTGTAATTTTGGCGTAATAGACAACCTATCTCACTCCGTTAATGTACTTTTCCCCAATTTACTCAATCCAGGTTCTCTGTTATTCCCCCCTCGCCCCCACCCTCGGTCCCCTTTTGGAGTTGAAATATTCCCTGAGCCTTGCTCGGGGATGGATCCTTCGCCATAAAACGCTCGGGCTCTCAGGCTCTGCTGCTTGGTCCGACAGTATTTACAGCACTCACTGATTTACTGCGTAGCGCATAAGAGGTCAGCATTTCAGAAAATGGCTTTAGTAAAGCAAAATGTTACAAGCCGCTCACCTGGTGAACATCTATGATGTCAGCAGACTGCACTCTCCCTGCTGCACTCAATGCGCTACGCGCGGGGCATGTTTTTTAAAGATCCCCACAGTAGAACGCCCTCTATGGAACTGATGCTCAGAACATTCACTGCAATTCTGTTAAAAGATACCAGCACAAACGCTGTCTACCCACACTCTATAAAAGATATAAACACAAAAATGTACTGACTTCATTTATATCAAAATGTTTTTCAATTTCGCATGGGATTTAGGGAATGACTGGTTGCCATGGGATTTAGGGAATGACTGGGTCACCATGGGATTTAGGGAATGACTGGTTCACCAAATGGTTTTCTTTTTCACTGGTCAACCTGATAATATTTCGTCTGTTTAGAACCTTTACCTTTTTTTTTACATGTGTCACCTGCTTCAAAAGTAATATTGTCTCACCACTTGCTCCAAGAAGAGGCTTCATGTCCAAGCCCACATCTCTGGTGCCACCAATAACACAGATGAACTTTTCAAAATCTCCAAGGAACTTGCCGACCCTACTGCAGTCTCTATACTCCCCCCTCCAAGCCCTCTGCACTGCAATGGCCTCCCACTTCTGCTCCAAAACTCGGGACATCCTGTCCTTGCTTTAATCTACTCTCCTCCCCCCTCTTCTCTTGCCTCCCTTCCCTCCCCCTGACCTCCCCAATTCTCCTCCTTCAGTCCCATTGCTCGGATGAGGTCTCTAGAATAGTCCCCCTATGATAGTCTCCTCTAAACAGGTGCTACCCTGCTCCTACAGAACCATGAAGGACAACATCTCTCTTGCCCCAGCCTTGACTGATATTTGTAACCTTTCCTTTGCCACTGGAACCTTCCCACAACCCCTCAAGCACTCTCTTGTACACTCTCTCCTAAAAAGGCATCTGCTGTCCCGTCTTGCCCAGCTAACTATTGCTCTATCTCTAGTACCCCTTTCTTGGGAAAACGTACTGCATGTCTTGAAAGTGGCCCTTTGTCCGACTGGGAGCCAGTGGAGGGTTCAGAGAGCTGAAAAGATGTGTTCTCTCTGGCCAAGGGCAAGCGTTTTGTGCTCTTTGGAGTTTGATGAGTTGGTATGCCGGGGCTCCTAGTTATAGAGAGTTGGCATAGTCCAGTCTCGACATTACAATAGACATAACTGTGGCAAGTCTGCTCGGGAAGGAGAGGTAGGGAAGATGCGTCTGAGAAGTATGAGATGGTAGTGACAGCATTTTGACACATTGTTGATCTGACGGGAGAGGGTTAGGCCAGAGTCCATAGTGCAGCCAAGGCTTTTTACTGTGTCAGTGGGTGGCAGGGGTGTGCCCAGGAACAGGGGACATGGGAGTGGATGAGGTAGAAAGGCAGTGTTGCCGCACATCATGATTTCTGTTTTAGTGGGGTTAAAGAGGAGGTGGTTTATTGTCATCCCTCGGTCCATATCCTGGAGACATGCTTTGAGGTCGGGCTGAGGGTTGGTGTCAAAATTTGGGATTCTTAAGATGATTTGCGTATCGTCAGTGTAGTTGTAGCACAAGGTGTTGTGCATGCAGATGATTCCAGGAAGGGTGGACATATAGAGGTTGAATAGGAGAGCAGATAGGCATGGGCCTTGCAGTGCTCCAGTGTTAACCGAGCAAGCAACTGAGACAAATGGGGAGAGGAGGGTTATCTGTTTCCTGTTGTTGAGGAAGGAGGCGGTCCACTTGAGAGCAGTGCCACAGATCCCAAGGGAGTGGAGGCGGTCCAGGAGGATTGATTGGTTAACCGCGTCAAAGACTGCAGAGAGATCAAGGAGAATTAGTGCAGCACATCCTTCAGAATCTGCAGTGACCTTAAGATCAGAGTGGCCTGTGTTATTGTGCAGCAGGAAGCCCTTTCACGCAGTAGCGACAGCCACGATAGCAAGATGAGTGAGTGAGGTGATGCACTGGGCTGGTATTGATTTATCTCTATTTGGAGCACATTCCGTAAGAGGCGCGATGGCCTCTAGGGCCTTTTCCGCTGGTGTGTCATTGCAAGACATCATGAGAGGTGGTGATTGGTCGAATGAGTACACATTCAAAACCTTTTATTTTAAACCTATAACTCGGATAGCGAGTACAGTGATTGACAGCTTTGAACAAACATAATGCTCGCCTCCTGTCTCGACATAGAATGAAGATTGCCCATGCTGAGAGCGCTGGGCAGTCTTAATTCTATTAAAGACTAGGAGGTGAGCATTATATCCCGCCCAGGGATATATATTAAATAATGCTACTGTGAAATGTTCTGTTGCATATTTTATGTAGAAACCACCCTCATGATTATGTCTCCTTTGGTTGCAGGAGAGGATCAGAAGCAGACCTGACGGGTGCAAATGAACAGGGACACAAGTTTGGATATAAAAGAGCCGTGACATGGACGAGAGTCCACAGAGGAAGACGTTTCCAGTTCCATCGTTAAAAGTTGACTGTTGATGTTAAAGAGAAAGGACATTGGCTTCCAAAGAAAGAGGATTTGTGAGGCAAGACAGCACTTCATATAACAGGAGACAGAGCCTGATTGGACATTAGGTGAAGAGTGTGGAACTACAAGGCAAAAGGGGGTTATGGGACTTTATAGTTCTCAAGAGACATTTTAAAGGAGGAAAATAACCCCTTTTTTGGCAGCAAGTGTAAAGCGCACAGCAGAAAAAATGTGTTGATCAGTTTGAAATGTTTTAATTTGAAATTGCTGTCATGGGAAGATCATGTAAAGCACCCTAGGATTGTGTTGCAGGCTCTTCAGAAGGCCCACTTGACCATAAACGCCAGAAAGTGCCAGATTGGTCATGGTTCAGTGGTCTACCTTCGACATGAAGTAGGTGGAGGGAGGATACAGCCTCTACCCAGTAAAGTACAAGCAGTACAAGACTGGCCTACCCCCACTACTCAGACCCAGGTGAGAGCCTTCTTAGGACTCACTGGGTACTATAGGAACTTCATGGCAGATTATGGAACCATAGCTGCCCCTCTGACTGCTCTCACAACTCCTAAGAAACCCCAGAAGGTAACTTGGTCTGAAGAGTGTGAGAAGGCCTTAAATGGCTTAAACGACTCCTTGTGCCTGGCCCCTGTCCTCAGGGCCCCTGATTACCAAAGACCTTTTATTGTGCAAACAGATGCCTCTGACACTTGGATAGGAGCTGTACCATCACAAGTAGATGAGAAGGGTAAGGGACTGTTAGGCAGAAACCTGTGCAGTTCCCTTAGGGACCACTGCAAAAGATTTAAGACTACAGGTGTTTGGCAGTAAATCCACTTGGTAGCAGTCTGTACCACACAGATTCACTTGGTCGCTGTGGCTGAGCAGTCAGACTTCCCTCAAGAAGAGTTAGGCAGTATACAGAGCATTCAAAATAGGTACAGAAATACAGTAGCACAAGCAAACACTGACCAGAGCTTGGGTGTAAAAGTATATAATTATTTATTTAACACACACTTATAAAACACACTAGCACTAAATTGGTAAGATAAGTTCAAAACACAATCACTATTATCATATGTACATCCCTGATTACTTGCTGGACAAGTCGTAGTTAACACCACTTATTTCCAGACAGAGGTGAGCGCTTAACGTTCGATGGCACTCCAACAAGTTAAATAAAAAGGGAGAGAAAAGCAGAATTATGGAAGCATGCACACTAAACACTTTTTAAAGACCCACAGCAAGTTCGGAGGGCACAGTCTACTGGAGAGCAAGGAAGTTTAGGGGCCAGGCCCACTTTCCAGGGAGTCGGGCGGATGTTGCCCAAGATCAGACAGTTGCACAGAGTCTTCCAAGTTTGTGGAGGTAGCTCGAAAAAGGTTTAGTTCAGTGCAGAAAAGTTAGCTAAGGTGTCCCAGGCTAACCCAGGTTCGAGAGACAAGGATTTAACACACCCGTTGAAACGGTTGCAAGGGAAGTCAGGCGGAACACGGTACCTTAAATGGGGAGGATCCTCCAGCAGGGGCAGTTGTTCCTGGCAGTGGGTGCAAGTCGCAGCGTCGTCCAGAGGAAGAGAAGATCTCGTCGTGGAGGAAGGATGAAGGTCTTTGCACTTCCAGGGAAGAAACCAGCCGCGGAGTTCTCCGCTACAAAGGTACTACCCTTTCGGTTTGCGGTAGTGGTGAAAACGTGGTATCCCGGTTGCCGGGGTGCTTGGCACAGGCAAGGCGGCCACGAGATGCTCCAGGAAGGTGAAAAGAAGGTAGACTGGTTATCCCCACCAGTCAAAGGAAGAAGACTCTCAGGGCTGGAGATCTCCTCTGTCGTTGGGGAAAAGTGGTGAGACGGTTCAGCAGGGCTCCAACGGTGGTGTCGTCATTGCAGGCCGGCTCAGCTTCTCCCTCCTCGTATTCTTAGGTCCTGTGGCGACTTCTGAAGTTCCAGTCCCAAAGCCCTGCTTTTATGCAGCACACCCCCATTCACTCAGCCTAGCTACCAATCAATCATGCTAAGTGGTGAGCCGGCCGGCTCACCACTTGGGCCAATCACACAAGAGTGCGACTTGAGTTACCAAGGTAACTCAGTCCAGGGTGCCTAAACCCCCTCCCACACCCCCTGTGGTACCCAGACAGAGTGGCACCACTTTTGGAGGCTTCTGTGGAGAAGCCCGCCAAAAAGTGAAACAAAGGGCTCGACTTGGGTTGGAGTCACAGACGAGAACACAAACGCCATTTTAGAATTGAGGTCTGGCAAAAAATACCAACCGGCGAATTAATATTAAATAAATAAACCGGCGGTATGTTCGAGGCTATGAGAATTAAATAATTAAAGTTGGTAGCCTTGAACAATGGGAAAATCCCATAGAGATATATTCACGGTCGAATATAAAAAGTAGTATCCACTGCCACCAGCCAAAACTCGATCAGGGGGGACAGAGACTTGCCCCTCAAACAATAGACCCCGGGCAATCGAATTGTCCCGACCAGTACGTCCACAATATGATGGTTTGTACTGGTTTCTGATCATAATTTGGGACTAGCAAAGCCAATGGTGACTTTACATGCCCTGGGAGACAGTAGTCAGTCCCAGGGTATGGAGTCTATGTTGGGGGGTCGCTACGACACCCCTGGGTTACGGCACAGAGGGTGCTGTGTAACCCACATCAAAAAAACATGAGACCCTATGGAGTAAAAGACCTCATAGCCCATAAAACACATGTGGGGTCATTACGACCCAGGCTGTAATTACGCCAAACTTTACCACCATGGTGTAAACTACATTCCAAGGTGAGTAGGCGGTAAATCCCCATTTCCCATTTTCCCTTCCCCATTCCCATTTTTGCCCCATAGGGCATAATGGGAGTGGGGAAGGCGCTAATTACGCCACCGTAAATTACGGTGGCGTAATTAGCATCATGGCGGGTTAGCGCCATGGATTTTAACGGCTGCTAAAAGCAGCCGTTAAAATCAGAATAGGCGTTAAGGGTTAACGACGGCATTAACCCTTAACGCCTGGGTCGTAATGAGGCCCATGGAAAGTTAAAGGAACACCTCAAATCATGTCTAAGAGTGGGAGCAAATGAATCTCACTCTTAGGAGGAGAGAAAAAAATAAACCCCAAAAATCCAGCAAAGCTGCTGGGGGACTCACTAGGTTTGGGAAATTAGCCTTACAGAGAATTCTCCCTAACAGGGACACCCTATTGGCGTCATTAGTCGCCAGCTTATGGACAGAGAGCTCAGATGGTCCACAGTGGAAGAGAATGTTTCTCTGTTGTGTGGGCCCTAAGGAAGCTGAGGCCCTACCTCTATGGGACCCACTTCACTGTGCAAACTGACTATAAGGGCCTCATTACGACTCAGGCGGTAAGGGTTTTACGGCGGCGTAAACAGCGCCGACCCTTACCGCCTGAGTACGAGGTCCCTTAGCGCCATGGCGGATTTAACACCTGCTTTTAGCAGGTGTTAAAATCCATGGCGCTAAGGGACCATGGAGTTAATTACGCCACCGTAATTTACGGTGGCATAATTAACGCCTTCCCCACTCCCATTATGCCCTATGGGGCAAAAATGGGAATGGGGAAGGGTAAATGGGGATTGGGGACTTACCGCCCCGCCAACCTCGGAATGGGGCGTTAAGTCCGCCAACCACCATGGCGTAAACGTAGTTTACGCCATGGTGGTAAAGTCACGGCCCAGGCGGTAACTTACCGCCTGGGTCGTAATGAGGCCCTAAGCCCTTAAGTGGCTGATGAACATGAAGGGAGAGAATCCAAAGTTGCTTAGGTGGTCCATGGCCCTCATTACGACCCAGGCGTTGGACCATGGTGCTAATAGCACCATGGTCCATGCCGGTAACTTACCGACTCCGCCATGGCGGAATGGGGAATTACCGCCCCATTCCGAGGTTGGCGGGGCAGTAATTCCCCATGCCGCCATGGCCCTTCCCCATTCCCATTTTTGCCCCATAGAGCTCAATGGGACTGGGGAAGGCGCTAATTACGGCACCGTAAATTACGGTGCCGTAATTAGCTCCTAGGTCCCTTTGCGGGTTGGTTTTTTAACGCCTGCTAAAAGCAGGCGTTAAAGTGCCACCCGCAAAGGGACCTCGTAATCGGGCGTTAAGGGTTTAACGACGCCGCCACCTTTTACAGTGCCATTAACCCCTTAACGCCTGGGTTGTAATGAGGGCCCATAAGTCTGAAAGGCTTTGACTTCACTATTCAGCATAGGCCAGGGGTCCAACATAGCAATGCCGATGGGTTGTCCAGAATGTTTAACCGACCTGAACATGACACTCATGCAGGGGTGGTTTAATTCCCCCTGTCCTTGGCCTGGAAGGGGCGAGTGTTAGGAAAGATTTCCATTTCATAGGGAATTGTCCTTCCATGTGTGTACCCCCAACTTTTTGCTGCTGTTTAAACACCTTAGTCTGACTTTGTCTGGGGAGCACATTCTTCAGCTGCACTCTGCTCGGTTTTCGCTCACTTTTTATGGGGAAACTGACATGCCCTTAAGACAGTCAGTACTGGGAGACTTTGGGCCTCATTATGACCCTGGCGGAACGGTTAACGGGCTCCGCAAAAGGAGGCGGACCCGTTAAACCTGTTCCGCCACATTACGAGTTCTCCTCGCGGGACCCGGTAAGGACGCCTGGTAAAACCAGGCGTCCTTACCGGGTCCTGCGAGGGGAAGAGGGAGCAAACAACGGGCCACTCGTAATCGGCCCGTTGTTTGCTCCCTCTCCCATTCCCATTCAGCCGAATGGGGGCTGAAATGGGAATGGGGAAGGTCCGGGCCCGGGTTCCTGGAGGGATGAATTACCGGGCCCTTCGAACTCGTAATGGCCCGGTAATTCCCCATTGTGGGAACCCGGACCCGGACGCGATTTCAGCGGCAGCCATGCCGCCAATAGCGGCATGGCTACCGCAGAGGTCGTAATGAGGCCCTTTGTTTCCCTTAGTCCTTGTCAATGTTGCAACTTTTCTGCAACATGTAACAAGTGCACAAAGTACCTTACAGTACAGTGCACTTGGGTCTTCCTGTCATTTCTAAAGGCCCTAGATACTCTCAAAGGATTTTTTAGGAGAAGTGCAGATGTACCTTGGACAGGGCTGGTGGCAGCTTATCTTTTCAAGTATTTTTCACCCTTTCCTGCCCGGTAAACCTTGGTTATCGCCTTTGGCACGAATAGGTGGCGTGGCTCCAAAATGGCCATGCCAGAAGGTTCTTTGTCCTGTCCTTTGGCCATCTTACCCCTTCACTGTCCCCAGGTCGAGCCGACCCGGGTCAGTCCTTATTTGAGCGTGCATTCTCCCGCGAAACGCCAAGCTTTCCCAGGCTTCTGCTTGCCTTTTGTGTGTGCTTCCAGGATGTGGGCTGGACTGTCTGGTTCCAATAGACATCCTGGGCGCCAGAGAGTCTGATGTGCTGTGAATGCCTGGGACCACCATGGTCCATGATTGGTCCACGTATGGTGTGCCTGTATGTGAGCAGATCTCCCATTGGGTCCTCTTCATTTTGGTGTGAAGGAGATTTTGGATAAGAGAAGGCTCCAAACACCCATACCATGTTGATCTCTGGAGTTCTCACTGAACGAAGGATAGGATCCAAGTATCCTGAAACTAAGAAGACAAGTCGAGGAATCACTGGTGACCCGCTGGAAGGTTTGGCACCCTGAGCACACTGTCGTCCCGCTGGACCACTCTGCATCTAGTCATCCTAGAAGGTCTGCGAAGACACTTTGATCCATTGGAATAGTGGGACCAGCTATTCTCGGCACCTTCATCAAGCCCTGCAAGTAAGCCTTCTCGGAAGTGTCCCTGGGCCAACCAGTGGTCTGACCAGCTTGCACAGGACCTTTGCTCTGAATCCACCGCTGTTTCAAGGAGGCCCTTGAACTTGCTACACTGCAAGCTCTGTGTTCATGACAGTCACACTGAATTTCGTTCACTTGGCATTCCCAGGTCTGGAGTAAAGAGAGAGTGCCCAAACCAGAGTACATGCGTTTACTGTGTCGCCAAGCCGTGGTGATGAACTTTGCAAACTCATTGCAGCTGTACTCCTCTGTGCCTTAAAGCCTGCTACAGCGGAACTGGCCTGATCCATCCACCAGGAGCAGAGAAATCGCCACTGTCACTGTCCCGTTTGGGAATCCCGTTTGGGAATCACCCACTTTGCCTGTCTTTGTCTTACAGAGCTACATAGAAGCATTTACTGCTTCTTTAATTTGAAATATCTGCAAAAAGAACGTTACACTGTGGCCTCTGCATTCCTATAATAGAGCGCCATCCTTCTCTAAGATGGTCGCCGTGGCCTGATCGCAGATTACAGTGTGACCTCATCCGCACGAGACGCTGACCACCAGCTGATTGGGTGCCCACCCCATAACAGCCAATAGAATCCGCCGGTAGGCGGATGCCGGCTTGTGTCGAAGGCCGTGTTAAAGGCTCCTGACTGAGCCTGACGGAGCACAACAAGCATGCCAAGCCCCTAAACTCTGTCACACTGTTGTGCAGATCTCTTACCACCAATTGCCCATCCTCTCACCATAAAGTGGCCTAAGGTAAGCCAATCCGATTCCTCACTACTCTCAAACTAACTTTGCTTAAACGTTACATATGGTATCCTCCCCTGCGTTACTGAATGATTTATGATCCAATATCCTGATCCGCCATGCCACTACACCGTAGCATGTAGCGCGCGACCTTACTACCTCTATACATTAACCTGCAGCCCATGCACAATATTGCGGAATAACTTCGTCCATCAACAAACATTACGCCGCCTCTGATCAATCTTACCTATCGATCGATTTAGCTGCGGTTCCCACTCTGGGACTTCTGGACTCCAGCGTTGCTTTTCTGTAATTCTTAACGTTAAAATTGCCTTCACTTGTCACTTACCATGTCTTATGTTTCGAACCTCTTCACCAGATAGTGTACAAAATCATTTGTAAAAGCCATGCAATAAACATAGCTCTCGCCCATGGCGAGTATCTCTCTACAGACAGCCTTGCCGCTCAAATGTACCTGTTGCCTTATTTGATCTGTACCCTTTGAAGTGTGCATTTACCTCTGCTTCCGACCTCTGCTGCCCCACAATGTGCACCCATTGCCTTTATTAATTTGACGTGCTACTATTAATGGAAATGCGGCCTCACATTGTGCGCTTATTGACATTATCAAGTGACGTGCTATTATTAATTGAAGGACTGCCTTACGCTGTGTGACTATGGCTATTGTTAACTTAACGTGCGACTATTAATTGAAGTGTGCCTCACGTTGTACGCTTATGGACATTATCAGGTGAAGTTTCCCCCATTTCACGGGTATTTACTGTGCCTCCTGCCAAGCGCCTGACACATGCACGTCTTGCATCTGACATGAGTTGCTCTAGGGATTTCCCGCTGCCATAATTAACTGCCCGCTTCATGTTCCCATTGATCCATATGATACATGCATGATATGTGCAGAACCTTTAGTGCTTCCTAGACCAACTGCTTGCTGACCTGTAATTGTACCACAGATGCCAAGGCGGCAATCGATCGCCCACTATTATTGCATGTGGAGTGGTATTGCATATCCTACTCTCACTACACTAGCACGCGTATCGACAACTTTGCGCCTTCGTGGCCTGTCTCTATCAGTTTACGTTGCCTAGCTACCGCTGCACTCACCAACAACCAGGTCCAGATGGAAGCTAGCGGCTCTGAAATGTACTCAACAATCTGTCTCCTAACTATTAATCAAAGCCCATCTTACCCATGGCGATCTGGTGGAAAGCATCCTATACATGCCGGAGCATCTGCCTCTCCTGGCTTCTAATCCTATTGTAACTTATCTCCACCATTGACATAGTTTACCCCTACACACACTGGCCTACAGCAGACCAGCAGGATCTAGACATTGTGCACCATAAACCGAACTGCCATTTTCCCACGCTCTTCAAACCCACTCTGTACGAGACAGCACCGTCAACCATGATTCTACCTTGCTCCATCACTGGTAGAAACAAAAGACTTGACTCCTGTACTTCTGCTAAGCACTATGCACAACACAAGACCTCTACACACAACGACACAACTGCAATACATTCTTGCACCCCACTACCCTCCACACCACAGACGCCTAATGCCAATCCATCACATCCAGAAGCCATCTCTACTAAAGGAGCCTTCATCAATGCAGATATCTAATTGCCCATGCCCTAGACATCTCAGAGCTAATTACTACCAATACATTAGACTTCTTGGCAATTACAGAAATTTGGCTTCACTCAGCTGCAGGCCCTGCTCTTCTACTAGCTGTCCCAGATGAGTATAATATCACTAGATCTGGTTATAGGTCAAATGGTCGAAAAAACATGATCGAAATACAAATTGATCGAAACAATTTGGTCGAATGTCAAATGGTCGACATCCCATGTACACAATGTAAAAAGGTCATTACATCGATTCAAACTGGTCGAAAGTCAAATGGTCGACACTCACATAAATAATATACACGGGTCGAAAGAACGATTAACATAAAAGAAGGTCGCAGGAGAAAACATTAAGTGAAGAGTAAAGCACCTTATACGATACCTATGATCACAGATGACGGTTATAAACAAACTGTCATTGCGTCAGGAAAGTGACAGAGAGATCAGCTGTACAAAACACGCAAGTGAAGGCCATATACGTGACTAGAAAAAAACGGTGAGTTAAAAACACTAAATAAGCAAGTTAAAGAGTGGTTCACACAATTTTATACTTTATAAATGGGGAGGTTCACCCTGAACCCCCCAATTTTTTTTTTTTAGATCTTTATTGATATAGAAATGCAAACCGTCCCGCAAATAGAATTAGAAACCGAATGTTTTTTAACGATTTATATAATCAATTTTGCATTTTTGAGAAACAAACACTGAACTACACGCTGTTTTACCGAACATAATAACAAAATAGGTAGATTAATTTCAAAAATTTGTTTTTTCAGATACGGCTTCATACAAAAAAATGGCATTCATAAAATCACAAAGGGGCGCAGCACAATTAACGTATGAAGGATATATATACAATAAGGAATGCACAAGACAGGAAAAAAGCTATTGGAAGTGTAAGGAGTACAAGGCAAATACATGCAAAGGAAGAGCAATAACGGAAGGCGAAAACATACGTTTGACTTGTGAACATAACCATATGCCGGACACTACGGCAGTTTTCATAAAGAAAACGCTTAACGAATTGAAGGAAAATGTAGAGAAGAATATAAATGAAGCATCGACTTCACAAGTAGCCAAGACATATGGGAGTTTACCGCTTCATATAACGGCACAGATGCTAAATACGAAAACAGTAAAACGGAATGTAAATAGACAGAAACAACAAAAAGAAAACTTTCCCGTAGCACCACAAAATTATGAAAATATGTTTATACCCGATGTATTACAAGTAACAGAAAAAGGAGAGCAGTTTCTATGGAAATCTATAGACATAAAGAATGAGAAAATGTTAATTTTTTACTACTTTTCAGAACATAACGCACTTGGGAAATTCAAACACTTGGCATGGAGACGCCACGTTTAAAACCTGTCCAACACCTTTTCATCAATTTTATAGCATTCATGGAACAATAAATGACACTGTTATACCTCTAATTTTCGTGTTAATGCCAGGAAAAACAGAAGAACTATACAGCTGTATATACAAATTAATTCACGAATCACTGCCAGATAAAAACCCAGAAACGTTAATCATGGACTATGAACAGGGACAAATGAACGCATTTTCAAAAATGTATCCAGAAACTCGTATTCAAGGTTGTTTTTTTCATTTTAGTCAATCATTGTGGAGACGAATTAAAAAATTAGGATTACGGACGTTGTACATAGAAGATACGGAATTTCAGCACCAAATAAAGAGATTATGCGCTTTAGCATTTGTGAAAGAGGACATGGTTACTAAATATTATGATACTTTGATTGCATCTAATTACTATACTAATCATGAAGAACAATTGTGTAACTTACTTGACTACATGGAAAACACATGGATTGGCCAATTTACGAGACAAGGAACGAGACGAAATGGAAAATATAGCATTAAAATATGGAATTGCTATACATCAGTGATAAAAAAAAGACCCAGAACAAACAACGTACAGGAAGGTTGGCACAGCAAGATAAATAAGGAATTTAATTCTAATAACCTGACACTATGGCACTTCCTCAAAAGTCTTAAAACTGAACAAAATAGACAAGAAATAAAACTATCCCAGACACTATCACTAGAAAACCAACCAGTAACCAAAATAAATACAGAGACCGTGAAGATAGAATTGCAAGCATAGTACACAATTTTACAAATACAGAGCCTTTACAGTTCCTGGAAGCAGTGGCGTACAATTTGAAATGTTAAAAATGAATAAAAAAACTCACTGGACAGAAAACACCAGCTCCAGGCACGAAAACCATTCACCAACTACAGGAAACCGACTCCAAAAAGGGGCTCACTGCTAAATCCATCAATGGCAAAAAAACAAAATCCACAAAAAACACGCACACCATCAAAAACCATGAAAAGCAGAACTCCTCACGTTACAAAATGAAAAAATCAGCTGCAGTTGAACACCAAAATCCATGAAAAAAACCGATCTTGAACAGAATCCGGCGAAAAAAACATCCAGACGGTGGAAATCCATTAGTAAAACCATCGATAAATCCAAGAAAAAAAAAACATTTGAAAATCCATTAAAATCCATGAAAAATAGGAATCCGGGCTTTGCAAAAAAAATACATCCGTTGCGGTGAACATCTCCAAATCCTTGAAAAACTCCTTCCGAAACACGATCCATGTGAATATAAGCATCCGATCGCGAAAAATCCATTTTGAAAAGCATCGAAAAAATCCCAAAAATAAAAAAAATCCATCAGAAAATCCAGGAGCGCGAGCAACAGGTCTCGAACCACGAACACGGAACTTCCAAAATGGCGTCTACGTCGTAAACGTAACACGTCACGAATGATAATATTTACTAAATGTATTGTAAATATGCTATGCAAAACTAATACAATAGCGCCACCAAGTGTTGGAAAAGAAATACACATTTATTTTTTTGAAACAGGAGTGTTAGTATATTTAATTATTTGTAAAAGTTAACATTACATAGTTTAAGAAGTTTAAGATGGTAAAGATGGTAATACACAATAAGATGCATTAAAGTTACAAAATGCAATAAAATAAATATTTAATGTTACAAAATGCAATATAATAAATATTTAATTCTAAAAAGTGTATGTTTCATTTCGACCAAAAATAAATATTGTCGACCAAATTGTATTTAGACCAAAATGTAATTCGACCATATTCAATCGACCAATTGTCTGTCGACCAATTCACTGTCGACCATTTGACTAGACACCACTAGATCTGACAGAATTTCCAAGAGAGGAGGTGGGGTAAACTCTCTAGCCATCAGAGAAAGTGACCGCTTCGCTTTCCCCTCAGGTGAACTCCTGTCAGTGAAAGTCCCTCTTTCAGCTGAGCGGACTTTCCTTATCCACATCTTATATTGACCAGCGGGCCAACTATCCTCCTTCGAGGAAGACATAAATGACCTCCTTACACAAAATACAAAACCTAGTTCGAAAATCTTGCTTCTAGGTGACTTGAATCTCGGCCTACACGACAACCTAGGCTCCAATGCCTCAGCCATTCAAAACACCATTTCAGAACTCGGTTTCTCACTAAGGATATCTGACCCCACTCACTGCAAGGGCAGATAGCAGACCTTAACTGTAACACAAAAATTTGCTCTAATACGCCATGTGCATGATCAGATCATAAGGTCATCTCCTTTGAAATCCTTGACGCCAAACAACTATCGCCTAAGGTCTTCCAACCCCCCCCCCCAGCCTTACCTAGAAACAACCGCTTTATCTCTCTAGAAAGCATACTCCCATTGCTTCACCCCATCGCCCACTACCAGCCGTTCTCCGACCAAGACCCTACCACTATGGTAGATCTATATAACCAGAACCTTCTAATGGTACTAGACCAACTGGCCCCTCTTAAACTAAGCAAAGCTAAACCTCTAGCAGACTTGAACAAATGGTTCACCACCGAGCTAAACACTCTCTGAAAAGGTAAAAGAGATTTAGAGGCAGCCTGGAGAAAAAAGCCATCAATGCTGAACAAGGATCATTTTACAACTGCCTCAGACATCTACAAAACTGCCCTCCTCGAAACAAAAAGGGAAAACTACAACAATAGAATATGTAATGCCAAATCTAGCACCAAGGAGCTTTTCACTATCCTCAAAGAACTGGAATCTCCCATCACCCCTCCAGACTCATGTAAGAAAGACGTCCAATGGTGCACTAGTATCCAAAAGGCCCTACTCAACAAAATCTCTCTCCTCCAATCAAAAATAGAAGTGAAAAGAAATAGCTTATTAACCACTGCCAAAATTTGCAAAGTAGACAATACACTACCCAATCCAAGCCCCCAGCCCACTGCAACGTCTTTGAATTCACCCCTGTCACCAATACAGAGGTCGAGGCCATTATCAAAAGCCTAAAGACATCTAGGTGCAAAGGAGACACTTGCTCCGCCTCTATCATAAAAGAAGGAGCCAAAGAATTTGCACCTTTTATCACCTCCTTCACAAACGCCTCTTTCCCATCCTGCACTGTTCCCAAAAATCTTAAAGACGCTTGGGTCATACCCCTTATCAAAAAACCAAATCTTGATCGAAATATTCCCACCAATTTCAGACCCATCACCACAGTGCCCTTCGGCCTAATAATCTTAGATAAGGCTGCCTATGTCCAGATCCAAAACCATCTTGAGACTAATAATCTCTTAGGTCTCAGACAAGCTGGCTTCAGACCGAGACACAGGACAGAAACGGCACTGTTGGATCTGAAACTCCGAATGGATGATGCTAGGGACAACGGAAAGCCTGCTCTTCTCCTCCTATTGGACTTTGTCGGCAGTGTTCGACTTAGTAGATCACAACATCCTAACCAACCACCTCAACTCAGCTGTCTCCTTCTCCCCCAAAGCTGCAGCGTGGGTCAATTCCTTTCTGGAGGACAGATCCATGCGGGTCTTCTCCCCAACTGTTTCAGCCGACTCCTCCCCATAACATGTGGAGTCCCGCAAGGCTCCTGTGTCTTCCCCTACCCTCTACAACATTTTCACTAAGCTTCTGTTTGACCATCTAGATGATCTAGGCATATCATATATGAATTATGCAGATGATGCGCAGATACTCATCACTCTCTCAGGTGACGAACAATCAGACTCCATACTCCTAAATGAAATCTACAGCAAAATTCAGGCTTGGATGGCCAATCATGGCCTTTGTCTAAACAACGACAAAACCAAGCTCTTGCTAATTGGCTCGAAGTTAAGACTTAACATAATAGGTACTAAATGCTCCTTGTTTAAAATTGACGGCAATCTCATCAAAGTTGACAAGGAAGCAAAAACGGTAGGCTTTTACCTAGACTCTGCCCTAACCCTTCAAAGACAAAACAATGGCAGTTCTCCTTCTACCACCTATACAGCAAAATTGATAAATGCCTGCAGACCATTTCTGTCCACTAATAGCTGTATCACCCGTGCTAGAGCCCTTATACTATCCAAACTGGATTATTGTAATACTCTCTACTTGGGCACTAGGCAGAGGAACCTTCACAAGCTTCAAGTTCTACAAAACAACACACTCAGAACTGCCTTAGGTATTACGCGATCTAACCACATCTCACAAATCCGTTGAAACACCAACTGGCTCCCTATCCAAGATAGGATCACCTTTAGAACGCTCATGATTACTAATACATGCCTAAACAACTCAGCTCCCAAATATCTGAAAGACAAATTCTCCAGAAAAGAGTCCACCAGACCCACTAGATCTAACTATGTCCACTGTTTTAACATTCCTAAATTTAAACTCGACAAAGCGGGAGGAAGTAGCTTTCCAGTGCTTGCGGCTAAGACATGGAACAAGTTACTTCTAGCATTCAGGAATCACCCCATGTTCCTCTCCTTCTGGAAGAAAGTAAAGACCTGACTGTTCTCACAAGCCGATTAATGTACTTCAGCTACCCTGTGCGATCGTGACTACCTGACCCTGCTTTCCTTTTGACTTGCCATAGCTCAGCTTGGAAACGCCTAAGAACAGGCGCAACCTTCATGTAACCCATGGCAAAAGCTCTGTTATGAACTTAAATGCACTGTATATATCTTCTGCTCTGCACAGATTTGTATAATGCTACATTTAATTACTGTATATTCTATTGCATCTATTATTGTATCGTATAAACATTGTAACCATGTACCTAAGAAAAGGGCCCAGATACCTGTGGGTTCGGTGTGCTATATAAGCAAAGAAAACAAACAAATAAAAGAAACAAACAACGCTGTATCTTCATTGCTGAAAGCTGCAGAAAAGGGCCCAGATACCTGTCGGTTCGGTGTGCTATATAAGCAAAGAAAACAAACGAATAAAAGAAACAAACAACGCTGTATCTTCATCGCTGAAAGCGCAGAAAAGGGCCCAGATACCTGTGGGTTTGGTGCGCTATATAAGCAAAGAAAACAAACGAATAAAAGAAACAAACAACACTGTATCTTCATCGCTGAAAGCCGCAGAGCCACGATACTGCCTCATTTGAACCTGCAACCGAAGTGGACTCGACTGCCGAAGTTTGGTCCGGAGTGCGCAGGGGGTCGGTGAGTAACTGTAATGCTAACCGGTGGCCCCTAGGGCATCTATCCATTTTTACACATGAGTGGCCCATGAGTGCTCCTCTCCTTTCCACTGAGTGTGAACTAGAGAACTATTCCCAAGTTTTGGAACCTGCTCTGCCCTGTTGGGGACCCTCCACGAATAGTGGGAACTTATTCTGCATCACCTCACCTTCCTGAGCTGCTACAGACCCTTCAAGAGACCCTGTTTTGCCCATCTGCATTAACGCATGCGCCAGCATTGCAAGTACATTTGAGAAATAGGCTCCTCATCTTATGGACTGGGCTGCCTTTTAGTTAGGATTGTGTTTGCTGCAGAAGGGACTAAAGACTCTGTGCACTACCTGCTTCCTTCCCTTGTCTAGGTTGTGGACCCATTTCGTGCATTAACCCTTTAGGCCCCTTTGGTCTTGTATATATGAATCTTAGTAGGATTGTGTTGGTTTAGAAGTGTTACTGTTAATAACTAATGTGTTGAAACTCAAAGGCCTTGAACAAAAATGTATTTGTATTTTTAATATATCTACACCGGACTGGGAGTAATATGTAAGTGTCCTTTACTCTGTGTGCTCATTGAGGTCTTTCAGTCACCCTCACCCCTCCTGAGACCTAGTCTTGACCACCGCCAATGCTACCCTGATTGGTCGGGCTTGTCCAGAAGGTGATCCTGTTCCAAGAAACTGGGCTGGCCTTCTGAACCTCTGGCCACCAGGTCAAAGTTCAGAAATCTGTCTTAGCACATGGTGGCAGTTGGGACGTGCCCAGTGCCAGATGAACTGTCATGGGAAGTTAACGGGCATTGTGACGTCCACCTTGTGCGGCTGGTGCCCCTCGATGTATCTGGTTGCCCGCCGTCCGTGTCAGATGATGTGCCTGTGGGTCATTGAAAGGCATGATGTCAGTGACCAGCCTGGCTAACAATTGCCCAGTTACATGCAACATGGTGATCGTGCAGCATTACATTGTGCAGGCATGCAGTGCTGCCGGCATGGAATTCCACACTCATGCATGTGTTGTGTGGTCACAGCTGCAGGCACTGTGCAGGTGGCACATGCAACACAGCTGTGCTAGGACTGCTGCCATGTACACCCGCATTTGGCTGGGGATAGTAAAGCGCCGATCTGCCCATGTGCAGGTCATTTGGATGTGAGGAGGGGGGTGTTGAGGAGGGTGTTAGGGGGTGCGTGCCTGGAGCCGTCAGATGGCCACGGGACATGCACGAAGAGACCTACAACCGTGCACATAATCGTTCATGGGGCACTATAGAACGGACATTTGGACTGCTCAAGGCAAGTTTCCGCTGCCTCAGTAGATCCAGTGGTGCCCTTATGTATAGCCCCATAAAGGTGGGCAAGATTATCCTGGCCTCTTCCTTGCCCCAATACCACTGCTTCTATGACACTCCTCTTCCCTGGCCCAGTGCCAGTGATTCTATCACTCTCCTCTTCTCTGTCCCCCAGTATCACTGCTTCTCTCACACTCCTCTTCCTTGCCCCAATACCACTGCTTCTCTGACACTCCTCTTCCCTGGCCCAGTGCCAGTGCTTCTATCGCTCTCCTCTTCTCTGCCCCCAGTATCACAGCTTCTCTCACACTCCTCTTCCTTGCCCCGATACCACTGCTTCTCTGAAACTCCTCTTCCCTGGCCCAGTGCCAGTGCTTCTATCGCTCTCCTCTTCTCTGCCCCCCAGTATCACTGCTTCTCTCACACTCCTCTTCCTTGCCCCAATACCACTGCTTCTCTGACACTCCTCTTCCCTGGCCCAGTGCCAGTGCTTCTATCGCTCTCCTCTTCTCTGCCCTCAGTATCATTGCTTCTCTCACACTCCTCTTCCTTGCCCCGATACCACTGCTTCTCTGAAACTCCTCTTCCCTGGCCCAGTGCCAGTGCTTCTATCGCTCTCCTCTTCTCTGCCCCTCAGTATCACTGCTTCTCTCACACTCCTCTTCCTTGCCCCAATACCACTGCTTCTCTGACACTCCTCTTCCCTGGCCCAGTGCCAGTGCTTCTATCGCTCTCCTCTTCTCTGCCCCCAGTATCACTGCTTCTCTCACACTCCTCTTCCTTGCCCCAATACCACTGCTTCTCTGACACTCCTCTTCCCTGGCCCAGTGCCAGTGCTTCTATCGATCTCCTCTTCTCTGCCCCCCAGTATCACTCCTTCTCTCACACTCCTCTTCCTTGCCACAATATCACTGCTTATCTGACACTCCTCTTCCCTGGCCCAGTGCCAGTGCTTCCATCACTCTCCTCGTCTCTGCCCCCCAGTATCACTGCTTCTCTCACACTCCTCTTCCCTGCCCCAATACCACTGCTTCTCTGACATGCCTCTTCCCTGGCCCAGTGCCAGTGCTTCTATCGCTCTCCTCTTCTCTGCCCCCCAGTATCACTGCTTCTCTCACACTCCTCTTCCTTGCCCCAATACCACTGCTTCTCTGACACTCCTCTTCTCTGCCCCCAGTATCACTGCTTCTCTCACACTCCTCTTCCTTGCCCCAATACCACTGCTTCTATGACACTCCTCTTCCCTGGCCCAGTACCAGTGCTTCTATCGCTCTCCACTGCCCCCCAGTATCACTGCTTCTCTCACACTCCTCTTCTTTGCCCCAATACCACTGCTTCTCTGACACTCCTCTTCCCTGGCCTAGTGCCAGTGCTTCTATCGCTCTCCTCTTCTCTGCCCCCCAGTATCACTGCTTCTCTCACACTCCTCTTCCTTGCCCCAATACCACTGCTTCTCTGACACTCATCTTCCCTGGCCTAGTGCCAGTGCTTCTATCACTATCCTCTTCTCTGCCCCCCAGTATCACTGCTTCTCTCACACTCCTCTTCCTTGCCCCGATACCACTGCTTCTCTGACACTCCTCTTCCCTGGCCCAGTGCCAGTGCTTCTATCGCTCTCCACTGCCCCCCAGTATCACTGCTTCTCTCACACTCCTCTTCCTTGCCCCAATACCACTGCTTCTATGACACTCCTCTTCCCTGGCCCGGTGCCAGTGCTTCTATCGCTCTCCTCTTCTCTGCCCCCCAGTATCACTGCTTCTCTCACACTCCTCTTCCTTGCCCCAATACCACTGCTTCTCTGACACTCCTCTTCTCTGCCCCCAGTATCACTGCTTCTCTCACACTCCTCTTCCTTGCCCCAATACCACTGCTTCTATGACACTCCTCTTCCCTGGCCCAGTACCAGTGCTTCTATCGCTCTCCACTGCCCCCCAGTATCACTGCTTCTCTCACACTCCTTTTCCTTGCCCCAACACCACTGCTTCTCTCACACTCCTCCTCCTTGCCCCAATACTACTGCTTCTCTGACACTCCTCTTCCCTGGCCCAGTGCCAGTGCTTCTATCGTTCTCCACTGCCCCCCAGTATCACTGATTCTCTCACACTCCTCTTCCTTGCCCCAATACCACTGCTTCTCTGACACTCCTCTTCTCTGCCCCCAGTATCACTGCTTCTCTCACACTCCTCTTCCTTGCCCCAATACCACTGCTTCTATGACACTCCTCTTCCCTGGCCCAGTACCAGTGCTTCTATCGCTCTCCACTGCCCCCCAGTATCACTGCTTCTCTCACACTCCTTTTCCTTGCCCCAACACCACTGCTTCTATGATACTCCTCTTCCCTGGCCCAGTACCAGTGCTTCTATCGCTCTCCACTGCCCCCCAGTATCACTGCTTCTCTCACACTCCTTTTCCTTGCCCCAATACCACTGCTTCTCTGACACTCCTCTTCCCTGGTCCAGTGCCAGTGCTTCTATCGCTCTCCTCTTCTCTGCCCCCAGTATCACTGCTTCTCTCACACTCCTCCTCCTTGCCCCAATACTACTGCTTCTCTGACACTCCTCTTCCCTGGCCCAGTGCCAGTGCTTCTATCGCTCTCCTCTTCTCTGCTATCCAGTGCCACAGCCTTCTCTCTCCACTCCTACTGAATTGTACAGGATTTCATTAGGGCAACATAACCATAATGTCCCTTTTAACCGCGTTTTTTAACTGAATTTCAATTGTTTTTAGAATTGAAGATTAAGGAAGGACCCGCAAAGGGAACTCGTAGTAGGGAGGTAAGGGATTACCGGCACCGGTGCCTGTAATCCCTTACCTCCCACCTCGTAATGAGGCCCTATACATATAAATGAACAAACTAAACACTTCTTTAAAACACATCGTTTTGCTGCGTACACTGATGGGCATCACCTGAGCAGCACGTGCTGGGGATCTAAGTTATAGGATATGATATGGTATTTATAACACGCCTGCACACAAGTGTTTCTAGGCGCAACAAGACAAGGGGCCTCATTACGGCTTTGGCGGTAGCCATGCCGCTATTGGCGGCATGGCTGCCTCCAAAACCGGGTCCGGGTTCCCTGAATGGGTAATTAAAGGGCCTTTCCGAGTTTGGAGGGCCCAGTAATTCCTCCCTCAGGGAACCCGGGCCCGGACCTTCCCCATTCCAATTCCAGCCCCCATAGGGCTCAATGGGAATGGGTACAGGGAGCTAACAACGGGCCGATTATGACCGGCCCGTTGTTAGCTGTCTGGTCCCCTCGCGGGACCCGGTAAGGACGCCTGGTTCTACCAGGCGTCCTTACCGGGTCCCGCGAGGGGACCTCGTAATCAGGCGGAATGGGTTTAACGGGTCCGCATCCATTAGCGGAGCCTGTTAACCCATTCTGCCTGACTCGTAATGAGGCCCAAGGAGTCCTGCAACGCGGCCCGTGGGGAGTTCCTCATCCCTCTCACGGAAGGAAGTGCCAGCACAGCCCCACACCCTGCTGCCCAGCTCCAACTGCTGCCCATCCATCGGTAAGCACCTCTCCTTGGGACTGGAGATGCGCACCCCAATGCTGATGAAAGAATGAGTTTTTATCACTATACCGGCGAAATTCGTTGGTGCAAAAGCGCTTCACCTGCACAGGCCTATCTTCCGGCTGCCTCCCCTCCCCCCCTGTGCTCCGGATGACCTGAGTTTGCTTTTTTGCAACACTCCTTTGTGGCCCTGAAAGATGGCCGCTGTATTTGTGCAGCATTAGCCCACTGCTGCCTAGTGAGCCTGTCCCCGCTCCCTTGGCTGGATTGCCGTTCTTGAACCAATCCCAGCAACCGGGAGGTGGAAGCTGGCCGCAGCCACTGAAGGCCCACAACGAAGGCCTGTGTCTGCTCCCTGTCCACTACCAGACTGCTATCCCCTCCTGGGTACCCTGTGATGTCCTTTGTGCCCCCTACGCCCTCCCTGGTCCCCTGTAATGTCCGTTTGTGCCCACAATCCCCTCCCTAGTCCCCCGTGATGTCCTTTTCCCCCCACCTCCTCCCTGGTCCCTGTGATGTCCTTTGTGCCCCCTACCCCCTCCCTGGTCCCCTGTGATGTCCTTTGTGCCTCCCACCCCCTCCCTGGTCCTCTGTTATGCAGTTGTGTCCGCCAACCCCTCCTTGGTCCCCTGTGATGTTGTTTGTGCCCCTATCCCCTCCCTGGTCCCCCGTGAGGTCATTTGAGCATCCCAACCCCTCTCTGGTCCCCTGTGATGTCCTTTGTGCCCCCACCCCCTCACTGGTCCCTTGTGTTGTCCTTTGTGCCCCCCACCTCCTCCCTGGTCCCCCGTGATGTCCTTTGTACGGGACCCTATGGGGCAGAATGGGGATCGTGAGCCCGGCATTACCGCAACCCGCAAATAGGCAGTTACTGGCCCACTCATCTCGTAATGGGCCGGTTATTGCCCAATCGCGGGAGGCGGTGCCGGTAGCGAGCATGGCGGTAGCCGTGCCTGCCATACAGGCACGGCTACCGCCATGCTCGTAATGAGGCCCATTGACTTTTTTTTTGCTTCACCTTCTCAACTCTCATGCTGGACCTCCCTTGGATCTCACATTAAGGGTGGACCTGAACCTTGATGTGCCCATCATCATTTTGAATCCTTGCTTACATTTTCTGTTCCCTGCAACATCTGTGTTTTACTGACCTCTGCAACTGTATTTGCTTTCCCCTCTGCTTCTCTGCTCTTTTTCACAGTTTTATTCTCTGCTCTCTCCTCCTCTCCCTTCTCCCTCCCTCTCTCCCTCCCTTACTTTTCATATGCACTTACTCTATCAGAATTGTCCCGGACCTAGTATGATAGCATCAAATGTTTGTCTCCTCCCCCTTCCCTTACTTGTTTCCCCCCATGCCCCCTCCAACACTATCTGAAATGTCATCAGGCCTAGTACGATAGTTGCTTGTTTTGTTGTGTTCCTCTCCCTCCTTTCTCCTCCCCTTCCCCCTCACCTCTTGTTAATCTCCGGCTCTACCAGAAATGTTGTCAGGCCTATTACAGTAGTCACCTGTCTGTTCCCTTTTTGCCTACCACCCCTTCCCTTCCTATCTGTGGGCCTCACCACGAGTTTGGCGGTAACCCTTAAATCTGGCGGTAGCGCTATTACCGCCGGATCTAAGGGTCTGCCAAATCAGGGCTTCGGGGGATTTCTCCCCAGCTCTGAGCTGGCGGTATGAGCGCAAAAATTCCCAATTGAGCCCAATGGGGAATGGGGCATTCCCGAATGGGCTCAATGGGGAATGGGAACTTCCAAACCCGTGATCCGGTGCTAATAGCGCCGGTGGGTTTGGCGGTAGGGCAGATAGCGCCAGCGCTATTAGCGCTGGCGTTACCGCCCAACTCGTGATGAGGCCCATAGTATGGTGGTACAGTAGCAACGGTGCCCGTAGCAATACCAGTGTCATTTTTGCCTTACCGCCATACTTGTAATGAGGACCATTGTGCATAGGCGCTATATAAATAAACTATCATATCATATCAAGGAGGGGGGAAACAAGGAAGGACAAAATAACGATCTTACTAGGCCTTGTGTCATTCAGATCGTACAAGTGCGGGGAAGGGGAGAAGTGCCAGGGGAGAGGGGAAGTCGGGAAGTGCAGTTAACTCACAAGTGCATCTAGCTGGTGGCTCATAAGTGCAGCGAGAAGAGACTGTAGGATTGCTGATACAGACGCTTAAGTGTTGGGAATGCAGGAGGCAGTGTGAGGTGCAACTGGACATGCAGGAGCCTGGGCCCGAGTTCAGAGGGTGACCAGGTGACCCGTGCGCGGAGCAGTCAGGTGCATCAGCAGGGGAGAGGAAGAGAGAACGCAGCAGCGAAAAGGAAGGTCTTGAGTTGCATCCGGAACTGGGGGTGGTTCTGCTCAAGTTTGAGAGAGGCAGGGAGGCTATTCCAGAGGGAGGCCCCAGCCAAGGAGATAGAACTGTCCCCAACTATCTACTTGGAGAAGCCTCTGACCCTCAGAGAGTTGGAGGTGGATGAGCAGATAGTTCGAGAAGGAAGATGTTTTGGAAGAGAAAGTTGGAGGTAGAGCAGTCCCAGGCCTCAGAAAGCTTGTGGACGATGCAGAGGGTCTTAAACTTGTTCATTACAGCCACGGGGAGCCAGTGAAGAGATTTCAGAGCTGTAGAGATACGAACCCTGGGCTTGAGGGCAAGGGCAAGTCTTGCAGTCCTGTTCTGGATAGATTATAAAGGTTGAAGAGTAGAGACAGGAAGATTTAGAAGGAGGCTGTTGCAATAGTCCAGCCTAGAGAGGACCACAGCTCTAGAGACGGTGAGCTTCTGTGGGAAAGTGAGAAAATGAAGAATACTTCCGAGGCGGTGTAGCTGATAGTTTGACTTCTTAGAGACGTCAGAGATGTGAGGAGAGAAGGAGAGGGTGGAGTCAAAGATGACACCAAGGTTCTTAGCCTCACAGGAGGAAGAGGGCACAGAGTGGGCAGCCAGAGAGAGAGAGGAAAGGAGGGAGTGGGTGACCCAATGAGGAGGATCTCGGTCTTACTGACATTAAGGCAGAGATCATTGGTGGCACACCATTTCCGAATTGCGGCCAGACAGTCTGGTATGAGAGAAGAAGCAGAGTGTCTGAGAGGATCCTGAAAGAGAGCTGAGTGTCATCTGCCTAACACTGAAAATTGGAGCAGAAAGTAGCTGTGCAGTGGGCAAGAGGTGACAGGTAGAGGCTGAAAAGCCAGGGAGAGAGATTGAACCCGTGGGGAACACCACAAGTAGAGGGAGAGATAGAAGAGAGGAAAGACCCCAGTTGGACCTGAGAGGGCCGGTCGCTGGGAAAGGAGATCAACCAGGTCAGGGCCTGATCAGTAATACCAAGGTTGTTGTGGATGCGATTGAACAGGATGGCATGGTTGACTGTGTCAAAAGCAGAGGATAGATCGAGGATAATGAGGACAGAAGGGAGATTAGAGTCAAGATTGGAGAGCAAGTCTTCACAGGTTTTCAGGAGAGCAGTTTCCGTGCTTCTGGCAGCTCTGAAGCCAGACTGGTGGTCATGGAGGCAACCAACAGATTCAGTATGTAGATTAAGCTGGGCAATGGCCAGATTTTCCAAGAGTTTGCCCAGGAAAGGAGTGATGGAGATAGGGCGATAATTAGCTGGAGAGCAAGGATCGGCCGAGGGCTTCTTTAGAAGGGGGTGCACAAGTGAGTGCTTAAGGGGGAGGGGAAAGTTCCAGTGGCAAAGGAGTGATTGCAGAAATCAGCCAAGGCTGGAGCAAGGTTGTCGATGTGGTCTGGATGAGCAGGGGAGAACCTGCTTTGGCAAGACTTTCATAGATCAGACTTGTCTAGAAACATCGTCGGGGGGTCAACAGGAGAAAGGAGGAGGAGAGGCGGCCTCAGACGGGCCAGGAGTAGTAGAGGATAAGGAGGAAGAGGAAGTAGAAGAAGGGAGAGTGGACCGGATGTTCTGAGTGAGAGGCCAAGGCCCTGCAGAGGGCCTGGGAGGGAACAGGAGATGTAGAGACTGCAGGAGGATTGGCCAGCTCCTTGAAAATTTTGAAAAGTTCGGACGAGTTGTTAGATGCTGCAGAGATGCAGGCTTGGATGTAGGCTCTCTTCTTAAACAGGCCCGAGAGTCTGTGCTGCCTTTGGAGCAGTCGGCAAGCCAGTTTGTCAGGGGGTGCTGTTACGCTCACCTGGTCTCTGTGGAGGCGTTCGGGCACAGTTGCAGCCCTCCCGGGGGTGAGGTCGCTCAGGTCCGACTTCGCCCTCTGCGCTTATGTGTTGACTGGTGGTAATAGGTGATGCTGCTCGGGACTGCCGCTGTGTGGAGAATAGGGGGCGTGAGTATGCCAGCTTGTGTGTCTGATCCCCTTCCAGAGCCCTTCTCCCAAACCGTGGTACCCGTGGGATGCGCTGTCCATGGAAAGCTCACCTGTTGATTAGTTTTAGCGAGCACTCCGCCCTGCTGCTTCTGGCAGGGGCGCCTTTATGATCTGGACCGAGTTCCTTCACTGGTCCCTTGCACGTGGTAGTCCAGTCCTGCTGCGACCAAGCCACTATACTTCAGGTAAGTGTTCCTGTTTGCCTTTGTCTTTCCTCATCTTTTTTTGTTGGATTGTAAAGTTTGTTGTCTTGTATTGCTGTCCGTTCCACTTTTGATGTTTGCTCTTTTGCTTTCTTCCCTTGCAGGTGATGTTTCCAGCCCGGCAGAAGCTGCAGAGCTCGAGGTGGCAGCTGGAGGGAATGAGGAACGAAGCTGCAGCGGTACAGTAGCTGGTAAATTGTTAACTAGAGGGCGCGCAGGGTTCAAATGCGGCGCAGCCCTAGGATGGATGTTCTAACCTTGTCTTTCTTCTTCTTCACAGGGTCCGGGTTTGTGGATGCAGAGTGCGGTGCTGCAGCGTCAGGATCAAGATCACTGGATGTCAGGAGATGAGTCTGCAGATGAAGCGACGAGGTGAGTATGCAGGAGAACGCCTGGTTTCCAAGGTAAGTTAACTAGTCCAAGCGGCTGTGGGCATCACGTTGCACGCAAGTGCAAAGTAACGCGAAGCACCGGCCTTAAGGATGGAGCAGCTCATATAGCTGAGCTTCTAAAGCCACGCTCACCAGGTTCAGCCTGCCTGCCACATCCGATGAGTCAGCACATGAAGAATTGGTTAGTTGTAGTATATTTTACGTGTGGTTTTATTTAAAGTTTAATAGAAGTGTTGTGTTTATAACTGATGGTTTAAAAATAAATGTACTTATATTTTTTACCTGAAACCTTGAGTCAGTGTTTGCTTGAGTCACAGTAATTGTGGTCCCTTTCTGTAATCTCTGTTACTGCTCATATACTCTTGAGATAAGCCTGGCTGCTCTGCCACTGCTACCACTCTGACATAGTAGTACAGGCTTGTACCAAGGGTAAACTTGTATTGCCACCTGTAGTCTTAATTGTGTGTAGTGGTCCATAAGGGCACTGCACAGAATTCTGCCTAACACCCATCTGGCGAAGGTAATTAGTAGGCTTGATTTCAAGAATCTTAGTCCAAGTTCTGAGCACCAAGCTTAGTCTTTAGGCAAATAGTCATGTTTTTAAGGCCTTTCGGAATGGCCAGTAAGAGACTTCTGCTCTTAGGGCCGGTGGGAGGGCGTTCCAGTTGATCGTTGCTACAGTCGGGAAGCTGGAGCCTCCTCTTCTGGTTCTTTTTACTTTTGGTATGGTCAGACAGTGAGTGTGGATGGCTCTTACTGATCTGTTATATTTGGTTCTCGCAATCTTTTGTGGCAGGTATTGGGGTGCAGTGTTGGATAAACATTTGTGTGTGATTGACAGAATGCACTTTTTTTCTCATGGCAGAGGTGTGGTCCCATTTTGGGATGTTGAGCGCAGCCCGTAGGGCGTAGTTTTTAATTATCTCACAATACTGGTGAGGTTAGATTTTAAATCCAGCCTGTCGGTCTCCATGCCATGTCTGGCTCTGAAACCAGACTGCTGGGAGCCAAGAATGTTGTTATTCTCAATGAACTGCCGAAACTGAAGAAAGGCCACATGGTCCATAATCTTTAAGAGAAATGACACGTTGGTTATTGGGCAATCATATTTTGCATTCAGTGGGTCGGTATTGTTCTTTTTCAATAGGTGTGTGATCCAAGCCTCCTTTGTAGGAGGGGCCATGGCCTTCAGAGAAGGAAAGATTAACCAATGTGGTCACCCATGGGATTCATATATCCATGCATCCTATGAGGAAACCGGACAGACAGCTGTCGCCCAAGCAGGATGTAGGTGTCATGCCTGCGATGATCTTCTGCATTTCAGCTTCAGTGCCTTGATTGAATTTAAATTCTATCACGGTTTCTCATCTTGAAGACTGGGAGAGTCAGAGGGGGAGCATCCCCTTCTTTGTGAGAGTCCCCTTTTGGCTAAGAATTACCTGTTGATGTCTGGTGATTTTGGGGGAGAATTCCTCGTGAATCCTCTGGCACCAAGCTGCGTCTTTGTAAGGGACTGTTTTCCTGGGCAATTTGCCTTTAAATTCCTTCAGGATCGTAAAGGCTCCCTCGAGCGAGATTTTGCCTGGGCTATCCTATTGTTGAAGCTGGTAGTCTTTGCCTCAAGAATTGCCGCCTTGAAATTCTTAAGAGATTGCTTATATGGGGACAGCGATTTGGGGGGATGGATGTTTCTGCCGTTCCCTTTGTGTGTTAGGACTCACCGCCAATATTGTGTCTAGTGTGGCAGGAGCACTGAACAATGGAACCGCAAGTCGTTGCAGAATTCTTCCCACAATTGTAACTCTCTGCTGTGTAGAACTAACAGACAGAAAGATTCAATAGTTGGAAGAGGAGACACACACCCACGAGGCGCTGTTAGGAAAGGATTCATCTCCTCTCTTTCCCACTCTTAGGGCCTCATTCCGAGATTGGAGGTAGTCATGGCGCTATTTGCGCCATGACTGCCTCAAATAACGGTACCGGCACTGGTGTCGTTCAATGGGGACTTACCGGTGTAGTCCGACCTTTGCAGGACCGGTAATTCCCCATTGAAAAAACCATTCCCCATTCCCATTTGAGCCCCCATAGGGTCCCCATTAGCTCTGAAGTCCGTTAACGGGTCCCGTCTTTAACACCTGGTCAGACCAGGCGTTAAGGAAGAGACCCGCTAAGGGACCTCATAGTAGGGCGGTAAGGGATTACCGGCACCGGTCTCCTTACCGGTGCCCGGTATCCCTTACCGCCCTACTCGGAATGAGGCCCTTAGTTTTGCAGGTGGAGCATAGGCCCATTGGATGACATCATACAATCCCAGGCTGGGTGGTTCTTAGAATACCCACACCTGGTGACTGTGTCTAAGTAAACTTGTTATTGTTTGTGAGAAGAGAATGTGAGGGCGTTAAAAGCTTCAGTGAAGGTGAGCCCAAGGAGCCAACTGAGGCTGGGGTTGTCTTATGGATATAACTGAATAAAGCTCCACTTCAACGCTCTCAATCTTGTGGCCTACTTCATTCAGAGTCTGCCTCATCATAACAGGCGCCAACTGGAGAAACAAGAAAAGACGAATCAATACCACTGAGGATTAGGGGCAACCACACCACAAGATATGGAATGTACACCAGCCCGAGTTATTGTAATGAGCAGGTTTGATACAGGTAGGTGGGTATGGATGGTAGCGGTCCCCAAGAAATCTGATGATAAGTCACCTAATTTACCAAATACAAGAACACCCTATGAATGAAAGTAGAACAAGTCTAGATACTAAACACAGAGAAACACAGGAAAAGGTCTTACCAGAAGGTGACAAGGTCCATCCCAGACGTCCAAGTTCAAGCAGTTCGAAGTCCTGACCTGACGGCACGAGGACACCTGACAGTTCTTTGAAGCACAAATCCCAGAATCCAGAGACCTACCATGACGACAAAAAGTTGAATCTAAACAGAGATGAGAAAGAAGAAAACTACACCAGTTGGGGACAGGATATGTCAGACGAAGAGAGGGAAACCTTACGTGGGGAGGAGGGTTTTAGTGCATGCGGTCCTGAGGGATGTTCTCCGACAGATAGAGAAGTGAGATGGTCGGATCTAGACCTACCTAAATTGAGGACACCAGATTCACTGGCGCGGCTAGATCAACCTAAAGGGTGATCCCACAGTGTGAGGGGGGACTCGCCATCCTTTGTGAACAGACTAAGGTAATTACAGGGAAGAAAATGGTGCAGTACCATTGTCTCTACTATGGACAGACAGACGATGGGGGGTGAGTGCGATTTTGGGATCTCGCAATTCCCATTGTTAGAGAAAGGAGGGGTCAGACCGCAGTATATTCCTTGGCCCTGGATGGATAAGGATAATTTAAGGTGCAAACTCCCGAGCTTAACATCAGGTGCCGGAAAAAGTATCTATGAATTAGAGAAAATGACGGGAGGAAATACACTGGCAATAGGAGACATTAAAGGTCTTCTAGCAGCTATATTTGGGGAGAGAGCTGACGACATTTGAGCGAGGGCAGAATATGCAGGTGCAGTGACACTGCTCAGAACACTGCTCATGACAGAGCACCGTTTAATAATTGCAGAGCAGCAGTCTGGAAAGTGCTTAGAGCGCAGTACCCAGACATGTCAGATATGGGAGCTATAATGTCACAAAAGATGTGGGAAGGGGAAGATCCGCTGATTTACATTCAAAATTTCTAAGAGCAGTGGTCTTTGGAAACGTGTGAGCCGTGGGGAAAATCTATAGCAATATTGTATCATATATTACGCCCGGGTTACCAGACAAGGTACAAAGACAGCTCAAGAAACTATTGGGTATGGAGGCAAAACCTCTGCCAGAAATACAGCTGACCGTAACACATCATTGCAGATTGTTGCAGGAGAAAAACCAAAAGGAGGAAGAAGGTAGGAAGCTTGAGGAGGCTACGTTAGAACAGAAAAAGTGGTTGAAGTATGCCATAGAAGGGGCAATGTTGACCAGTGGAGACGGGCCAGGATCACAGCAAGCAACAAGTATGCCACAGGTGTATAACCAGCAGCAGATTGATCAAGGAGGGAATGGATTTACGCTGCGAGGAAGAAGTAACTTTCACGGTAGAGGAGGATTTCAGAATAATCAGAGAAACTTCCAGAATAACCAGGATGGGTTTCAGCCCATGTAGAATGATAATCAGGGCATGCAGGAAGGGCAAATGTAAAGACCTCTTCCTGTGTGTTGAACACGTGGAATGACAGGGCATATAGCATGAACATGTGGAAACCAAGGGTATGTACAGAATGGGCAATTTTCAAGATGGAGGATTGCCTTTCCGCCTGCATATGGTACACAGAGTAGGGACGGAGTTGCCCAAGATTAAACAGCGTATCGGCAGCAAAGCGCCGCGAATGCAGCAGCCATTGTAAATGCAGCAAGCACCAGTGAATCCGCCACAACGGCAGTCACAGCATGCACTCATGCAGCTACAGCAGAGTTCAAATACAGGACCGTTAATGACTCCTAGAGTTGGGGGTGACACCATGGAGGAAGGGAATTCTTTCACGGGCACAGGGGTAAGCCTGTACCCACAATAGGACAGCTCACTAGGAGACTTGATGTGTTCAGTACTTTCAGTTACGCCTAATCCTCAAGAGAAACCAAGGGTTGACATCACAATAGGAGGCAAATCTTTTTCTTTTTTAGTAGACACTGGAGCAACACGCTCATGTATACAAGAGGGAACATTTCTAATGTCGGGTAATGCCATAAATACTCAAGGTTTCACAGGAGCTACAGTAGAGTTCCTTTTACTGAGAAATTACCAGTCTCTGAAGGAGAATGTGACATGTCTGTTCCATTATTGTATACGAAACAGACACCAGTTAATATACTAGGTTGAGATTTAACAATGACGTTGAATATGACGATTTCTTTCACTGATGAAGGCATAGTGTGTTCTACACCAGGGATACATTACTGAAATGTGAGTGACTTTATCATGGCATTTACAGGACAAATAGCCATATTCCCCGTTGTTAGGCTAGGAAGCCCCGGTTACCTAAGTCATAATATATTCCCCAAAGAAAAAATTCACACCATGACTGTCCTACCCACATCGTTGTGGGTGCTTTTGGTCCCTACCAATGGTACGTTGAGTGTATCGCTCGGCCCCAGCAGCTTCCACTCATATTTAAACCATCTACTTTGCTGATAGGAATCCTTGTGTTCGTGGCTCCAAAGAGAGACATTATTTCAGCAACAATTGGCTCAGCAGTGTGAATGAGAGACAGAACAGTATATCTCGGGACCTCTAACTTATTGGATTTGTTCAGAAGCTGTATTCGAAATTTGAAACTGCTTATCCTTGAAGTCCAGCTGGAAGAAGAAGAATTGCTGCTGCATTTGCTTTGACCCGATCCGAAAGCTGTCGAGTCTGTCGAGGACTGATCTGAGAGAGGACCTGGCTAGGAGACCTCTCCTAGAGCTACGAAGGAACATCGTGCAGAAAGCTGATCTTCGCTGAGGTGCCCTGGAAGTCAGTCCCGAAAGGCTGTCGACCGGAGACAGGGTCCGCCGAGGAATCTCGAAGTGAAGCACCCAGACATCGAGGCCGTCGATGTCCATTGCCATCAACCAGGGATCGGAGGACCGCCATAACTGCTGGAAGACAGTCGAGTCGAGTTGCCCATAAGCGGTAACCGCTTGACGCCATGCTGCCGAAGACCGGACTCACAACGCTCCTCCTTTGCCTAAGACACTTTTAAACCAAGATCTCCCTTTCTCATCACCGTCAACCGTTTTGTCCCACTGGAGAAAGTCAAGGTCGGTGATGAACCGAGGGGAAATCTGCCAGTGGATTTCCTGCCACCCGAAGTCTGCAAAGACGCTGACGAAGATCCGGATGCCAGCCAAGGTCCAGTCCTGATCGCTGACACCGACGCCGACACTCAAAGCCCTCTGCTGGGCCTACGCTCTTCATCGAGTCATCTGTGTGGCATTGAACTCTTTTCATCGAGGACTCCCGACGCCAAAGTTCACCTGCTTCGAATACTATTGATGACTGTGGCTACTGTAAAGGGAGTTCACTCAAGAAGGATATGTCGATGACCCATCAAAGAATTCTGCTAAAAGAGGTACATTGGGGTAGTAGAACATTTATAGAAGGAAATAATACTCTGTTAAACGATATATATGGACTGGGCTTGTCAATATACTTTATTTATAGGTTGCCCAGGTGGGGGATCCTCACACAGAACTGTGTCTAGTGGTAGAGGCTCTGTATTCTGCCAATTGTTTAACCACTTGTTTTCCTCCCCAGCCTATTGTTGGAATCTTTTGCTATTGATTTGTATGCCATTGGTGTCACGCCTATCCTTCCCCGTCTCTCATCTTCCACACGCCCCCCTTCAGTTTTCAGCCCCATTCCCGCTCATGCCCCGTATAGCTCCTCGGTCCCACCCAATACCTGTGTCCTCTCCCAACAGCAGCGGAGAGACAGATGAAGGCAGTTCCCATGGAGTCTGTGGTCACGCTGGCGCTGGGGAACGCCGGTTTACAACATTCGCGGCCGAAGCAGACCGCCACAATTACTGGTTGGAACTTCCCGGTCACGTGATCACAAGCAGCGCCGTTTGTATGGGCTCGCGACATTGCAGGTACGATCACGTGACCTGTCACATGGCCGATCACGTGACCAATTAAGGAAGTAACCAGTATAAAGAGCTGCCGGCACTGTGTGTTTTCCTGGATTTCTGGACTTTGCTTGCGGACCTTGTTTTGCTTTTGGATTATCCTCCTGGATTTGGTGCTTTGGAAACTTTTGGTTACTTGGTTCATGAACTACTGCCTTGTCCCACGGATTGTCTTGGATTTACCCTTGAACTTTGGAACTCTGTACACTTCACTTGGGAAGTCAAACCCCTCTTCCCCTAAGGTGCAAATAACATCACAGGTACTAATACCAGTCATCTTGCTGCTGCTGGGCTCCCCGTTCCTTGACATACATCTTAGGGAGAGAGCACGAGGTGGGCTTTCCTTAATACATCTCTACAGGCTATTTTGGTAGGTGTCATTCTAGTTCTTATACTAAAAGTTTACTGTCATAGTTGTGCACTATTCTCACTTGACTGTCTGTTACTTTGCAGCTGCCTGATTACCTGAGCCACCTAAGTTCCTGCTTCTGCACCTGTGGCCTCAATAACTGGCCAGGGATTGTCTTTGTTTACTCTCTCTGGCCGGTGCTTGGGGACAGAGCTATACATAGTCATCGCGATACCTCATCTGAAGATTTTGACAATTGGAAACTGTCAGCTGTTGGTGCATTTTAAAGGAGTCCAGAGTCATTGTGGTAATACATAGATATTTTACATTTATCATTATAATATTGCCTGAGTACAAAGTGTGTTATTGTCTATGTATATACTTCTGAACCTTATTTATGTAAAGAACTGTGTTATCACTAACATAGTGTGGGGAATTGGGGACTACACTGTACTTAAGAACCAGCCCGCATCACCTCCTGAGAGCCTAAACCTTGATTGCTCTAATATAGCTACTGTCAAGGAGTTCCCCCCTTCTCACCTGAGTTCGATCTTTGCTGGATTTCTTGATCAATGTCTTCTTGTGGACTGATCGAGTCTTGAATAAGGCGGCACAAGTCTCTTCCGATTCCAGCGTGCGTTCAAAGTTCTGGGATGCAAGGATCCAGGAATCCGGGAAATTAACAGAGTGCGCAACTAGCACACGAGTCCAGGAATCAAGAAGGGAAGGAAAGGGACTAAGAATGGGGTAGGTTGGAAGAAGAAAGGGAAAAAATACCGCAAGCTATGGAGCACACGTCTGGTCGCTACTTCGCAATAGCATTGAGACGCGCGGAGAAGCGGGAGGCGTGGTCTATAAATAGAACAAACTACGTCTAAGGTGTTTCACAGTGGACGGCCATGATGGAAGTACAAGGGAGTGTAAGCCCCATTGAGACAAGGACCAGGAAGTCCAAAAGGGGCGTGTTCTGTAGTTCATGACAGCTACCCTATAGAGAATCTTGGCTGGGGTGCTCTGTGCTTCTACTCTGCCATATAGAGAGCAGGGGTACAGAAACCCCACTCCAGTCTTTACACTGGTGGCAGCAGTGGGATGCAAATGGTTGTAAAAATCAGTGTGTAACCTTGCCATTACAAAATAGCCATGCTTTGTTAAACGGAAGTTTAGTTGTGTACTAGATGACTACTTTATGAGCAATGGAATCTATTGGGAATGGTAAATTGACTAGGATGAGCTTAGGGTGCTCGTGAAGCCGGGAAGTTAGACTTTGAGGATAAGTTTAGGGCTGAGCTGATAGCTGCCCTGGTGGACTACCAGACTGATTGTAAAGCTCTTAATGAAGGGGCGGATGCAACCATTGAGGACCGTACCCCTGGGGTTGTTGCTGAATCTGTTTCTGGGAGTGCCACCTCTCCTGCTGCCTCTATTCCGAAACCCAGCATTGTTTCTTCAGGGAATTCCTTGGAACTTGAATTATTGAGAATGGAATTGGCCAATGAATATAAAAAGTTGGAAATAGAAGCTGAACTAAAGAAGGTGGAGTTGGCACAGCAAGTGATACTCAAGAAAAGGGATCTTAAACTCTAAAACAGGGACCTTGAACTTCAAAACAAGGACACTGAATGCCAGAGAATCCAGCTAGAGAAAGCTGGAGTGGAGACTTCAGCCAAACCAGTTGAGAGTGTCAGGTCCCCTGCCACCAGGTTTATGAACGATCTGGTTGGTGTGTATGTAGAGGGTTCTGATATCCTCCAATGGATTGAAGTGTTTGGAATGGCTTGGGGAATCCATGATGTTGACAAGAGAGACTGGGCTAAGTGTTTGTTAAGCAGAGTGCCTCAGACTGGATATGACTGTATTCTGAAGTTGAGTGTGGAAGAACGGGGTCAGTATGAGTGTATGAAATCTGCTTCGATTGCCAAGTTTGGCAAGACACCTACCCAGTACCTTAAACGGTTCAGGGATTATAAAAAAAAGAGAGACTGTGTCTTGGATTGACTGGGTGAGTGCTGCGCACATGAACATGATGGGGTGGATTGATGGATACAAGGTGAAAACGTTTGTTGAATTGTCCCACCTCTTGTTTCCCGAGCATTTTTCAGAAGTCTGTTCACCGGAGCTCCATCAGTGTTGTCAGAACATTTTGGATCCCTTTAAGTTGGCAAGGCTGGCTGACATGTGGGTCTCCCGCCGGGTGTACCCTAAGGACTCCAGTGGGAAGGACAAGGACAAAGAAAAGGGGACCTCTCAGAAGTCTGAGGAGTCCCAGAAGCATTCACAGTCGAGTAAACCAAAACCTTCCTCTCCTAAGACCCAACAATCTAATGGGGACAAGTCCTATGTGGTTGGGAGTAAGAGTAGTGGTCCTCCTGCTGCAAAGCAGGCTCCCAGTGACTCCAGTATCGCACCTTGCATTCCTGGCACTTATTGCGACTGTGGGGCTCTGGACCACAAGAAGGGTGACCCCAAGTGTAAAGGTCAGGCACTTGGAGTCGAGGCTGTCAGCCTGACCTCCTCTTACTTCATGCCTGAGGTGGAAGCCACTGTCCTCCCCTCCTCTACAGGAATCACATTTTCTGCTCCTGCAGAGATTTCCCTAGTGTCCCTTGGGGCCTGGGACCAGTACGCAGAAGTACTGGCTACTATCCCACAAAACACCCACAGATTTTTGAGAAGTATCCTCCTGAATGTCCAGCCTTCTACTGGTTTGAGAGACACTGGGACAAGCATGACAGTGGTGGACAGGACCCTGCTCAAGCCAGAGGACTATGTAGGTGCTCCCCTGAGAACTACCAGGTTAGCTGTTGGGCCTCCCAAATTATCGCCTGTTGCCTTAGTCACAATCACGATTGCAGACAAGACAGCAAAGCTTCCTGTCCTGGTTCAGGAAAATGTACCGGCTAACATTCTGTTAGGTAATGATCCTGTGGAGTTGGGGTTGATCTCTGATGGTCTCCCCCTGACTGATTCTGCAGTCACTAGGTCACAGGTAACACAGGGTTTGCCTGCCTGTCAGGTACCCAGGCTAAAGGGGAGAACCAAGGCAAGACGGAAAAGTGAGAAGACAACCTCTGCGACGGGGCTCCTTCTCTTCCTGCTTCTTCAGCAGCACCCTCTGGGATTCATGCTCCGGGCGGGCTGGGTCCAGTGGTAACCTGAGACTCAACTCCTGAGGGAGAAGAGCCAGAAGACCTTCCTGCATGAGAGGTGCTCAACCCAGAGGATCACCCCAACCTTCAATGCCTTTTGGCTGAAGGGGTGCCCTCTAGGGTAGACTTCTGCAAGGGACAGAGAGAGTGCCACTCTCTCTCTCGAGGGTCTGAGGAAACAGGCCATGTCCCAGGCACAAGGTGAAGTGCCTAGGTCATTCATGATTTATTAGGAGGGTGAGCTCCTTTGTAGTGAACCCATTAAGCCTGAACCGGGTGCCCTCAAGAGGTTGGTGGTACCCCAGGTTTACAGGCCCTTCCTGCTGCAGGAGGTGTCCTTAGCTGGTCATCTTGGTACCAAGAAGACTACGCCGAGGCTCTGTGCCCATTTCTACTGGCCACGGATGGGAGTAGAAGTGGAGGCCCACTGCCAGACCTGCCTCACTTGTCAGATGTCTGTCAAGATTGGAGGCAGTGTCATTGCCCCACAGAAGCGGTTGCAAGTGGTTGTCACACCATTTGAGAGCGTTGGCATCGACTTTGTCGGTCCCCTTGACCCTCTGTCACGCCTCGGGTTCCTGTGCGCTGGCCCCTGGGTATGCCTAGCAACACCTGGAGGCTGCCATGGTGTCTTTCTCAGCGACAAACGGTCCACTGGCATTATTGGACCACAGCTCCCAGCAAACCCTGGCTACAGCAATCACGTGACGTACACGCAACATGATTCTCGCGTCCTCATACTGGGTAGCTATTTATACCCTGTCCAGCCGCGACTCGGGTGCTCCTTAACCGAGTGGTTTGCTACTTTAGTGAGAGTGCGTTTTGACTCTTTGCTTCTGTATTCCTGGTGACCTGACTCCTGCTCGTTGGTACGGACTTGTATCTTTGGATTGCCCTTTGATTTTTCGACGCTCAACACCCTTTGTTGCCTTCCCCCTGGTTGCCCGACCCTTGGCTTTGTTTCTACAGTATTCTACTTGTCTTGCCCTCCTGGATTGATGATACTTAGGTATTCCTGCTCCCTTCCTCGTGTCAATGTCTGTTTACTAGCGCTGAACACAACTCTGAGAAGCACTCTGACCCCGTGCTGTTTGTGCAACTCTCACTGCTTCCTTTTTTTATGATTATTTTCCCCTTCTTCCCGAACACACTTTGCTACACTCCATAAAAATACTTTGCTGCCCCTGGTGAAAGACGCTCTCCTGTGCTCCCAAGGAACCCAATGCTGGAACACAAGTGACCTCCTGGACGCTCTCATGTCTTCATCTTCATCGGTCACTTTGTTGTTGTGCTTATTATTTGGACGCTCTGCTGAATTACCCCCAGGACTTGTTCAGGACTTTTGTTAGTGTGCACCCTCAAGCCGTTCGGGTTAGGTGGTCCTTCACAGACTTCTTTTGACGCTGGGATTTTCTGCAAACACCAACCGCAGCACTTACACTCCCCTGGACATCAAGTAGGATTCCGGTCTTCTCACCTTACACAGCAGGTAAGAGCGGGATAATTGAAGGTGGCTGTGGCTAAAATCCGGCATACTTGGCTGCCTATTCTGAACCTGTTGTATTTTTCTTTGTTCCCTTGGCTCTGTTGCTGCTCCTGCCTTTTCACGCACGCCCGTGACCTGTCAGGTGACTTATAGGGCCTCATTACACGGATGGCGGTAAGGATTTACCGGTACCGGTAAAATACCGGTACCGGTAAATCCTTAGCGCCTTACTACGAGGTCCCTTTGCGGGTTGGGGGATTTAACGCCTGCTTTTTGCAGGCGTTAAAATCCAACCCGCAAAGGGACCTCGGAGCTAATTACGGCACCGCAAAATTGCGGTGCCGTAATTAGCGCCTTCCCCATTCCCACAGAGCCCTATGGGGCAGAAATGGGAATGGGGAAGGGCAATGGTGGAAGGGGGATTTACCGCCCCTCCAACCTTGGAATGGGGCGGTAAATCCCCTTTCCACCAAGGCGGTGCCGGTATTTTACCGGCATGAGCCATGGCACTAATAGCGCCATGGCTCACCGCCTACCGTGTAACGAGTCCCATAGTCCTGCAGGCCGCGCTCTTGAGGGGAAAGTCTATTTTACATCAGTTCCTGGACTTTCTTCGAGTGACGTGTCACCTTGAGGGTGTGACATACTTACAACACCCAAGGGTTGTGACACCCGCCCACTACAGGTGGACATCTGTTCATCCTGGTCCTGGAAGATAATGCCACCAGGTACCCTCAGGCTATACCCCTACGGACCATTACTGCCAAGGTGGTTGCCAGGGCTCTCCTGGGCATTTTTACCAGAGTTGGATTCCCTAAAAAGGTGGTCTCTGACAGAGGATCCATCTTCATGTTGAGTTATATGCAAGCGATGTGGAAAGAGTGTGGAATAACCTACAAGTTCTCCACCTTCTACCATCCACAGACCAATGGTCTGGTTGAGAGATTTAATAACACTCTCAAGGGCATGCTGGGTGCTTTAAAAAAGCCCCTAAGGAGGAAATGGGATCTCCTTCTAAAATGCCTGCTGTTCGCTTACAGAGAAGTACCTCCAGGGTGTTTTGGTTTCAGCCCCTCTGAGTTGCTATTTGGACATCCCGTGAGGGGGCCCCTTGCTTTAATCAGAGAAGGTTTGGAATCCACCCCTCTAGGTCCTGTCAAGCAAGTGGGGGACTATGTGTTAGGCCTCAGACGGAGGATGACACAGATGGTGGGCCAGGCGACAGCAAATCTTACGGCAAGCCATGAATTGAAGAAGTACTGGCATGACCTTAAAGACTCACAAGTGGATTGGACTCCAGGACATGAGATCCTTGTGATGGAGCCTACCAAGCCTCAAGCTTTGTCAGATAAGTGGACTGGACCCTTCAGGATAATCTCCAAGATGGCAAAGTCAATTCTCTGGTTGTCATGGGAGTCCCTGGGGTAGTTTCAAGACTCACACAAGAGGGGTAAGGGTACGACACCCTCCCCGAACCACAGAAGATCCAAATAGATAGACCCTACCACCTGTGGTTGGCACAGGCTCCTGATATTATAACCACAGGGGGCCACGTGGCAGCCAATGGGGGGAAGGAGGGATTAGGGAGAGGTTGTGGATAGGAAGGGGTATTTAGGGAAACCAAGAAACAGGGTAAAGGATTTCAAGGAAAGGAACAAACACATAGATATGCACTCCTCACACCAGCCTACATAGTTACCTGTGAGCAATACTGCCTGTAGATTTTAGTCATTTCCTACATGCACCTTCCTATTCCTAATTCCTACCCTGTACCTCCCTACACAACCTGATGCCTTAACAAGTTTTTGCACATGAAGCAGATATATATATATATAACATGAAGCGTGTACTTAATTTCACTGAGTAACACTTAACATATTGCCACACTGCGGTAGTACATGTAACACATAGCACACTAGTACATTGCCACACTTAGGGCCTCATCACGAGTTGGGCGGTAAAGCGGCGCTATTAGCGCCGGCGCTAATAGCCCTACCGCCCAACCCCCCGGCGCTATTAGCGCTGGATCACGGGTTTGGCGGAAGGGTTATTGCCCATTCCCCATTGGGCCGATTCTGGAATTACTCATTCCCCATTGGGCCCAATGTGGAAAATTTGCGCTATTACCGCCGCGGATTTCCCCCCAGCTCAAAGCTAGGGGAAATCCGCCAAGGCCATGATCTGGCGGACCCTTAAATGCGGCGGTAATAGCGCTACCGCCGCATTTAAGGGTTGCCGCCAGACTCATGATGAGGCCATTAGTCACAAACGCAAACGATATGTAAAGTACACAGGAATGGCTCCCTTCATAAAAGACACACTCACATGGCCCTGTGGGCAAGCATAAGCAAACATAAACAGCAAATGTAGGGTGGGGGGGTCTTAATTCTGCATCTAATGCTCCCCAAACAAACATGACGCTGAACGTGCAGTTTAGGCAATTGTGACTGCAAGTTTCCTACTGCACTAATCAGCGCATGATGTCATTTGAATCCACCAGAAATCGCCTTATGCCTGCTGATTCCCAATGCTTCTTAGCCTACAGCAATGCGGGTGCTCCATACATCACTACATGCCCGTATCAGATTTCCCAGCACTTAACTGACGGCCCGGGCCTCCCATGGGAAAGGACCCGGACCAAACATAGCAGCGCCTTGTATCACCGCCGCAGCCCGGAATGAATGTGCTGGAGCATTCCTTCAGCATTCCTCCGATCTCCAAAGTTCCTCCTAAAAGCCGCCGTGACCACCCGTGCTGCATACCCTCAATAAGCCACACCTGTGCCCGGTGGCCGCTGGTTGAAATAGGACTGACAATCAGCCCTCAGCTGTTCATCCAAGCGAAGGACTACAGTTTCCCCCAAGGCCTGCTGGGAACTGTAGTCTCTAATGCCCCGTATGTTTCCTGGCTGCTCTCCAGCACCAATTACAGACAGTTACCCCCTCAGGTATTCCACATCAACAGGCTCAAGCCTTTAAAAGTCTAATGTCTCTGGCTAGCTTCAGAGCAAGAAGAGGTTGAGAGTGAGCCTCTTCCTGATTTGCTACATAGCAACCCTCAGGACGGCTCAGTGGAGGGAGTGCATCTCTCTCCAGATCTGACACCAGAGCAGAAGAGGGCCTGCAGGGCTTTGCTCCAGCTGTATGCCTCTCTGTTCTCACTGACACCAGGCTTCATCCCATGGTGCAGGCATGAAATTGACAGTGGTGACAGTGTACCTGTCAAAAGTAGGTGCTATCGAATGTCTGATACTGTGAAGAACCACATCCAGGATGAGGTCTCCAAGATGTTGGATCTGGGTGTAATTGAACTCTCAACCAGTCCCTGGTCCAGTGCAGTGGTCCTTGTCCCCAAGACAAGTTTCCAGGCAGGTACCATGGGTTGGAGGTGCTGTGTGGACTACCGAGGAGTCAATGCAATCACCAAAACTGACGCCCACCCATTGCCCAGGGCTGATGAGTTTGTGCACACCATAGGTGCTGCCAAATCTGTAAGCACCTTAGACCTTACCTCAGACTATTAGCATACATGCCAACCCTCCCGATTTAGGTGGGAGACTCCCGATTTTTTCATTGAAAACAGTGCTATGTTTTATTGTCTCCCGCTTAAAATAACAATATCGCCAATGCATTCAGATGGGGAAAATGCATTCTCACGATTTCGGTGCTGAAATCTCCCTCTCAGGGGCTTCAGAATGTTGGCATGTCTGTATTAGCAAATAGCTCCGATGGACCATGCCAAAGAAAAGACTGCGTTCTCAACACCTGAGGGACTCTAACAGTTTAAAGTCAGGCTTTTAGCTTGATGAATGCACCTGCCAACTTTCAAAGATTAGGCAATAATGCGCTCATTGGGCTGGAGGCGAACCTCACTATCAAGGCCACCAAGTGCCAGATAGCTTTGGGGAAAGTCACATACCTTGGTCATGAGGTAGGAGGGGGTTGAATCCAAACTCTCCCAAGTAAAGTACAGGATGTACATGACTGGGAGACTCCCACTACTCAAAACCAGGTGAGAGCTTTTTTGGGCCTCCCTGTGTATTACCGCAACTTTACTGAGGAAGGTTAATTGGACGGAAGACTGTCCGAGGGCCTTTGTTGGCTTGAAGGAATGTCTGTGTAGGGCACCTGTGTTGTTCACTATTGAGCATAGACCAGGGAAGAGTCATGATAACGCAGATGGCCTTTCCAGAAGGTATGTTGACCGTTTGGATGAGGGTGTCAATCTCTTGTGAGATTAGACCACACTAAACTCAGGTTGGGGGGGCACTGTGATGCATTGGAGGGACAGGGCCACCATCTCCTTGTCCTGTACTCCTTTTTCATGTGGGTTCTGTGTTGTATTCTGCACAGGAGTCCACGTGGGACTCCTGGCAGTGCAGCTCTTGCTCTTTTTGGGCTGTGTTGAACAGACCCTTGGGATGCCTGTATGGCACCCATGGGTGGGGTACAACCCTGTACCCCTAGTGTATGTTTTTTGGCACCTGTGTGTGGCCCACAGAGCAAGGTATGGGCTGGTGGCTGCTCCATGCTAAATTTGACAGGTACTCTGAGTATCCTACATTTGGCATACCCAGACCCTTGGAATCAGTTGATTCCTGATAGGAGACAAGATGGCCCCTGTGACCTCTTGCTTTCTATTGCCTGTTACCTTGTTTTCCCAAAGTCCTGGGAAGCCCTGACTCTGTCCCTTCCCCCTGACTGGCTGTTGGGTGGAAGTTCCACATATGGTATTGTCTCGAGGTCCAGGCCAGACTGGCTGGAGCCTTCCCAATGACTGTATGTTGTGGGTACACCCTTGGGGTGGGACCTGGGTGAATGGAGTGTGTGACCAATATACACTTCATGTTGTGGATGTCTTGTTTCTAGTGTGTGACACAATGAATAAGAAAACCCTGTCCGAAACTGATATGAATGCAGTTTGGAGTGCTGAAAGGCTGGGTGCTTGCCCCAATCCACATTCCTTGTTGTGAGTGTCTGGGCGGGAGAGAATGGCCTGAATGCACTGTGAGCCTGATTGGCTGCCTGCCTGCCTGAACACCCTTCTGAATGATTGGCTGCCTGAGCTTGCCTCAGCAGTGTGAATGAGAGACAGAACAGTATATCTGGGGAATTTCACATTTACTGGATTTGTTCAGAAGCTGAAGTTAAAACTTGAAACTGCTTATCCTTGAAGCCCAGTTGCAAGAAGAAGAATTGCTGCTGCATTTGCTTTGACCCGATCCGAAAGCTGTCGAGTCTGTCGAGGACTGATCTGAGAGAAGACCTTGCTAGGAAACCTCTCCCCGAGCTACGAGGGAACATCGTGCAGAAAGCCGATCTTCGCTGAGGCGCCCTGGAAGTCAGTCTCAAAAGGCTGTCGACCTGAGATGTGGTCCGCCGAGGAATCTCGAAGTGAAGCACCCGGACATCGAGGCCATCGAAGTCCATTGCCGATGACCAGGGCTCAGAGGACTGTCGTAACCGCTGGAAGCCAGTCGAGGTGCCCAGAAGTGGGAACCGCTAGACGCCATGCTGCCGATGGTCAGAGCCGCACCGCTCCACCTTTGCCTAAAACACTTTTAAACCAAGCACTCACTTGCTCATCACCATCGACCAATTTGTCCTGCCAGAGGAAGTCAAGGTCGCCAACGATCTGAGGAGAATCCGCGGATGGGTTTCCCGCCAACAAAGTCTGCAAGATGCCGAAGAAGATCCGGACGCCTGCCGAGGTCGAGTCCTGATCGCCGACACCGATGCTCCACGTCCTCTGCCGGGCCTACGCTCTTCATCGAGTCATCTTTGGGGCATCAAACTCTTTTCATCGAGGACTCTCGATGCCAAGGTTCACCTGCTTCGAGGAGTATCGATGATCCGTGGCTCCTGCCTTAAAGGGAGTTCACTCAAGAAGGATCTGTCGATGATCCATCAAAGAATTCTGCTAAACCAGGTACATTGCGGTAGTAGAACATTTATAGAAGGACATAAGAGTTTGCTAAACGATATATGGACTGTGCTTGTCAATATACTTTATTTACAGGTTGCCCAGTTGGGGGGATCCTCACACAGAACTCTGCCTAGTGGTACAGGCCCACTATTCTGCCATTGGAAACTTCCAGCAGTTGGTTCATTTTAAAGGAGTCAAGAGTAATTGTGGTACCACATAGAGATTGTACATTTATCATTATAGTATTGCCTGAGCACAAAGTGTGTTATTGTGTATGTATATATTCTGAACCTTGTCTATATAAAGAACTGCGTTATCACTAACATAGTTTGTGGCCATTCCTTTGTGGGTGCTTGGGGACTACACTGTACTTAAGAACCAGCCCGCATCACCTCCTGAGAGCTTAACCCTTGATTGCTCGTCCATAGCTACCCTATAGAGAAACTTGGCTGGGGTGTTCTGTGCTTCTACTCTGCCATATAGAGGGCAGGAGTACAGAAACCCCCCTTTAGTCTTTACACATATACAAAACAACCCAAGAATTCATAGAAGAGCACCGCCTGCTAGTCCAGGCACAACTAGGCTTTAAACCAAAGGAACGGAATCAGCTCTTCTCTCAATATGGGATGATCTAAAGGCAAACGCTGATTCAAACAATAGTACTGCCTTGATACTTTCAGACCTCTCTGCAGCATTCGACACAGTTAACCACAACATCCGAGATTGGAAGAAATTAGAATCACTGATCACACCTTACTATGGATCAAATCCTTCCTAATAAACAGAACAGAGTCGATATGGATCATACCTTTAAAATCCAACCCAAGTCCTCATGTGGAGTACCACAAGGATCATCCTTCTCCCTGTTATTATTCAACGTCTACCTGTCTCAACTAATCAAGATCATCAAAAGACACGGCCTCACCTGTTACAACTACGCTGATGATACACAAATAGTCTACCAAATACAAGACACTCAAGAAGAAAAACACAACATTAGAGAACTGCCTCTGTGAAATATACAACTGGATGAACTCAAACTACCTCAAACTCAAACCCAGGCAAAACAGAAATAATGATCCTCACCAATAACAGAGGAGACAACCACTGCAACCCCTGGCCAGTGGAATTCGGTCCAACCCTAGCCCCATTGCCAAATGTAAAAAAACGTGGAGTCCTGATGGACAACAAAATTACACTAGAGCCACAAGTAAATGCTCTAATCAAGAAATGCTTCTTCTCCTGCGAGCTGTAAAAAGGATCCTACCGTTCCTGTCATTCACCAAGAAAACATTCACTGTCATCGCTCTCATCATGTCCAGAGTAGACTACGCCAATAGCTTATATCCGGGCCTGCCTGAACGACCTCTAAAAAAACTATAACACATACAAAATGTAGCTGCTTAAGTGCTCTTCAAACTACCCCGAAGAGATCACATCACACCAGCGCTGAAAACACTACACTGGCTACCAATAAAACAGTGAATCAAGTTTAAATCAAGAGCAATCCACGACCAAGGCGCAGAGTTCCTAAGAGACAAATTAAGCCTACACCGCCCTACAAGGATGCTCAGATCGAGCAGCAACATCCATTTGGAACCAAAACCCTACAACAAAAGAAAATTTGGAGGTTCTTCTTTCTCCCACCTCACTCTAAAAACCTGGGACGAGCTACCAAAGAACATACGTAACACACAAAATCACCTCCTCTTCACCCCACAACTAGAAGAACTCCTATGAAGCTTATAAACAGCTGAAAGAACGCTGAGAGAAGAAATTGATCCTCCCAATATTCTAATTTACTGCCTATAAACAGAAGTTAAGGAAGAACACTCTAAGGCATAAAAACTTACCAACTGAGAGATAGATATGTTAGAACGATACCAAAGAAAGATCACAGATAGGTTGGGATTGAAGGGCAATGATGATATATCAATAACATCTTGGTCTACAAACTACACATAGGCAACAATGGACCACTGACAGAAAATAGAAAGCAAGGGAGTGGTTGATTGTTAACCACAGACCAGTACAAGAGTGGGGGACAAGACACGTCCCTACCTATTTCAATAAGTTCAAACAATACAGCTGGGAACGTGCCACGTCATTACAACAATTAGACAGACAGGAAAGAAAAAGTGAAAAATATGCTTACCTATAGGACAACTGTATACATAGAACAAGAATCATAAGGACTAAGGGCCTCATTACGACTTTGGAGTTAGCCATGGTGCTATTGGCGCCATGGCTGTCTCCAAAATCGGGTCCGGGTTCCCTGAATGGGGAATTACCGGGCCATTCCGAGTTTGGAGGGGCCAGTAATTCCTCCTTCAGGGAACCCGGGCCCGGACCTTGCCCATTCCCATTTAAGCCCCCATAGAGCTCAATGGGAATGGGTGCGAGAGCCAACAACAGGTCGATTACGACCGGCCCGTTGTTAGCTCCCTGGTCTCCTCGCGGGACCCGTTCTGGACGTTTGGTAAAACCAGACATCAAGAGCGGGTCCCGCAAGGGGACCTCGTAATCGTGCGTCATGCGTTTAATGGCGCCAGCACATTACCAGCGCCGTTAAACGCATTACGCAATAGTTGTAAAGAGGCCCTCAGAGACATATAACCCATTAACCCTATGCTCAAATCTCTGCATGCCTAACTCACACGAAAATCCACACAACCACCTTCTCACTCAGCAAAAACCGTGCACTTCACCACACTGCAACAGCAAACAAACAAAACATAAACCGCACCAACAGCACAAAAGGTCTTGCATCGATCCGATATTTACACCAAAGCTCAGCGCACAGTGAAAACCGAACTGAAGCTGTCAACAGCACACCACTTTCTCACTTTCTTACGCCCTCTTTACCCGACTAACCCATCCCAACTTCCTGTTTGAAGATCCGCCTGAGTTATTTCTTACTTTCTGCCTCCTAAATTAATTCTAACCTCAGTGCAATTCAATGGCAAAGGTGTATTCTCCCGCTTTCAGAGACAGAATGGCCCTCCTTGGTGATGCCTAATGGCAGCTGCCAGGTGTGCCTGGGAGACCTTGCAACGAAGATCACACGCTTCCCAAAGCTGATGCATGGACCGAACCATGCATATCCCAGCAGATGAAATATGTGGCGCAGCTGAAAACTGTCCCACCATAAAAACACCAAGAGGAATCCATACAGGCGATTTTATTCAAAATTATGCACAAAATGCAAAGCAGAACCCCCAGGCAGACTCATGTGAATATTATTGCCCAGATCTGAGAAAGAAATGCTTCTCTTTTTCTTTGTAACACTTCTTTAAAGCTTTATTGTATTAGTGCCCCTTCTCTTGGCACGCCCTGCCTGGGCACTTTCCCGCGTCTGCCTCGAGTGTGGATCGTCACTGCGCATATGCTTTCTGGTATCTCCTTTCTGCGTACGCTCTCAATCAGTGAATTGCGCATGCTCTTTATCAATGTTGCCAGGTCCACGTATTATAAAAATAAGTCGACCTGTTGTTAGCTCCCGCACCCATTCCTATTGAGCTCTATGGGGGCTCAAATGCACCAAGGTCCCTTTGCGGGTCCCTACTTTAACGGCTGGTGTAGACCAGCCGTTAAGGTCGGGTCCTGCAAAGGGACCTCGTAGTAAGGCGCTAAGTGTTTAACGGCGCCGCAGCCTTTTACAGCGCCGTTAAACACTTAGCGCCAGGGTCGTAATGAGGCCCAATGTTTTAGTTTAGCATATTTCACTCTTTAGCAATATTATCCTATATCCCTAGTGCTGCCGCGTTATCCACTGAACTCTTTTATTTATTTATTTGTTTTCATTTTTTTTTGCAACACTGGGTAAGAGGATCAATGGAATCTATATACAACATCTTCTCAGAGAGATGTATTCAGGACGTTTCTTTTCAGCTTCCAATGTTACAATGGCCCTCATTAGGGCTCCGGTGCGAAACCATGGTGCTATTAGCACCATGGTCCATGCCTGAGTCCGCCATGAAGAAAGGGGGAATTACCACTGTTAGGGAGAATTCTCTGTTTAGGCTGAATTTCCTAACCTAGTGAGTCCCCCAGCAGCTTTGCTGGATTTTTGGGGTTTATTTTTTTCTCCTGCCAAGAGTGAGACTCTTTTACCCTCACTCTTGGGCATGATTTGAGTGTGTTTTTTTAATCTAGATGTGTTTAATGGGCTATGGGGTCTTTTACTGCATAGGGCTTCATGTGTTTTTGTGATGTGTGTCACACAGCACCCTCCGTGTCATAGTGACCCCCCAGCATAGACTCCATACCCTGGGACTGACTGCTGTCTCCCAGGGCATGTAAAGTCACAATTGACTTTACTAGTCTTAAATTCTGAACAGAACCAGTACAAACCATCATATTGTGAACGTACTGGCTGGGGCAATTCGATTGCCCCAGGGTCTGTTAGTCGAGGGGGGACATCTCCGACCCCCCTGATCGAGTTTTGGCTGGTGGCAGTGGATACTACTTTTTATTTTCAACCGCAAATATTTTCCTATGGGATTTCCCATTGTTTTAGGCTACTATCTTTATTTAATTATTTACGGTAGCCTCGAACACACCGCCGGTTTATTTAATTAATATTAATTCTCCGGTTGGTATTTTTTGCCAAAACTTGATTCTAAAATGGCGTTTGTGTTCTCTTCTGTGACTCCAACCCAAGTCGAGCCCTTTGTTCCACTTTTTGGCGGGCTTCTCCACAGAAGCCCTCCAAAGTGGTGCCACTCTGTCTGGGGTACTTAGGAGGGATTGAGGGGAATTTAGGCACCCTGGACTGAGTTGCGTAGGCAACTCAAGTCGCACTCCATCCTGATTGGCCCAAGTATTGAGCCGGCCGGCTCACCACTTAGCATGTTTGAGTGACAGCTAGGCTGAGTGAATGGGGGTTTTCTGCATAAAAGCAGGGCTTTGGGGACTGGAACTTCAGAAGTCGCCACAGGACCTAAGAATCTGACGAGGGAGAAGCTGAGCCTACCTGCCACGACACCACCACCGGTGGAGCCCTGCTGGACTGCCTCACCACTTTTCCCGACGACAGAGGAGATCTCCCGCCAGAGAGTCTTTTTCCTTTGACTGGTGGGGATAACCAGTTTCACCGTCTTTTCGCTTTCCCGACGTACCTCGTGGCCGCCTTGCCCGTGCCAAGCACCCCGGCAACCGGGATACCATGTTTTACCACGACCGCTAAACACAGGTACCACCTTTAACCGGAAAACTCTGCGGCTGGTTTCTGCCCTGGTAGTGCAACGACCTTCATCTTTCCTCCAATTCGAGATCTTCTCTTCCCCTGGACGACGACACAACTTGCACCCACTACCAGGAACAACTGCCACCGCTGGAGGATCCTTCCCACTTAAGGTACCGTGTCCCGCCTGGCTTCCCTTGCTACCGACTGTACGGGGTAGATTTAGCCCCCGACTTTCGAATCTGGGTTAGCCTGGGACACCCTGGCTAAACTTTCCTAAGCCTCTCTAAACTCTTTTTGAACCCTCTGCAAGACTTTCTAAAACTAGTGTAACTGTGTGATCTTGGGCGCATTTGTGCTCTGCTCTCTCTAAGAGGGGGCCCAGCCTCTCACTGGACTTTGGCTCACCAGTGACTTTTGTTCTTCTGCCTTGCTAATAGTGTTCCTGAATCTTAGAGTGGTGTACCTTTCCATATTCTGCCGTTTTCCCCCCCTTGCTCACAAACTTATCCGAGTGCAATCTAGTTAAGCGCTCACCTCTGTATGAAAATAAGTGGTGTTTTACTGTGACTTAGCTGATAAGGAAAAAAAGGGGTGTATATATTATAGTAGTAACAGTGTTTAGAATATTTTACAATAAGAATGCTGGAGTGTTTTCAACAGTGTGTTTTTAAATAAATAATTATATACTTTGATACCAAAGCTCTGGTCAGTGTTTGCTTGTATTGTTGTATCTGAGTGCCTATTATGTATACTTTGCCTACTGCCTAACTCTTCTTGAGGGGAGTCTGACTGCTCAGCCACAGCTACCAGGTAAATCTGGGTGGTACAGACTGCTACCAAGTGGGTTTACTGCCAACACCTGTAGTCTTAAATCTTTTGCAGTGGTCCCTAAGGGAACTGCACAGGTTTCTGCCTACCAACCACCCCATTCCAAGGTTGGCGGGGCGGTAATTCCCCCTTTCTCCATGGCCCTTCCCCATTCCCATTTTTGCCCCATTTTTGTCCAGACCAGCCGTTAAGGTCGGGAGCCACAAAGGGACCTCGTAGTAAGGCATTAAGGGGTTAACAACGCTGCAGCCTTTTACGGCGCCGTTAACCCCTTAACGCCGGGGTCGTAATGACCCCACATGTATTTAAAATTCTTCCAATACTGTTCATATTGTCGGTTTCCCTGTTCACCCCCCACGATATGCACACTTCCATCTGAAATTGTTAATCTGTAGAACAAGTGCCGGTCGTCCATAGTCCCCACTACAATTGGCAGATGTTGCAAACAGATGACCAAAGCCAGGTTGAGCTTAATTAGTAATACACATCTGTAAAACCAATAGATGTAGTGGAGACCCAACTCAATCCTGTGGGCAACCAATTAAAACCAAGTTTTAAACTTATTATGCCCCATTTAGTTGTCTATGGTGATCAATTGCAACATAGATATAATTTACCATCATATTTGCGATCAGCAGCCAGGATTACCAATTTTTCAAACAGCTGTTTGCCACAGGTTCCTGTCCAGTCACAACCCGGAGACGGTGAACGCTCTACCCAAACACTGCCTGCTCTATGCCAAAATGGATTGTTCTGTATTGAACATAGCCAGGCAGATGTTTATGATACCCATCCTTTAGCCAAGTTATGTTGCTACACAACGTTCATAACCAATCTCAAAGAGATTAAACATGGCTCTCAACCATTTGTGTCGAAAAGGCGGGTGAAATCACCCGATTTTGTTTTTGGCGGGTGAGACGCCCATTGAAATGAATGGGCGTGCAGGAGGCTTGGCGGGTGAGTCAGCTATTTACAAGGCAGGTGACACCCGCCAAAAGCGTGTGAGTTGAGAGCTATGGATTAAATACAGTATTGCACAGTAGTGTAAAAAGAAAATATATTTCAGGCCAGCATATTTTGCAATCTGGGACTTCTAGTCTCCATTCAATATAATATTGTTGTTCTAACGCACTTTGGGCCTCATTACGACCCTGGCGGAGTGGGATACCGCCAGCGGTAATCGCGGCGGACCCGTCCGCCCTACTACGAGTTCCCTTAGCGCCATGGAGGTTTTCTCCGCCTGGTTTTACCGGGCAGAGAAAACCATGGCGCTAAGGGACCTCGTTGTTAATTACGCCGCCGTACTTTACGGCGGCGTAATTAACTCCTTCCCCACTCCCATTATACCCTATGGGGCAAGAATGGGAATGGGGAAGGGTAAAATGGGGATTGGGGATTTACCGCTCCGCCAAGGTCGGCATGGGGTGGTAAATCCGCCAACCCCCATGGCGCTATCGGCGGCTTTCCGCCATGCTCCGCGGTGCATTTTGCACCGCGAATTCCGCCAGGGTCGTAATGAGGGCCTTTGTCAGTGTTCTGTCTATGTATGTTTTCCTCATGTTATGTTTCTTACTTTTGAGACCTTTCCACAACGTTTCAGGAGTGCGCTTATTTTTTCAGCTTATTTGGATGGGAGTCAGCTTGTTTTGGGCTTGTTTTGGAAGGGCATTCATCTTATGTTTTCCTTCTCATATTTGTGCGCACTCACGCAAGCACGTTCTGATAACCCGTATCTGTGAAGCGAGCGCGTAGGCTCTTTCCGCTCTCCACGTTCTGCGCAAGCTCCAATGATGTGTTCTTCTGCAATGCGCATGCTCTGCTCCAATGATGGCAGCTTCTGCAATGCGCATGCTCTGCTCCAATGATGCCTGTTTCTAAACTGCGCATGCTCTGCTGCGATGATCCGTGCTTCTACACTGCGCATGCTCTGCTGCGATGATCCGTTCTTCTGCAATGCGCATGCTCTGCTTCGATGATCCGTGCTTCTGCAATGCGCATGCTCTGCTCCGATGACCCGTGCTTCTGCACTGCGCATGCTCTTTTGGGCCGTTGCAGCGTCTGTCGCGTGCTTCTTCCGGTATCATCGACCTGCGCATTTATGATGCCCGGTGCCTCCGCACTGCGCATGCTCTGCTCTAATGTTCTGTGGCTCTGCGGTTGATACTAGTTCCCATCAGATGGGAAATAGCTGCTTCAGTGTGAGTGGGATAGTTCCCATTAGAGAAATGGCCCTTTTTGCCCCTAGTGGCCAAGTACTGCATAATGATGGGAACTAGCCCACTCACACTGAGAAGGCTAGTTCCCATTAGAGAAATGGCCCTTTTTGCCCCTAGTGGCCAAGTCCTGCATAATAATGGGAACTAGCCCACTCACGCTGAGAAGGCTAGTTCCCATTAGAGAAATGGCCCTTTTTGCTCCCCTAGTGGCCAAGTCCTGCATAATGATGGGAACTAGCCAACTCACGCTGAGAAGGCTAGTTCCCATTAGAGAAATGGCCCTTTTTGCTCCCCTAGTGGCCAAGTCCTGCATAATGATGGGAACTAGCCCACTCACACTGAGAAGGCTAGTTCCCATTAGAGAAATGGCCCTTTTTGCTCCCCTACTGGCCAAGTCCTGCATAATGATGGGAACTAGCCCACTCTCGCTGAGAAGGCTAGTTCCCATTAGAGAAATGGCCCTTTTTGCTCCCCTAGTGGCCAAGTCCTGCATAATGATGGGAACTAGCCCACTCACACTGAGAAGGCTAGTTCCCATTAGAGAAATGGCCCTTTTTGCTCCCCTAGTGGCCAAGTCCTGCATAATGATGGGAACTAGCCCACTCACACTGAGAAGGCTAGTTCCCATTAGAGAAATGGGCCTTTTTGCTCCCCTAGTGGCCAAGTCCTACATAATGATGGGAACTAGCCCACTCACGCTGAGAAGGCTAGTTCCCATTAGAGAAATGGCCCTTTTTGCTCCCCTAGTGGCCAAGTCCTGCATAATGATGGGAACTAGCCCACTCACGCTGAGAAGGCTAGTTCCCATTAGAGAAATGGCCCTTTTTGCCCCCAGTGGCCAAGTCCGGCATAATAATGGGAACTAGCCCACTCACGCTGAGAAGGCTAGTTCCCATTAGAGAAATGGCCCTTTTTGCCCCTAGTGGCCAAGTCCGGCATAATAATGGGAACTAGCCCACTCACGCTGAGAAGGCTAGTTCCCATTAGAGAAATGCCCTTTTTGCCCCTAGTGGCCAAGTCCGGCATAATAATGGGAACTAGCCCACTCACGCTGAGAAGGCTAGTTCCCATTAGAGAAATGGCCCTTTTTGCCCCTAGTGGCCAAGTCCTGCATAATAATGGGAACTAGCCCACCACAGAGAAGGCTAGTTCCCATTAGAGAAATGGCCCTTTTTGCCCCTAGTGGCCAAGTCCTGCATAATTATGGGAACTAGCCCACTCACGCTGAGAAGGCTAGTTCCCATTAGAGTAATGGCCCTTTTTGCCCCTAGTGGCCAAGTCCGGCATAATAATGGGAACTAGCCCACTCACACAGAGAAGGCTAGTTCCCATTAGAGAAATGGCCCTTTTTGCCCCTAGTGGCCAAGTCTGGCATAACAATGGGAACTAGCCAACTCTCGCTGAGAAGGCTAGTTCCCATTAGAGAAATGGCCCTTTTTGCCCCTAGTGGCCAAGTCCGGCATAACAATGGGAACTAGCCCACTCTCGCTGAGAAGGCTAGTTCCCATTAGAGAAATGGCCCTTTTTGCCCCTAGTGGCCAAGTCCGGCATAACAATGGGAACTAGCCCACTCACGCTGAGAAGGCTAGTTCCCATTAGAGAAATGGCCCTTTTTGCCCCTAGTGGCCAAGTCCAGCATAACAATGGGAACTAGCCCACTCACACAGAGAAGGCTAGTTCCCATTAGAGAAATGGCCCTTTTTGCCCCTAGTGGCCAAGTCCGGCATAATAATGGGAACTAGCCCACTCTTGCTGAGAAGGCTAGTTCCCATTAGAGAAATGGCACTTTTTGCTTCCCTTGTGGCCAGGTCCTGCATAATAATGGAAACTAGCCCACTCACGCTGAGAAGGCTAGTTCCCATTACAGAAATGGCCCTTTTTGCCCCTAGTGGCCAAGTCCGGCATAATAATGGGAACTAGCCCACTCACGCTGAGAAGGCTAGTTCCCATTAGAGAAATGGCCCTTTTTGCTCCTCTAGTGGCCAAGTCCTGCATAATAATGGAACTAGCCCACTCACGCTGAGAAGGCTAGTTCCCATTAGAGAAATGGTCCTTTTTTGCCCACTAGTGGCCAAGTCCTGCATAATAATGGGAACTAGCCCACTCACACAGAGAAGGTTAGTTCCCATTAGAGAAATGGCCCTTTTTGCCCCTAGTGGCCAGGTCCTGCATAATAATGGGAACTAGCCCACTCACGCTGAGAAGGCTAGTTCCCATTAGAGAAATGGTCCTTTTTGCTCCTCTAGTGGCCAAGTCCGGCATAATAATGGGAACTAGCCCACTCATGCTGAGAAGGCTAGTTCCCATTAGAGAAATGGCCCTTTTTGCTCCTCTAGTGGCCAAGTCCGGCATAATAATGGGAACTAGCCAACTCACACAGAGAAGGCTAGTTCCCATTAGAGAAATGGCCCTTTTTGCCCCTAGTGGCCAGGTCCTGCATAATAATGGGAACTAGCCCACTCACGCTGAGAAGGCTAGTTCCCATTAGAGAAATGGCCCTTTTTGCCCCTAGTGGCCAAGTCCTGCATAATTATGGGAACTAGCCCACTCACGCTGAGAAGGCTAGTTCCCATTAGAGAAATGTCCCTTTTTGCCCCTAGTGGCCAAGTCCTGCATAATAATGGGAACTAGCCCACTCACGCTGAGAAGGCTAGTTCCCATTAGAGAAATGGCCCTTTTTGCCCCTAGTGGCCAAGTCCTGCATAATAGTGGGAACTAGCCCACCACAGAGAAGGCTAGTTCCCATTAGAGAAATGGCCCTTTTTGCCCCTAGTGGCCAAGTCCTGCATAATTATGGGAACTAGCCCACTCACGCTGAGAAGGCTAGTTCCCATTAGAGAAATGGCCCTTTTTGCCCCCAGTGGCCAAGTCCGGCATAATAATGGGAACTAGCCCACTCACGCTGAGAAGGCTAGTTCCCATTAGAGAAATGGCCCTTTTTGCCCCTAGTGGCCAAGTCCGGCATAATAATGGGAACTAGCCCACTCTTGCTGAGAAGGCTAGTTCCCATTAGAGAAATGGCCCTTTTTGCCCCTAGTGGCCAAGTCCGGCATAATAATGGGAACTAGCCCACTCACACAGAGAAGGCTAGTTCCCATTAGAGAAATGGCCCTTTTTGCCCCTAGTGGCCAAGTCCAGCATAACAATGGGAACTAGCCAACTCTCGCTGAGAAGGCTAGTTCCCATTAGAGAAATGGCCCTTTTTGCTCCTAGTGGCCAAGTCCGGCATAATAATGGGAACTAGCCCACTCTCGCTGAGAAGGCTAGTTCCCATTAGAGAAATGGCCCTTTTTGCCCCTAGTGGCCAAGTCCGGCAGAATAATGGGAACTAGCCCACTCACGCTGAGAAGGCTAGTTCCCATTAGAGAAATTGCCCTTTTTGCCCCTAGTGGCCAAGTCCAGCATAACAATGGGAACTAGCCAACTCTCGCTGAGAAGGCTAGTTCCCATTAGAGAAATTGCCCTTTTTGCCCCTAGTGGCCAAGTCCAGCATAATAATGGGAACTAGCCCACTCTCGCTGAGAAGGCTAGTTCCCATTAGAGAAATGGCCCTTTTTTCTCCCCTTGTGGCCAGGTCCTGCATAATAATGGAAACTAGCCCACTCACGCTGAGAAGGCTAGTTCCCATTACAGAAATGGCCCTTTTGCCCCTAGTGGCCAAGTCCGGCATAATAATGGGAACTAGCCCACTCACGCTGAGAAGGCTAGTTCCCATTACAGAAATGGCCCTTTTTGCCCCTAGTGGCCAAGTCCGGCATAATAATGGGAACTAGCCCACTCACGCTGAGAAGGCTAGTTCCCATTAGAGAAATGGCCCTTTTTGCTCCTCTAGTGGCCAAGTCCTGCATAATAATGGAACTAGCCCACTCACGCTGAGAAGGCTAGTTCCCATTAGAGAAATGGCCCTTTTTGCCCCTAGTGGCCAAGTCCGGCATAATAATGGGAACTAGCCCACTCTTGCTGAGAAGGCTAGTTCCCATTAGAGAAATGGCTCTTTTTGCCCCTAGTGGCCAAGTCCGGCATAACAATGGGAACTAGCCAACTCTCGCTGAGAAGGCTAGTTCCCATTAGAGAAATGGCCCTTTTTGCCCCTAGTGGCCAAGTCCGGCATAACAATGGGAACTAGCCCACTCTCGCTGAGAAGGCTAGTTCCCATTAGAGAAATGGCCCTTTTTGCCCCTAGTGGCCAAGTCCGGCATAACAATGGGAACTAGCCCACTCACGCTGAGAAGGCTAGTTCCCATTAGAGAAATTGCCCTTTTTGCTCCCCTTGTGGCCAGGTCCTGCATAATAATGGAAACTAGCCCACTCACGCTGAGAAGGCTAGTTCCCATTACAGAAATGGCCCTTTTTGCCCCTAGTGGCCAAGTCCGGCATAATAATGGGAACTAGCCCACTCACGCTGAGAAGGCTAGTTCCCATTAGAGAAATGGCCCTTTTTGCTCCTCTAGTGGCCAAGTCCTGCATAATAATGGAACTAGCCCACTCACGCTGAGAAGGCTAGTTCCCATTAGAGAAATGGTCCTTTTTTGCCCCCTAGTGGCCAAGTCCTGCATAATAATGGGAACTAGCCCACTCACACAGAGAAGGTTAGTTCCCATTAGAGAAATGGCCCTTTTTGCCCCTAGTGGCCAGGTCCTGCATAATAATGGGAACTAGCCCACTCACGCTGAGAAGGCTAGTTCCCATTAGAGAAATGGCCCTTTTTGCTCCTCTAGTGGCCAAGTCCGGCATAATAATGGGAACTAGCCCACTCATGCTGAGAAGGCTAGTTCCCATTAGAGAAATGGCCCTTTTTGCTCCTCTAGTGGCTAAGTCCTGCATAATAATTGGAACTAGCCCACTCACACAGAGAAGGCTACTTCCCATTAGAGAAATGGCCCTTTTTGCCCCTAGTGGCCAGGTCCTGCATAATAATGGGAACTAGCCCACTCACGCTGAGAAGGCTAGTTCCCATTAGAGAAATGGCCCTTTTTTACCCCTAGTGGCCAAGTCCTGCATAATAATGGGAACTAGCCCACCACAGAGAAGGCTAGTTCCCATTAGAGAAATGGCCCTTTTTGCCCCTAGTGGCCAAGTCCTGCATAATTATGAGAACTAGACCACTCACGCTGAGAAGGCTAGTTCCCATTAGAGAAATGGCCCTTTTTGCCCCCAGTGGCCAAGTCCGGCATAATAATGGGAACTAGCCCACTCACGCTGAGAAGGCTAGTTCCCATTAGAGAAATGGCCCTTTTTGCCCCTAGTGGCCAAGTCCGGCATAATAATGGGAACTAGCCCACTCTTGCTGAGAAGGCTAGTTCCCATTAGAGAAATGGCCCTTTTTGCCCCTAGTGGCCAAGTCCGGCATAATAATGGGAACTAGCCCACTCACACAGAGAAGGCTAGTTCCCATTAGAGAAATGGCCCTTTTTGCCCCTAGTGGCCAAGTCCAGCATAACAATGGGAACTAGCCAACTCTCGCTGAGAAGGCTAGTTCCCATTAGAGAAATGGCCCTTTTTGCCCCTAGTGGCCAAGTCCGGCATAATAATGGGAACTAGCCCACTCACGCTGAGAAGGCTAGTTCCCATTAGAGAAATGGCCCTTTTTGCCCCTAGTGGCCAAGTCCTGCATAATAATGGGAACTAGCCCACTCACACAGAGAAGGTTAGTTCCCATTAGAGAAATGGCCCTTTTTGCCCCTAGTGGCCAGGTCCTGCATAATAATGGGAACTAGCCCACTCACGCTGAGAAGGCTAGTTCCCATTAGAGAAATGGCCCTTTTTGCTCCTCTAGTGGCCAAGTCCGGCATAATAATGGGAACTAGCCCACTCATTCTGAGAAGGCTAGTTCCCATTAGAGAAATGGCCCTTTTTGCTCCTCTAGTGGCCAAGTCCGGCATAATAATGGGAACTAGCCAACTCACACAGAGAAGGCTAGTTCCCATTAGAGAAATGGCCCTTTTTGCCCCTAGTGGCCAGGTCCTGCATAATAATGGAAACTAGCCCACTCACGCTGAGAAGGCTAGTTCCCATTAGAGAAATGGCCCTTTTTGCCCCTAGTGGCCAAGTCCTGCATAATTATGGGAACTAGCCCACTCACGCTGAGAAGGCTAGTTCCCATTAGAGAAATGGCCCTTTTTGCCCCTAGTGGCCAAGTCCTGCATAATAATGGGAACTAGCCCACTCACGCTGAGAAGGCTAGTTCCCATTAGAGAAATGGCCCTTTTTGCCCCTAGTGGCCAAGTCCTGCATAATAATGGGAACTAGCCCACCACAGAGAAGGCTAGTTCCCATTAGAGAAATGGCCCTTTTTGCCCCTAGTGGCCAAGTCCTGCATAATTATGGGAACTAGCCCACTCACGCTGAGAAGGCTAGTTCCCATTAGAGAAATGGTCCTTTTTGCCCCCAGTGGCCAAGTCCGGCATAATAATGGGAACTAGCCCACTCACGCTGAGAAGGCTAGTTCCCATTAGAGAAATGGCCCTTTTTGCCCCTAGTGGCCAAGTCCGGCATAATAATGGGAACTAGCCCACTCTTGCTGAGAAGGCTAGTTCCCATTAGAGAAATGGCCCTTTTTGCCCCTAGTGGCCAAGTCCGGCATAATAATGGGAACTAGCCCACTCACACAGAGAAGGCTAGTTCCCATTAGAGAAATGGCCCTTTTTGCCCCTAGTGGCCAAGTCCAGCATAACAATGGGAACTAGCCAACTCTCGCTGAGAAGGCTAGTTCCCATTAGAGAAATGGCCCTTTTTGCTCCTAGTGGCCAAGTCCGGCATAATAATGGGAACTAGCCCACTCTCGCTGAGAAGGCTAGTTCCCATTAGAGAAATGGCCCTTTTTGCCCCTAGTGGCCAAGTCCGGCATAATAATGGGAACTAGCCCACTCACGCTGAGAAGGCTAGTTCCCATTAGAGAAAATGCCCTTTTTGCCCCTAGTGGCCAAGTCCAGCATAACAATGGGAACTAGCCAACTCTCGCTGAGAAGGCTAGTTCCCATTAGAGAAATTACCCTTTTTGCCCCTAGTGGCCAAGTCCGGCATAATAATGGGAACTAGCCCACTCTCGCTGAGAAGGCTAGTTCCCATTAGAGAAATGGCCCTTTTTGCTCCCCTTGTGGCCAGGTCCTGCATAATAATGGAAACTAGCCCACTCACGCTGAGAAGGCTAGTTCCCATTACAGAAATGGCCCTTTTTGCCCCTAGTGGCCAAGTCCGGCATAATAATGGGAACTAGCCCACTCACGCTGAGAAGGCTAGTTCCCATTACAGAAATGGCCCTTTTTGCCCCTAGTGGCCAAGTCCGGCATAATAATGGGAACTAGCCCACTCACGCTGAGAAGGCTAGTTCCCATTAGAGAAATGGCCCTTTTTGCTCCTCTAGTGGCCAAGTCCTGCATAATAATGGAACTAGCCCACTCACGCTGAGAAGGCTAGTTCCCATTAGAGAAATGGCCCTTTTTGCCCCTAGTGGCCAAGTCCGGCATAATAATGGGAACTAGCCCACTCTTGCTGAGAAGGCTAGTTCCCATTAGAGAAATGGCCCTTTTTGCCCCTAGTGGCCAAGTCCGGCATAACAATGGGAACTAGCCAACTCTCGCTGAGAAGGCTAGTTCCCATTAGAGAAATGGCCCTTTTTGCCCCTAGTGGCCAAGTCCGGCATAACAATGGGAACTAGCCCACTCTCGCTGAGAAGGCTAGTTCCCATTAGAGAAATGGCCCTTTTTGCCCCTAGTGGCCAAGTCCGGCATAATAATGGGAACTAGCCCACTCACGCTGAGAAGGATAGTTCCCATTAGAGAAATTGCCCTTTTTGCCCCTAGTGGCCAAGTCCAGCATAATAATGGGAACTAGCCCACTCACACAGAGAAGGCTAGTTCCCATTAGAGAAATGGCCCTTTTTGCCCCTAGTGGCCAAGTCCGGCATAATAATGGGAACTAGCCCACTCTCGCTGAGAAGGCTAGTTCCCATTAGAGAAATGGCCCTTTTTGCTCCCCTTGTGGCCAGGTCCTGCATAATAATGGAAACTAGCCCACTCACGCTGAGAAGGCTAGTTCCCATTACAGAAATGGCCCTTTTTGCCCCTAGTGGCCAAGTCCGGCATAATAATGGGAACTAGCCCACTCACGCTGAGAAGGCTAGTTCCCATTAGAGAAATGGCCCTTTTTGCTCCTCTAGTGGCCAAGTCCTGCATAATAATGGGAACTAGCCCACTCACACAGAGAAGGTTAGTTCCCATTAGAGAAATGGCCCTTTTTGCCCCTAGTGGCCAGGTCCTGCATAATAATGGGAACTAGCCCACTCACGCTGAGAAGGCTAGTTCCCATTAGAGAAATGGCCCTTTTTGCTCCTCTAGTGGCCAAGTCCGGCATAATAATGGGAACTAGCCCACTCATGCTGAGAAGGCTAGTTCCCATTAGAGAAATGGCCCTTTTTGCTCCTCTAGTGGCCAAGTCCTGCATAATAATGGGAACTAGCCCACTCACACAGAGAAGGCTAGTTCCCATTAGAGAAATGGCCCTTTTTGCCCCTAGTGGCCAGGTCCTGCATAATAATGGGAACTAGCCCACTCACGCTGAGAAGGCTAGTTCCCATTAGAGAAATGGCCCTTTTTGCCCCTAGTGGCCAAGTCCTGCATAATAATGGGAACTAGCCCACCACAGAGAAGGCTAGTTCCCATTAGAGAAATGGCCCTTTTTGCCCCTAGTGGCCAAGTCCTGCATAATTATGAGAACTAGACCACTCACGCTGAGAAGGCTAGTTCCCATTAGAGAAATGGCCCTTTTTGCCCCCAGTGGCCAAGTCCGGCATAATAATGGGAACTAGCCCACTCACGCTGAGAAGGCTAGTTCCCATTAGAGAAATGGCCCTTTTTGCCCCTAGTGGCCAAGTCCGGCATAATAATGGGAACTAGCCCACTCTTGCTGAGAAGGCTAGTTCCCATTAGAGAAATGGCCCTTTTTGCCCCTAGTGGTCAAGTCCGGCATAATAATGGGAAATAGCCCACTCACACAGAGAAGGCTAGTTCCCATTAGAGAAATGGCCCTTTTTGCCCCTAGTGGCCAAGTCCAGCATAACAATGGGAACTAGCCAACTCTCGCTGAGAAGGCTAGTTCCCATTAGAGAAATGGCCCTTTTTGCCCCTAGTGGCCAAGTCCGGCATAATAATGGGAACTAGCCCACTCTCGCTGAGAAGGCTAGTTCCCATTAGAGAAATGGCCCTTTTTGCCCCTAGTGGCCAAGTCCGCCATAATAATGGGAACTAGCCCACTCACGCTGAGAAGGCTAGTTCCCATTAGAGAAATTGCCCTTTTTGCCCCTAGTGGCCAAGTCCAGCATAATAATGGGAACTAGCCCACTCACACAGAGAAGGCTAGTTCCCATTAGAGAAATGGCCCTTTTTGCCCCTAGTGGCCAAGTCCAGCATAACAATGGGAACTAGCCAACTCTCGCTGAGAAGGCTAGTTCCCATTAGAGAAATGGCCCTTTTTGCCCCTAGTGGCCAAGTCCGGCATAATAATGGGAACTAGCCCACTCTCGCTGAGAAGGCTAGTTCCCATTAGAGAAATGGCCCTTTTTGCTCCCCTTGTGGCCAGGTCCTGCATAATAATGGAAACTAGCCCACTCACGCTGAGAAGGCTAGTTCCCATTACAGAAATGGCCATTTTTGCCCCTAGTGGCCAAGTCCGGCATAATAATGGGAACTAGCCCACTCACGCTGAGAAGGCTAGTTCCCATTAGAGAAATGGCCCTTTTTGATCCTCTAGTGGCCAAGTCCTGCATAATAATGGAACTAGCCCACTCACGCTGAGAAGGCTAGTTCCCATTAGAGAAATGGCCCTTTTTGCCCCTAGTGGCCAAGTCCGGCATAATAATGGGAACTAGCCCACTCACACAGAGAAGGCTAGTTCCCATTAGAGAAATGGCCCTTTTTGCCCCTAGTGGCCAAGTCCAGCATAACAATGGAAACTAGCCCACTCTCGCTGAGAAGGCTAGTTCCCATTAGAGAAATGGCCCTTTTTGCCCCTAGTGGCCAAGTCCGGCATAATAATGGGAACTAGCCCACTCACGCTGAGAAGGCTAGTTCCCATTAGAGAAATGGCCCTTTTTGCCCCTAGTGGCCAAGTCCGGCATAATAATGGGAACTAGCCCACTCTCGCTGAGAAGGCTAGTTCCCATTAGAGAAATGGCCCTTTTTGCTCCCCTTGTGGCCAGGTCCTGCATAATAATGGAAACTAGCCCACTCACGCTGAGAAGGCTAGTTCCCATTACAGAAATGGCCCTTTTTGCCCCTAGTTGCCAAGTCCGGCATAATAATGGGAACTAGCCCACTCACGCTGAGAAGGCTAGTTCCCATTAGAGAAATGGCCCTTTTTGCTCCTCTAGTGGCCAAGTCCTGCATAATAATGGAACTAGCCCACTCACGCTGAGAAGGCTAGTTCCCATTAGAGAAATGGTCCTTTTTTGCCCCCTAGTGGCCAAGTCCTGCATAATAATGGGAACTAGCCCACTCACACAGAGAAGGTTAGTTCCCATTAGAGAAATGGCCCTTTTTGCCCCTAGTGGCCAGGTCCTGCATAATAATGGGAACTAGCCCACTTACGCTGAGAAGGCTAGTTCCCATTAGAGAAATGGCCCTTTTTGCTCCTCTAGTGGCCAAGTCCGGCATAATAATGGGAACTAGCCCACTCATGCTGAGAGGGCTAGTTCCCATTAGAGAAATGGCCCTTTTTGCTCCTCTAGTGGCCAAGTCCGGCATAATAATGGGAACTAGCCCACTCACACAGAGAAGGCTAGTTCCCATTAGAGAAATGGCCCTTTTTGCCCCTAGTGGCCAGGTCCTGCATAATAATGGGAACTAGCCCACTCACGCTGAGAAGGCTAGTTCCCATTAGAGAAATGGCCCTTTTTGCCCCTAGTGGCCAAGTCCTGCATAATTATGGGAAATAGCCCACTCACGCTGAGAAGGCTAGTTCCCATTAGAGAAATGGCCCTTTTTGCCCCTAGTGGCCAAGTCCGGCATAATAATGGGAACTAGCCCACTCACGCTGAGAAGGCTAGTTCCCATTAGAGAAATGGCCCTTTTTGCCCCTAGTGGCCAAGTCCTGCATAATAATGGGAACTAGCCCACCACAGAGAAGGCTAGTTCCCATTAGAGAAATGGCCCTTTTTGCCCCTAGTGGCCAAGTCCTGCATAATTATGGGAACTAGCCCACTCACGCTGAGAAGGCTAGTTCCCATTAGAGAAATGACCCTTTTTGCCCCCAGTGGCCAAGTCCGGCATAATAATGGGAACTAGCCCACTCACGCTGAGAAGGCTAGTTCCCATTAGAGAAATGGCCCTTTTTGCCCCTAGTGGCCACGTCCGGCATAATAATGGGAACTAGCCCACTCTTGCTGAGAAGGCTAGTTCCCATTAGAGAAATGGCCCTTTTTGCCCCTAGTGGCCAAGTCCGGCATAATAATGGGAACTAGCCCACTCACACAGAGAAGGCTAGTTCCCATTAGAGAAATGGCCCTTTTTTCCCCTAGTGGCCAAGTCCGGCATAACAATGGGAACTAGCCAACTCTCGCTGAGAAGGCTAGTTCCCATTAGAAAATTGCCCTTTTTGCCCCTAGTGGCCAAGTCCAGCATAATAATGGGAACTAGCCCACTCACACAGAGAAGGCTAGTTCCCATTAGAGAAATGGCCCTTTTTGCCCCTAGTGGCCAAGTCCAGCATAACAATGGGAACTAGCCCACTCTCGCTGAGAAGGCTAGTTCCCATTAGAGAAATGGCCCTTTTTGCTCCCCTTGTGGCCAGGTCTTGCATAATAATGGAAACTAGCCCACTCACGCTGAGAAGGCTAGTTCCCATTAGAGAAATAGCCCTTTTTGCCCCTAGTGGCCAAGTCCGGCATAATAATGGGAACTAGCCCACTCTTGCTGAGAAGGCTAGTTCCCATTAGAGAAATGGCCCTTTTTGCCCCTAGTGGCCAAGTCCGGCATAATAATGGGAACTAGCCCACTCACACAGAGAAGGCTAGTTCCCATTAGAGAAATGGCCCTTTTTGCCCCTAGTGGACAAGTCCGGCATAACAATGGGAACTAGCCAACTCTCGCTGAGAAGGCTAGTTCCCATTAGAAAATTGCCCTTTTTGCCCCTAGTGGCCAAGTCCAGCATAATAATGGGAACTAGCCCACTCACACAGAGAAGGCTAGTTCCCATTAGAGAAATGGCCCTTTTTGCCCCTAGTGGCCAAGTCCAGCATAACAATGGGAACTAGCCCACTCTCGCTGAGAAGGCTAGTTCCCATTAGAGAAATGGCCCTTTTTGCTCCCCTTGTGGCCAGGTCTTGCATAATAATGGAAACTAGCCCACTCACGCTGAGAAGGCTAGTTCCCATTACAGAAATGGCCCTTTTTGCCCCTAGTGGCCAAGTCCGGCATAATAATGGGAACTAGCCCACTCACGCTGAGAAGGCTAGTTCCCATTAGAGAAATGGCCCTTTTTGCTCCTCTAGTGGCCAAGTCCTGCATAATAATGGAACTAGCCCACTCACGCTGAGAAGGCTAGTTCCCATTAGAGAAATGGTCCTTTTTTGCCCCCTAGTGGCCAAGTCCTGCATAATAATGGGAACTAGCCCACTCACACAGAGAAGGTTAGTTCCCATTAGAGAAATGGCCCTTTTTGCCCCTAGTGGCCAGGTCCTGCATAATAATGGGAACTAGCCCACTCACGCTGAGAAGGCTAGTTCCCATTAGAGAAATGGCCCTTTTTGCTCCTCTAGTGGCCAAGTCCGGCATAATAATGGGAACTAGCCCACTCATGCTGAGAAGGCTAGTTCCCATTAGAGAAATGGCCCTTTTTGCTCCTCTAGTGGCCAAGTCCGGCATAATAATGGGAACTAGCCCACTCACGCTGAGAAGGCTAGTTCCCATTAGAGAAATGGCCCTTTTTGCCCCTAGTGGCCAAGTCCGGCATAATAATGGGAACTAGCCCAGTCACGCTGAGAAGGCTAGTTCCCATTAGAGAAATGGCCCTTTTTGCTCCTCTAGTGGCCAAGCCCGGCATAATGATGGGAACTAGCCCACTCACGCTGAGAAGGCTAGTTCCCATTAGAGAAATGGCCCTTTTTGCTCCTCTAGTGGCCAAGTCCTGCATAATAATGGGAACTAGCCCACTCACACTGAAAAGGCTAGTTCCCATTAGAGAAAGGGCCCTTTTTGCTCCTCTAGTGGCCAAGTCCTGCATAATAATGGGAACTAGCCCACCACAGAGAAGGCTAGTTCCCATTAGAGAAATGGCCCTTTTTGCTCCTCTAGTGGCCAAGCCCGGCATAATGATGGGAACTAGCCCACTCACGCTGAGAAGGCTAGTTCCCATTAGAGAAATGGCCCTTTTTGCTCCTCTAGTGGCCAAGTCCTGCATAATAATGGGAATTAGCCCACTCACACTGAAAAGGCTAGTTCCCATTAGAGAAAGGGCCCTTTTTGCTCCTCTAGTGGCCAATTCCTGCATAATAATGGGAACTAGCCCACCACAGAGAAGGCTAGTTCCCATTAGAGAAATGGCCCTTTTTGCTCCTCTAGTGGCCAAGGCCGGCATAATAATGGGAACTAGCCCACTCACGCTGAGAAGGTTAGTTCCCATTAGAGAAATGGCCCTTTTTGCTCCTCTAGTGGCCAAGTCCTGCATAATAATGGGAACTAGCCCACTCACGCTGAGAAGGCTAGTTCCCATTAGAGAAATGGCCCTTTTTGCCCCTAGTGGCCAAGTCCGGCATAATAATGGGAACTAGCCCACTCACGCTGAGAAGGCTAGTTCCCATTAGAGAAATAGCCCTTTTTGCCCCTAGTGGCCAAGTCCGGCATAATAACGGGAACTAGCCCACTCACGCTGAGAAGGCTAGTTCCCATTAGAGAAATGGCCCTTTTTGCCCCTAGTGGCCAAGTCCGGCATAATAATGGGAACTAGCCCACTCACGCTGAGAATGCTAGTTCCCATTAGAGAAATGGCCCTTTTTGCCCCTAGTGGCCAAGTCCTGCATAATAATGGGAACTAGCCCACTCACACTGAGAAGGCTAGTTCCCATTAGAGAAATGGCCCTTTTTGCCCCTAGTGGCCAAGTCCGGCATAATAATGGGAACTAGCCCACTCTTGCTGAGAAGGCTAGTTCCCATTAGAGAAATGGCCGTTTTTGCTCCCCTAGTGGCCAGGTCCTGCATAATAATGGGAACTAGACCACTCACGCTGAGAAGGCTAGTTCCCATTAGAGAAATGGCCCTTTTTGCCCCTAGTGGCCAAGTCCGGCATAATAATGGGAACTAGCTTACTCACGCTGAGAATGCTAGTTCCCATTAGAGAAATGGCCCTTTTTGCCCCTAGTGGCCAAGTCCTGCATAATAATGGGAACTAGCCCACTCACACTGAGAAGGCTAGTTCCCATTAGAGAAATGGCCCTTTTTGCCCCTAGTGGCCAAGTCCGGCATAATAATGGGAACTAGCCCACTCTTGCTGAGAAGGCTAGTTCCCATTAGAGAAATGGCCGTTTTTGCTCCCCTAGTGGCCAGGTCCTGCATAATAATGGGAACTAGACCACTCACGCTGAGAAGGCTAGTTCCCATTAGAGAAATGGCCCTTTTTGCTCCTCTAGTGGCCAAGTCCTGCATAATAATGGGAACTAGCCCACTCACACTGAAAAGGCTAGTTCCCATTAGAGAAATGGCCCTTTTTGCTCCTCTAGTGGCCAAGTCCTGCATAATAATGGGAACTAGCCCACCACAGAGAAGGCTAGTTCCCATTAGAGAAATGGCCCTTTTTGCTCCTCTAGTGGCCAAGTCCGGCATAATAATGGGAACTAGCCCACTCACGCTGAGAAGGCTAGTTCCCATTAGAGAAATGGCCCTTTTTGCTCCTCTAGTGGCCAAGCCCGGCATAATGATGGGAACTAGCCCACTCACGCTGAGAAGGCTAGTTCCCATTAGAGAAATGGCCCTTTTTGCTCCTCTAGTGGCCAAGCCCGGCATAATGATGGGAACTAGCCCACTCACGCTGAGAAGGCTAGTTCCCATTAGAGAAATGGCCCTTTTTGCTCCTCTAGTGGCCAAGTCCGGCATAATAATGGGAACTAGCCCACTCACGCTGAGAAGGCTAGTTCCCATTAGAGAAATGGCCCTTTTTGCCCATAGTGGCCAAGTCCGGCATAATAATGGGAACTAGCCCACTCACGCTGAGAAGGCTAGTTCCCATTAGAGAAATGGACCTTTTTGCCCCTAGTGGCCAAGTCCGGCATAATAATGGGAACTAGCCCACTCACGCTGAGAAGGCTAGTTCCCATTAGAGAAATTGCCCTTTTTGCTCCTCTAGTGGCCAAGTCCTGCATAATAATGGAACTAGCCCACTCACGCTGAGAAGGCTAGTTCCCATTAGAGAAATGGTCCTTTTTTGCCCCCTAGTGGCCAAGTCCTGCATAATAATGGGAACTAGCCCACTCACACAGAGAAGGTTAGTTCCCATTAGAGAAATGGCCCTTTTTGCCCCTAGTGGCCAGGTCCTGCATAATAATGGGAACTAGCCCACTCACGCTGAGAAGGCTAGTTCCCATTAGAGAAATGGCCCTTTTTGCTCCTCTAGTGGCCAAGTCCTGCATAATAATGGGATCTAGCCCACTCACACTGAAAAGGCTAGTTCCCATTAGAGAAATGGCCCTTTTTGCTCCTCTAGTGGCAAAGTCCTGCATAATAATGGGAACTAGCCCACAACAGATAAGGCTAGTTCCCATTAGAGAAATGGCCCTTTTTGCTCCTCTAGTGGCCAAGTCCGGCATAATAATGGGAACTAGCCCACTCATGCTGAGAAGGCTAGTTCCCATTAGAGAAATGGCCCTTTTTGCTACTCTAGTGGCCAAGTCCGGCATAATAATGGGAACTAGCCCACTCACGCTGAGAAGGCTAGTTCCCATTAGAGAAATGGCCCTTTTTGCCCCTAGTGGCCAAGTCTGGCATAATAATGGGAACTAGCCCAGTCACGCTGAGAAGGCTATTTCCCATTAGAGAAATGGCCCTTTTTGCTCCTCTAGTGGCCAAGCCCGGCATAATGATGGGAACTAGCCCACTCACGCTGAGAAGGCTAGTTCCCATTAGAGAAATGGCCCTTTTTGCTCCTCTAGTGGCCAAGTCCTGCATAATAATGGGAACTAGCCCACTCACACTGAAAAGGCTAGTTCCCATTAGAGAAAGGGCCCTTTTTGCTCCTCTAGTGGCCAAGTCCTGCATAATAATGGGAACTAGCCCACCACAGAGAAGGCTAGTTCCCATTAGAGAAATGGCCCTTTTTGCTCCTCTAGTGGCCAAGTCCGGCATAATAATGGGAACTAGCCCACTCACGCTGAGAAGGTTAGTTCCCATTAGAGAAATGGCCCTTTTTGCTCCTCTAGTGGCCAAGTCCTGCATAATAATGGGAACTAGCCCACTCACGCTGAGAAGGCTAGTTCCCATTAGAGAAATGGCCCTTTTTGCCCCTAGTGGCCAAGTCCGGCATAATAATGGGAACTAGCCCACTCACGCTGAGAAGGCTAGTTCCCATTAGAGAAATGGACCTTTTTGCCCCTAGTGGCCAAGTCCGGCATAATAATGGGAACTAGCCCACTCACGCTGAGAAGGCTAGTTCCAATTAGAGAAATGGCCCTTTTTGCCCCTAGTGGCCAGTCCGGCATAATAACGGGAACTAGCCCACTCACGCTGAGAAGGCTAGTTCCCATTAGAGAAATGGCCCTTTTTGCCCCTAGTGGCCAAGTCCGGCATAATAATGGGAACTAGCCCACTCACGCTGAGAAGGCTAGTTCCCATTGGAGAAATGGCCCTTTTTGCCCCTAGTGGCCAAGTCCTGCATAATAATGGGAACTAGCCCACTCACGCTGAGAAGGCTAGTTCCCATTAGAGAAATGGCCCTTTTTGCCCCTAGTGGCCAAGTCCGGCATAATAATGGGAACTAGCCCACTCTTGCTGAGAAGGCTAGTTCCCATTAGAGAAATGGCCGTTTTTGCTCCCCTAGTGGCCAGGTCCTGCATAATAATGGGAACTAGACCACTCACGCTGAGAAGGCTAGTTCACATTAGAGAAATGGACCTTTTTGCTCCTCTAGTGGCCAAGTCCTGCATAATAATGGGAACTAGCCCACTCACACTGAAAAGGCTAGTTCCCATTAGAGAAATGGCCCTTTTTGCTCCTCTAGTGGCCAAGTCCTGCATAATAATGGGAACTAGCCCACCACAGAGAAGGCTAGTTCCCATTAGAGAAATGGCCCTTTTTGCTCCTCTAGTGGCCAAGTCCGGCATAATAATGGGAACTAGCCCACTCACGCTGAGAAGGCTAGTTCCCATTAGAGAAATGGCCCTTTTTGCTCCTCTAGTGGCCAAGTCCGGCATAATAATGGGAACTAGCCCACTCACGCTGAGAAGGCTAGTTCCCATTAGAGAAATGGCCCTTTTTGCCCCTAGTGGCCAAGTCCGGCATAATAATGGGAACTAGCCCACTCTTGCTGAGAAGGCTAGTTCCCATTAGAGAAATGGCCGTTTTTGCTCCCCTAGTGGCCAGGTCCTGCATAATAATGGGAACTAGACCACTCACGCTGAGAAGGCTAGTTAGAGAAATAGCCCTTTTTGCCCCTAGTGGCCAAGTCCGGCATAATAACGGGAACTAGCCCACTCACTCTGAGAAGGCTAGTTCCCATTAGAGAAATGGCCCTTTTTGCCCCTAGTGGCCAAGTCCGGCATAATAATGGGAACTAGCCCACTCACGCTGAGAAGGCTAGTTCCCATTAGAGAAATGGTGCTTTTTGCCCCTAGTGGCCAAGTCCGGCATAATAATGGGAACTAGCTTACTCACGCTGAGAAGGCTAGTTCCAATTAGAGAAATGGCCCTTTTTGCCCCTAGTGGCCAAGTCCTGCATAATAATGGGAACTAGCCCACTCACACTGAGAAGGCTAGTTCCCATTAGAGAAATGGCCCTTTTTGCCCCTAGTGGCCAAGTCCGGCATAATAATGGGAACTAGCCCACTCACGCTGAGAAGGCTAGTTCCCATTAGAGAAATGGCCGTTTTTGCTCCCCTAGTGGCCAGGTCCTGCATAATAATGGGAACTAGACCACTCACGCTGAGAAGGCTAGTTCCCATTAGAGAACTGGCCCTTTTTGCTCCTCTAGTGGCCAAGTCCTGCATAATAATGGGAACTAGCCCACTCACACTGAAAAGGCTAGTTCCCATTAGAGAAATGGCCCTTTTTGCTCCTCTAGCGGCCAAGTCCTGCATAATAATGGGAACTAGCCCACCACAGAGAAGGCTAGTTCCCATTAGAGAAATGGCCCTTTTTGCTCCTCTAGTGGCCAAGTCCGGTATAATGATGGGAACTAGCCCACTCACGCTGAGAAGGCTAGTTCCCATTAGAGAAATGGCCCTTTTTGCTCCTCTAGTGGCCAAGCCCGGCATAATGATGGGAACTAGCCCACTCACGCTGAGAAGGCTAGTTCCCATTAGAGAAATGGCCCTTTTTGCTCCTCTAGTGGCCAAGCCCGGCATAATGATGGGAACTAGCCCACTCACGCTGAGAAGGCTAGTTCCCATTAGAGAAATGGCCCTTTTTGCCCCTCTAGTGGCCAAGTCCTACATAATAATGGGAACTAGCTTACTCACACAGAGAAGGCTAGCTCCCATTAGAGAAATGGTCCTTTTTTGCCCCCTAGTGGCCAAGTCCTGCATAATAATGGGAACTAGCCCACCACAGAGAAGGCTAGCTCCCATTAGAGAAATGGCCCTTTTTGCTCCTCTAGTGGCCAAGTCCGGCATAATAATGGGAACTAGCCCACTCACGCTGAGAAGGCTAGTTCCCATTAGAGAAATGGCCCTTTTTGCTCCTCTAGTGGCCAAGCCCGGCATAATAATGGGAACTAGCCCACTCATGCTGAGAAGGCTAGCTCCCATTAGATAAATGGTCCTTTTTTGCCCCCTAGTGGCCAAGTCCTGCATAATTATGGGAACTAGCCCACTCACACAGAGAAGGCTAGTTCCCATTAGAGAAATGGCCCTTTTTGCCCCTAGTGGCCAAGTCCTGCATAATAATGGGAACTAGCCCACTCACGCTGAGAAGGTTAGTTCCCATTAGAGAAATGGCCCTTTTTGCTCCTCTAGTGGCCAAGTCCTGCATAATAATGGGAACTAGCCCACTCACACTGAGAAGGCTAGCTCCCATTAGATGAATGGTCCTTTTTTGCCCCCTAGTGGCCAAGTCCTGCATAATAATGGGAACTAGCTTACTCACACAGAGAAGGCTAGTTCCCATTAGAGAAATGGCCCTTTTTGCTCCTCTAGTGGCCAAGTCCTGAATAATAATGGGAACTAGCCCACTCACACTGAGAAGGCTATCTCCCATTAGAGAAATGGTCCTTTTTTGCCCCCTAGTGGCCAAGTCCTGCATAATAATGGGAACTAGCCCACCACAGAGAAGGCTAGTTCCCATTAGAGAAATGGTCCTTTTTGCTCCTCTAGTGGCCAAGTCCTGCATAATATTGGGAACTAGCCCACACACACAGAGAAGGCTAGTTCCCATTAGAGAAATGACCCTTTTTGCCCCTAGTGGCCAAGTCCTGCATAATAATGGGAACTAGCTTACTCACGCTGAGAAGGTTAGTTCCCATTACAGAAATGGCCCTTTTTGCCCCTAGTGGCCAGGTCCTGCATAATAATGGGAACTAGCCCACTCACGCTGAGAAGGCTAGTTCCCATTAGAGAAATGGCCCTTTTTGCTCCTCTAGTGGCCAAGTCCTGCATAATAATGGGATCTAGCCCACTCACACTGAAAAGGCTAGTTCCCATTAGAGAAATGGCCCTTTTTGCTCCTCTAGTGGCAAAGTCCTGCATAATAATGGGAACTAGCCCACAACAGATAAGGCTAGTTCCCATTAGAGAAATGGCCCTTTTTGCTCCTCTAGTGGCCAAGTCCGGCATAATAATGGGAACTAGCCCACTCATGCTGAGAAGGCTAGTTCCCATTAGAGAAATGGCCCTTTTTGCTCCTCTAGTGGCCAAGTCCGGCATAATAATGGGAACTAGCCCACTCACGCTGAGAAGGCTAGTTCCCATTAGAGAAATGGCCCTTTTTGCCCCTAGTGGCCAAGTCTGGCATAATAATGGGAACTAGCCCAGTCACGCTGAGAAGGCTAGTTCCCATTAGAGAAATGGCCCTTTTTGCTCCTCTAGTGGCCAAGCCCGGCATAATGATGGGAACTAGCCCACTCACGCTGAGAAGGCTAGTTCCCATTAGAGAAATGGCCCTTTTTGCTCCTCTAGTTGCCAAGTCCTGCATAATAATGGGAACTAGCCCACTCACACTGAAAAGGCTAGTTCCCATTAGAGAAAGGGCCCTTTTTGCTCCTCTAGTGGCCAAGTCCTGCATAATAATGGGAACTAGCCCACCACAGAGAAGGCTAGTTCCCATTAGAGAAATGGCCCTTTTTGCTCCTCTAGTGGCCAAGTCCGGCATAATAATGGGAACTAGCCCACTCACGCTGAGAAGGTTAGTTCCCATTAGAGAAATGGCCCTTTTTGCTCCTCTAGTGGCCAAGTCCTGCATAATAATGGGAACTAGCCCACTCACGCTGAGAAGGCTAGTTCCCATTAGAGAAATGGCCCTTTTTGCCCCTAGTGGCCAAGTCCGGCATAATAATGGGAACTAGCCCACTCACGCTGAGAAGGCTAGTTCCCATTAGAGAAATGGACCTTTTTGCCCCTAGTGGCCAAGTCCGGCATAATAATGGGAACTAGCCCACTCACGCTGAGAAGGCTAGTTCCAATTAGAGAAATGGCCCTTTTTGCCCCTAGTGGCCAGTCCGGCATAATAACGGGAACTAGCCCACTCACGCTGAGAAGGCTAGTTCCCATTAGAGAAATGGCCCTTTTTGCCCCTAGTGGCCAAGTCCGGCATAATAATGGGAACTAGCCCACTCACGCTGAGAAGGCTAGTTCCCATTGGAGAAATGGCCCTTTTTGCCCCTAGTGGCCAAGTCCTGCATAATAATGGGAACTAGCCCACTCACGCTGAGAAGGCTAGTTCCCATTAGAGAAATGGCCCTTTTTGCCCCTAGTGGCCAAGTCCGGCATAATAATGGGAACTAGCCCACTCACGCTGAGAAGGCTAGTTCCCATTAGAGAAATGGCCGTTTTTGCTCCCCTAGTGGCCAGGTCCTGCATAATAATGGGAACTAGACCACTCACGCTGAGAAGGCTAGTTCACATTAGAGAAATGGACCTTTTTGCTCCTCTAGTGGCCAAGTCCTGCATAATAATGGGATCTAGCCCACTCACACTGAAAAGGCTAGTTCCCATTAGAGAAATGGCCCTTTTTGCTCCTCTAGTGGCAAAGTCCTGCATAATAATGGGAACTAGCCCACAACAGATAAGGCTAGTTCCCATTAGAGAAATGGCCCTTTTTGCTCCTCTAGTGGCCAAGTCCGGCATAATAATGGGAACTAGCCCACTCATGCTGAGAAGGCTAGTTCCCATTAGAGAAATGGCCCTTTTTGCTCCTCTAGTGGCCAAGTCCGGCATAATAATGGGAACTAGCCCACTCACGCTGAGAAGGCTAGTTCCCATTAGAGAAATGGCCCTTTTTGCCCCTAGTGGCCAAGTCTGGCATAATAATGGGAACTAGCCCACAACAGATAAGGCTAGTTCCCATTAGAGAAATGGCCCTTTTTGCTCCTCTAGTGGCCAAGTCCGGCATAATAATGGGAACTAGCCCACTCATGCTGAGAAGGCTAGTTCCCATTAGAGAAATGGCCCTTTTTGCTCCTCTAGTGGCCAAGTCCGGCATAATAATGGGAACTAGCCCACTCACGCTGAGAAGGCTAGTTCCCATTAGAGAAATGGCCCTTTTTGCCCCTAGTGGCCAAGTCTGGCATAATAATGGGAACTAGCCCAGTCACGCTGAGAAGGCTAGTTCCCATTAGAGAAATGGCCCTTTTTGCTCCTCTAGTGGCCAAGCCCGGCATAATGATGGGAACTAGCCCACTCACGCTGAGAAGGCTAGTTCCCATTAGAGAAATGGCCCTTTTTGCTCCTCTAGTGGCCAAGTCCTGCATAATAATGGGAACTAGCCCACTCACACTGAAAAGGCTAGTTCCCATTAGAGAAAGGGCCCTTTTTGCTCCTCTAGTGGCCAAGTCCTGCATAATAATGGGAACTAGCCCACCACAGAGAAGGCTAGTTCCCATTAGAGAAATGGCCCTTTTTGCTCCTCTAGTGGCCAAGTCCGGCATAATAATGGGAACTAGCCCACTCACGCTGAGAAGGTTAGTTCCCATTAGAGAAATGGCCCTTTTTGCTCCTCTAGTGGCCAAGTCCTGCATAATAATGGGAACTAGCCCACTCACGCTGAGAAGGCTAGTTCCCATTAGAGAAATGGCCCTTTTTGCCCCTAGTGGCCAAGTCCGGCATAATAATGGGAACTAGCCCACTCACGCTGAGAAGGCTAGTTCCCATTAGAGAAATGGACCTTTTTGCCCCTAGTGGCCAAGTCCGGCATAATAATGGGAACTAGCCCACTCACGCTGAGAAGGCTAGTTCCAATTAGAGAAATGGCCCTTTTTGCCCCTAGTGGCCAGTCCGGCATAATAACGGGAACTAGCCCACTCACGCTGAGAAGGCTAGTTCCCATTAGAGAAATGGCCCTTTTTGCCCCTAGTGGCCAAGTCCGGCATAATAATGGGAACTAGCCCACTCACGCTGAGAAGGCTAGTTCCCATTGGAGAAATGGCCCTTTTTGCCCCTAGTGGCCAAGTCCTGCATAATAATGGGAACTAGCCCACTCACGCTGAGAAGGCTAGTTCCCATTAGAGAAATGGCCCTTTTTGCCCCTAGTGGCCAAGTCCGGCATAATAATGGGAACTAGCCCACTCTTGCTGAGAAGGCTAGTTCCCATTAGAGAAATGGCCGTTTTTGCTCCCCTAGTGGCCAGGTCCTGCATAATAATGGGAACTAGACCACTCACGCTGAGAAGGCTAGTTCACATTAGAGAAATGGACCTTTTTGCTCCTCTAGTGGCCAAGTCCTGCATAATAATGGGAACTAGCCCACTCACACTGAAAAGGCTAGTTCCCATTAGAGAAATGGCCCTTTTTGCTCCTCTAGTGGCCAAGTCCTGCATAATAATGGGAACTAGCCCACCACAGAGAAGGCTAGTTCCCATTAGAGAAATGGCCCTTTTTGCTCCTCCAGTGGCCAAGTCCGGCATAATAATGGGAACTAGCCCACTCACGCTGAGAAGGCTAGTTCCCATTAGAGAAATGGCCCTTTTTGCTCCTCTAGTGGCCAAGTCCGGCATAATAATGGGAACTAGCCCACTCACGCTGAGAAGGCTAGTTCCCATTAGAGAAATGGCCCTTTTTGCCCCTAGTGGCCAAGTCCGGCATAATAATGGGAACTAGCCCACTCTTGCTGAGAAGGCTAGTTCCCATTAGAGAAATGGCCGTTTTTGCTCCCCTAGTGGCCAGGTCCTGCATAATAATGGGAACTAGACCACTCACGCTGAGAAGGCTAGTTCCCATTAGAGAAATGGACCTTTTTGCCCCTAGTGGCCAAGTCCGGCATAATAATGGGAACTAGCCGACTCACGCTGAGAAGGCTAGTTCCCATTAGAGAAATAGCCCTTTTTGCCCCTAGTGGCCAAGTCCGGCATAATAACGGGAACTAGCCCACTCACTCTGAGAAGGCTAGTTCCCATTAGAGAAATGGCCCTTTTTGCCCCTAGTGGCCAAGTCCGGCATAATAATGGGAACTAGCCCACTCACGCTGAGAAGGCTAGTTCCCATTAGAGAAATGGTGCTTTTTGCCCCTAGTGGCCAAGTCCGGCATAATAATGGGAACTAGCTTACTCACGCTGAGAAGGCTAGTTCCAATTAGAGAAATGGCCCTTTTTGCCCCTAGTGGCCAAGTCCTGCATAATAATGGGAACTAGCCCACTCACACTGAGAAGGCTAGTTCCCATTAGAGAAATGGCCCTTTTTGCCCCTAGTGGCCAAGTCCGGCATAATAATGGGAACTAGCCCACTCACGCTGAGAAGGCTAGTTCCCATTAGAGAAATGGCCGTTTTTGCTCCCCTAGTGGCCAGGTCCTGCATAATAATGGGAACTAGACCACTCACGCTGAGAAGGCTAGTTCCCATTAGAGAACTGGCCCTTTTTGCTCCTCTAGTGGCCAAGTCCTGCATAATAATGGGAACTAGCCCACTCACACTGAAAAGGCTAGTTCCCATTAGAGAAATGGCCCTTTTTGCTCCTCTAGTGGCCAAGTCCTGCATAATAATGGGAACTAGCCCACCACAGAGAAGGCTAGTTCCCATTAGAGAAATGGCCCTTTTTGCTCCTCTAGTGGCCAAGTCCGGCATAATGATGGGAACTAGCCCACTCACGCTGAGAAGGCTAGTTCCCATTAGAGAAATGGCCCTTTTTGCTCCTCTAGTGGCCAAGCCCGGCATAATGATGGGAACTAGCCCACTCACGCTGAGAAGGCTAGTTCCCATTAGAGAAATGGCCCTTTTTGCTCCTCTAGTGGCCAAGCCCGGCATAATGATGGGAACTAGCCCACTCACGCTGAGAAGGCTAGTTCCCATTAGAGAAATGGCCCTTTTTGCCCCTCTAGTGGCCAAGCCCGGCATAATGATGGGAACTAGCCCACTCACGCTGAGAAGGCTAGTTCCCATTAGAGAAATGGCCCTTTTTGCTCCTCTAGTGGCCAAGTCCTGCATAATAATGGGAACTAGCCCACTCACGCTGAGAAGGCTAGTTCCCATTAGAGAAATGGCCCTTTTTGCCCCTAGTGGCCAAGTCCGGCATAATAATGGGAACTAGACCACTCACGGTGAGAAGGCTAGTTCCCATTAGAGAAATGGACCTTTTTGCCCCTAGTGGCCAATTCCGGCATAATAATGGGAACTAGCCCACTCACGCTGAGAAGGCTAGTTCCCATTAGAGAAATGGCCCTTTTTGCCCCTAGTGGCCAAGTCTGGCATAATAATGGGAACTAGCCCACTCACGCTGAGAAGGCTAGTTCCCATTAGAGAAATGGCCCTTTTTGCCCCTAGTGGCCAAGTCCTGCATAATAATGGGAACTAGCTTACTCACGCTGAGAAGGCTAGTTCCCATTAGAGAAATGGCCCTTTTTGCCCCTAGTGGCCAAGTCCTGCATAATAATGGGAACTAGCCCACTCACACTGAGAAGGCTAGTTCCCATTAGAGAAATGGCCCTTTTTGCCCCTAGTGGCCAAGTCCGGCATAATAATGGGAACTAGCCCACACTTGCTGAGAAGGCTAGTTCCCATTAGAGAAATGACCCTTTTTGCTCCCCTAGTGGCCAGGTCCTGCATAATAATGGGAACTAGACCACTCACGCTGAGAAGGCTAGTTCCCATTAGAGAAATGGCCCTTTTTGCCCCTAGTGGCCAAGTCCGGCATAATAATGGGAACTAGCCCACTCACGCTGAGAATGCTAGTTCCCATTAGAGAAATGGCCCTTTTTGCCCCTAGTGGCCAAGTCCGGCATAATAATGGGAACTAGCCCACTCACGCTGAGAAGGCTAGTTCCCATTAGAGAAATGGCCCTTGTTTCTCCTCTAGTGGCCAAGTCCGGCATAATAATGGGAACTAGTCCACTCACACCGAGAAGGCTAGCTCCCATTAGAGAAATGGTCCTTTTTTGCCCCCTAGTGGCCAAGTCCTACATAATAATGGGAACTAGCTTACTCACACAGAGAAGGCTAGCTCCCATTAGAGAAATGGTCCTTTTTTGCCCCCTAGTGGCCAAGTCCTGCATAATAATGGGAACTAGCCCACCACAGAGAAGGCTAGCTCCCATTAGAGAAATGGCCCTTTTTGCTCCTCTAGTGGCCAAGTCCGGCATAATAATGGGAACTAGCCCACTCACGCTGAGAAGGCTAGTTCCCATTAGAGAAATGGCCCTTTTTGCTCCTCTAGTGGCCAAGCCCGGCATAATAATGGGAACTAGCCCACTCATGCTGAGAAGGCTAGCTCCCATTAGAGAAATGGTCCTTTTTTGCCCCCTAGTGGCCAAGTCCTGCATAATTATGGGAACTAGCCCACTCACACAGAGAAGGCTAGTTCCCATTAGAGAAATGGCCCTTTTTGCCCCTAGTGGCCAAGTCCTGCATAATAATGGGAACTAGCCCACTCACGCTGAGAAGGTTAGTTCCCATTAGAGAAATGGCCCTTTTTGCTCCTCTAGTGGCCAAGTCCTGCATAATAATGGGAACTAGCCCACTCACACTGAGAAGGCTAGCTCCCATTAGATGAATGGTCCTTTTTTGCCCCCTAGTGGCCAAGTCCTGCATAATAATGGGAACTAGCTTACTCACACAGAGAAGGCTAGTTCCCATTAGAGAAATGGCCCTTTTTGCTCCTCTAGTGGCCAAGTCCTGAATAATAATGGGAACTAGCCCACTCACACTGAGAAGGCTATCTCCCATTAGAGAAATGGTCCTTTTTTGCCCCCTAGTGGCCAAGTCCTGCATAATAATGGGAACTAGCCCACCACAGAGAAGGCTAGTTCCCATTAGAGAAATGGTCCTTTTTGCTCCTCTAGTGGCCAAGTCCTGCATAATATTGGGAACTAGCCCACACACACAGAGAAGGCTAGTTCCCATTAGAGAAATGGCCCTTTTTGCCCCTAGTGGCCAAGTCCTGCATAATAATGGGAACTAGCTTACTCACGCTGAGAAGGCTAGTTCCCATTAGAGAAATGGCCCTTTTTGCCCCTAGTGGCCAAGTCCGGCATAACAATGGAGACTAGCCCACTCTCGCTGAGAAGGCTAGTTCCCATTAGAGAAATGGCCCTTTTTGCTCCCCTAGTGGCCAGGTCCTGCATAATAATGGGAACTAGCCCACTCACGCTGAGAAGGCTAGTTCCCATTACAGAAATGGCCCTTTTTGCCCCTAGTGGCCAAGTCCTGCATAATAATGGGAACTAGCCCACTCACGCTGAGAAGGCTAGTTCCCATTAGAGAAATGGCCCTTTTTGCACCTAGTGGCCAAGTCCGGCATAATAATGGGAACTAGCCCACTCACGCTGAGAAGGCTAGTTCCCATTAGAGAAATGGACCTTTTTGCCCCTAGTGGCCAAGTCCGGCATAATAATGGGAACTAGCCCACTCACGCTGAGAAGGCTAGTTCCCATTAGAGAAATAGCCCTTTTTGCCCCTAGTGGCCAAGTCCGGCATAATAACGGGAACTAGCCCACTCACGCTGAGAAGGCTAGTTCCCATTAGAGAAATGGCCCTTTTTGCCCCTAGTGGCCAAGTCCGGCATAATAATGGGAACTAGCCCACTCACGCTGAGAAGGCTAGTTCCCATTAGAGAAATGGCCCTTTTTGCCCCTAGTGGCCAAGTCCGGCATAATAATGGGAACTAGCTTACTCACGCTGAGAATGCTAGTTCCCATTAGAGAAATGGCCCTTTTTGCCCCTAGTGGCCAAGTCTGGCATAATAATGGGAACTAGCCCAGTCACGCTGAGAAGGCTAGTTCCCATTAGAGAAATGGCCCTTTTTGCTCCTCTAGTGGCCAAGCCCGGCATAATGATGGGAACTAGCCCACTCACGCTGAGAAGGCTAGTTCCCATTAGAGAAATGGCCCTTTTTGCTCCTCTAGTGGCCAAGTCCTGCATAATAATGGGAACTAGCCCACTCACACTGAAAAGGCTAGTTCCCATTAGAGAAAGGGCCCTTTTTGCTCCTCTAGTGGCCAAGTCCTGCATAATAATGGGAACTAGCCCACCACAGAGAAGGCTAGTTCCCATTAGAGAAATGGCCCTTTTTGCTCCTCTAGTGGCCAAGTCCGGCATAATAATGGGAACTAGCCCACTCACGCTGAGAAGGTTAGTTCCCATTAGAGAAATGGCCCTTTTTGCTCCTCTAGTGGCCAAGTCCTGCATAATAATGGGAACTAGCCCACTCACGCTGAGAAGGCTAGTTCCCATTAGAGAAATGGCCCTTTTTGCCCCTAGTGGCCAAGTCCGGCATAATAATGGGAACTAGCCCACTCACGCTGAGAAGGCTAGTTCCCATTAGAGAAATGGCCCTTTTTGCCCCTAGTGGCCAAGTCCGGCATAATAACGGGAACTAGCCCACTCACGCTGAGAAGGCTAGTTCCCATTAGAGAAATGGCCCTTTTTGCCCCTAGTGGCCAAGTCCTGTATAATAATGGGAACTAGCCCACTCACACTGAGAAGGCTAGTTCCCATTAGAGAAATGGCCCTTTTTGCCCCTAGTGGCCAAGCCCGGCATAATAATGGGAACTAGCCCACTCTTGCTGAGAAGGCTAGTTCCCATTAGAGAAATGGCCGTTTTTGCTCCCCTAGTGGCCAGGTCCTGCATAATAATGGGAACTAGACCACTCACGCTGAGAAGGCTAGTTCACATTAGAGAAATGGACCTTTTTGCTCCTCTAGTGGCCAAGTCCTGCATAATAATGGGAACTAGCCCACTCACACTGAAAAGGCTAGTTCCCATTAGAGAAATGGCATTTTTTGCTCCTCTAGTGGCCAAGTCCTGCATAATAATGGGAACTAGCCCACCACAGAGAAGGCTAGTTCCCATTAGAGAAATGGCCCTTTTTGCTCCTCTAGTGGCCAAGTCCGGCATAATAATGGGAACTAGCCCACTCACGCTGAGAAGGCTAGTTCCCATTAGAGAAATGGCCCTTTTTGCTCCTCTAGTGGCCAAGTCCGGCATAATAATGGGAACTAGCCCACTCACGCTGAGAAGGCTAGTTCCCATTAGAGAAATGGCCCTTTTTGCCCCTAGTGGCCAAGTCCGGCATAATAATGGGAACTAGCCCACTCTTGCTGAGAAGGCTAGTTCCCATTAGAGAAATGGCCGTTTTTGCTCCCCTAGTGGCCAGGTCCTGCATAATAATGGGAACTAGACCACTCACGCTGAGAAGGCTAGTTCCCATTAGAGAAATGGACCTTTTTGCCCCTAGTGGCCAAGTCCGGCATAATAATGGGAACTAGCCGACTCACGCTGAGAAGGCTAGTTCCCATTAGAGAAATAGCCCTTTTTGCCCCTAGTGGCCAAGTCCGGCATAATAACGGGAACTAGCCCACTCACGCTGAGAAGGCTAGTTCCCATTAGAGAAATGGCTCTTTTTGCCCCTAGTGGCCAAGTCCGGCATAATAATGGGAACTAGCCCACTCACGCTGAGAAGGCTAGTTCCCATTAGAGAAATGGACCTTTTTGCCCCTAGTGGCCAAGTCCGGCATAATAATGGGAACTAGCCGACTCACGCTGAGAAGGCTAGTTCCCATTAGAGAAATAGCCCTTTTTGCCCCTAGTGGCCAAGTCCGGCATAATAACGGGAACTAGCCCACTCACGCTGAGAAGGCTAGTTCCCATTAGAGAAATGGCTCTTTTTGCCCCTAGTGGCCAAGTCCGGCATAATAATGGGAACTAGCCCACTCACGCTGAGAAGGCTAGTTCCCATTAGAGAAATGGCCCTTTTTGCCCCTAGTGGCCAAGTCCTGCATAATAATGGGAACTAGCCCACTCACACTGAGAAGGCTAGTTCCCATTAGAGAAATGGCCCTTTTTGCCCCTAGTGGCCAAGTCCGGCATAATAATGGGAACTAGCCCACTCTTGCTGAGAAGGCTAGTTCCCATTAGAGAAATGGCCGTTTTTGCTCCCCTAGTGGCCAGGTCCTGCATAATAATGGGAACTAGACCACTCACGCTGAGAAGGCTAGTTCCCATTAGAGAACTGGCCCTTTTTGCTCCTCTAGTGGCCAAGTCCTGCATAATAATGGGAACTAGCCCACTCACACTGAAAAGGCTAGTTCCCATTAGAGAAATGGCCCTTTTTGCTCCTCTAGTGGCCAAGTCCTGCATAATAATGGGAACTAGCCCACCACAGAGAAGGCTAGTTCCCATTAGAGAAATGGCCCTTTTTGCTCCTCTAGTGGCCAAGCCCGGCATAATGATGGGAACTAGCCCACTCACGCTGAGAAGGCTAGTTCCCATTAGAGAAATGGCCCTTTTTGCTCCTCTAGTGGCCAAGCCCGGCATAATGATGGGAACTAGCCCACTCACGCTGAGAAGGCTAGTTCCCATTAGAGAAATGGCCCTTTTTGCCCCTCTAGTGGCCAAGCCCGTCATAATGATGGGAACTAGACCACTCACGCTGAGAAGGCTAGTTCCCATTAGAGAAATGGCCCTTTTTGCTCCTCTAGTGGCCAAGTCCTGCATAATAATGGGAACTAGCCCACTCACGCTGAGAAGGCTAGTTCCCATTAGAGAAATGGCCCTTTTTGCCCCTAGTGGCCAAGTCCGGTATAATAATGGGAACTAGACCACTCACAGTGAGAAGGCTAGTTCCCATTAGAGAAATTGACCTTTTTGCCCCTAGTGGCCAATTCCGGCATAATAATGGGAACTAGCCCACTCACGCTGAGAAGGCTAGTTCCCATTAGAGAAATGGCCCTTTTTGCCCCTAGTGGCCAAGTCTGGCATAATAATGGGAACTAGCCCACTCATGCTGAGAAGGCTAGTTCCCATTAGAGAAATGGCCCTTTTTGCCCCTAGTGGCCAAGTCCTGCATAATAATGGGAACTAGCTTACTCACGCTGAGAAGGCTAGTTCCCATTAGAGAAATGGCCCTTTTTGCCCCTAGTGGCCAAGTCCTGCATAATAATGGGAACTAGCCCACTCACACTGAGAAGGCTAGTTCCCATTAGAGAAATGGCCCTTTTTGCCCCTAGTGGCCAAGTCCGGCATAATAATGGGAACTAGCCCACACTTGCTGAGAAGGCTAGTTCCCATTAGAGAAATGGCCCTTTTTGCTCCCCTAGTGGCCAGGTCCTGCATAATAATGGGAACTAGACCACTCACGCTGAGAAGGCTAGTTCCCATTAGAGAAATGGCCCTTTTTGCCCCTAGTGGCCAAGTCCGGCATAATAATGGGAACTAGCCCACTCACGCTGAGAATGCTAGTTCCCATTAGAGAAATGGCCCTTTTTGCCCCTAGTGGCCAAGTCCGGCATAATAATGGGAACTAGCCCACTCACGCTGAGAAGGCTAGTTCCCATTAGAGAAATGGCCCTTGTTTCTCCTCTAGTGGCCAAGTCCTGCATAATAATGGGAACTAGTCCACTCACACCGAGAAGGCTAGCTCCCATTAGAGAAATGGTCCTTTTTTGCCCCCTAGTGGCCAAGTCCTACATAATAATGGGAACTAGCTTACTCACACAGAGAAGGCTAGCTCCCATTAGAGAAATGGTCCTTTTTTGCCCCCTAGTGGCCAAGTCCTGCATAATAATGGGAACTAGCCCACCACAGAGAAGGCTAGCTCCCATTAGAGAAATGGCCCTTTTTGCTCCTCTAGTGGCCAAGTCCGGCATAATAATGGGAACTAGCCCACTCACGCTGAGAAGGCTAGTTCCCATTAGAGAAATGGCCCTTTTTGCTCCTCTAGTGGCCAAGCCCGGCATAATAATGGGAACTAGCCCACTTACGCTGAGAAGGCTAGTTCCCATTAGAGAAATGGCCCTTTTTGCTCCTCTAGTGGCCAAGTCCTGCATAATAATGGGAACTAGCCCACTCATGCTGAGAAGGCTAGCTCCCATTAGAGAAATGGTCCTTTTTTGCCCCCTAGTGGCCAAGTCCTGCATAATTATGGGAACTAGCCCACTCACACAGAGAAGGCTAGTTCCCATTAGAGAAATGGCCCTTTTTGCCCCTAGTGGCCAAGTCCTGCATAATAATGGGAACTAGCCCACTCACGCTGAGAAGGCTAGTTCCCATTAGAGAAATGGCCCTTTTTGCTCCTCTAGTGGCCAAGTCCTGCATAATAATGGGAACTAGCCCACTCACACTGAGAAGGCTAGCTCCCATTAGATGAATGGTCCTTTTTTGCCCCCTAGTGGCCAAGTCCTGCATAATAATGGGAACTAGCTTACTCACACAGAGAAGGCTAGTTCCCATTAGAGAAATGGCCCTTTTTGCTCCTCTAGTGGCCAAGTCCTGAATAATAATGGGAACTAGCCCACTCACACTGAGAAGGCTATCTCCCATTAGAGAAATGGTCCTTTTTTGCCCCTTAGTGGCCAAGTCCTGCATAATAATGGGAACTAGCCCACCACAGAGAAGGCTAGTTCCCATTAGAGAAATGGTCCTTTTTGCTCCTCTAGTGGCCAAGTCCTGCATAATATTGGGAACTAGCCCACACACACAGAGAAGGCTAGCTCCCATTAGAGAAATTGCCCTTTTTGCTTCTCTAGTGACCAAGTCCTGCATAATAATGGGAACTAGCCCACTCACGCTGAGAAGGCTAGCTCCCATTAGAGAAATGGTCCTTTTTTGCTCCTCTAGTGGCCAAGTCCTGCATAGAGAAATGGCCCTTTTTGGCCCTAGTGGCCAAGTCCGGCATAATAATGGGAACTAGCCCACTCACGCTGAGAAGGCTAGTTCCCATTAGAGAAATGGCCCTTTTTGCCCCTAGTGGCCAAGTCCTGCATAATAATTTGAACTAGCTTACTCACGCTGAGAAGGCTAGTTCCCATTAGAGAAATGGCCCTTTTTGCCCCTAGTGGCCAAGTCCGGCATAACAATGGGAACTAGCCCACTCTCGCTGAGAAGGCTAGTTCCCATTAGAGAAATGGCCCTTTTTGCTCCCCTAGTGGCCAGGTCCTGCATAATAATGGGAACTAGCCCACTCACGCTGAGAAGGCTAGTTCCCATTACAGAAATGGCCCTTTTTGCCCCTAGTGGGCAAGTCCGGCATAATAATGGGAACTAGCCCACTCACACAGAGAAGGTTAGTTCCCATTAGAGAAATGGCCCTTTTTGCCCCTAGTGGCCAAGTCCTGCATAATAATGGGAACTAGCCCACTCACGCTGAGAAGGCTAGTTCCCATTAGAGAAATGGCCCTTTTTGCTCCTCTAGTGGCCAAGTCCTGCATAATAATGGGAACTAGCCCACTCACACTGAAAAGGCTAGTTCCCATTAGAGAAATGGCCCTTTTTGCTCCTCTAGTGGCCAAGTCCTGCATAATAATGGGAACTAGCCCACCACAGAGAAGGCTAGTTCCCATTAGAGAAATGGCCCTTTTTGCTCCTCTACTGGCCAAGTCCAGCATAATAATGGGAACTAGCCCACTCACGCTGAGAAGGCTAGTTCCCATTAGAGAAATGGCCCTTTTTGCCCCTAGTGGCCAAGTCCGGCATAATAATGGGAACTAGCCCACTCACGCTGAGAAGGCTAGTTCCCATTAGAGAAATGGCCCTTTTTGCTCCTCTAGTGGCCAAGCCCGGCATAATGATGGGAACTAGCCCACTCACGCTGAGAAGGCTAGTTCCCATTAGAGAAATGGCCCTTTTTGCTCCTCTAGTGGCCAAGCCCGGCATAATGATGGGAACTAGCCCACTCACGCTGCGAAGGCTAGTACCCATTAGAGAAATGGCCCTTTTTGCCCCTAGTGGCCATGTCCGGCATAATGATTGGAACTAGCCCACTCACGCTGAGAACGTTAGTTCCCATTAGAGAAATGGCCCTTTTTTTGCTCCTCTAGTGGCCAAGTCCTGCATAATAACTGGAACTAGCCCACTCACGCTGAGAAGGCTAGTTCCCATTAGAGAAATGGCCCTTTTTGCTCCTCTAGTGGCCAAGTCCTGCATAATAATGGGAACTAGCCCACTCACACTGAAAAGGCTAGTTCCCATTAGAGAAATGGCCCTTTTTGCTCCTCTAGTGGCCAAGTCCTGCATAATAATGGGAACTAGCCCACCACAGAGAAGGCTAGTTCCCATTAGAGAAATGGCCCTTTTTGCTCCTCTAATGGCCAAGTCCGGCATAATAATGGGATCTAGCCCACTCACGCTGAGAAGGCTAGTTCCCATTAGAGAAATGGCCCTTTTTGCTCCTCTAGTGGCCAAGTCCGACATAATAATGGGAACTAGCCCACTCACGCTGAGAAGGCTAGTTCCCATTAGAGAAATGGCCCTTTTTGCCCCTAGTGGCCAAGTCCGGCATAATAATGGGAACTAGCCCACTCACGCTGAGAAGGCTAGTTCCCATTAGAGAAATGGCCCTTTTTGCTCCTCTAGTGGCCAAGCCCGGCATAATGATAGGAACTAGCCCACTCACGCTGAGAAGGCTAGTTCCCATTAGAGAAATGGCCCTTTTTGCTCCTCTAGTGACCAAGCCCGGCATAATGATGGGAACTAGCCCACTCACGCTGAGAAGGCTAGTTCCCATTAGAGAAATGGCCCTTTTTGCCCCTAGTGGCCAAGTCCGGCATAATGATGGGAACTAGCCCACTCACGCTGAGAAGGTTAGTTCCCATTAGAGAAATGGCCCTTTTTGCTCCTCTAGTGGCCAAGTCCTGCATAATAATGGGAACTAGCCCACTCACGCTGAGAAGGCTAGTTCCCATTAGAGAAATGGCCCTTTTTGCCCCTAGTGGCCAGGTCCGGCATAATAATGGGAACTAGCCCACTCACGCTGAGAAGGCTAGTTCCCATTAGAGAAATGGACCTTTTTGCCCCTAGTGGCCAAGTCCGGCATAATAATGGGAACTAGCCCACTCACGCTGAGAAGGCTAGTTCCCATTAGAGAAATGGCCCTTTTTGCCCCTAGTGGCCAAGTCCGGCATAATAATGGGAACTAGCCCACTCACGCTGAGAAGGCTAGTTCCCATTAGAGAAATGGCTCTTTTTGCCCCTAGTGGCCAAGTCCTGCATAATAATGGGAACTATCTTACTCATGCTGAGAAGGCTAGTTCCCATTAGAGAAATGGCCCGTTTTGCCCCTAGTGGCCAAGTCCTGCATAATAATGGGAACTAGCCCACTCACACTGAGATGGCTAGTTCCCATTAGAGAAATGGCCCTTTTTGCCACTAGTGGCCAAGTCCGGCATAATAATGGGAACTAGCCCACTCTTGCTGAGAAGGCTAGTTCCCATTAGAGAAATGGCCCTTTTTGCTCCCCTAGTGGCCAGGTCCTGCATAATAATGGGAACTAGACCACTCATGCTGAGAAGGCTAGTTCCCATTAGAGAAATGGCCCTTTTTGCCCCTAGTGGCCAAGTCCGGCATAATAATGGGAACTAGCCCGCTCACGCTGAGAATGCTAGTTCCCATTAGAGAAATGGCCCTTGTTTCTCCTCTAGTGGCCAAGTCCTGCATAATAATGGGAACTAGCCCACTCACACTGAGAAGGCTAGCTCCCATTAGAGAAATGGTCCTTTTTTGCCCCCTGGTGGCCAAGTCCTGCATAATAATGGGAACTAGCTTACTCACACAGAGAAGGCTAGTTCCCATTAGAGAAATGGCCCTTTTTGCTCCTCTAGTGGCCAAGTCCTGCATAATAATGGGAACTAGCCCACTCACACTGAGAAGGCTAGCTCCCATTAGAGAAATGGTCCTTTTTTGCCCCCTAGTGGCCAAGTCCTGCATAATAATGGGAACTAGCCCACCACAGAGAAGGCTAGTTCCCATTAGAGAAATGGCCCTTTTTGCTCCTCTAGTGGCCAAGTCCTGCATAATATTGGGAACTAGCCCACTCACACAGAGAAGGCTAGCTCCCATTAGAGAAATGGCCCTTTTTGCTTCTCTAGTGGCCAAGTCCTGCATAATAATGGGAACTAGCCCACTCACACTGAGAAGGCTAGCTCCCATTAGAGAAATGGTCCTTTTTTGCTCCTCAAGTGGCCAAGTCTGGCATAATAATGGGAACTAGCCCACTCACGCTGAGAAGGCTAGTTCCCATTAGAGAAATGGCCCTTTTTGCTCCTCTAGTGGCCAAGTCCGGCATAATAATGGGAACTAGCCCACTCACGCAGAGAAGGCTAGTTCCCATTAGAGAAATGGCCCTTTTTGCCCCTAGTGGCCAAGTCCTGCATAATAATGGGAACTAGCTTACTCACGCTGAGAAGGCTAGTTCCCATTAGAGAAATGGCCCTTTTTGCCCCTAGTGGCCAAGTCCGGCATAACAATGGGAACTAGCCAACTCTCGCTGAGAAGGCTAGTTCCCATTAGAGAAATGGCCCTTTTTGCCCCTAGTGGCCAAGTCCGGCATAACAATGGGAACTAGCCCACTCTCGCTGAGAAGGCTAGTTCCCATTAGAGAAATGGCTCTTTTTGCTCCCCTAGTGGCCAGGTCCTGCATAATAATGGGAACTAGCCCACTCACGCTGAGAAGGCTAGTTCCCATTACAGAAATGGCCCTTTTTGCCCCTAGTGGCCAAGTCCGGCATAATAATGGGAACTAGCCCACTCACGCTGAGAAGGCTAGTTCCCATTAGAGAAATGGCCCTTTTTGCCCCTAGTGGCCAAGTCCTGCATAATAATGGGAACTAGCCCACTCACGCTGAGAAGGCTAGTTCCCATTAGAGAAATGGCCCTTTTTGCTCCTCTAGTGGCCAAGTCCTGCATAATAATGGGAACTAGCCCACTAACAATGAGAAGGCTAGCTCCCATTAGAGAAATGGTCTTTTTTTGCCCCTAGTGGCCAAGTCCTGCATAATCATGGGAACTAGCCCACTCACAATGAGAAGGCTAGCTCCCATTAGAGAAATGGTCTTTGTTTGCCCCCTTGTGGCCAAGTCCTGCATAATAATGGGAACTAGCTTACTCACACAGAGAAGGCTAGTTCCCATTAGAGAAATGGCCCTTTTTGCTCCTCTAGTGGCCAAGTCCTGCATAATAATGGAACTAGCCCACTCACGCTGAGAAGGCTAGTTCCCATTAGAGAAATGGTCCTTTTTTGCCCCCTAGTGGCCAAGTCCTGCATAATAATGGGAATTAGCCCACTCACACAGAGAAGGCTAGTTCCCATTAGAGAAATGGCCCTTTTTGCCCCTAGTGGCCAAGTCCTGCATAATAATGGGAACTAGCCCACTCACGCTGAGAAGGCTAGTTCCCATTAGAGAAATGGCCCGTTTTGCTCCTCTAGTGGCCAAGTCCTGCATAATAATGGGAACTAGCCCACTCACACTGAAAAGGCTAGTTCCCATTAGAGTAATGGCCCTTTTTGCTCCTCTAGTGGTCAAGTCCTGCATAATAATGGGAACTAACCCACTCACACTGAAAAGGCTAGTTCCCATTAGAGAAATTGCCCTTTTTGCTCCTCTAGTGGCCAAGTCCTGCATAATAATGGGAATTAGCCCACTCACACTGAGAAGGCTAGCTCCCATTAGAGAAATGGTCCTTTTTTGCCCCCTAGTGACCAAGTCCTGCATAGTAATGGGAACTAGCCCACTCACACAGAGAAGGCTAGTTCCCATTAGAGAAATGGCCCTTTTTGCCCCTAGTGGCCAAGTCCTGCATAATAATGGGAACTAGCCCACTGACGCTGAGAAGGCTAGCTCCCATTAGAGAAATGGTCCTTTTTTGCCCCCTAGTGGCCAAGTCCTGCATAATAATGGGAACTAGCCCATTCACGCTGAGAAGGCTAGTTCCCATTAGAGAAATGGCCCTTTTTGCCCCTAGTGGCCAAGTCCGGCATAATGATGGGAACTAGCCCACTCACGCTGAGAAGGTTAGTTCCCATTAGAGAAATGGCCCTTTTTGCTCCTCTAGTGGCCAAGTCCTGCATAATAATGGGAACTAGCCCACTCACGCTGAGAAGGCTAGTTCCCATTAGAGAAATGGCCCTTTTTGCCCCTAGTGGCCAAGTCCGGCATAATAATGGGAACTAGCCCACTCACGCTGAGAAGGCTAGTTCCCATTAGAGAAATGGCCCTTTTTGCCCCTAGTGGCCAAGTCCGGCATAATAATGGGAACTAGCCCACTCACGCTGAGAAGGCTAGTTCCCATTAGAGAAATGGCCCTTTTTGCCCCTAGTGGCCAAGTCCGGCATAATAATGGGAACTAGCCCACTCACGCTGAGAAGGCTAGTTCCCAATTGAGAAATGGCCCTTTTTGCCCCTAGTGGCCAAGTCCGGCATAATAATGGGAACTAGCCTACTCACGCTGAGAAGGCTAGTTCCCATTAGAGAAATGGCCCTTTTTGCCCCTAGTGGCCAAGTCCTGCATAATAATGGGAACTAGCCTACTCACGCTGAGAAGGCTAGTTCCCATTAGAGAAATGGCCCTTTTTGCCCCTAGTGGCCAAGTCCTGCATAATAATGGGAACTAGCCCACTCACACTGAGGAGGCTAGTTCCCATTAGAGAAATGGCCCTTTTTGCCCCTAGTGGCAAGTCCAGCATAATAATGGGAACTAGCCCACTCTTGCTGAGAAGGCTAGTTCCCATTAGATAAATGGCCCTTTTCGCTCCCCTAGTGGCCACGTCCTGCATAATAATGGGAACTAGACCACTCACGCTGAAAAGGCTAGTTCCCATTAGAGAAATTGACCTTTTTGCCCCTAGTGGCCAAGTCCGGCATAATAATGGGAACTAGCCCACTCACGCTGAGAAGGCTAGTTCACATTAGAGAAATTGCCCTTTTTGCTCCCCTAGTGGCCATGTCCTGCATAATGATGGGAACTAGCCCACTCACGCTGAGAAGGCTAGTTCCCATTAGAGAAATGGCCCTTTTTGCTCCCCTAGTGGCTAAGTCCTGCATAATGATGGGAACTAGCCCACTCACACTGAGAAGGCTAGTCCCCATTAGACAAATGGCCCTTTTTGCTCCCCTAGTGGCCAAGTCCTGCATAATAATGGGAACTAGCCTACTAACACTGAGAAGGCTAGTTCCCATTAGAGAAATGGCCCTTTTTGCCCCTAGTGGCCAAGTCCTGCTATTTCCCATTAGAGAAATGACCCTTTTTGGCCCTAGTGGCCAGGTCCTGCATAATAATGGAAACTAGCCCACTCATACTGAGAAGGCTAGTTCCCATTAGAGAAATGGTCCTTTTTTGCCGCTTAGTGGCCAAGTCCTGCATGATAATGGGAACTAGCCCACTCACACAGGGAAGGCTAGTTCCCATTAGACAAATGGCCCTTTTTGCTCCTCTAGTGGCCAAGTCCTGCATAATAATAGAAACTAGCCCACTCATACTGAGATGGCTAGTTCCCATTAGAGAAATGGCCCTTTTTTGCCCCCTAGTGGTCAAGTCCTGCATAATAATGGGAACTAGCCCACTCACACAGAGAAGGCTAGTTACCCTTAAACAAATGGCCCTTTTTGCTCCCTTAGTGGCCAAGTCCTGCATAATAATGGGAACTAGCCCACTCACACTGAGAAGGCTCGTTCCCATTAGACAAATGGCCCTTTTTGCTCCCCTTTTGGCCAAGTCCTGCATAATAATGGGAACTAGCCCACTCACACTGAGAAGGCTAGTTCCCATTAGAAAAATTGCCATTTTTGCCTCTACTTGCCGAGTCCTGCATAATAATGGGAACTAGCCCATTCACACTGAAAAGGCTAGTTCCCATTAGACAAATGGCCCTTTTTGCTCCCCTAGTGGCCAAGTACTGCATAATGATGGGAACTAGCCCACTCACACTGAGAAGGCTAGTTCCCATTAGAGAAATTGACCTTTTTGCCCCTAGTGGCCAAGTCCGGCATAATAATGGGAACTAGCCCACTCACGCTGAGAAGGCTAGTTCCCATTAGAGAAATGCCCCTTTTTGCTCCCCTAGAGGCCAAGTCCTGCATAATGATGGGAACTAGCCCACTCACGCTGAGAAGGCTAGTTCCCATTAGAGAAATGGCCCTTTTTGCTCCCCTAGTGGCCAAGTCCTGCATAATGATGGGAACTAGCCCACTCACGCTGAGAAGGCTAGTTCCCATTAGACAAATGGCCCTTTTTGCTCCCCTAGTGGCCAAGTCCTGCATAATGATGGGAACTAGCCCACTCACGCTGAGAAGGCTAGTTCCCATTAGAGAAATGGACCTTTTTGCCCCTAGTGGCCAAGTCCGGCATAATGATGGGAACTAGCCCACTCACGCTGAGAAGGCTAGTTCCCATTAGAGAAATGGCCCTTTTAGCTCCCCTAGTGGCCAAGTCCTGCATAATGATGGGATCTAGCCCACTCACGCTGAGAAGGCTAGTTCCCATTAGAGAAATGGCCCTTTTTGCTCCCCTAGTGGCCAAGTCCTGCATAATGATGGGAACTAGCCCACTCACACTGAGAAGGCTAGTTCCCATTAGAGAAATTGACCTTTTTGCCCCTACTGGCCAAGTCCGGCATAAAAATGGGAACTAGCCCACTCACGCTGAGAAGGCTAGTTCCCATTAGAGAAATGGCCCTTTTTGCTCCCCTAGCGTCCAAGTCCTGCATAATGATGGGAACTAGCCCACTCACGCTGAGAAGGCTAGTTCCCATTAGAGAAATGGCCCTTTTTGCTCCCCTAGTGGCCAAGTCCTGCATAATGATGGGAACTAGCCCACTCACACTGAGAAGGCTAGTTCCCATTAAAGAAATGGCCCTTTTTGCTCCCCTAGTGGCCAAGTCCTGCATAATGATGGGAACTAGCCCACTCACACTGAGAAGGCTAGTTCCCATTAGAGAAATGGACCTTTTTGCCCCTAGTGGCCAAGTCCGGCATAATAATGGGAACTAGCCCACTCACGCTGAGAAGGCTAGTTCCCATTAGAGAAATGGCCTTTTTGCTCCCCTAGTGGCCAAGTCCAGCATAATGATGGGAACTAGCCCACTCACCCTGAGAAGGCTAGTTCCCATTAGAGAAATGGCCCTTTTTGCTCCCCTAGTGGCCAAGTCCTGCATAATGATGGGAACTAGCCCACTCACACTGAGAAGGCTAGTTCCCATTAGACAAATGGCTCTTTTTGCTCCCCTAGTGGCCAAGTCCTGCATAATGATGGGAACTAGCCAACTCACACTGAGAAGGCTAGTTCCCATTAGAGAAATTGACCTTTTTGCCCCTAGTGGCCAAGTCCGGCATAATAATGGGAACTAGCCCACTCACGCTGAGAAGGCTAGTTCCCATTAGACAAATGGCCCTTTTTGCTCCCCTAGTGGCCAAGACCTGCATAATGATGGGAACTAGCCCACTCACGCTGAGAAGGCTAGTTCCCATTAGAGAAATGGACCTTTTTGCCCCTACTGGCCAAGTCCGGCATAATAATGGGAACTAGCCTATTCACGCTGAGAAGGCTAGTTCCCATTAGAGAAATGGCCCTTTTTGCTCCCCTAGTGGCCAAGTCCTGCATAATGATGGGAACTAGCCCACTCACGCTGAGAAGGCTAGTTCCCATTAGAGAAATGGCCCTTTTTGCTCCCCTAGTGGCCAAGTCCTGCATAATGATGGGAACTAGCCCACTCACACTGAGAAGGCTAGTTCCCATTAGAGAAATGGCCCTTTTTGCTCCCCTACTGGCCAAGTCCTGCATAATGATGGGAACTAGCCCACTCACACTGAGAAAGCTAGTTCCCATTAGAGAAATGGACCTTTTTGCCCCTAGTGGCCAAGTCCGGCATAATAATGGGAACTAGCCCACTCACGCTGAGAAGGCTAGTTCCCATTAGAGAAATGGCCCTTTTTGCTCCCTTAGTGGCCAAGTCCTGCATAATGATGGGAACTAGCCCACTCACGCTGAGAAGGCTAGTTCCCATTAGAGAAATGGCCCTTTTTGCTCCCCTAGTGGCCAAGTCCTGCATAATGATGGGAACTAGCCCACTCACACTGAGAAGGCTAGTTCCCATTAGACAAATGGCCCTTTTTGCTCCCCTAGTGGCCAAGTCCTGCATAATGATGGGAACTAGCCAACTCACACTGAAAGGCTAGTTCCCATTAGAGAAATGGCCCTTTTTGCTCCCTTAGTGGCCAAGTCCTGCATAATGATGGGAACTAGCCCACTCACGCTGAGAAGGCTAGTTCCCATTAGAAAAATGGCCCTTTTTGCTCCCCTAGTGGCCAAGTCCTGCATAATGATGGGAACTAGCCCACTCACACTGAGAAGGCTCGTTCCCATTAGACAAATGGCCCTTTTTGCTCCCCTAGTGGCCAAGTCCTGCATAATAATGGGAACTAGCCCACTCACACTGAGAAGGCTAGTTCCCATTAGAAAAATTGCCATTTTTGCCTCTACTTGCCGTGTCCTGCATAATAATGGGAACTAGCCCATTCACACTGAGAAGGCTAGTTCCCATTAGACAAATGGCCCTTTTTGCTCCCCTAGTGGCCAAGTACTGCATAATGATGGGAACTAGCCCACTCACACTGAGAAGGCTAGTTCCCATTAGAGAAATGGACCTTTTTGCCCCTAGTGGCCAAGTCCGGCATAATAATGGGAACTAGCCCACTCACGCTGAGAAGGCTAGTTCCCATTAGAGAAATGCCCCTTTTTGCTCCCCTAGTGGCCAAGTCCTGCATAATGATGGGAACTAGCCCACTCACGCTGAGAAGGCTAGTTCCCATTAGAGAAATGGCCCTTTTTGCTCCCCTAGTGGCCAAGTCCTGCATAATGATGGGAACTAGCCCACTCACGCTGAGAAGGCTAGTTCCCATTAGACAAATGGCCCTTTTTGCTCCCCTAGTGGCCAAGTCCTGCATAATGATGGGAACTAGCCCACTCACGCTGAGAAGGCTAGTTCCCATTAGAGAAATGGCCCTTTTTGCTCCTCTAGTGGCCAAGTCCTGCATAATAATGGGAACTAGCCCACCACAGAGAAGGCTAGTTCCCATTAGAGAAATGGCCCTTTTTGCTCCTCTAGTGGCCAAGCCCGGCATAATGATGGGAACTAGCCCACTCACGCTGAGAAGGCTAGTTCCCATTAGAGAAATGGCCCTTTTTGCTCCTCTAGTGGCCAAGCCCGGCATAATGATGGGAACTAGCCCACTCACGCTGAGAAGGCTAGTTCCCATTAGAGAAATGGCCCTTTTTGCCCCTCTAGTGGCCAAGCCCGGCATAATGATGGGAACTAGACCACTCACGCTGAGAAGGCTAGTTCCCATTAGAGAAATGGCCCTTTTTGCTCCTCTAGTGGCCAAGTCCTGCATAATAATGGGAACTAGCCCACTCACGCTGAGAAGGCTAGTTCCCATTAGAGAAATGGCCCTTTTTGCCCCTAGTGGCCAAGTCCGGTATAATAATGGGAACTAGACCACTCACAGTGAGAAGGCTAGTTCCCATTAGAGAAATTGACCTTTTTGCCCCTAGTGGCCAATTCCGGCATAATAATGGGAACTAGCCCACTCACGCTGAGAAGGCTAGTTCCCATTAGAGAAATGGCCCTTTTTGCCCCTAGTGGCCAAGTCTGGCATAATAATGGGAACTAGCCCACTCATGCTGAGAAGGCTAGTTCCCATTAGAGAAATGGCCCTTTTTGCCCCTAGTGGCCAAGTCCTGCATAATAATGGGAACTAGCTTACTCACGCTGAGAAGGCTAGTTCCCATTAGAGAAATGGCCCTTTTTGCCCCTAGTGGCCAAGTCCTGCATAATAATGGGAACTAGCCCACTCACACTGAGAAGGCTAGTTCCCATTAGAGAAATGGCCCTTTTTGCCCCTAGTGGCCAAGTCCGGCATAATAATGGGAACTAGCCCACACTTTTGAGAAGGCTAGTTCCCATTAGAGAAATGGCCCTTTTTGCTCCCCTAGTGGCCATGTCCTGCATAATAATGGGAACTAGACCACTCACGCTGAGAAGGCTAGTTCCCATTAGAGAAATGGCCCTTTTTGCCCCTAGTGGCCAAGTCCGGCATAATAATGGGAACTAGCCCACTCACGCTGAGAATGCTAGTTCCCATTAGAGAAATGGCCCTTTTTGCCCCTAGTGGCCAAGTCCGGCATAATAATGGGAACTAGCCCACTCACGCTGAGAAGGCTAGTTCCCATTAGAGAAATGGCCCTTGTTTCTCCTCTAGTGGCCAAGTCCTGCATAATAATGGGAACTAGTCCACTCACACCGAGAAGGCTAGCTCCCATTAGAGAAATGGTCCTTTTTTGCCCCCTAGTGGCCAAGTCCTACATAATAATGGGAACTAGCTTACTCACACAGAGAAGGCTAGCTCCCATTAGAGAAATGGTCCTTTTTTGCCCCCTAGTGGCCAAGTCCTGCATAATAATGGGAACTAGCCCACCACAGAGAAGGCTAGCTCCCATTAGAGAAATGGCCCTTTTTGCTCCTCTAGTGGCCAAGTCCGGCATAATAATGGGAACTAGCCCACTCACGCTGAGAAGGCTAGTTCCCATTAGAGAAATGGCCCTTTTTGCTCCTCTAGTGGCCAAGCCCGGCATAATAATGGGAACTAGCCCACTTACGCTGAGAAGGCTAGTTCCCATTAGAGAAATGGCCCTTTTTGCTCCTCTAGTGGCCAAGTCCTGCATAATAATGGGAACTAGCCCACTCATGCTGAGAAGGCTAGCTCCCATTAGAGAAATGGTCCTTTTTTGCCCCCTAGTGGCCAAGTCCTGCATAATTATGGGAACTAGCCCACTCACACAGAGAAGGCTAGTTCCCATTAGAGAAATGGCCCTTTTTGCCCCTAGTGGCCAAGTCCTGCATAATAATGGGAACTAGCCCACTCACGCTGAGAAGGCTAGTTCCCATTAGAGAAATGGCCCTTTTTGCTCCTCTAGTGGCCAAGTCCTGCATAATAATGGGAACTAGCCCACTCACACTGAGAAGGCTAGCTCCCATTAGATGAATGGTCCTTTTTTGCCCCCTAGTGGCCAAGTCCTGCATAATAATGGGAACTAGCTTACTCACACAGAGAAGGCTAGTTCCCATTAGAGAAATGGCCCTTTTTGCTCCTCTAGTGGCCAAGTCCTGAATAATAATGGGAACTAGCCCACTCACACTGAGAAGGCTATCTCCCATTAGAGAAATGGTCCTTTTTTGCCCCTTAGTGGCCAAGTCCTGCATAATAATGGGAACTAGCCCACCACAGAGAAGGCTAGTTCCCATTAGAGAAATGGTCCTTTTTGCTCCTCTAGTGGCCAAGTCCTGCATAATATTGGGAACTAGCCCACACACACAGAGAAGGCTAGCTCCCATTAGAGAAATTGCCCTTTTTGCTTCTCTAGTGACCAAGTCCTGCATAATAATGGGAACTAGCCCACTCACGCTGAGAAGGCTAGCTCCCATTAGAGAAATGGTCCTTTTTTGCTCCTCTAGTGGCCAAGTCCTGCATAGAGAAATGGCCCTTTTTGGCCCTAGTGGCCAAGTCCGGCATAATAATGGGAACTAGCCCACTCACGCTGAGAAGGCTAGTTCCCATTAGAGAAATGGCCCTTTTTGCCCCTAGTGGCCAAGTCCTGCATAATAATTTGAACTAGCTTACTCACGCTGAGAAGGCTAGTTCCCATTAGAGAAATGGCCCTTTTTGCCCCTAGTGGCCAAGTCCGGCATAACAATGGGAACTAGCCCACTCTCGCTGAGAAGGCTAGTTCCCATTAGAGAAATGGCCCTTTTTGCTCCCCTAGTGGCCAGGTCCTGCATAATAATGGGAACTAGCCCACTCACGCTGAGAAGGCTAGTTCCCATTACAGAAATGGCCCTTTTTGCCCCTAGTGGGCAAGTCCGGCATAATAATGGGAACTAGCCCACTCACACAGAGAAGGTTAGTTCCCATTAGAGAAATGGCCCTTTTTGCCCCTAGTGGCCAAGTCCTGCATAATAATGGGAACTAGCCCACTCACGCTGAGAAGGCTAGTTCCCATTAGAGAAATGGCCCTTTTTGTTCCTCTAGTGGCCAAGTCCTGCATAATAATGGGAACTAGCCCACTCACACTGAAAAGGCTAGTTCCCATTAGAGAAATGGCCCTTTTTGCTCCTCTAGTGGCCAAGTCCTGCATAATAATGGGAACTAGCCCACCACAGAGAAGGCTAGTTCCCATTAGAGAAATGGCCCTTTTTGCTCCTCTACTGGCCAAGTCCAGCATAATAATGGGAACTAGCCCACTCACGCTGAGAAGGCTAGTTCCCATTAGAGAAATGGCCCTTTTTGCCCCTAGTGGCCAAGTCCGGCATAATAATGGGAACTAGCCCACTCACGCTGAGAAGGCTAGTTCCCATTAGAGAAATGGCCCTTTTTGCTCCTCTAGTGGCCAAGCCCGGCATAATGATGGGAACTAGCCCACTCACGCTGAGAAGGCTAGTTCCCATTAGAGAAATGGCCCTTTTTGCTCCTCTAGTGGCCAAGCCCGGCATAATGATGGGAACTAGCCCACTCACGCTGCGAAGGCTAGTACCCATTAGAGAAATGGCCCTTTTTGCCCCTAGTGGCCATGTCCGGCATAATGATTGGAACTAGCCCACTCACGCTGAGAACGTTAGTTCCCATTAGAGAAATGGCCCTTTTTTTGCTCCTCTAGTGGCCAAGTCCTGCATAATAACTGGAACTAGCCCACTCACGCTGAGAAGGCTAGTTCCCATTAGAGAAATGGCCCTTTTTGCTCCTCTAGTGGCCAAGTCCTGCATAATAATGGGAACTAGCCCACTCACACTGAAAAGGCTAGTTCCCATTAGAGAAATGGCCCTTTTTGCTCCTCTAGTGGCCAAGTCCTGCATAATAATGGGAACTAGCCCACCACAGAGAAGGCTAGTTCCCATTAGAGAAATGGCCCTTTTTGCTCCTCTAATGGCCAAGTCCGGCATAATAATGGGATCTAGCCCACTCACGCTGAGAAGGCTAGTTCCCATTAGAGAAATGGCCCTTTTTGCTCCTCTAGTGGCCAAGTCCGACATAATAATGGGAACTAGCCCACTCACGCTGAGAAGGCTAGTTCCCATTAGAGAAATGGCCCTTTTTGCCCCTAGTGGCCAAGTCCGGCATAATAATGGGAACTAGCCCACTCACGCTGAGAAGGCTAGTTCCCATTAGAGAAATGGCCCTTTTTGCTCCTCTAGTGGACAAGCCCGGCATAATGATAGGAACTAGCCCACTCACGCTGAGAAGGCTAGTTCCCATTAGAGAAATGGCCCTTTTTGCTCCTCTAGTGACCAAGCCCGGCATAATGATGGGAACTAGCCCACTCACGCTGAGAAGGCTAGTTCCCATTAGAGAAATGGCCCTTTTTGCCCCTAGTGGCCAAGTCCGGCATAATGATGGGAACTAGCCCACTCACGCTGAGAAGGTTAGTTCCCATTAGAGAAATGGCCCTTTTTGCTCCTCTAGTGGCCAAGTCCTGCATAATAATGGGAACTAGCCCACTCACGCTGAGAAGGCTAGTTCCCATTAGAGAAATGGCCCTTTTTGCCCCTAGTGGCCAGGTCCGGCATAATAATGGGAACTAGCCCACTCACGCTGAGAAGGCTAGTTCCCATTAGAGAAATGGACCTTTTTGCCCCTAGTGGCCAAGTCCGGCATAATAATGGGAACTAGCCCACTCACGCTGAGAAGGCTAGTTCCCATTAGAGAAATGGCCCTTTTTGCCCCTAGTGGCCAAGTCCGGCATAATAATGGGAACTAGCCCACTCACGCTGAGAAGGCTAGTTCCCATTAGAGAAATGGCTCTTTTTGCCCCTAGTGGCCAAGTCCTGCATAATAATGGGAACTATCTTACTCATGCTGAGAAGGCTAGTTCCCATTAGAGAAATGGCCCGTTTTGCCCCTAGTGGCCAAGTCCTGCATAATAATGGGAACTAGCCCACTCACACTGAGATGGCTAGTTCCCATTAGAGAAATGGCCCTTTTTGCCACTAGTGGCCAAGTCCGGCATAATAATGGGAACTAGCCCACTCTTGCTGAGAAGGCTAGTTCCCATTAGAGAAATGGCCCTTTTTGCTCCCCTAGTGGCCAGGTCCTGCATAATAATGGGAACTAGACCACTCATGCTGAGAAGGCTAGTTCCCATTAGAGAAATGGCCCTTTTTGCCCCTAGTGGCCAAGTCCGGCATAATAATGGGAACTAGCCCGCTCACGCTGAGAATGCTAGTTCCCATTAGAGAAATGGCCCTTGTTTCTCCTCTAGTGGCCAAGTCCTGCATAATAATGGGAACTAGCCCACTCACACTGAGAAGGCTAGCTCCCATTAGAGAAATGGTCCTTTTTTGCGCCCTGGTGGCCAAGTCCTGCATAATAATGGGAACTAGCTTACTCACACAGAGAAGGCTAGTTCCCATTAGAGAAATGGCCCTTTTTGCTCCTCTAGTGGCCAAGTCCTGCATAATAATGGGAACTAGCCCACTCACACTGAGAAGGCTAGCTCCCATTAGAGAAATGGTCCTTTTTTGCCCCCTAGTGGCCAAGTCCTGCATAATAATGGGAACTAGCCCACCACAGAGAAGGCTAGTTCCCATTAGAGAAATGGCCCTTTTTGCTCCTCTAGTGGCCAAGTCCTGCATAATATTGGGAACTAGCCCACTCACACAGAGAAGGCTAGCTCCCATTAGAGAAATGGCCCTTTTTGCTTCTCTAGTGGCCAAGTCCTGCATAATAATGGGAACTAGCCCACTCACACTGAGAAGGCTAGCTCCCATTAGAGAAATGGTCCTTTTTTGCTCCTCAAGTGGCCAAGTCTGGCATAATAATGGGAACTAGCCCACTCACGCTGAGAAGGCTAGTTCCCATTAGAGAAATGGCCCTTTTTGCTCCTCTAGTGGCCAAGTCCGGCATAATAATGGGAACTAGCCCACTCACGCAGAGAAGGCTAGTTCCCATTAGAGAAATGGCCCTTTTTGCCCCTAGTGGCCAAGTCCTGCATAATAATGGGAACTAGCTTACTCACGCTGAGAAGGCTAGTTCCCATTAGAGAAATGGCCCTTTTTGCCCCTAGTGGCCAAGTCCGGCATAACAATGGGAACTAGCCAACTCTCGCTGAGAAGGCTAGTTCCCATTAGAGAAATGGCCCTTTTTGCCCCTAGTGGCCAAGTCCGGCATAACAATGGGAACTAGCCCACTCTCGCTGAGAAGGCTAGTTCCCATTAGAGAAATGGCTCTTTTTGCTCCCCTAGTGGCCAGGTCCTGCATAATAATGGGAACTAGCCCACTCACGCTGAGAAGGCTAGTTCCCATTACAGAAATGGCCCTTTTTGCCCCTAGTGGCCAAGTCCGGCATAATAATGGGAACTAGCCCACTCACGCTGAGAAGGCTAGTTCCCATTAGAGAAATGGCCCTTTTTGCCCCTAGTGGCCAAGTCCTGCATAATAATGGGAACTAGCCCACTCACGCTGAGAAGGCTAGTTCCCATTAGAGAAATGGCCCTTTTTGCTCCTCTAGTGGCCAAGTCCTGCATAATAATGGGAACTAGCCCACTAACAATGAGAAGGCTAGCTCCCATTAGAGAAATGGTCTTTTTTTGCCCCTAGTGGCCAAGTCCTGCATAATCATGGGAACTAGCCCACTCACAATGAGAAGGCTAGCTCCCATTAGAGAAATGGTCTTTGTTTGCCCCCTTGTGGCCAAGTCCTGCATAATAATGGGAACTAGCTTACTCACACAGAGAAGGCTAGTTCCCATTAGAGAAATGGCCCTTTTTGCTCCTCTAGTGGCCAAGTCCTGCATAATAATGGAACTAGCCCACTCACGCTGAGAAGGCTAGTTCCCATTAGAGAAATGGTCCTTTTTTGCCCCCTAGTGGCCAAGTCCTGCATAATAATGGGAATTAGCCCACTCACACAGAGAAGGCTAGTTCCCATTAGAGAAATGGCCCTTTTTGCCCCTAGTGGCCAAGTCCTGCATAATAATGGGAACTAGCCCACTCACGCTGAGAAGGCTAGTTCCCATTAGAGAAATGGCCCGTTTTGCTCCTCTAGTGGCCAAGTCCTGCATAATAATGGGAACTAGCCCACTCACACTGAAAAGGCTAGTTCCCATTAGAGTAATGGCCCTTTTTGCTCCTCTAGTGGTCAAGTCCTGCATAATAATGGGAACTAACCCACTCACACTGAAAAGGCTAGTTCCCATTAGAGAAATTGCCCTTTTTGCTCCTCTAGTGGCCAAGTCCTGCATAATAATGGGAATTAGCCCACTCACACTGAGAAGGCTAGCTCCCATTAGAGAAATGGTCCTTTTTTGCCCCCTAGTGACCAAGTCCTGCATAGTAATGGGAACTAGCCCACTCACACAGAGAAGGCTAGTTCCCATTAGAGAAATGGCCCTTTTTGCCCCTAGTGGCCAAGTCCTGCATAATAATGGGAACTAGCCCACTGACGCTGAGAAGGCTAGCTCCCATTAGAGAAATGGTCCTTTTTTGCCCCCTAGTGGCCAAGTCCTGCATAATAATGGGAACTAGCCCATTCACGCTGAGAAGGCTAGTTCCCATTAGAGAAATGGCCCTTTTTGCCCCTAGTGGCCAAGTCCGGCATAATGATGGGAACTAGCCCACTCACGCTGAGAAGGTTAGTTCCCATTAGAGAAATGGCCCTTTTTGCTCCTCTAGTGGCCAAGTCCTGCATAATAATGGGAACTAGCCCACTCACGCTGAGAAGGCTAGTTCCCATTAGAGAAATGGCCCTTTTTGCCCCTAGTGGCCAAGTCCGGCATAATAATGGGAACTAGCCCACTCACGCTGAGAAGGCTAGTTCCCATTAGAGAAATGGCCCTTTTTGCCCCTAGTGGCCAAGTCCGGCATAATAATGGGAACTAGCCCACTCACGCTGAGAAGGCTAGTTCCCAATTGAGAAATGGCCCTTTTTGCCCCTAGTGGCCAAGTCCGGCATAATAATGGGAACTAGCCTACTCACGCTGAGAAGGCTAGTTCCCATTAGAGAAATGGCCCTTTTTGCCCCTAGTGGCCAAGTCCTGCATAATAATGGGAACTAGCCTACTCACGCTGAGAAGGCTAGTTCCCATTAGAGAAATGGCCCTTTTTGCCCCTAGTGGCCAAGTCCTGCATAATAATGGGAACTAGCCCACTCACGCTGAGGAGGCTAGTTCCCATTAGAGAAATGGCCCTTTTTGCCCCTAGTGGCAAGTCCAGCATAATAATGGGAACTAGCCCACTCTTGCTGAGAAGGCTAGTTCCCATTAGATAAATGGCCCTTTTCGCTCCCCTAGTGGCCACGTCCTGCATAATAATGGGAACTAGACCACTCACGCTGAAAAGGCTAGTTCCCATTAGAGAAATTGACCTTTTTGCCCCTAGTGGCCAAGTCCGGCATAATAATGGGAACTAGCCCACTCACGCTGAGAAGGCTAGTTCACATTAGAGAAATTGCCCTTTTTGCTCCCCTAGTGGCCATGTCCTGCATAATGATGGGAACTAGCCCACTCACGCTGAGAAGGCTAGTTCCCATTAGAGAAATGGCCCTTTTTGCTCCCCTAGTGGCTAAGTCCTGCATAATGATGGGAACTAGCCCACTCACACTGAGAAGGCTAGTCCCCATTAGACAAATGGCCCTTTTTGCTCCCCTAGTGGCCAAGTCCTGCATAATAATGGGAACTAGCCTACTAACACTGAGAAGGCTAGTTCCCATTAGAGAAATGGCCCTTTTTGCCCCTAGTGGCCAAGTCCTGCTATTTCCCATTAGAGAAATGACCCTTTTTGGCCCTAGTGGCCAGGTCCTGCATAATAATGGAAACTAGCCCACTCATACTGAGAAGGCTAGTTCCCATTAGAGAAATGGTCCTTTTTTGCCGCTTAGTGGCCAAGTCCTGCATGATAATGGGAACTAGCCCACTCACACAGGGAAGGCTAGTTCCCATTAGACAAATGGCCCTTTTTGCTCCTCTAGTGGCCAAGTCCTGCATAATAATAGAAACTAGCCCACTCATACTGAGATGGCTAGTTCCCATTAGAGAAATGGCCCTTTTTTGCCCCCTAGTGGTCAAGTCCTGCATAATAATGGGAACTAGCCCACTCACACAGAGAAGGCTAGTTACCCTTAAACAAATGGCCCTTTTTGCTCCCTTAGTGGCCAAGTCCTGCATAATAATGGGAACTAGCCCACTCACACTGAGAAGGCTCGTTCCCATTAGACAAATGGCCCTTTTTGCTCCCCTTTTGGCCAAGTCCTGCATAATAATGGGAACTAGCCCACTCACACTGAGAAGGCTAGTTCCCATTAGAAAAATTGCCATTTTTGCCTCTACTTGCCGAGTCCTGCATAATAATGGGAACTAGCCCATTCACACTGAAAAGGCTAGTTCCCATTAGACAAATGGCCCTTTTTGCTCCCCTAGTGGCCAAGTACTGCATAATGATGGGAACTAGCCCACTCACACTGAGAAGGCTAGTTCCCATTAGAGAAATGGACCTTTTTGCCCCTAGTGGCCAAGTCCGGCATAATAATGGGAACTAGCCCACTCACGCTGAGAAGGCTAGTTCCCATTAGAGAAATGCCCCTTTTTGCTCCCCTAGAGGCCAAGTCCTGCATAATGATGGGAACTAGCCCACTCACGCTGAGAAGGCTAGTTCCCATTAGAGAAATGGCCCTTTTTGCTCCCCTAGTGGCCAAGTCCTGCATAATGATGGGAACTAGCCCACTCACGCTGAGAAGGCTAGTTCCCATTAGACAAATGGCCCTTTTTGCTCCCCTAGTGGCCAAGTCCTGCATAATGATGGGAACTAGCCCACTCACGCTGAGAAGGCTAGTTCCCATTAGAGAAATGGACCTTTTTGCCCCTAGTGGCCAAGTCCGGCATAATGATGGGAACTAGCCCACTCACGCTGAGAAGGCTAGTTCCCATTAGAGAAATGGCCCTTTTAGCTCCCCTAGTGGCCAAGTCCTGCATAATGATGGGATCTAGCCCACTCACGCTGAGAAGGCTAGTTCCCATTAGAGAAATGGCCCTTTTTGCTCCCCTAGTGGCCAAGTCCTGCATAATGATGGGAACTAGCCCACTCACACTGAGAAGGCTAGTTCCCATTAGAGAAATTGACCTTTTTGCCCCTACTGGCCAAGTCCGGCATAAAAATGGGAACTAGCCCACTCACGCTGAGAAGGCTAGTTCCCATTAGAGAAATGGCCCTTTTTGCTCCCCTAGCGTCCAAGTCCTGCATAATGATGGGAACTAGCCCACTCACGCTGAGAAGGCTAGTTCCCATTAGAGAAATGGCCCTTTTTGCTCCCCTAGTGGCCAAGTCCTGCATAATGATGGGAACTAGCCCACTCACACTGAGAAGGCTAGTTCCCATTAGAGAAATGGCCCTTTTTGCTCCCCTAGTGGCCAAGTCCTGCATAATGATGGGAACTAGCCCACTCACACTGAGAAGGCTAGTTCCCATTAGAGAAATGGACCTTTTTGCCCCTAGTGGCCAAGTCCGGCATAATAATGGGAACTAGCCCACTCACGCTGAGAAGGCTAGTTCCCATTAGAGAAATGGCCTTTTTGCTCCCCTAGTGGCCAAGTCCAGCATAATGATGGGAACTAGCCCACTCACCCTGAGAAGGCTAGTTCCCATTAGAGAAATGGCCCTTTTTGCTCCCCTAGTGGCCAAGTCCTGCATAATGATGGGAACTAGCCCACTCACACTGAGAAGGCTAGTTCCCATTAGACAAATGGCTCTTTTTGCTCCCCTAGTGGCCAAGTCCTGCATAATGATGGGAACTAGCCAACTCACACTGAGAAGGCTAGTTCCCATTAGAGAAATTGACCTTTTTGCCCCTAGTGGCCAAGTCCGGCATAATAATGGGAACTAGCCCACTCACGCTGAGAAGGCTAGTTCCCATTAGACAAATGGCCCTTTTTGCTCCCCTAGTGGCCAAGACCTGCATAATGATGGGAACTAGCCCACTCACGCTGAGAAGGCTAGTTCCCATTAGAGAAATGGACCTTTTTGCCCCTACTGGCCAAGTCCGGCATAATAATGGGAACTAGCCTATTCACGCTGAGAAGGCTAGTTCCCATTAGAGAAATGGCCCTTTTTGCTCCCCTAGTGGCCAAGTCCTGCATAATGATGGGAACTAGCCCACTCACGCTGAGAAGGCTAGTTCCCATTAGAGAAATGGCCCTTTTTGCTCCCCTAGTGGCCAAGTCCTGCATAATGATGGGAACTAGCCCACTCACACTGAGAAGGCTAGTTCCCATTAGAGAAATGGCCCTTTTTGCTCCCCTACTGGCCAAGTCCTGCATAATGATGGGAACTAGCCCACTCACACTGAGAAAGCTAGTTCCCATTAGAGAAATGGACCTTTTTGCCCCTAGTGGCCAAGTCCGGCATAATAATGGGAACTAGCCCACTCACGCTGAGAAGGCTAGTTCCCATTAGAGAAATGGCCCTTTTTGCTCCCTTAGTGGCCAAGTCCTGCATAATGATGGGAACTAGCCCACTCACGCTGAGAAGGCTAGTTCCCATTAGAGAAATGGCCCTTTTTGCTCCCCTAGTGGCCAAGTCCTGCATAATGATGGGAACTAGCCCACTCACACTGAGAAGGCTAGTTCCCATTAGACAAATGGCCCTTTTTGCTCCCCTAGTGGCCAAGTCCTGCATAATGATGGGAACTAGCCAACTCACACTGAAAGGCTAGTTCCCATTAGAGAAATGGCCCTTTTTGCTCCCTTAGTGGCCAAGTCCTGCATAATGATGGGAACTAGCCCACTCACGCTGAGAAGGCTAGTTCCCATTTGAAAAATGGCCCTTTTTGCTCCCCTAGTGGCCAAGTCCTGCATAATGATGGGAACTAGCCCACTCACACTGAGAAGGCTCGTTCCCATTAGACAAATGGCCCTTTTTGCTCCCCTAGTGGCCAAGTCCTGCATAATAATGGGAACTAGCCCACTCACACTGAGAAGGCTAGTTCCCATTAGAAAAATTGCCATTTTTGCCTCTACTTGCCGTGTCCTGCATAATAATGGGAACTAGCCCATTCACACTGAGAAGGCTAGTTCCCATTAGACAAATGGCCCTTTTTGCTCCCCTAGTGGCCAAGTACTGCATAATGATGGGAACTAGCCCACTCACACTGAGAAGGCTAGTTCCCATTAGAGAAATGGACCTTTTTGCCCCTAGTGGCCAAGTCCGGCATAATAATGGGAACTAGCCCACTCACGCTGAGAAGGCTAGTTCCCATTAGAGAAATGCCCCTTTTTGCTCCCCTAGTGGCCAAGTCCTGCATAATGATGGGAACTAGCCCACTCACGCTGAGAAGGCTAGTTCCCATTAGAGAAATGGCCCTTTTTGCTCCCCTAGTGGCCAAGTCCTGCATAATGATGGGAACTAGCCCACTCACGCTGAGAAGGCTAGTTCCCATTAGACAAATGGCCCTTTTTGCTCCCCTAGTGGCCAAGTCCTGCATAATGATGGGAACTAGCCCACTCACGCTGAGAAGGCTAGTTCCCATTAGAGAAATGGACCTTTTTGCCCCTAGTGGCCAAGTCCGGCATAATGATGGGAACTAGCCCACTCACGCTGAGAAGGCTAGTTCCCATTAGAGAAATGGCCCTTTTAGCTCCCCTAGTGGCCAAGTCCTGCATAATGATGGGAACTAGCCCACTCACGCTGAGAAGGCTAGTTCCCATTAGAGAAATGGCCCTTTTTGCTCCCCTAGTGGCCAAGTCCTGCATAATGATGGGAACTAGCCCACTCACACTGAGAAGGCTAGTTCCCATTAGAGAAATGGACCTTTTTGCCCCTACTGGCCAAGTCCGGCATAATAATGGGAACTAGCCCACTCACGCTGAGAAGGCTAGTTCCCATTAGAGAAATGGCCCTTTTTGCTCCCCTAGTGGCCAAGTCCTGCATAATGATGGGAACTAGCCCACTCACGCTGAGAAGGCTAGTTCCCATTAGAGAAATGGCCCTTTTTGCTCCCCTAGTGGCCAAGTCCTGCATAATGATGGGAACTAGCCCACTTACACTGAGAAGGCTAGTTCCCATTAGAGAAATGGCCCTTTTTGCTCCCCTAGTGGCCACATCCTGCATAATGATGGGAACTAGCCCACTCACGCTGAGAAGGCTAGTTCCCATTAGAGAAATGGACCTTTTTGCCCCTAGTGGCCAAGTCCGGCATAATAATGGGAACTAGCCCACTCACGCTGAGAAGGCTAGTTCCCATTAGAGAAATGGCCTTTTTGCTCCCCTAGTGGCCAAGTCCTGCATAATGATGGGAACTAGCCCACTCATGCTGAGAAGGCTAGTTCCCATTAGAGAAATGGCCCTTTTTGCTACCCTAGTGGCCAAGTCTTGCATAATGATGGGAACTAGCCCACTCACACTGAGAAGGCTAGTTCCCATTAGACAAATGGCCCTTTTTGCTCTCCTAGTGGCCAAGTCCTGCATAATGATGGGAACTAGCCAACTCACGCTGAGAAGGCTAGTTCCCATTAGAGAAATGGACCTTTTTGCCCCTAGTGGCCAAGTCCGGCATAATAATGGGAACTAGCCCACTCACGCTGAGAAGGCTAGTTCCCATTAGACAAATGGCCCTTTTTGCTCCCCTAGTGGCCAAGACCTGCATAATGATGGGAACTAGCCCACTCACGCTGAGAAGGTTAGTTCCCATTAGAGAAATGGACCTTTTTGCCCCTACTGGCCAAGTCCGGCATAATAATGGGAACTAGCCCATTCACGCTGAGAAGGCTAGTTCCCATTAGAGAAATGGCCCTTTTTGCCCCTAGTGGCCAAGTCCTGCATAATAATGGGAACTAGCCCACTCACGCTGAGAAGGCTAGTTCCCATTAGAGAAATGGCCCTTTTTGCTCCTCTAGTGGCCAAGTCCTGCATAATAATGGGAACTAGCCCACTAACAATGAGAAGGCTAGTTCACATTAGAGAAATTGCCCTTTTTGCTCCCCTAGTGGCCATGTCCTGCATAATGATGGGAACTAGCCCACTCACGCTGAGAAGGCTAGTTCCCATTAGAGAAATGGCCCTTTTTGCTCCCCTAGTGGCTAAGTCCTGCATAATGATGGGAACTAGCCCACTCACACTGAGAAGGCTAGTCCCCATTAGACAAATGGCCCTTTTTGCTCCCCTAGTGGCCAAGTCCTGCATAATAATGGGAACTAGCCTACTAACACTGAGAAGGCTAGTTCCCATTAGAGAAATGGCCCTTTTTGCCCCTAGTGGCCAAGTCCTGCTATTTCCCATTAGAGAAATGACCCTTTTTGGCCCTAGTGGCCAGGTCCTGCATAATAATGGAAACTAGCCCACTCATACTGAGAAGGCTAGTTCCCATTAGAGAAATGGTCCTTTTTTGCCGCTTAGTGGCCAAGTCCTGCATGATAATGGGAACTAGCCCACTCACACAGGGAAGGCTAGTTCCCATTAGACAAATGGCCCTTTTTGCTCCTCTAGTGGCCAAGTCCTGCATAATAATGGGAACTAGCCTACTAACACTGAGAAGGCTAGTTCCCATTAGAGAAATGGCCCTTTTTGCTCCCCTAGTGGCTAAGTCCTGCATAATGATGGGAACTAGCCCACTCACACTGAGAAGGCTAGTCCCCATTAGACAAATGGCCCTTTTTGCTCCCCTAGTGGCCAAGTCCTGCATAATAATGGGAACTAGCCTACTAACACTGAGAAGGCTAGTTCCCATTAGAGAAATGGCCCTTTTTGCCCCTAGTGGCCAAGTCCTGCTATTTCCCATTAGAGAAATGACCCTTTTTGGCCCTAGTGGCCAGGTCCTGCATAATAATGGAAACTAGCCCACTCATACTGAGAAGGCTAGTTCCCATTAGAGAAATGGTCCTTTTTTGCCGCTTAGTGGCCAAGTCCTGCATGATAATGGGAACTAGCCCACTCACACAGGGAAGGCTAGTTCCCATTAGACAAATGGCCCTTTTTGCTCCTCTAGTGGCCAAGTCCTGCATAATAATGGAAACTAGCCCACTCATACTGAGATGGCTAGTTCCCATTAGAGAAATGGCCCTTTTTTGCCCCCTAGTGGTCAAGTCCTGCATAATAATGGGAACTAGCCCACTCACACAGAGAAGGCTAGTTACCCTTAAACAAATGGCCCTTTTTGCTCCCTTAGTGGCCAAGTCCTGCATAATAATGGGAACTAGCCCACTCACACTGAGAAGGCTCGTTCCCATTAGACAAATGGCCCTTTTTGCTCCCCTTTTGGCCAAGTCCTGCATAATAATGGGAACTAGCCCACTCACACTGAGAAGGCTAGTTCCCATTAGAAAAATTGCCATTTTTGCCTCTACTTGCCGAGTCCTGCATAATAATGGGAACTAGCCCATTCACACTGAAAAGGCTAGTTCCCATTAGACAAATGGCCCTTTTTGCTCCCCTAGTGGCCAAGTACTGCATAATGATGGGAACTAGCCCACTCACACTGAGAAGGCTAGTTCCCATTAGAGAAATGGACCTTTTTGCCCCTAGTGGCCAAGTCCGGCATAATAATGGGAACTAGCCCACTCACGCTGAGAAGGCTAGTTCCCATTAGAGAAATGCCCCTTTTTGCTCCCCTAGAGGCCAAGTCCTGCATAATGATGGGAACTAGCCCACTCACGCTGAGAAGGCTAGTTCCCATTAGAGAAATGGCCCTTTTTGCTCCCCTAGTGGCCAAGTCCTGCATAATGATGGGAACTAGCCCACTCACGCTGAGAAGGCTAGTTCCCATTAGACAAATGGCCCTTTTTGCTCCCCTAGTGGCCAAGTCCTGCATAATGATGGGAACTAGCCCACTCACGCTGAGAAGGCTAGTTCCCATTAGAGAAATGGACCTTTTTGCCCCTAGTGGCCAAGTCCGGCATAATGATGGGAACTAGCCCACTCACGCTGAGAAGGCTAGTTCCCATTAGAGAAATGGCCCTTTTAGCTCCCCTAGTGGCCAAGTCCTGCATAATGATGGGATCTAGCCCACTCACGCTGAGAAGGCTAGTTCCCATTAGAGAAATGGCCCTTTTTGCTCCCCTAGTGGCCAAGTCCTGCATAATGATGGGAACTAGCCCACTCACACTGAGAAGGCTAGTTCCCATTAGAGAAATTGACCTTTTTGCCCCTACTGGCCAAGTCCGGCATAAAAATGGGAACTAGCCCACTCACGCTGAGAAGGCTAGTTCCCATTAGAGAAATGGCCCTTTTTGCTCCCCTAGCGTCCAAGTCCTGCATAATGATGGGAACTAGCCCACTCACGCTGAGAAGGCTAGTTCCCATTAGAGAAATGGCCCTTTTTGCTCCCCTAGTGGCCAAGTCCTGCATAATGATGGGAACTAGCCCACTCACACTGAGAAGGCTAGTTCCCATTAGAGAAATGGCCCTTTTTGCTCCCCTAGTGGCCAAGTCCTGCATAATGATGGGAACTAGCCCACTCACACTGAGAAGGCTAGTTCCCATTAGACAAATGGCCCTTTTTGCCCCTAGTGGCCAAGTCCGGCATAATAATGGGAACTAGCCCACTCACGCTGAGAAGGTTAGTTCCCATTAGAGAAATGGACCTTTTTGCCCCTACTGGCCAAGTCCGGCATAATAATGGGAACTAGCCCATTCACGCTGAGAAGGCTAGTTCCCATTAGAGAAATGGCCCTTTTTGCCCCTAGTGGCCAAGTCCTGCATAATAATGGGAACTAGCCCACTCACGCTGAGAAGGCTAGTTCCCATTAGAGAAATGGCCCTTTTTGCTCCTCTAGTGGCCAAGTCCTGCATAATAATGGGAACTAGCCCACTAACAATGAGAAGGCTAGTTCACATTAGAGAAATTGCCCTTTTTGCTCCCCTAGTGGCCATGTCCTGCATAATGATGGGAACTAGCCCACTCACGCTGAGAAGGCTAGTTCCCATTAGAGAAATGGCCCTTTTTGCTCCCCTAGTGGCTAAGTCCTGCATAATGATGGGAACTAGCCCACTCACACTGAGAAGGCTAGTCCCCATTAGACAAATGGCCCTTTTTGCTCCCCTAGTGGCCAAGTCCTGCATAATAATGGGAACTAGCCTACTAACACTGAGAAGGCTAGTTCCCATTAGAGAAATGGCCCTTTTTGCCCCTAGTGGCCAAGTCCTGCTATTTCCCATTAGAGAAATGACCCTTTTTGGCCCTAGTGGCCAGGTCCTGCATAATAATGGAAACTAGCCCACTCATACTGAGAAGGCTAGTTCCCATTAGAGAAATGGTCCTTTTTTGCCGCTTAGTGGCCAAGTCCTGCATGATAATGGGAACTAGCCCACTCACACAGGGAAGGCTAGTTCCCATTAGACAAATGGCCCTTTTTGCTCCTCTAGTGGCCAAGTCCTGCATAATAATGGGAACTAGCCTACTAACACTGAGAAGGCTAGTTCCCATTAGAGAAATGGCCCTTTTTGCTCCCCTAGTGGCTAAGTCCTGCATAATGATGGGAACTAGCCCACTCACACTGAGAAGGCTAGTCCCCATTAGACAAATGGCCCTTTTTGCTCCCCTAGTGGCCAAGTCCTGCATAATAATGGGAACTAGCCTACTAACACTGAGAAGGCTAGTTCCCATTAGAGAAATGGCCCTTTTTGCCCCTAGTGGCCAAGTCCTGCTATTTCCCATTAGAGAAATGACCCTTTTTGGCCCTAGTGGCCAGGTCCTGCATAATAATGGAAACTAGCCCACTCATACTGAGAAGGCTAGTTCCCATTAGAGAAATGGTCCTTTTTTGCCGCTTAGTGGCCAAGTCCTGCATGATAATGGGAACTAGCCCACTCACACAGGGAAGGCTAGTTCCCATTAGACAAATGGCCCTTTTTGCTCCTCTAGTGGCCAAGTCCTGCATAATAATGGAAACTAGCCCACTCATACTGAGATGGCTAGTTCCCATTAGAGAAATGGCCCTTTTTTGCCCCCTAGTGGTCAAGTCCTGCATAATAATGGGAACTAGCCCACTCACACAGAGAAGGCTAGTTACCCTTAAACAAATGGCCCTTTTTGCTCCCTTAGTGGCCAAGTCCTGCATAATAATGGGAACTAGCCCACTCACACTGAGAAGGCTCGTTCCCATTAGACAAATGGCCCTTTTTGCTCCCCTTTTGGCCAAGTCCTGCATAATAATGGGAACTAGCCCACTCACACTGAGAAGGCTAGTTCCCATTAGAAAAATTGCCATTTTTGCCTCTACTTGCCGAGTCCTGCATAATAATGGGAACTAGCCCATTCACACTGAAAAGGCTAGTTCCCATTAGACAAATGGCCCTTTTTGCTCCCCTAGTGGCCAAGTACTGCATAATGATGGGAACTAGCCCACTCACACTGAGAAGGCTAGTTCCCATTAGAGAAATGGACCTTTTTGCCCCTAGTGGCCAAGTCCGGCATAATAATGGGAACTAGCCCACTCACGCTGAGAAGGCTAGTTCCCATTAGAGAAATGCCCCTTTTTGCTCCCCTAGAGGCCAAGTCCTGCATAATGATGGGAACTAGCCCACTCACGCTGAGAAGGCTAGTTCCCATTAGAGAAATGGCCCTTTTTGCTCCCCTAGTGGCCAAGTCCTGCATAATGATGGGAACTAGCCCACTCACGCTGAGAAGGCTAGTTCCCATTAGACAAATGGCCCTTTTTGCTCCCCTAGTGGCCAAGTCCTGCATAATGATGGGAACTAGCCCACTCACGCTGAGAAGGCTAGTTCCCATTAGAGAAATGGACCTTTTTGCCCCTAGTGGCCAAGTCCGGCATAATGATGGGAACTAGCCCACTCACGCTGAGAAGGCTAGTTCCCATTAGAGAAATGGCCCTTTTAGCTCCCCTAGTGGCCAAGTCCTGCATAATGATGGGATCTAGCCCACTCACGCTGAGAAGGCTAGTTCCCATTAGAGAAATGGCCCTTTTTGCTCCCCTAGTGGCCAAGTCCTGCATAATGATGGGAACTAGCCCACTCACACTGAGAAGGCTAGTTCCCATTAGAGAAATTGACCTTTTTGCCCCTACTGGCCAAGTCCGGCATAAAAATGGGAACTAGCCCACTCACGCTGAGAAGGCTAGTTCCCATTAGAGAAATGGCCCTTTTTGCTCCCCTAGCGTCCAAGTCCTGCATAATGATGGGAACTAGCCCACTCACGCTGAGAAGGCTAGTTCCCATTAGAGAAATGGCCCTTTTTGCTCCCCTAGTGGCCAAGTCCTGCATAATGATGGGAACTAGCCCACTCACACTGAGAAGGCTAGTTCCCATTAGAGAAATGGCCCTTTTTGCTCCCCTAGTGGCCAAGTCCTGCATAATGATGGGAACTAGCCCACTCACACTGAGAAGGCTAGTTCCCATTAGAGAAATGGACCTTTTTGCCCCTAGTGGCCAAGTCCGGCATAATAATGGGAACTAGCCCACTCACGCTGAGAAGGCTAGTTCCCATTAGAGAAATGGCCTTTTTGCTCCCCTAGTGGCCAAGTCCAGCATAATGATGGGAACTAGCCCACTCACCCTGAGAAGGCTAGTTCCCATTAGAGAAATGGCCCTTTTTGCTCCCCTAGTGGCCAAGTCCTGCATAATGATGGGAACTAGCCCACTCACACTGAGAAGGCTAGTTCCCATTAGACAAATGGCTCTTTTTGCTCCCCTAGTGGCCAAGTCCTGCATAATGATGGGAACTAGCCAACTCACACTGAGAAGGCTAGTTCCCATTAGAGAAATTGACCTTTTTGCCCCTAGTGGCCAAGTCCGGCATAATAATGGGAACTAGCCCACTCACGCTGAGAAGGCTAGTTCCCATTAGACAAATGGCCCTTTTTGCTCCCCTAGTGGCCAAGACCTGCATAATGATGGGAACTAGCCCACTCACGCTGAGAAGGCTAGTTCCCATTAGAGAAATGGACCTTTTTGCCCCTACTGGCCAAGTCCGGCATAATAATGGGAACTAGCCTATTCACGCTGAGAAGGCTAGTTCCCATTAGAGAAATGGCCCTTTTTGCTCCCCTAGTGGCCAAGTCCTGCATAATGATCGGAACTAGCCCACTCACGCTGAGAAGGCTAGTTCCCATTAGAGAAATGGCCCTTTTTGCTCCCCTAGTGGCCAAGTCCTGCATAATGATGGGAACTAGCCCACTCACACTGAGAAGGCTAGTTCCCATTAGAGAAATGGCCCTTTTTGCTCCCCTACTGGCCAAGTCCTGCATAATGATGGGAACTAGCCCACTCACACTGAGAAAGCTAGTTCCCATTAGAGAAATGGACCTTTTTGCCCCTAGTGGCCAAGTCCGGCATAATAATGGGAACTAGCCCACTCACGCTGAGAAGGCTAGTTCCCATTAGAGAAATGGCCCTTTTTGCTCCCTTAGTGGCCAAGTCCTGCATAATGATGGGAACTAGCCCACTCACGCTGAGAAGGCTAGTTCCCATTAGAGAAATGGCCCTTTTTGCTCCCCTAGTGGCCAAGTCCTGCATAATGATGGGAACTAGCCCACTCACACTGAGAAGGCTAGTTCCCATTAGACAAATGGCCCTTTTTGCTCCCCTAGTGGCCAAGTCCTGCATAATGATGGGAACTAGCCAACTCACACTGAAAGGCTAGTTCCCATTAGAGAAATGGCCCTTTTTGCTCCCTTAGTGGCCAAGTCCTGCATAATGATGGGAACTAGCCCACTCACGCTGAGAAGGCTAGTTCCCATTAGAAAAATGGCCCTTTTTGCTCCCCTAGTGGCCAAGTCCTGCATAATGATGGGAACTAGCCCACTCACACTGAGAAGGCTCGTTCCCATTAGACAAATGGCCCTTTTTGCTCCCCTAGTGGCCAAGTCCTGCATAATAATGGGAACTAGCCCACTCACACTGAGAAGGCTAGTTCCCATTAGAAAAATTGCCATTTTTGCCTCTACTTGCCGTGTCCTGCATAATAATGGGAACTAGCCCATTCACACTGAGAAGGCTAGTTCCCATTAGACAAATGGCCCTTTTTGCTCCCCTAGTGGCCAAGTACTGCATAATGATGGGAACTAGCCCACTCACACTGAGAAGGCTAGTTCCCATTAGAGAAATGGACCTTTTTGCCCCTAGTGGCCAAGTCCGGCATAATAATGGGAACTAGCCCACTCACGCTGAGAAGGCTAGTTCCCATTAGAGAAATGGCCCTTTTTGCTCCCTTAGTGGCCAAGTCCTGCATAATGATGGGAACTAGCCCACTCACGCTGAGAAGGCTAGTTCCCATTAGAGAAATGGCCCTTTTTGCTCCCCTAGTGGCCAAGTCCTGCATAATGATGGGAACTAGCCCACTCACGCTGAGAAGGCTAGTTCCCATTAGACAAATGGCCCTTTTTGCTCCCCTAGTGGCCAAGTCCTGCATAATGATGGGAACTAGCCCACTCACGCTGAGAAGGCTAGTTCCCATTAGAGAAATGGACCTTTTTGCCCCTAGTGGCCAAGTCCGGCATAATGATGGGAACTAGCCCACTCACGCTGAGAAGGCTAGTTCCCATTAGAGAAATGGCCCTTTTAGCTCCCCTAGTGGCCAAGTCCTGCATAATGATGGGAACTAGCCCACTCACGCTGAGAAGGCTAGTTCCCATTAGAGAAATGGCCCTTTTTGCTCCCCTAGTGGCCAAGTCCTGCATAATGATGGGAACTAGCCCACTCACACTGAGAAGGCTAGTTCCCATTAGAGAAATGGACCTTTTTGCCCCTACTGGCCAAGTCCGGCATAATAATGGGAACTAGCCCACTCACGCTGAGAAGGCTAGTTCCCATTAGAGAAATGGCCCTTTTTGCTCCCCTAGTGGCCAAGTCCTGCATAATGATGGGAACTAGCCCACTCACGCTGAGAAGGCTAGTTCCCATTAGAGAAATGGCCCTTTTTGCTCCCCTAGTGGCCAAGTCCTGCATAATGATGGGAACTAGCCCACTTACACTGAGAAGGCTAGTTCCCATTAGAGAAATGGCCCTTTTTGCTCCCCTAGTGGCCACATCCTGCATAATGATGGGAACTAGCCCACTCACGCTGAGAAGGCTAGTTCCCATTAGAGAAATGGACCTTTTTGCCCCTAGTGGCCAAGTCCGGCATAATAATGGGAACTAGCCCACTCACGCTGAGAAGGCTAGTTCCCATTAGAGAAATGGCCTTTTTGCTCCCCTAGTGGCCAAGTCCTGCATAATGATGGGAACTAGCCCACTCATGCTGAGAAGGCTAGTTCCCATTAGAGAAATGGCCCTTTTTGCTCCCCTAGTGGCCAAGTCTTGCATAATGATGGGAACTAGCCCACTCACACTGAGAAGGCTAGTTCCCATTAGACAAATGGCCCTTTTTGCTCTCCTAGTGGCCAAGTCCTGCATAATGATGGGAACTAGCCAACTCACGCTGAGAAGGCTAGTTCCCATTAGAGAAATGGACCTTTTTGCCCCTAGTGGCCAAGTCCGGCATAATAATGGGAACTAGCCCACTCACGCTGAGAAGGCTAGTTCCCATTAGACAAATGGCCCTTTTTGCTCCCCTAGTGGCCAAGACCTGCATAATGATGGGAACTAGCCCACTCACGCTGAGAAGGTTAGTTCCCATTAGAGAAATGGACCTTTTTGCCCCTACTGGCCAAGTCCGGCATAATAATGGGAACTAGCCCATTCACGCTGAGAAGGCTAGTTCCCATTAGAGAAATGGCCCTTTTTGCTCCCCTAGTGGCCAAGTCCTGCATAATGATGGGAACTAGCCCACTCACGCTGAGAAGGCTAGTTCCCATTAGAGAAATGGCCCTTTTTGCTCCCCTAGTGGCCAAGTCCTGCATAATGATGGGAACTAGCCCACTCACACTGAGAAGGCTAGTTCCCATTAGAGAAATGGCCCTTTTTGCTCCCCTACTGGCCAAGTCCTGCATAATGATGGAAACTAGCCCACTCACACTGAGAAAGCCAGTTCCCATTAGAGAAATGGACCTTTTTGCCCCTAGTGGCCAAGTCCGGCATAATAATGGGAACTAGCCCACTCACGCTGAGAAGGCTAGTTCCCATTAGAGAAATGGCCCTTTTTGCTCCCTTAGTGGCCTAGTCCTGCATAATGATGGGAACTAGCCCACTCACGCTGAGAAGGCTAGTTCCCATTAGAGAAATGGCCCTTTTTGCTCCCCTAGTGGCCAAGTCCTGCATAATGATGGGAACTAGCCCACTCACACTGAGAAGGCTAGTTCCCATTAGACAAATGGCCCTTTTTGCTCCCCTAGTAGCCAAGTCCTGCATAATGATGGGAACTAGCCAACTCACACTGAAAAGGCTAGTTCCCATTAGAGAAATGGACCTTTTTGCCCCTAGTGGCCAAGTCCGGCATAATAATGGGAACTAGCCCACTCACGCTGAGAAGGCTAGTTCCCATTAGAGAAATGGCCCTTTTTGCTCCCCTAGTGGCCAAGTCCTGCATAATGATGGGAAGTAGCCCACTCACGCTGAGAAGGCTAGTTCCCATTAGAGAAATGGCCCTTTTTGCTCCCCTAGTGGCCAAGTCCTGCATAATGATGGGAACTAGCCCACTCACACTGAGAAGGCTAGTTCCCATTAGAGAAATTGACCTTTTTGCCCCTAGTGGCCAAGTCCAGCATAATAATGGGAACTAGCCCACTCACGCTGTTGCCCCTAGTGGCCAAGTCCTGCATAATGATGGGAACTAGCCCACTCACGCTGAGAAGTTGGAAAGGGAGGTGGAAGAAGCGAGGGAAAAGCCGTTGAGACCCCCACAGACACAATCATAGGGACTATAGAAGGGCAGTGGGTCCACTGAACTTGCCAAGAACTAAAAAAGTGGAAGAAGCCCCCTTATCGGTGAGCCAGAAATTCTATGCCAAGGCCAATAAGACTGGCACCTTGTTGGCACGACTTCTCCGGGGGCGGAGTCGAGAAATACAATTACAGCTCTACTCACGGGGGAGGGGGATAGAGTTAGCCAATTCGAGGACCTTCAGGAAACCATGACAGAGTACTTTGAATCTCTATTCAGATCCCAAACCCCCCAGGGACATTATCAGGAGATCCTTGCCAGATGGCAAGGTTCAGTTGCCAGTGGTAGGAAGCGAGGCTCAAGAAATTCTGAATCAAGAAATCACAGAGGACGAGGTGAGTAATAGGGAAGCTGCCCCAGGGTAAAGCGCCTGGCCCTGATGGCTTCTTGGCAGCCTCCTCTATACAGTTTGCCGGACTACTGGTGCCACACCTAACCTACCTTTTTAACACTTTCAAAACAACTGGAGGAATAGCCCCTTCCATGAAAGAGGCCAAAATCTCCTTAATTCGGAAACTGGGGAAAAATCCTCTAGAAAGGTCCTCTTATAGACCGATAGCCCTTATTAATGTCGACACAAACATTTTCACTAAGATATTGGCGAATAGACTAGCGTGGCTTCTTTCTGACCTAATCCATCAGGACCAATCGGGCTTCATTAAGGCAGACAAACGGCAGACAATATCAGGAGGGTAGCACACTTGCTAGAAAAGGTGGAAAAAACGAGCACTCCTGTGGCTCGTCTTTCGCTTGACGCTGAAAAAGCGTTCGACCGAGTGGAGTGGTCGTTCCTTTTTAAGGTTATGGAACACCTGGGACTGGGCGAGACCTATCTGCAAATGGTCAAAGCTAACTATAACGGACCACGGGCAAGGGTGATAGTTAATGGGGTGGCATCCAGACTATTCCAGCTACAAAGAGGTACGAAGCAAGGCTGCCCCCTATTCCCCTTACTGCTCACTATATATCTGGAGCCGCTACTCCAAGCCATTCGGGAATCAGGGGACATCCGGGGAATTCCATTTGGGGGGATTCAGCACAAAGTCACGGCTTTCGCTGATGATATGCTACTTACCCTTACCGATCCATCCCATTCCTGCAGGGCCAGTAGATTACTGCTTGAAAATTTCAAGGAAGTATCGGGATTGCATACCAACATGGACAAATCCAAATTAATGGACCTGAGCCTCGGGAAAGAGGAGCGGGAAGAGCTCAAAAGATCCTTTCCGTTTGCATGGCGCCCTGGGGGGATTGTGTATCTAGGGGTGAAGATAACTCCGATGCTCCCCGGGTGGTTCGTAGCTAACTACCCTCCGCTAGTAAAAAAACATCAGAAAAAACCTCCACAGGTGGCGGAATCTCCGCATCTCCTGGCTACGAAGAATAGCGGCTCTAAAGATGGCTACACTGCCGCGCCTCTTGTATTTGTTCCAAGCTGTCCCCCAGACCGTCCCGGAGCGCTTCTTCAAGGAGCTTCGAACCAAAACGAATGCATTTATTTGGGAGGGTAAGAAAGCCAGGGTCAGTAGACAGTTACTCACAGCCCCGAGAAAGGAAGGTGGACAGGCCCTCCCTGATTTTCAGCAATACTATGAGGCTACGCAGTTGAGAGCCATTAGGGAGTGGCTTCAACAAGGGGGAGAGAAGCACTGGGTGAAAATGGATAGCGCAGTAGCTAAACATGACCTGGATGTGGTGTTATGGCTCCCAAAATGCCACCGGCCAAAATACATGTACATGAGCTCCATCACTAAACTGATGGCGGATAACTGGGACAGGCTGACCAGACAAAGAGGCATTACTACCTTCCCATCCACGTTCACACCAATATTCGAAAATGGGGACTTCACACCAGGGCTGGAGAAGGGGGGCTTTCAAAAAATGGCAGGACGGGGGGTGTAGGAGGATGCGGGATATGTTTATTGGGAAGGATATTAGCTCTTTTCCTGAATGTAAAAGGGATTTCGCTCTGGGAAGGAGGAAAGATGGCAGTACTACCAGTTATGTCATTGGTTGATGCACTCAGAGAATAAAGAGGCGGCTACCAGAGACTCTACCAAATTCGGAAAATTCTTAATGTCTAATGATGGCTCAAAAGGGCTAATCTCGCAACTGTATGGAATTTTAGACGAGGCCAAACCAAGGCAAAGCTGGGCCTTTATGGGCAAATGGGAAAGGGTGCTGGGAAGAGAATTAGAGAAGAAAGAATGGGAGAGACTATGGAGGATAATCCCAAAATTAGCAAGGGCATCTCAGACCCAAGAGGCTTGGTATAAACCTATATATGGTTGCACTATACTCCGGCCCTCCTATACGGACTATACCCTGGCAAATCTAGGGACTGTTGGAGAGGGTTTGGGGCAGTGGGGACTGCAGAGCACATTTGGCGGCGTTGCCCTAAAATAGCGCCCCTTTGGGACGAAATTCGGAAAGCTCAACAACAGGCCTTTGGTACAGGGGGTAGCAGATCTTGTTGGGCGTCAGCACGAGGACACAGAATGTGCACCGGGAGCTAGGGCAAGAGCGCAGGTCATGCTTATCATTGCAGGAATTACATTTATTGCTCAAAACTGGAAAAGCCTGACAATAGCTGCATTTCAGGACTGGCTCCGGAAAGTCTGGTAAATAGTCGCAGTGGAATGGGCGATGTATGCTTTGAATAATGCAACACAGAACTTTGCAAGTGAATGGGGTGAAGTGTTGGCTTTTCTCCGAGATGACTTTAGGATTGGTTGGCGCCGACAGCACCTCAGACTACTGGACCTACAGTGAGCAAAGGGGGGATTGACTGCATTTTTTGGAGAGTTAAGGAACAATGGAAGTGGCTGGTTTGTTTTCCTAGGGGGTTTCAGGGGAGTGGGGGGAACAGGGGAGGGGACCGTTGGGAATGTTCATGTTTAAAAATGTTAATAAAAAGAAGTTTAAAAAAGAAATTGTATGCTTGCCTTTCCTCACATTTATTTTCCTTATTTACACATGCTAAGTATGTCTGTTTAGGCCATCAGCATAAAATTCCTGTGTACTATGGCTCAGTTTTTGGCTTGTGGTATATGCAATTTCCTAATTGGAAGAGTCGGGGGAATGTAGTGGGGCATTGCTTTTCTCAATATTCACAGATGCCATTACCTTACAGGTCCAACCATGTCCAGCACATACCTTTTTTAACTGTCATTTTTCAAATCTTTCCCCCAAACTATGGGCATTTTCCATACATAGATGTTGCCTGACCTGCGCAAATCACCCTTTCCTAAACTTGGAATTTTGTCTACTTTTCAGAAATGTATGCCTTGGTCTTCCCTTTCAGCTTTCCTAACCTCCTCTTCCATTCCGTCCACGCATGGACCATTGGGGAAAAAAGGGGGTAAACTAGCATAGCTCTCACAAAATTGATGGTAACCTTATTTTTTTGGTGTCCACTCAACCTGTTCTTGAAAGCCTGGAAAATGGCAAATTCAGCACAGCAAACCATGTGTTCCTAGCTCTTACAAGGAAACAACCATTGTACATCATTTTATTGGCATTTTCTGAAAAAAACACGAAATGTGCTCCCTTTTTGGCTATTTTCTCTCACCCCCAATACAGCACACTAGGATTCCTAGGTGGCGTTATGATCACCTACATGTGGGGAGTAAGGGGGACAAATGTGGGCGAGACATCACATGTAATTAAAAGGTTACAAGGGATTGAATGGCAACATACCAAAACCACCAAAAAAGGGCTTGGCGCGCAGGGGCCTGGGTGGGCATTGGCAGTTAAGGGGTTAAAAACAAATAACACATTTCGCTTAAAGAAATAGACAATTGGGTAATTGAAGTGTTTTTATTATGACAAGTGCTTACACTGTAAGCAACAAATAATACATATACATGTGTAAACCAAAGATCAAATTGGTGGAGCCATATGGAGTGAACCTGCTTTACCTGGGGGATTGGAAGAAAAAGAAGCTGAACAGTGAAACATTTATGAAAAAACAGTTCTCATAACTGCACATGCAAGAATTAGATAACAGAAAAAGTAAACTTTATTATTGCAAATGTTCACAATCTTTTGTCACGATATTTTCTGTAAGGGCTCAACAGATATCACAACTTCACACCTTCAGCAGGGGCACGCTGATACACAGTGCCAGAGGTTTGTAACGCAATTATCGATCTATACATTATTTCTTTTCATAATGGTGCTGTAGTGTGAACAAGTACAGGAAAACTATAGATAACTAAAGGTCTCAGAACATTTCCAAGTTAAAAATGTCACTGGAAATATGGATTTAGAGGACGGTGAGTTAAAATAACATGAAAAGCAACTCACACTGCCTAAAATTAAAAATGCGATTCTGAGGAACTCGGAAGCACTTGACACTTTTCTCAAGCGCACCTGGCACTTTTTTAAATCCGTTATACTCTTTGCACTTTAGTCTGGCATTTCCAATAGTTACGATTTGCCTTGAAGTAATATGGTTCTGCTTTGACTTTATGACGCATTTTGCACACAGCACTTTTATATGGATGAATAATGGATTTGTATGTACAAGGGAGTTTCGTCAGTATTTAATATCAGACATTTACCAAGCGGAGTGGCCGAGCCGGAATGTACAAACAGAATTTGGCCTGTAGATATTCTGCCCCAGTTTCATAATAGACATGATGAACTAGACATTGGCCCTTGACCTGAATGGGCTTGGCCATGGGTAGCCAATGAAGATGGTGCACAACTAGGTGTGTAAGTGGCTACTCTGGCTGCAGAGTTCTGCAGGACCTGAAGGTGCCATAAGAAGCAGCCAGTTTGTGCCAGAAATAGGGCGTTGCAGTGGTCCATGGAGGACATAACAAGTAAGGACACCACAGGGGCACGTAACTGAGAAAGGAGTAAAGAAAGAACCTTACTATGGCGTTTTCAGTTGAAGATGGCCCCTTTGACAGGGCCTCCACGAACCACGCGGCACAGGACCCCCATGAGCTGCGATGCGCCCCAGCTGGCACTGGATAAGTAAGCATAATTAAGGGACTTGGCAGCCATGAAGCAGGCGCACGCAAGACACTCCCCTCCCAAACAACGGACATGGAGATTTAAGAAATCATCTGCCCCAGCGCACCATAACCTACCGGACCCAGGCAAAGGCCCAAGCCCATACCATTCAGCAACGTCAGAGGCAATCTACAGTAATAGAAGCATGATAGCACTAAGTCTCCTGCAGCATCCCCCCTGCTAACGGCCAGGGAAGGATCCCGGGGGTGAGGGGTGGGGGCAGCGTGTGCTCTTAACCCCCAGCATTTGACACCGCAGGAGAGCGCTGGTTCGCTCCACCACCCACCCTTATGAAAACTAACCCTGCCATGCAAGATTAACCGAGAAGGAACCTCCAGGGGTGCAAGAGCATACTTAGAGGCTCAGGAGCAGTGGGAGCCCAGGGGCACCCTGGGAAGAAATTCAAGAAGCTCCTGGGCTCCAAGCCAGTGTGACACTGCGACCATGACCACTTTCACATTTGAGCGTACTAGCCCCACGGCCCCCAGGGGGCAACCAACCCAAGCTCTAAAGGGGAGCTAGACCCCCGCTGCGCACAGGAGGGAGAGAGAAGCATGCCCTTCATACGGAACAACTGGCCAATACCCCAGGGTCAAGAGGAACCTCAGAGGCCTGGGGAGAAGCCCCCTACAGTAAGGTGCAGGCAGGCACTCGCCATCACAAAGCAATGTTGCACAACAAGCCCAAGGAGGCTAAAAAGAGCCCCTCAAGGGCCAAGATCTCAAGACAACAGGAAGGGACCCTCCAAAAGCTATGGAGAAATGAGTGGGAAGCCCCGGAGGGAGAGGATCCATGAGTGACAGACAGGCAGCAGTCGGAGGAACCCCTGACGCTACCACAGGGGCAAGAGGTCACGAGCAAGGGGCTGCAACAGTGCTTTAAGGCATTCAGTGACCAAATGACTGCTACCCTTCAGACACAATTAAGCCTAATAAGCACAGAACTTGCACAATCCCTGCAGGAAGTCAAAGGCGACAGTTGAATTGATACAAATGAAAACACCATTCAAGAACTCACTGAAAACACCTGGAAGATAGATGTATTAGCGAAGCAGCAGGCGGTAGCGACACAACCTGGAGCTCCAAGCCAAGGACTTGGAGAACCGCTCGGGAAGGTCCAACATCAGGGTGAAGGGGCTGCCAGAAAGTGTGAGCGATGCCGACCTCAGGGAAACAATGCAGCACGTGTTCAAAGATTTGCTGGACATGGCTGGGGGAGAAATTCTCAGATAGAAGGTCCGCAGCGAGAAGAACCCGGGGCCAGGCCAAGAGAAGTGGCGATGGCTTTACAGCGATACAACCGAAACAAATGGATCCTCCAAGCGGCGAGAAAAGCAACCCTGATAAAAGTGAACAGCGCCGTCATAGAACCTTTCCAGGACCTGTCCAAATTCATACTAACAATGAGGAGGCAAATGTGCCGGTGACCAAAGCCCTTACCAAAGCCCAGATAAGATCCAGGTGTACATTCCCCTTTGGAATGGTCTTCAAGTGGGAAGGGCGCCAACACCACATCACTACATTGGATGAGGGACCCAAGATCCTGAATATTGAAGAAGAAGGGAATGCAGGGGGAAGACATAATAGGAGGCCAGAACATGAAGGCCACCAAGAGAAGCCATGGGAGTGGGGGAGAGTAGAGAGGTCAAAGACAAGATGCAAACAATTGTGGGGCCCGGGGAGAGGGGGGCAGCAACTGAAGCCCCAGGCTGAATAGGCTGTCCACTCATCAGCAGCGGTGGGGATCACGAGACTAGGGTTAAGACCTGGTGGGGTTACACAGGGAATGTCAGCCAAGGGTTGGCTCCGGGAGACGGGGGATTGAAGGGGGATGACGGATCATGGAAACAGGGGAGAGCAGAGGAATGGCTCCGCCTGCAGTTCTTCTATAGGATGGGAACGAGATCCAGCAATTTAGGACGATTTTATGGCATGGGGAAGTTGAGCCGAGTCCGGCCGAAGGGGGCAATGTTACGGCCTGGGGAAGATGAGCCGAGTCCAGCTGGAGGGGCGAGAGGGAGGGGGGGGCTTAAATCGAGGGGGATCATTTCGACATGGTTACTCTCAGGACGTAACGGGGTATGGGTAGGGATCCAAATACTAAAACTCAATGTTAGAGGACTAAACACACCGACTAAAGAGATGGAAACTGGGGAACCTCCTCCAGGATACCAAGCCCGACATTGTGACACTCCAAGAGACCCATATCCGTAAGCAAGACAGACACAGAATGAAGTTGAGAGGGTAACCCCAGATTTTGCAGGCCAACGATAAGAGCAAAGCTTGAGGGGTTCCCATAGCATTTAGACACCTACCTGACAGTTAACAACGAGCCAGCTAATACTGACGGGATTTTAACTTGGCGTGGCGCCCACCCACGGACAGAAGCGCGGACAGGACACCCACATCTAAAGGCCCATCTAGTAAACTACAGACTAGCATAACAGAATGGCATTAGCAGATACATGGCATGAACTAAAAGGGGACTCCAAGGGGTATACTTACTACTCACATGTGCACCGAACATTCTCAATAATTGATTACATATTGGTTTCGGAGACACTGCTTTGCCAAGTACAGATCATAGAAAGGGAAACCATAGCCCTACCCGACCACACTCCCCTGCAGCTAGAAATCCAATGGGGGGGGAGGAACCTCTGGAAGTGGTGGTTTACCTGACATCTGCTAAGAGATGCAGTAATTTGCGATGAGATACTCAAGTCCATCCGCAACTTCTTTGGGGAAAATAAGACCCCAGAGGTGTAGGAACATGTAGTATGGGACACCTTTAAGGCAACCATGCGGGGGATGCTCATAGCAAAGCAGGCATCTCGAGCTAAACAGAGAAGGCCCTCCAGGTGGACCTAGAACAGGGGTAATGGAGACTGATAGGGGGGGTAATGATCAGGAGGGAGTATAGGCATATCAAAGGGCAAATCAATATCCTTCTAGCTAAACAAGCAGTAAAATCGCTCCTATTCTTGAGGCAGAAGTATTACCTCCAGGCAAAAAAGACAGGCCAGCTCTTAGCCAGGTAGGTTAAGCAGAAGGAGGCGGCTGGTACAATACACCACATTCAGATGGTGGAGGGACAGGAAACCACACGTACAGTAGAGATCCTGCAGGCGTTCACAGAGTTCTATACGAGCCTCTACTCTACGGAGGCACCGGAGAGTGACCTCCAAAAGGCCTTCTTAAAATCTTGCTGGCTAAAAAGATTAGAACAGAGCCAGCGTGACGCTTTAGAAGGGACGATTAACTAAGACGAGATGCGTGCAGTGATCCAATCGCTACAACCAAATAAAGCCCCAGGCCCAGACGGGTACCCCGCCACATCCTATAAAGCATTCCATACCACATTAGTCCCGTTAGTGACATCCCTGTTCAACTCCTTCTCCGATACGGGCCGCATCTCCCAGTCCATGGAGGAGGCCAAGGTAATCCTCTTCCCTAAGCCAAACAAGAAACAAACCCTCTGTAGCTCCTACCGCCCCACTGCCCTAATAAACCTTGATGCCAAAAGCTTTACAAAAAATTCTAACATCTAGAATGGATAAAGTAATCACCGACCTGATCAAGCAGGCTTTGTCAAGGGGAGACAAACGTTTGACAACATTAGGCGAATATCCCACCTGATAGAGAAGTCAAACAGGGCAGTCCTGAGGGCAGGGGGTGTTAGTACCAGATGCAGAGAAGGCATTCGACCGAGTCAAACGGTCATTCTTGTTTGCTACCATGGTGGTTATGGGGTTTGGCCTGGGCCTTCTCCACCTGGTCAAAGCCAACTATGGAGCAACACTTATCAGGCTAGCTATCAATGGGCATGTCTCCCAGGTGATAAGGATCACTAGGGGTACTAAGCAGGGCTGCCAATGTCACCATTCCTGTACGCAAACTTTCTCGAACGCTTCCTAGCTAGAATTAGACAGGAGAGGGGAATAAAAGGGATTACATTTCGGTGGGGAAGACCATAAGGCAATGGCCTTTGCCGACAAACTCCTAGTCGTGCTAACAGACATGGACACTTCCCTCCGGAGGTTAACAGCACTCCTAGGGCAATTTGGCAGAGTGGCAGACCTGAAGACCAACAACCAAAAATGACAATAGATTAATGAAAACATTATTGGCTAATGCTTTCACTTTGGTTCGTCTTGCGCTGGTCAAAGAACGTCACCTCTAGCGGCACAATACGAATGCCCCCGGCCGTCCCTCTTAATCACGGCCCCAGTTCCGAAAAACAACAAAGTAGAACCAGTGTCCTATTCCATTATTCTTAGTTTAAGTATTCAGGCAACCAGCCTGCTTTCAGCACTGTACTTTTTTCAAAGTAAATGCTTCAGACCCCCAGGACACTCAGTCAAGAGCATCAAGGGGGCGCCAAGAGGCAGGGGCTGGGACAGGCAGTGGTAGCTCACCTCGCGGCAGACCGCCAGCTCAATCCCAAGATCCAACTACAAGCTTTTTAACTGCAGCAACTTTAATAAATGCTACTGGAGCTGGAATTACTGTGGCTGCTGACTCCAATGGATCCTCGTTAAAGGATTTAAAGTGTACTCATTCCAATTACAGTGCCTCGAAAGAGTCCTGTACTGTTATTTTTCGTCACTACCTCCCGGAGGGGATTGGGTAATTGTGCACCTGCTGCATTCCTTGATGTGGTAGCCGTTTCTCAGGCTCCCTCTCCAGAATCCAATTCCCCATTACCCGTGGTCACCATGGTAGGCACAGAAAGTACCATCGAAAGTTGATAGGGCAGACATCTGAATGCATCGTCGTGGTCACATGGATGTGCGATCGGCCTGAGGTTATCCAGAGTCACCAAAGCGGCCGGGCGAGCCCGGATTGGTCTTGGTCTGATAAATGCATGCATCCCGGGAGGTCAGCGCTCGATGGCATGTATTAGCTCTAAAATTACCACAGTTATCCAAGTAACAGATGGAGCGATCAATGGAACCATAACGGATTTAATGAGCCAATGCAGTTTCACTGTACCAGTCGTTTGTACTTACACGTGCATATGCTCCTGGCAGGATCAATGAGGTAGCCACACCTGCTGGAGGGTGGCAACGGCGGAGCCGCGCGACTGCCTCAGAGCCAACCTTCGCACCCTCTGGGGCTGTCTGCAGGACCTTAGCGCCAAAGAGCATGCCTAGACGTGTGCAGGTCGGGTGGACAGGTTGGTCACGCAGACGCTGGCGGCCGGGCCTGCTCCGCCATGCCACAGGGTGGTGGGAGAGAGAGGCCAGGCCCAGGCACAACTTGAACCGGTAGGGGGAGGTTTGTCAGCACGCTGCGACTGGTATGGCGACAGAGGGGGTCAGCAGCCAACGTGTTTTCTGAACTGTTGGAGAAACGTGGTTGGTCGAGGAGGGGCCGCATCGTGGTTTGCGAGGGGATCCCATCTGATCTGACCACTGAGGAGTTGCCGGGCTGCTCGGCCTTCGCTCTAGAGCTGCCCACACGAGGGGGCCCTCCCTGAGGGAGGCACACCCTTGACAAGGTCCCAAGGTGGATGGAAGCAAATTGCTTGAAACAGCCGAGGCTGGCCAAGCAGTCCAACCCTAGACGGACCCAGTGCACCAAATCGATCCCATGGAGTGCTCGGAAGAGCACCCCCGGCAGGCCAGTCTCTGCTGGGGCATTGCGTGGGGCACGACCCCCAGCTGCCCCGGGGTTTCACCTTGGAGTCCAGGTTGGACAGCGAGAACCAAGAGGAGCGCAGACAGGTCCCTCTCACCCAGTCTATAGTAATCCGGAGGAAGGTGACTAAGTTTTATAATCTGTGTACCCAGAGGGACAGAGTGGGACCACTCTGCAAAAGCGTCAGGCTCCTTATAGAAATATAGAGAGAAATTCCAAACTGACGCCCATCGGGACTTCCAGAGCAGCCCAGCTGTCTGGTCCTTGCAGACATTCCTCTGGCCAATGACCAGATGGTCCGGCTCGGAGAGCGGGCATCTGGTAGGTCAATGCATTCCAATGGGCCTGGACGGGAAGGGCCTTTGGCCCCCCACCTGACAAAGGACATGAGACCGGCAAGTACCCAAAGGCATGGGCCAGCCCCAATCATCATCCTCGAGCTCTGGCCAGGCCACCTTAGAGTTTTTCTCCCCCCCTCCACGTAAGAGGTGTTTGATCCACCTTGGAGCTTATCCCTCCGGGGAGGGACAGTCGACCCACATGTGAGACAGGTACCCAAGGCTGGGTGCTTGGGGGGACCAGCACACCCCCGGCCATCCTGGGCCCCTTTAGAGCTTCTCCCTCCAGGGCTCCCCGCGACTGCAGCAAGGCTTGGGGACTCGACCCACACACAAGGCTGGCACCCAAGGCCAGTGGGGGCAGCAGCCCCAGCCACCCTGGAGCTCTGGCCCGGGCCGCCTTAGAGCTTCTCCCGCCACATTAGAGCTTTACCCTCCGTAGAGGGACTGGGCTCCCCATGATCACCAACGAGCTTGGGGACAGTCAACCTAGATGTGAGACAGGCGCCCAAGGCCAGGACCTCCCCCGCCAGCCACCCTGGAGCTTTAGCAGGGCCCCTTTAGAGCTTTTCCCTGTGGGGAGCGATGGAAACCCCACCAGGGCTCCCTGCAACTACCACTGGGTTTGGGGGCTTTCGGCCTGGAGCTATGGCCGGGCCCCCCTCAGAGCTTCTCCCACCACATTAGAGCCTTTCCCTCCAGGACTAGCCCACAAACACTGTGGAACTCAGGGCCGGCCACTGTGAGTGCATTTACCCCCACGCGGAGGAATGGGACCCGCTAAGGGCGCCCCCTTGACACACGCACCTCGTCTTGGATGTGAGCACACGTGGTTGATACTTGCCTGAGGACCGGGAGCAACCCATGAACGCAATTCAACTAAAGCCGGTAATTGCGCCACGGCCGCCATGGAGGCCGCAGGGTGGCACTTCCATGCCAACTGTAGACAAATGCAGGAGTCAGCCGCGGCAACCACAACTCGGGCCATATGGGCCTACACCCCGTGCCCGCCCCCACCGTCCAGGGGCACAGGCTTAAGTCCCATCCACGTGCTCTGGGGTGGGTGCTTAAGCTGCTGCCTCGCTTCCCTGCCCTGGGCTTAAGGCACCACCCCCACGCACTCGGTCCGGGGAGACTCTTCTACACTGACTATTAAGCTCACGGAACCCGACCAGAGACAAATGCAGGAGTCAGCCGCAACTCGGGCCATCTGGTCCGCCAGCCACAACTTGGGCCATCTGGGCCTACTACCAGGTCAGTTGGCACAGTGGCCGGCCGGGCCTGCCCCGACCCCACTGTCCAGGGGCACAGGCTTTAGGTCCACCCCTGCACCCTGGGGTGGCTTGCGCCCTCTCTTCCCCTGGCAGATCCTTTCTCTGGCAGGTCAGAGAGAGGAGTGCGCATCCCCGGCCAGCACAGAGGCGGGCTCAGTGAGGAGAGGGGGCTGCGCAGGGCTCCCTTTCCGGTGCGTGGTGGTTGGGGACATCACCAGCAGGTTAACCCAACCCTGTCAGGAATCCCCTGGCCATCTGCTGGGTCGCGGACCCCTCTCCGGTGGAAGGGAATGCCCGCTTCCTGGTGCCTGGTTGACCATGCGCACCGGACCGCTCTGCGAGACGTGCCCCGGGCTGTGGGTGTGCACATCTGGGATGCAACCGAGGTCGGGCCACGGCTCTCCCTCCTGCTGCTCCGCTGATAATGATCCTTCATGCCCCCACCCACAAGCAGATACCATTCACACTGCAATGCCCCATTTCTCCTTCCAAACACATGTTCCAGATTCAAATGCCACCTCCCTCCTGACCTACATGCCACCATCCCTCCATCCGAACCCACACAAAGACACCAACATCCGTCCCTCCATACCTACAGCAAGATGCTCCACCCCTCAGAGCCACACCCATATGCTTCACCTCTACCTCCAGACTCACACTCAGATGGCGCCATCCGCCCTCTCTATCCCCACACCCCATCCCTTCGACACACACATGCTCCCACCACTCCAATAAACCAACATCCTTCTTTCCAGACAAACATACCCCATCCTTCCATTCACACCCAGATGCCACCTTCCTTCCCACCAGTGCTCCAGCAGCACCCCAAATCCTTACTGGATTATTTAAGGTGTGCTTGTTCAGGAACATTCAGGGAAAACCTATGCAACCTTTAACTAAACATGAAGATGGCTGGTTAGGCATTTCCCCCCTTCTATGGCCACACATTGGGAGAACCCGATTCCCCAATCAGAAATCAAAACAGGACTGTTCCCAGGTCGCTGCCCACACCGCCGGGCTGAGGTGCATGGGGTACAGCTGTTGGACAGAACCCATAGCTCTCAACTCACCCGCTTTTTGCGGGTGTCACCCGCCTTGCAAAGGGCTGACTCACCCGCCAAGCCTCCTGCACGCCCATTCATTCCAATGGGCGTCTCACCCGCCAAAAACAAAATCGTGTGATTTCACCCGCCTTTGCGAGACAAATGGTTGAGAGCTATGACAGAACCTCCTATCTGAGTATTTGTATTTATTTCATTTGTATTGTGCGCCTGGCCCAGAGGCATCTGGGCACATTTCTTGAGACAGTACATAAGTTACAAAGAGAGAAACATAAGTTACACGTAGTGCAGCAGTTGCAAAGGTACAGTAAGGCGAGGTATTAGCAAAATACTGTGTGCCACTGAGTAAGTTCTTGAGAAGGTAAAGTACATCAATTTAACTGGATTAAGTACGTTCTAGAAAAGGTACATGAGTTTACACAGAGTACAACAGCTACATGGTATAGTAAAACATGGCAACTACCAAATACAGTGAGGCACTAAGTAAGGTTATTACAAGTTACAGGAGAACTAAGAGATAAGAGATACTAGCGTTACATTAGAGGTAAAAACATGTAAGGGTAGAAACAAGGAAAAAGGTAGGTGAAGCAGTAAGTTTACAAGTACTAGCAGGGGGGGGGGGGAAAGTTTACATTATGTGCGTGAAGCAGCATGGTTCTGCTTGGAGAGCCAGAGTTTGGCTTTATTCCTAGAAGAATAATAAGGTGGCTCAGCTCTCAGTGTAGTGGGGAGTGTGTTCCACAGTTTGGCTGCAAGGACTGGGAAGCTGAATCCCCCAGCCTTCTGAAGCTTGAATCTGGGTACAGATAGTAAATGGGCTTTTGCAGATCTCCGTGGCCTGGTGGAAGTGTGGGCAGTGAAAGGGTTAGCAAGGTAAACAGGGCGAGGTTGGCCAGGGACTTATGAGTCAGTGCAGGGGTTTTGAGTGATATTCTGTGAACAACCGGGAGCCAATGTAAGCTTCTACGAGTGTCCGAGATATGGAATTTCCTGGGAATGTTGAGGTCAGCCCTAATGGCATTATTCTGGGTTACCTGTACCTTGTTGATGTTGCTTTGGCTGGTCCCTAAACATTGGGCGTTGCAGTAGTCAATTTCAACCATCATGAGGGTTCTAGCCAGGATAATGCAGTTAGTGGCAGCGAGGAAGGGTCTACATGCTGTTATGAGTTTGCATGTATAGACTGAGGCTGACACCACAGCATTAGTTTGTCTCATGAGCGACAGGGTGGAATCCAGGTAGATGGCAAATGTTTTTGTCTCATTTGGAACCTTGATGGTGTTCCCATCGATGATGAATGATTCGAAGGCAGGGCCCAATTTATTAAGTCTAAGGTGAGAGCCTAGGATAAGTAACTCCGTTTTTTCATCATTTAAGCAAAGCCCATGATGCGCCATCCACGCCTGGATGACTGTGTAAACATCATTGAGTGCTTTTGAGTTAGAAGCGTAGTCACCAGTGATAGGGATGAGTATCTGGGTGTCATCTGCGTCGTTGGTATAGGTGACACCCAGATAGTCAAGAATATCAAACAGAGGCTTTGTAAACACATTATACAGTGTAGGGGAGACACAGGATCCTTGTAGAATCCCACAAAGGTCTGGTGACGGTTCAGCAGGGGCGGAGGGCGAAAAGACCCTCATGGTTCTGTTTGCCAGGAAGGATTTGATCCAAGAGGTGGCTTCGTCTGAGAAGTGGGCAGCTGTTTTGAGGTGATGGCAGAGAATTTGGTGCTTAACCAAATCAAAAGCTGCCGATAAGTCAAGCAGTAGTAAGAGGGCCAGCGTGCCCTTATCTTTTAGGTTCTCAATTTGTGTTTTTAAATCAATAAGGGTAGTTTCTGATGGGTGTCTAGGATAGAAGCCCGATTGTCGGAGGCCCAAAAGTTTATTGGATTCTAGATAGTCCTGAATTTGTAAATAGGCTGCTTGGTCCAAAGTGTTTAGTAGAAAGGGCACCGTGGCAATAGGTCTGTAGTTAGCTGGGTTACTAGGATCAAGGGTAGGTTTTTTGATTAATGGGATGACCCACTGTTAAGGCGGATTTCTGAACGCTGACCTGGTGGGCAGAGGCTCAGAAGGCCAGCCTAGTTTCTTGGAACAGGGTAACCTCTGGACAAGCCAGACCAATCAGGTTAGCTATTGCGGCGGTCAAGACTATGAGCATCATTAGACGGTAGGCGGTAAGGGTTTACCGGTACCGGTATTCTACCGGTACCGGTAGACCCTTACCGCCTTACTACGAGGTCCCTTTGCAGGTTGGGGAATTTAACGCCTGCTTTTTACAGGCATTAAAAACCAACCCGCAAAGGGACCAGGGAGCTAATTACAGTACCGCAATTTGCGGTGCCGTAATTAGAACCTTCCCCATTTCCATTATGCCCTATGGGGCAAAAATGGGAATGGGGAAGGGCAATGGAGGAAGGGGGAATTACCGCCCCACCAACCTTGGAATAGGGCGGTAATTTCCCTTTCCACCAAGGCGGTGCCGGTATTTTACCGGCATGGACCAGGGTGCTAATAGCATCTTGGTCCACTGCCGTTCGTGTAATGAGGCCCTAAGTCTCAAGAGGGGCGAGGGTGACTGAAGGACCTCAATGAGCACACAGAGCAAGGGCCCTTACAACTTACTTCAGACAGGTGTTATTTTAAAAATATAGACACATTTATTACAAGGCCTTTGTAACATAGACCATAGCAAATAATCACAATAACACTAAAGTAAACCAACACATCACAATCAATACAATATATATACAAGACCATTGGGGTCTAAGGGTTAAGAACACGCAATATGTAGACCACCTGGATGGGGAGGAAAACAGGCAATGCAAGTAATCTTTAGACCCAGATCAATATCAGGAATACACCTAACTAAGAGGCAGTCCAAGCCCTACGAAGAGAGGAGCCTTATGCTCAATAGTACCTGCACGCGCTGGTGCCAATGGACAAAATAGGGTCCCTCCAAGGGTCTTTAGCAGCTCAGGAAGGTGGATAAGGTCGATGAAGAACAAGTCCCCACTATTCAAGTAGGACCTCCACTTGCGGGCAGAGGCAGGTTGAGAGTGCGGGACGAGTCGCTATTTTGCAATAGCGGTGTAAAGGAAAGGGGCCCTCGGGGGCCACTTCTTGCGTAGAAATGGGCTCCTGCAATAGGGGTCACCGGTTGGGGTATGGACTACTCACCGCGCCCTGATGCCCCCGGGCCTGATGGTCTGCGCGTTATAAATAAAACAAATGCAAATACCGGTCCCCGACGCAGGCAGACCCAGACTTCGCCACTTCAGTCCACTTTGCTGGCAGGCTCGAATGTGACAATCAGGACGTCTCGACACCATATAGTTTCTGTGGTAGCAGGCTTCAGGGTCAAGGGAGTCACAAATTCAGAGAACGTGCACAAGTCGTTGGGACAACAAGGCAACACGGCAACCGCGTTTACTCCGGTCCAGGCACACTCGTCTCACTTCAGACCTGGGAATGCCAAGTGTACAAATGAGGGTGCCGTGGACACAGAGCTAGCAGTGTGCCAAGTTTCGAGGGCTTCCTTGAAACGGCAGCGGTGACAGAGCAAACGTCCCGTGTAAGCTGGTCAGCCCACTGGTTGGCCCAGGGACACTTCCGAAGAGGCTTACTTGCAGGGTTTGATTAAGGTGCCAAGAATAGTTGGTCCCACTATTCCAAGGGGTCGAAGCGTCTTCACAGACCTTCTAGGACGATCAGGGGCAGAGGGGTCCCACAGGACCACAACGGGCTCAGGGTGCCAAACCTTCCAGTGGATCACCAGCGGTTCCTCGACTCGGCTTCTTGTTGCAGGATACTTGGCTCCTTCTCCTTTGTTTGTGTGAACTCAGGAGATCGACATGGTAGTGGTGTTTCCAGCCTCCTCTTATCCAAAGTTCCCTTTGCGCCAAAACGGAGAGGACCCAATGGGAGATATGCTCACAAACACTCACTCCATACGTGGACCAATCACAGACCACAGTGGTCCCAGGCATTCAGGACACTCCAGACTCTCTGGCACCCAGGATGTGTATTGGGAACAGACATCCCAGCCCACTTCCTGGAGGCACACCCACAAGGCATGCAGAAGCCCGCGAAAGCATTGGGTTTTGCAGGAAAGTGCAGGACCAAATAAGGACTGACCCGGGTCGACTCGACCTGGGGAAGGTGAAGGGGCAAGATGGCCAAAGGACAGGACAAAGAACCTCGTGGCATAGCCATTCTGGAGCCAGGCCACCTATTTGTGCCAAGCGCGGGAAGCGCGGTTAACATGGCAAGAAAAAAGGTCAAAAACATAAGAAAACGATAGCTGCCACCAGTCCTGTCCGTGACACATCTGCACAGTTCATAAAAAGTCCAGCAAGAGTTTCTAGGGCCTTTGGAAAGACTAGAGACCCAAGCGCACTGTAAGGTAAGTTACATTGTGCACTTGTTACATATTGCACAAAAGTTGCAACATGAAGAAAGGACGAAGGGAAACAAAGTCTCCCAGCACTGACTGCCTTAAGGGCATGTCAGTTTCCCCATAAAAAGTGAGCGAAAGCCCAGAGGAGTGCGGCTGAGGGCTGCGCTTCTCTGGCAAAGTTTAGTTCAGGGTGTAAAACAGCAGCAAAAAGTTTGGGGGTTGACACATGGAGGGAAAATTACATTGAAATATGAAATCTTTCCTAACATCCACGCATCCTTAAGGTTATCAGGGAGGGTCCCTGATCTAAAGGAGGCATTTATAAAGGTGCTAATGAAAGGAGCAAGGTCATGGGTGGCCTCCTTGATGACAGGTGCAGGGCAGGAGTCGCCTTGACAATTGGAAGGTTTAAGCTTTTTGATGATGTTTTCCACTTCCCATATAGACAGGGGTGAGAAGCTGAATGGTTTAAAGGAGTGCACTGGTACTGGGATATTGTAGACGGAAGAGTTAGATGCTGGATCTGGGAATAGGCTACATTTGTTGGTATTAATTTTGGTTTGCAGTGTGGAGATTTTATCGAGGAGCGCTTTTTGGATGTTAGTGCACCACGCGGGGTCAGTGTTGCACTTGTCCAAGGGGGCTATGGGAGACTCAAGTTCTTTGAGGATCTTGAAGAGCTCTTTGGTGTTAGATTCAGCCTGAAGGATGCGTTTATTATAGGCGTCTGTTTTCTTTGAAGTTGAAAGAGGCAGTGGACGAAGTACTTTTATTGGCGTCCACAGGGATACTCTTCCAGTGTCCCTCTGCAGTTCCTTTCACTTTGCGGTCATCTCTAAGAGATGAAGACGTGGTTTTGGTTTACGCAATTTTAAAGGGGCTATAGAGTTTAGCGATTATACATATCCACTAAGACTGTGGAATCAGAGCTGCATGAGACGTTATTGAGAAGGGGAAGGAGTAAAGGGAAGAGCTTCTCCTTTGTTATGTTATTTCTTGTTGCGGGTGTGGATGGAGGGAGCAATGTTATATTTGTTACATTAGGGGGTAGATTTAATTGAAAATGTTATTTTGTGATGATCAGACCAGATGCATGGAGTGACAGACAACAAGTTAATCGTACAGTTCCAGTAAGCAAGTCAATCAAGGGTTCTTCCTTTGATGTGTGCAGGCTCCTGAATGTGGTGGGTGAATCGTAAATCTGTTAGAGTACTGGCTAGGTTCAGGGCTTTGATATCATTCGGGTCTTGGAAGCCAAGATTGAAATCTCTAAGTAATACAATTTGTGAGTTAGGCTTGGTATTGAAGGCGAAGAGTGAGGAGATATCCTCAGCAAAGGTGGAGATAGGTCCTGGTGGCCGATAGATCAGGTGCACTGTGGCAGTTTGACTAGGTGAAATAGGCAGTTTGCTTGTTTGTTTGTTTTTTATTATTTTTTTTATATTTGCAATGCGCACCAGACCCAAAGGTATCAGGGCGCAATGGGCAACATGAAGGTTGTTCAGCTTTGGTTACATTGCTGTGTGGTCACATATGCAAGCAATATGTGGATATGTACATAGCTATGTGACACGTACATGAAGTATATACAGGATATGTACAGTCAATAGGTAAAATTTAAGACAAATACAGAAAAGTTGTATAAAGGATATACAGGGCTGAGGGGATAGGTGGGGAGGTGAGAAGTAGGTGTGTGATAGCACGTTAGTGGTCATTTTCCTTGATCCAGTGGATGAGGTTGGATCTGAAACGAGGGTACGGTAGGTCTTCCCTCAGAGGAGGAGGAGGGAGTTCCAATATTGGACGGCTTTGACCAGGAAGCTACTTCCTCCAGTTTTAGTGCGTGTGAATCTGGGCACTGTTAGGAGATTGGCATTAGCAGTTCTCGTGGGGCGGTTGGAGTACTGTCTTGTGAATCTAGCTGTGAGGCAGCATTATGGAGGCATTTGTGTGTCAGAGAGGCTACTTCTAGTGAGATTTTATCTTTGTGGTAAGCCAGTTATTATTTCTTCTGATGTCGTAAATGTTGGCCTTTTTAGGGATACTCAGTGCTGCTCTAATATAGGGCGTTGCAATAGTCCAGTTTAGACAAAATGAGGGCTCTTGCTAGGGTAATACAGCTATTGGTGGAGAGGAAGGGTTTAGCTGCTCTGATTAGCTTACAGGTGTAGGCAGTGGATGAGGCCATGGAGTTAACTTGTTTGTTAAAGGTCAGGGTGGCGTCTAGGTAGAAGCCAAGAGTTTTGACTTCCTTGGTTACTTTAATATTATTGCCATCTATTGTGAAGTTGGTATAGCTATGGCCAAGTTTGTTGAAGTTGGCAGGCGTGCCAAGGATTAGGAGTTCCGTCTTGTCATCATTCATGCATAGACCATGAGAGGCCATGAATGCCTGGATGATGAAGTACACTCCGCCAAATCCTTGTTGTAATCTCCCGTCAGCGGGATGAGGGTCTGGGTATCATCGGCATAGTTCGTGTAGGTGATACCAAGACACTCGAGATCATCAAAAAGGGGCTTCGTGAATATATTGTACAAGATTGGGGACACGCAGGATCCCTGGGGCACTTTAGTTTTTTAGTGATTGATAGTAGTGCAGCGGAGGGAATCTGAAGATTTGGAATGGGTCTGAGTTCAAGGGAACTCTTGAAGGTGAAGGCAATGACGCCACCTTTTAATTGGTTGGTGTTCCTGTTGTTAGTCCAGATAAGATCCTGGGCCTGATTATGTTGTCATGAGCCAATTTCACTTAGCACCTCAGTTGTAATGAGGGCCATTATGTTGTTATGTTGGCATTAGACACGCATCTATGCACACTTAGAAATATGCATGAGTCCACTATGTGATGCTTAGGCTGAGTGAAATGGTGCTAGGCACTATAGAATGAATGGAACTGACTCTGAAGTCATTCTGAGCCACAGACACTGGAAGCTGTTTGTTCCGCTGAGATTGTTATGAGTAGGCTGTGAGCAGGAATGTGTCAAAAGATTCTTGGCAGAAGGCCGTAGCATTTGCCCGAGCAGGAGTGAATGGAATGCGGCTGCTGGCTTAATCAGACCTTGGGCCTTGTTCGCAGACAGAGAGAAGGGTGGGGGAAAGGAGCGCTTTTGCTCAGGTTTGCGGTGGAAGCCCCCAACACCCGTGACCATACCTCGCAGGCAGCCCACGCCACAAGGAAGCCCCCATCACCCATATCCATAACCAGCAGGAAGCCCACACCATAAGGGACCCCCCCAACACCCGTGACCATACCCCGCAGGCAGACCACATCACAAGGAAGACCCCCATCACCCGTGACCATACCCTACAGGCAGCCCACATGGGACCATAACCTGCAGGCATCCCACCCCACAAGGGAGACCCCCATCACCTGTGACCATACCCCGCAGGCAGCCTACATGGGACCATACCCGGCAGGCAGCCCACACCACAAGAGAGCCCCCTCATCACCCGTGACCATATCCCATAAGGCAGCCCACACCACAAGGGACTCCCCCTACACTTGTGACCATACCCCGTAGGCAGCCCACATGGGTGTAACGCTCACGGAGACGTCACTCAGCCTGTTCTGACCTCTTATGACCTCAAACCCTTCCCTGGAGTCTACTCAACTGGAGACTGGGCCTTGTTTTCTTGGAAAGTGTGCTCTCCATCCTGCTTTCAGTGCAGGTTCATGGGGTGTGAATTTACACAACCAGAAGGCAACAGGGTGTAACTGGCCCGTTTCGGGGTCCTTTTGTGAGAGGACAGCTTCCATAGCCATGCTTGAGGTGTCCGTTTCCACCAGGTATGGGAGATCAGGGCGAGGGTGGCGTAAGATTGGGGCAGATGTGAATCTTGCTTTGAGTTCCTGGAAAGCTTCCTCAGCTTCTGTTGTCCACTGGAACTTTTTGTTGCTTTTCCTTAGCAATGACGTGATGGGATGCACGATTTGCAAAAATCCTGGGATGAACCGGCAGTAGAAGTTTGCAAAACCCAGCATACTTTGAACCCCCTTGAATGAATTTGGGGATGGCCATTTCAGGATAGCATCTACCTTGTATACATTGATTCGGATTCCATTCGGGCTGAAAATAAAGCCTAGGAATTCCACCTCGGAGACGTGGAATGAGCACTTTTCGAGCTTGGCGTAGAGCTGTTGTTGACGGAGTTTCTTCAATACGCATCGGACGTGTTTAACGTGGTCCTGCTTTGATGAGGAATATACTAGAATATCGTCCATGTACACTAGAGCACAGACATCAATCAATTCTCGTAGGACATCATTCATGAAGTATTGAAATGCTGCAGGTGCGTTGCAAAGGCCAAAGGGCTTTACTTGATATTCGTACAAGCTGTATTTGGTGCGAAAACCGGTTTTCCATTCGTCCCCCTGTTTTACGCGAACAAGGTGATATGCCCCCCTCAGGTCTAGTTTTGTGTAGATTTGGGCATCTTTGACTTGATCATGCAATTCAGGGATCAGTGGCAGGGGGTAGCGGTTTTTTACGGTAATCTGGTTCAGTGCGCAATAGTTGATGCACGTTCTCAAGTCCCCCTCCTTTTTCGGTATGAAGAATAGAGGACTGGCTGCTGGAGACTTCGAGGGATGGATGAACCCGTTGGCCAGGTATTGGTCAAGATAGGCCTTCAGGTGCTGGTTTTCTGGTTCCATGAGTGCGTAAATTCGCCCACAAGGGATTTGTGCACCGGGCATCAGGTCGATTTGGCAATCGTATGGTCTATGCGGTGGTAGGGTATTAGCCTGTTCTTTCTGAAAGACATCTTGAAAGTCCTGGTATTCACTTGGTAGGGTGCCGATTGCCACGGTCGCAATCATGGAGGTTCTGGTGTCTATTGGTTGTTTCTCTTGGCGATAACATGTGTGGGCGCAAGTCTCGGGAAAGGCCAATTCTTTTGCTCGCCAATCGATTCGAGGATTGTGAGCTACCAACCATGGCATTCCCAAAATCAACCGGAACTGTGGTGCCTTAATGAGGTCTAAAACGATAGATTCTTGGTGTCCATCCTAGCACAGAAGGGTTAAAGCTGCAGTGCATTGGGATACTGGACCAGAAGCTATTTCCGTGCCGTCGACAGTGGTAACAGTGTCGGTGGTTGATTTAGGGCGTAACGGAAGCCCCATCTTTGCCGCAAGATCCTGGTCGATGTAATTCCCACCGGCTCCACTGTTTATGTATACTCTTACTGCGTGCTTCTGAGATAGTTGTTGGTGATTGATCAAGACCACAGATAGTGCAAAATGGGAGGTCTGTAGTTCACTTTCTTCGCTCAACAAGTGGACCCCTAAACTTGCCGGGCTGGGGAGTTTTCCGATTCCTTGATGGTATCTTCCTTGTCCGTGGCCCCTACCGTCCTCCTCGTTGGCTTCACAGGGCTCTCTTTAAGGAAATGACCTGGCCTTCCACAGTACAGACATAACTGCTGCTGTCTCCTTTTATCCCTTTCCGCTTTAGTCAAGGGGGATCTGACCCCGCCGATTTGCATTGGTTCTCCTGAACCTTCCGTTGTGCGGGCAATATTGTCCTTTGAACGCACATACATATGGCGAGGGTCCGATCTGGTTCGATCTGCTCTTCGGTCCTGCAACCTATGATCTAGTTGAACAACAAGGTCAATGAATTCAGAGCAGTCTTTCGGGGGGTTCACTACTTGTGCGAGAACATCCTTGTGCTCCCCCACAACCCCTGATGAAATAACGTGGTTCTCTTCTCCACTGGCCATTCTGCTTCAACTACGAGTCTATTGAACGTGGCTATGCATGTTAATAGGTCTTCATTCCCTTGGCGTAGGGACAGAAGTTCGTTGTCTAATGCCTGCCCATGAGTACGACGGGCGAACAGCTTTTCCATCTCCTGCTGAAAGCCCCTGAAGTCATGCAGCAAAAGATCGTCTTGGGCCACAAAGGGTACAGACCAGTCCGCGGCGCTACCACTCAGGTAGGATAGCAGAAAAGCGACCCGTGATTGGTCATTCGAAAAGGCCCCTGGTCTACCAAGGAAGTGCCAGCAGCACTGGTTCATGAACGTTGCAAACCTCTTGGGATCCCCTGTAAATCGTTTGGGCGGGGCCAAGGGAACTTCCTGGCAATGGTGCATGCCCTGCTTGTGACTGGAGAAGTTGCCGGCTTAAATCATTAGTGCGTTCTTTGGCTACTATCAGCTTTCTCCTCAGGGTGTTGGTCTCCTTCCTGGCTGCATGTACTTCGGAACGTAGCTGCCCCAACATGTGGGCTAACTGGTCGGTTTCTGACATTTCCATGACGCCCAGGTGGATTTTGATGTGAGGCTTTGTGTTCTGTAACACTCACCTGGTATCCACGGGGACGTCACTCAGCCTGTTCTGACCTTTTACGACCTCAAACCCTTCCCTGGAGGCTATTCGACTGGAGACTGGGCCTTGTTTTCTTGGAAAGTGTACTCTCCATCCTGCTTTCAGCGCAGGCGGCGCGTTGATTGATGCGGGCTCGTTGCTGCCTAGTTACTTCACTGGCAAGAGTCCGACAGGTAAGTATAATGAGTTTTTTGAACAGTTCTCTAACTTTGTTCCTTTCCTTCCTTAGATGATGGCCGGCGTACAGGGATGGGGACGTGCTGCTGAAATGAGTAGCGCTGAACGTGAGTGACAGCGCGATGCGCAATGCGACCCTTTCGTATTTGCATTGAACTAAGTTCTTTTTCTGTGTCTTTTAGGTTACGCAACATTTTCAGCGTGGATGCCGGTTATGAAGAAGAAATGCGGTGAGTAAGCACGGTATGCGGCGCCTCTAGATGTTTCCACGCTAACCTGGAGTGTCTTTTCCCTCTTGCAGATGGATGAGAAGTTCCGGAGACAGTGTTCCCCCAGGGCGGCTGGGATTCAGGTAAGCGTTTGAAGCTTGTACAGTCTTTAAAAAATAAGCGAAGATTTGCTGAATGCTTAATAATGCCTTTTTTCTGTTCTTTTCCCTTTTCCTTAGGAAGCAGCGTACCGGGATGGGAATGACACCGCCGAAGATGCCCGCAGAACAGAAGGAGCGATGAATGATGGGCAGAAGCGCCGCAAGGTAAGGCTGTTCCTAACAGTGTTCTTGTTCTTGCAGGAGCTGAGCGCAGAAGAAAGATGCAGGCCTACTGGAGACCGATCCGAACACGGTGAGTGTCACGCTGCAGGTGCAGAAAACACAAATGGCCTCATTACACGGTATGCGGTAAGGGTTTACTGGTACCGGTAAGACACCGGTACTAGTAAACCCTTACCGCCTTACTACGAGGTCCCTTTGCCGGACCCAACCTCAAGGGCTGGTTTTAGCAGCCGTTAAGGAACGGGCCTGCAAAGGGACCTTGGTGCTAATTACGGTACTGCAATTTGCGGTACCGTAATTAGCTCCTTCCCCATTCCCATTGAGCCCTATGGGGGCAAAAATGGGAATGGGGAAGTGCCTTGGTAAATGGGGAATTACGGCCCCCGCTCACCTTGTAGTAGGGCGGTAATTCCACCATCCACCAAGGCGGACACAGTAAAATACCGGCGGCAACCATGGCGCTAATAGCGCCATGGTTACTGCATACCATGTAATGAGGCCCAAAATATGTTTCTCAGCCTGGGCGTGGCTTAAATAGTCTCTGGGTATCCTAGGTGTCTCTGGGCTGAACCACACCCAAAAGACTAGACTGCACATGCAGTTCTGGGAACCGAAATATGTGAGGGCATCCATCTTGTCCCCATCAATGCATTACAAGTCCAATCCCCAATGTTATCCTATGGGAGTGAGTGAGTCTAGTGCCACAAGTGCCAAGTCTGACTCCAAGTGGGTCTTTGGAGGGATGGAGAGGCCCTTGAGGGCCATGTAGGTGATCATGGCCTGTCTCCAGCCTGACATCTTGGAGAGCTGGGAACATGAGGGGCAGGAATCATGACAATGGCCCTCATTAGGACCCTGGCGGTAAGGGGTTTGCGCCAGCGTTAGCTGCGCCGACCCCTTACCGCCAACTACGAGTTCCCATAGCGCCATGGTCATTTTTCCGCCCGCTTTTTGCGGGCGTAAAAATCCATGGCGCTATGGGACCTTGGTGTTAATTACGCCACCGTAATTTACGGTGGCGTAATTAACGCCTTCCCCACTCCCATTGAGCCCTATGGGGCCGAAATGTGAATGGGGAAGGGTAAATGGGTCAATGGGGACTTACCGCCCCGCCGACCTCGGAATGGGGCGGTAAGTCCGCCATCCGCCATGGCGTAAAGGGACTTTGCGCCATGGCGGAAAAGTCCGCCGACGGCGGAAAAAATCCGCCAGGGTCCTAATGAGGGCCAATGGGACCATACCCTGCAGGCAGCCCACCCCACAAGGGAGCTCCCCATCACCCGTGACCATACCCCGCAGGCAGCCCACACCACAAGGGACCCCCAACACTCGTGACTGTGGGCCTCATTACACGGAAGGCGGTGAGCCATGGCGCTATTAGCGCCATGGCTCATGCCGGTAAAATACCGGCACCGCCTTGGCGGAAAGGGGATTTACCGCCCCATTCCAAGGTTGGAGGGGCGGTAAATCCCCTTTCCGCCATTGCCCTTCCCCATTCCCATTTCTGCCCCATAGGGCTCTATGGAAATGGGGAAGGCGCTAATTACGCCACCGCAATTTTGCGGTGCCGTAATTAGCTCCGAGGTCCCTTAGCGGGTTGGATTTTAACGCCTGCAAGAAGCAGGCGTTAAATCCTCCAACCCGCAAAGGGACCTCGTAGTACGGCGGTAAGGGTTAACGGTCACCGTTGCCATTAACGGTGACCGTTAACCCTTACCGCCGTCCGTGTAATGAGGCCCTATGTCCCGCAGGCAGCCTACATGGGACCATACCCGCAAGCAGACCGCCCCACAAGGGTGCCCCCCATCACCCGTGACCATACCCCGCAGGCAGCCCACACCACAAGGGACCCCCCAACACCCATGACCATACCCTGCAGGCAGCCCACACCAAATAAACCCCCCCCAACACCCGTCACCACATGCGCAGCCCTTTCCACATGATTTGGCTGGTGCGTGCGGGGTACGGGATTTCGCGAGGGTACGTAACGCCATTTTCATGCGATTTGACTGGCGCAAGCGGGGTATGCTATTTTGTGGGGGTAATCGAGGCACTTTTTACACGATTTGAATGGCGCAAGCGGAGTATATGATTTTGCGGGGATACGCAAGGACCTTTTCATGCGATTTGACTGGCACAAGCGGGGTACGTGATTTCGCAGGGTGTGACTAGGCACTTTTCACGCAATTTGACAGCTGCAAGAGGGGTACGCTCCGATTTTTCACGCGTTTACCGGCGCTGTGTGCTGGGCCAAGGATAGTGCAGGGCCTTGCACCGTATTGGACATTTCACTGGCTTTTTCCTGCGCAAGGGGAGGTGTTGGGGTTGTCACTGGCGCAGTTGGATGCTCACTGCGCCACAGCTGGTAATGGCTCAGGAAATCCATGGATACGCATTGCGCGCTGATGCTGCTTTGCACCGCGGCTGGCGCACGCGTAGCGCACGCTCCTTCTTTGCGTGTGGCGCTTGCGCTGTTTCTATGCTGGATTCTATGAATTGGCCCTGTGTCTCCCCCACCAGGAATCCTCTCTATAATACACGGGTGATATGACATCTAACAATGTGACATGTCACCCCTTTGCTAAAGTTACGCCTCTGAACATATGTAACCAGTGCTTTGTCTATGAAAATCCACTTCAATTAAAACAATCAGATGTTGCTACATTCGGGGCCTTCTTTGGAACTCCTGCATGTTTCTGAACCACGCCCACATTTTGAAGAACTGTGGCACCAAATGAGGCCCCCCTTACATCGATGCATTTTTAGGTACATATGAGACACTTTTTTTCATGCATGAAAAAATCAGTATGGTTCACACTCCATAACAAGACTCACACTCCTTTACATCGCTACTCCCTCACAAGACACACACTCCTTTACATCGCTACTCCCTCACAAGACTCACACTCCTTTACATCGCTACTCCCTCACAAGACACACACTCCTTTACGTTGCTCCTCCCTCACAAGACACGCACTCCTTTACATCGCTACTCCCTCACAAGACACGCACTCCTTTACGTCGCTACTCCCTCACAAGACACGCACTCCTTTACGTCGCTCCTCCCTCACAAGACACGCACTCCTTTACATCGCTACTCCCTCACAAGACACGCACTCCTTTACATCGCTACTCCCTCACAAGACACACACTCCTTTACGTCGCTACTCCCTCACAAGACACGCACTCCTTTACATCGCTACTCCCTCACAAGACACACACTCCTTTACGTTGCTCCTCCCTCACAAGACACGCACTCCTTTACATCGCTACTCCCTCACAAGACACGCACTCCTTTACATCGCTACTCCCTCACAAGACACGCACTCCTTTACATCGCTACTCCCTCACAAGACACGCACTCCTTTACATCGCTACTCCCTCACAAGACACACACTCCTTTACGTTGCTACTCACTCACATGACTCACACTCCTTTATGTTGCTACTCACTCACATGACTCACACTCCTTTACATTGCTACTCACTCACACGGCATTACCTCCCCTCACCCAACCTGACAATGGGCCTCATTACGAGTCCGGCGGTAACCTGCCAATTTTTCTGGCTCGGTTACCGCTGGACTCCTATTACCATTCCGCCTCTGTGATTCCCGGAATTAACGATGCATTACAGCACCGGTGACCCGGGAATTCGGGAGGTGGAATTCGTAAATCCCCATTCCCATTGAGTCCCATAGGACTCAATGGGAATGGGGACCATGGAGACACCGGCACCATCTCGTGATGGTGCCGGTGTTTCCACGTTCGCCTGCAGAAGGGTGGTGTTAAAACCGCCAGGTCAGACCTGGCGGGATTGATGCCTCCGCCTGCAGGAGTCGTGATCACCCGGTATGGAAACAACGGTGGCGGCGGGTTTACCGCCACTGTTATTTCCATACCGGGTGACTCGTAATGAGGGTCAATATCTAGATTAGGAGGGCAGACAGATATCTGACAGGTCCACATCAAGATTCCTTTATGGATATAAGTCCCTGCCCGCCGTACCTCTCCTGTGTTTTTGTCATCTCTTTAGGGAGCGCTTGCAGGAGTGGGTGCAGGGTGGATCTGTGAGCAAGTAAGTAAACACAGTAAGTTGGGAGGACTGGCCATATAAGTCCAAGTAGGTTGCGTACAGAAAAGAAACACAACCTGCCTGCTATTATCTCAGTGTTAACATTCACGATACACACAACTCTCAGATATATGAAAGCAAGTCTGAGAAAGTATTCTAAAATAGTAACACCCCCCTGGGGAAGTATTGTTTTAAGATGCCAACGGGAAAGTGCAATATGTCGTCCTTGCGAAGAGCCCACGGAATCGCTAAAACATTTCATTATTTTATGCCCTGCACTTCATAAAACAAGGGAGGACTTTTTTGGTAAATTTGTATATGAAATTGAGCCTTTAAATGGTGAAAATTTTGGATGTATATGGTACAGGGTAGACCTACCTTGATTTTATTGCAATATTTGAAGAACGTGAATATTATAAAATGACGAGTGGGAATGATCTCGGGGAGGAGGACATGACATTGGGATGGGTAGCTCTCTCTTTTTCTTTTAGCTTGTGGTTGATATTTGTTTATGTAATTATTTATTTATTGTTCGATTTTTAGGCGCTTATACAATAAGAAAATACTGTTTCAAAGCGCCCACAGGGCAGGGATGGAGAAGGGGAGGTAAATACATTACAACACAATGAGCCTCAGTACAGGTCGGGCGGTCCGGAATTAACAGTGGCGGTAAACCCGCCGCCACTGTTAATTCCAGACCGCCTGATCCCGAGTCCTGCAGGCGGGAGGTGATCTTCCCGCCAGGTCTGACCTGGCGGGTTGAACACCTCCCGCCTGCAGGCGGACGTGGAAACACCGGCAGCATCACGAGATGGGGCCGGTGTTTCCACTTCCCCATTGAGTCCTATGGGACTCAATGGGAATGGGGATTAACACCATTCCGCCTCCGTGACGCCCGGGACACCAGGGCTGTAATGCCCTGGTAATTCCGGGAGTCACAGAGGCAGAATGGTAATACGAGTCCGGGGGTAACCAGGCGGTTTTACCGCCGCTGTTACCGCCAGACTCGTAATGAGGCTCAATATTTAATACATTAAAACACAAAATGTAATACATTAACAATATTTAGGAGCAGAGGGGGGAGGGATGAACCTACTATGCCTTGTGAGTATTCAGAACGTGCAAGTGCAGAAAGGAAGAGGGAAGAGGAGGTAAGTGTTGGGGGGTCCGAGCTCGAGAGTGAACCATAGACAAAGTGCTAGGAATGTTGAGTGCTACACGGCCTGGGCCGCGGGAGATGTAAGTGCGAGCCTTCAGGGTGGAGGGCATGCAGACTGCTAAATGCTGTGGTTAGACAGGAGCTGGGAAGAATTGGTTTGGGAGGACAAGACCCTGAGGATGCACAAGGGCCAAGGACACGAAATTCAGCAACTCTGGGATTAGCAGAGGAGAGAAGGAGGGAAAGAGGAGGAAAAGAGAAAAGTCTTAAGGAGCTTCCTGAATTTAAGGCGATTCTGCTCAAGGTGCAGAGGGAGGGGCAGGCTATTCCAGGGGAGGGCGCCCGCAGAGGAAACTGAGCAACCCCCTACTCTCTGTTTAGCAAAATGCTTTAAACACAGAGAGTTAGTGCCAGAGGAACAAAGTGGTCTTTGTTAGGGAGAATTCTCATAAATGTGCTACTTTCCCTTATCTTTTGAGACCCCCAACAACTTTGCTGGATTTCTAGGACTTTAGTTTTCACATGGAAAGAGTGTGAACCTTTTTTTCCCACTCTTTCATGTATTTTGATGTGTTTTTTACTATTGTGTTCTTTGGATATGGAGTTTTAGACAATTCCGTAGGCATCATCTTTTTCTTGTGTGTCACACAGCACCCTCAGTGCAGTGGCACAGGGATGTCTTTTAGACTTCCGAAGGTTTAAATACCTTCTCTGGGACTGACTACTGTTTCCCAGTGAATGTAAAGTTAAATTGACTTTGCTAGTCTTTTTAAATTGCTAGACCCAGCACACACTGCCTTACAGCAGAGTGCTGGAGGGAATACCTAGTATTCCCTATGCCTAGAAAAATAATGTAGCACTCAAATGCTACCGTTTCCTCTCAGAACAGCTGGTGGCAGTGGTATTACCATGATTTTCCCAAACGCAGCCCATTTAAACGCTCCGGTAGCTAAAATCCACTGGAGCCATGGTTTTCAAGATGGCGTCTGAGCCTCCTCTGTACAAACAGGTTCCGATCAACTTTTTTCACCATTTCTTTTTGGAAAGGTCCTTCTAGTGTTTGCCTCTGCGCGCCAAACCAGGTTTGGTCCCTTTGTTCGTTGGCCTTTGCGGGCTAAAGTGCTGAAGTCGCCCTTTGGCGCTTGAGTGTCTGGGATGGACAGGATGTGAGGGAGGTGCCCGAAACTCCCTGTGCTTAGTCTCCTAAGAGACCTGAATGCACTCTGGCGTGATCGGCTGGCTGACTGTCCGGCAAGGACAGCCACCCTGCTGGGTGAGTGACAGCTAGGCTGGAATGAACGGGAGAAAACTGTTTAAAAGCAGGTCTCTGGGACTTGGAAGGCAGAGTTGACCACTGGAACGAAAGAACCGAAGACGAGCTGAAGGAAGACGACTGCTGCAACTCCTGCACTGTTGGTTTGCCCAGTGAAGCCCTGCTGCATGTTTCGAATTGCCTGAAACTCCCTCGACAGAGAAATACATGCCATCCCTCCCGATTTAGGCGGGAGACTCCCGATTTTTCTTTGAAAAATATTGCTATTTTCCACGGTCTCCTGCCTAAAATAACTGTAGCCCCAATGCATTCCTATGGGACAATGCCTGTCTCCCGAATTCCTTGGTGAAATCTCCCTCCCAGGTGCGTCGCAATGTTGGCATGTATGCAGAGAAGCCCCTTCAAGGACGACTTCTTCACTTGAGCTGGTGGGAACAACCAACTCGTAAGCCACCTGGAAACCATCTGCATACTGGTCGAATTTTCTTCAGAGTGCTGTTGAAAACCGGATAGCCAGTGAGAAGGATACCAGATTGTGGACTTTAAGGCACTCACACCTTAAACTGATGTTTTGCCAAGCTTGTGGCTTCTTCCCTGTGCGGTGCAGGAGCCTCCTGATGTCCTCCCTCTTGTCCCCATGACTGAGGCTCAGGAACAGCGAGATCTGCAGGAACTGCCACAAACAACTGCCTCAGCTACAGCTTTTCTTCATCCAAAAGGTACTGTGCAAATGCGGTAGAGAAATCCTCTTTGCCGTGGTGAAAGTTTGTGAAACTTTCCCAACTTTGGAGACTTGTTCTCTCCTAAACCAACCTATAACTCTTTTTCGTGCAAACTACTTCCAAGAACATTGGCACAAACTTAACTGTTTATTACCAGAACTGTGCTATCCTATCCAAGACACTGAACCATTGACTTTGGCCCATGCCTATTGAATTGAATTGCCTCTTGTAGTGAACTGAAACTATTTGCCCTGCCTATAAAAGTAACTGTGTTTTGATTCTTATAACCTTTGTCTTTCTACCCTTTTTGGAAGTTACTGAAGTGCCATTTTGCTTCCACTTCAGGGGAGCCTAACTTGTTCAGAAACTTATTGGTTAAGTACTGTAGTGTATTGGTGTGTGATAGTGAGCTGTTCATTACTAGTGGAATGTTTTCTAACTAAATGTGTAAATAAATGTGTATTGTTTTACCAAGAACCCTTGAGTAAGTGTTTGTTTGAACCACAGTGATTGCAAGTCCTTTGTGTATCTCAGGATACACAAATGGCCTCATTACACGGTATGCGGTAAGGGTTTACTGGTACCGGTAAGACACCGGTACTGGTAAACCCTTACCGCCTTACTACGAGGTCCCTTTGCCAGACCCAACCTCAAGGGCTGGTTTTAGCAGCCGTTAAGGAACGGGCCTGCAAAGGGACCTTGGTGCTAATTACGGTACTGCAATTTGCGGTACCGTAATTAGCTCCTTCCCCATTCCCATTGAGCCCTGTAGGGGCAAAAATGGGAATGGGGAAGTGCCTTGGTGAATGGGGAATTACGGCCCCCGCTCACCTTGTAGTAGGGCGGTAATTCCACCATCCACCAAGGCGGACACGGTAAAATACCGGCGGCAACCATGGCGCTAATAGCGCCATGGTTACTGCATACCATGTAATGAGGCCCAAAATATGTTTCTCAGCCTGGGCGTGGCTTAAATAGTCTCTGGGTATCCTAGGTGTCTCTGGGCTGAACCACACCCAAAAGACTAGACTGCACATGCAGTTCTGGGAACCGAAATATGTGAGGGCATCCATCTTGTCCCCATCAATGCATTACAAGTCCAATCCCCAATGTTATCCTATGGGAGTGAGTGAGTCTAGTGCCACAAGTGCCAAGTCTGACTCCAAGTGGGTCTTTGGAGGGATGGAGAGGCCCTTGAGGGCCATGTAGGTGATCATGGCCTGGCTCCAGCCTGACATCTTGGAGAGCTGGGAACATGAGGGGCAGGAATCATGACAATGGGACCATACCCTGCAGGCAGCCCACCCCACAAGGGAGCTCCCCATCACCCGTGACCATACCCCGCAGGCAGCCCACACCACAAGGGACCCCCAACACTCGTGACTGTGGGCCTCATTACACGGAAGGCGGTGAGCCATGGCGCTATTAGCGCCATGGCTCATGCCGGTAAAATACCGGAACCGCCTTGGCGGAAAGGGGATTTACCGCCCCATTCCAAGGTTGGAGGGGCGGTAAATCCCCTTTCCGCCATTGCCCTTCCCCATTCCCATTTCTGCCCCATAGGGCTCTATGGAAATGGGGAAGGCGCTAATTACGCCACCGCAATTTTGCGGTGCCGTAATTAGCTCCGAGGTCCCTTAGCGGGTTGGATTTTAACGCCTGCAAGAAGCAGGCGTTAAATCCTCCAACCCGCAAAGGGACCTCGTAGTACGGCGGTAAGGGTTAACGGTCACCGTTGCCATTAACGGTGACCGTTAACCCTTACCGCCGTCCGTGTAATGAGGCCCTATGTCCCGCAGGCAGCCTACATGGGACCATACCCGCAAGCAGACCGCCCCACAAGGGTGCCCCCCATCACCCGTGACCATACCCCGCAGGCAGCCCACACCACAAGGGACCCCCCAACACCCATGACCATACCCTGCAGGCAGCCCACACCACATAAACCCCCCCCCCAACACCCGTCACCACATGCGCAGCCCTTTCCACACGATTTGGCTGGTGCGTGCGGGGTACGGGATTTCGCGAGGGTACGTAACGCCATTTTCATGCGATTTGACTGGCGCAAGCGGGGTATGCTATTTTGTGGGGGTAATCGAGGCACTTTTTACACGATTTGAATGGCGCAAGCGGAGTATATGATTTTGCGGGGATACGCAAGGACCTTTTCATGCGATTTGACTGGCACAAGCGGGGTACGTGATTTCGCAGGGTGTGACTAGGCACTTTTCACGCTATTTGACAGCCGCAAGAGGGGTACGCTCCGATTTTTCACGCGTTTACCGGCGCTGTGTGCTGGGCCAAGGATAGTGCAGGGCCTTGCACCGTATTGGACATTTCACTGGCTTTTTCCTGCGCAAGGGGAGGTGTTGGGGTTGTTACTGGCGCAGTTGGATGCTCACTGCGCCACGGCTGGTAATGGCTCGGAAATCCATGGATACGCGTTGCGCGCAGATGCTGCTTTGCACCGCGGCTGGCGCACGCGTAGCGCACGCTCCTTCTTTGCGTGTGGCGCTTGCGCTGTTTCTATGCTGGATTCTATGAATTGGCCCTGTGTCTCCCCCACCAGGAATCCTCTCTATAATACACGGGTGATATGACATCTAACAATGTGACATGTCACCCCTTTGCTAAAGTTACGCCTCTGAACATATGTAACCAGTGCTTTGTCTATGAAAATCCACTTCAATTAAAACAATCAGATGTTGCTACATTCGGGGCCTTCTTTGGAACTCCTGCATGTTTCTGAACCACGCCCACATTTTGAAGAACTGTGGCACCAAATGAGGCCCCCCTTACATCGATGCATTTTTAGGTACATATGAGACACTTTTTTTCATGCATGAAAAAATCAGTATGGTTCACACTCCATAACAAGACTCACACTCCTTTACATCGCTACTCCCTCACAAGACACACACTCCTTTACATCGCTACTCCCTCACAAGACTCACACTCCTTTACATCGCTACTCCCTCACAAGACACACACTCCTTTACGTTGCTCCTCCCTCACAAGACACGCACTCCTTTACATCGCTACTCCCTCACAAGACACGCACTCCTTTACGTCGCTACTCCCTCACAAGACACGCACTCCTTTACGTTGCTCCTCCCTCACAAGACACGCACTCCTTTACATCGCTACTCCCTCACAAGACACGCACTCCTTTACATCGCTACTCCCTCACAAGACACACACTCCTTTACGTCGCTACTCCCTCACAAGACACGCACTCCTTTACATCGCTACTCCCTCACAAGACACACACTCCTTTACGTTGCTACTCACTCACATGACTCACACTCCTTTACGTTGCTACTCACTCACATGACTCACACTCCTTTACATTGCTACTCACTCACACGGCATTACCTCCCCTCACCCATCCTGACAATGGGCCTCATTACGAGTCCGGCGGTAACCTGCCAGTTTTTCTGGCTCGGTTACCGCTGGACTCCTATTACCATTCCGCCACTGTGATTCCCGGAATTAACGATGCATTACAGCACCGGTGACCCGGGAATTCGGGAGGTGGAATTCGTAACTCCCCATTCCCATTGAGTCCCATAGGACTCAATGGGAATGGGGACCATGGAGACACCGTCACCATCTCGTGATGGTGCCGGTGTTTCCACGTTCGCCTGCAGAAGGGTGGTGTTAAAACCGCCAGGTCAGACCTGGCGGGATTGATGCCTCCACCTGCAGGAGTCGTGATCACCCGGTATGGAAACAACGGTGGCGGTGGGTTTACCGCCACTGTTATTTCCATACCGGGTGACTCGTAATGAGGGTCAATATCTAGATTAGGAGGGCAGACAGATATCTGACAGGTCCACATCAAGATTCCTTTATGGATATAAGTCCCTGCCCGCCGTACCTCTCCTGTGTTTTTGTCATCTCTTTAGGGAGCGCTTGCAGGAGTGGGTGCAGGGTGGATCTGTGAGCAAGTAAGTAAACACAGTAAGTTGGGAGGACTGGCCATATAAGTCCAAGTAGGTTGCGTACAGAAAAGAAACACAACCTGCCTGCTATTATCTCAGTGTTAACATTCACGATACACACAACTCTCAGATATATGAAAGCAAGTCTGAGAAAGTATTCTAAAATAGTAACACCCCCCTGGGGAAGTATTGTTTTAAGATGCCAACGGGAAAGTGCAATATGTCGTCCTTGCGAAGAGCCCACGGAATCGCTAAAACATTTCATTATTTTATGCCCTGCACTTCATAAAACAAGGGAGGACTTTTTTGGTAAATTTGTATATGAAATTGAGCCTTTAAATGGTGAACATTTTGGATGTATATGGTACAGGGTAGACCTACCTTGATTTTATTGCAATATTTGAAGAACGTGAATATTATAAAATGACGAGTGGGAATGATCTCGGGGAGGAGGACATGACATTGGGATGGGTAGCTCTCTCTTTTTCTTTTAGCTTGTGGTTGATATTTGTTTATGTAATTATTTATTTATTGTTCGATTTTTAGGCGCTTATACAATAAGAAAATACTGTTTCAAAGCGCCCACAGGGCAGGGATGGAGAAGGGGAGGTAAATACATTACAACACAATGAGCCTCAGTACAGGTCGGGCGGTCCGGAATTAACAGTGGCGGTAAACCCGCCGCCACTGTTAATTCCAGACCGCCTGATCCCGAGTCCTGCAGGCGGGAGGTGATCTTCCCGCCAGGTCTGACCTGGCGGGTTGAACACCTCCCGCCTGCAGGCGGACGTGGAAACACCGGCAGCATCACGAGATGGGGCCGGTGTTTCCACTTCCCCATTGAGTCCTATGGGACTCAATGGGAATGGGGATTAACACCATTCCGCCTCCGTGACGCCCGGGACACCAGGGCTGTAATGCCCTGGTAATTCCGGGAGTCACAGAGGCAGAATGGTAATACGAGTCCGGGGGTAACCAGGCGGTTTTACCGCCGCTGTTACCGCCAGACTCGTAATGAGGCTCAATATTTAATACATTAAAACACAAAATGTAATACATTAACAATATTTAGGAGCAGAGGGGGGAGGGATGAACCTACTATGCCTTGTGAGTATTCAGAACGTGCAAGTGCAGAAAGGAAGAGGGAAGAGGAGGTAAGTGTTGGGGGGTCCGAGCTCGAGAGTGAACCATAGACAAAGTGCTAGGAATGTTGAGTGCTACACGGCCTGGGCCGCGGGAGATGTAAGTGCGAGCCTTCAGGGTGGAGGGCATGCAGACTGCTAAATGCTGTGGTTAGACAGGAGCTGGGAAGAATTGGTTTGGGAGGACAAGACCCTGAGGATGCACAAGGGCCAAGGACACGAAATTCAGCAACTCTGGGATTAGCAGAGGAGAGAAGGAGGGAAAGAGGAGGAAAAGAGAAAAGTCTTAAGGAGCTTCCTGAATTTAAGGCGATTCTGCTCAAGGTGCAGAGGGAGGGGCAGGCTATTCCAGGGGAGGGCGCCCGCAGAGGAAACTGAGCAACCCCCTACTCTCTGTTTAGCAAAATGCTTTAAACACAGAGAGTTAGTGCCAGAGGAACAAAGTGGTCTTTGTTAGGGAGAATTCTCATAAATGTGCTACTTTCCCTTATCTTTTGAGACCCCCAACAACTTTGCTGGATTTCTAGGACTTTAGTTTTCACATGGAAAGAGTGTGAACCTTTTTTTCCCACTCTTTCATGTATTTTGATGTGTTTTTTACTATTGTGTTCTTTGGATATGGAGTTTTAGACAATTCCGTAGGCATCATCTTTTTCTTGTGTGTCACACAGCACCCTCAGTGCAGTGGCACAGGGATGTCTTTTAGACTTCCGAAGGTTTAAATACCTTCTCTGGGACTGACTACTGTTTCCCAGTGAATGTAAAGTTAAATTGACTTTGCTAGTCTTTTTAAATTGCTAGACCCAGCACACACTGCCTTACAGCAGAGTGCTGGAGGGAATACCTAGTATTCCCTATGCCTAGAAAAATCATGTAGCACTCAAATGCTACCGTTTCCTCTCAGAACAGCTGGTGGCAGTGGTATTACCATGATTTTCCCAAACGCAGCCCATTTAAACGCTCCGGTAGCTAAAATCCACTGGAGCCATGGTTTTCAAGATGGCGTCTGAGCCTCCTCTGTACAAACAGGTTCCGATCAACTTTTTTCACCATTTCTTTTTGGAAAGGTCCTTCTAGTGTTTGCCTCTGCGCGCCAAACCAGGTTTGGTCCCTTTGTTCGTTGGCCTTTGCGGGCTAAAGTGCTGAAGTCGCCCTTTGGCGCTTGAGTGTCTGGGATGGACAGGATGTGAGGGAGGTGCCCGAAACTCCCTGTGCTTAGTGTCCTAAGAGACCTGAATGCACTCTGGCGTGATCGGCTGGCTGACTGTCCGGCAAGGACAGCCACCCTGCTGGGTGAGTGACAGCTAGGCTGGAATGAACGGGAGAAAACTGTTTAAAAGCAGGTCTCTGGGACTTGGAAGGCAGAGTTGACCACTGGAACGAAAGAACCGAAGACGAGCTGAAGGAAGACGACTGCTGCAACTCCTGCACTGTTGGTTTGCCCAGTGAAGCCCTGCTGCATGTTTCGAATTGCCTGAAACTCCCTCGACAGAGAAATACATGCCATCCCTCCCGATTTAGGCGGGAGACTCCCGATTTTTCTTTGAAAAATATTGCTATTTTCCACGGTCTCCTGCCTAAAATAACTGTAGCCCCAATGCATTCCTATGGGACAATGCCTGTCTCCTGAATTCCTTGGTGAAATCTCCCTCCCAGGTGCGTCGCAATGTTGGCATGTATGCAGAGAAGCCCCTTCAAGGACGACTTCTTCACTTGAGCTGGTGGGAACAACCAACTCGTAAGCCACCTGGAAACCATCTGCATACTGGTCGAATTTTCTTCAGAGTGCTGTTGAAAACCGGATAGCCAGTGAGAAGGATACCAGATTGTGGACTTTAAGGCACTCACACCTTAAACTGATGTTTTGCCAAGCTTGTGGCTTCTTCCCTGTGCGGTGCAGGAGCCTCCTGATGTCCTCCCTCTTGTCCCCATGACTGAGGCTCAGGAACAGCGAGATCTGCAGGAACTGCCACAAACAACTGCCTCAGCTACAGCTTTTCTTCATCCAAAAGGTACTGTGCAAATGCGGTAGAGAAATCCTCTTTGCCGTGGTGAAAGTTTGTGAAACTTTCCCAACTTTGGAGACTTGTTCTCTCCTAAACCAACCTATAACTCTTTTTCGTGCAAACTACTTCCAAGAACATTGGCACAAACTTAACTGTTTATTACCAGAACTGTGCTATCCTATCCAAGACACTGAACCATTGACTTTGGCCCATGCCTATTGAATTGAATTGCCTCTTGTAGTGAACTGAAACTATTTGCCCTGCCTATAAAAGTAACTGTGTTTTGATTCTTATAACCTTTGTCTTTCTACCCTTTTTGGAAGTTACTGAAGTGCCATTTTGCTTCCACTTCAGGGGAGCCTAACTTGTTCAGAAACTTATTGGTTAAGTACTGTAGTGTATTGGTGTGTGATAGTGAGCTGTTCATTACTAGTGGAATGTTTTCTAACTAAATGTGTAAATAAATGTGTATTGTTTTACCAAGAACCCTTGAGTAAGTGTTTGTTTGAACCACAGTGATTGCAAGTCCTTTGTGTATCTCAGGATTGCGTGATGAACAACCCAATAACAAATCCTCCGAACAAGCCTCCACTTCCTCCTCACCTGTCAGAGCTTCGTCAGAAGATTTTTCAGAGGATATCTCCCTTCTGGCTCTCCAAGCGTGAGCCAGCTTTTTTGGGTGAGTCTTAGGATGAGCCCCGCCGGAGGCCACCCTGCCCACTAGCAGCCTGCTTGGCAGTGGGACCTCCAGAGGGCCTGCTGCACAACCAGGGAAAAGCAAGGCTCTAACACCCTGGGATGTTATACGGCTGCTGATCTTGAATGCAGGTAACGTTGTAGGGCAATAAGGAAGGATCCACCACTCCCAGAAGGCACTGATGACAATTCGACTTGGAGAGTAACACCGCCGTTGATTGGTAGGGACTACAATACCCAGAAGGCACAGGAGTAATGGTATGGGTCAGTCAGGCAGGTGAAGAAGACACAGCTGAGAGCAATAGACCCGCAGTAGGAGCACAGAGCAAGCGGGAAGGCTAAGGACTCCGAGCAGACACAGAGTGGAAGAACGCTCTGAGGGAATGCGGAGCGGAGGAGCGAAAGAATGGAAGCTGACAAACACAGAAAGAGCCGTAAGGAAGGAATGTGGGTGAAACTGAGCAAGCAAAAAGAGGAAAGCATAAAAGCAACAGGTAAGCAAGGCGTAGCAGAGCCACTAGAAACGTGGATGGAGAACACAGCATGTAAACCGAAGCAAGGAGGGTTGCAAAGCATCGTTGCTTCTGTGTGACGCGTATATGTATGCGACGCAACGTGCGTGACTAGAACGCTGCATTTGGTTCCACTTGAGTAGCCCTTCTTCCATTTCCACCATAGTTCCCAGGGTCTGTGGATCATGACAGTATGACCCCTTTTTATGGACACCCCTCCTGGTTTGCCCGGATGGTTTTGATGAAACTGATGTAGGAGCCTGGGTGCCTTCACGTTCCTTGCTGGTTCCCATGATCTTTCGGTCCAGGATACCCTTTCCAGAGTATGAGATATTGGACACTTCCATGTTTGTATCTGGAGCCAAATATACGGGAGACTTCATATTCCTGGGTATCATCAGGAGTAGGTGTCTTCTTCCTAATGTGCCTTTTATATGGGTCAAATTTGTATTCCTTGAGAAGACATGTGTGAGATACAGGATGGATTTGACGTAAGGAATACGGCAAAGAAAGTCTAAAGGCTACAGGATTCACACACTTCTCAATGGAAAAAGGTCCAATGTATCTTGGGGCGAACTTTCCAGGGTGGACCCATCTCGGAAGATACTTGGTTGACAACCACACCTTATCACCGATTGTCCATTCAGGATTGGGTCTTTGGCCCTTGTCGGGCCATCTTTTGTACTTCTGAAGGCTGACCGACAGGTTTTCTTGTACCTTCTTATGTGTGTCTTTGAGTGTGTGTATCAGCTGATCGATGGTAGGAAATGAGGTGGGCTGCATGGTAGGAAATGGGAGATGTCGGGGATGGTATACATAGGTACTCTTAAATGGACTCATTCCAATCGCTGAGTGTACTGTGTTGTTATAAGACAATTCAGCTACCGGTAAGAGTTGATGCCAATCATCATGGGTTTGGTGACAAAAACATCTCAGATATTTCTCGAGGGTGGCGTTGAGACACTCCGTTTGTCCATTGGACTAGGGATGAAAACCTGAGGATAGAGCTCTTTGGATCTGCAGTTGTTTGCATAGAGTTGCCCAGAATTTGGTGTTGATCTGAGTACCTCTGTCTGATACAATGGTAAGTGGTATTCCATGTAGACCCACTATGTCTCTAAGAAAGGCATTTGCTGTCTCGGAAGCTGACGGAGTGCACTTCAATGGAGTGAAATGTGCTAATTTGCTAAAGGAATCGACGACCACCATGATTGCCGTGTATCCTGCTGAGTCTGGTAATTCCACAATGAAATCCATTGATAGGTGTTGCCAGGGTCCTGAAGGAGGTGTTTCTTGTTGAAGGAGTCCCAAAGGTTTTGCCATATTATACTTGTTCCTTGCACAGGTGGGACAGGAGGAAACATACTCTCTGGCCTCCTTAGCCATCATAGGCCACCAGAAATGTCGGTGTAATAACTCCAGGGTGGCTGATTGACCCTTGTGGCCCGCGGTAGGTATATCATGACACCATGTAAGGGCCTTGGATCTGAGTTCTTGAGATGGAAGATACAACCCTTCTTCCTTAAACAAAAGGTTCCCTCTTTGCGTCAAGAGAGGAATAAGGGTGGTAGACGGATTCTTCTGTGCTTCAAGAACATCTTGTAAGAAGGTGTTTATGGTGCCTATGAAGGTTTTCCCCTGCAACAAGAATTTGTGACCTGAGTACTTTCCTGATTCGTCCCCATCGCTTCGAGAAAGAGCGTCAGCTAAATGATTTTCCGTCCCAGGTAGGTAGGTAGGTAAGTTCAAAATCAAATTGGGAAAAATAATATGCCTATCTGGCATGGCGGGAATCCCTGCATTCCATTTGTTGCCGGACGCTAAGATTCCTATGGTCGGTGTGGACCTGAAAAGGATACCTATCCCCCTGCAGAAGATGTCTCCACTCCTCACAAGCTTGTCTGATGGCAAGGAGTTCTTTTTCAAACACATAATAGTTCTTTTGACTAGGGTTGAGAGTTCTCGAATAGTAGGCGATTGGATGTTCCAACTGGTCTTCCTTTTTCTGCAGGATGGCGGCTCCGAGGGCCCCATGGGATGCGTCAGTTTCAATGATAAAGGGCAGTGTTTGGTCAGGTTGACTGAGTATCGGAGTGGTAGTAAATGCTTCTTTTAATTGATTGAATGCTTGATCAGCCTCTGTCGTCCAGTTGAATCTTACCCCTTTCTTTAACAGGGCTGTAATCGGTAGAACAATGTTGGAAAAGCTGGTGATGAATTTCCGGTTAAAATTGGCTAGGCCTAAGAACCGCTGTACATCCTTTACCGAGGTGGGAGTGGACCACTGAGAGATTGCCATGACTTTAGTTGGATCCATTATCAGCTGGTTTTCAGAAAGTATAATGCCCAAGGAAAGAACAGAAGAGGATTCAAACTGGCTTTTTTTTGGTTTTGCTAATAGGTGGTGTTGCCGGAGTCTCTCCAGAACATACTTTATGTCCAAGCGATGCTGTTCAAGTGTTTTTGAGTACACCAGAATATCGTCCAAATACACCACCACCTTGATAAACAATAGATTGGAGAATATCTTATCCATGAACCTTTGGAACTGAGCTTGGGCATTAACTAAACCAAAAGGCATCACCCTATACTCATAGTGACCCAGGGGTGTACGTAAAGCAGTTTTCCACTCATCTCCTTTGTGTATTCTCAGTAAATGATATGCACCCCTGAAATCCAATTTGCTAAACCATTTTGCTCCTTGCACAGCCTCTAGGACATCTTTGATCAGAGGCATTGGATAGCGATCTCTGATTGTCTGACTGTTCAGGCCACGGTAGTCAATACAGGGCCTGAGCTCTGTAGTCCCCTTCTCGGGGATAAAGAACAGGGAAGCCCCCGCAGAAGAGGTTGATTCTTGTATGAGACCATTTTGAAGATTGGTGGCTAGATATTCCCTCAAGGTGTCTTTCTCTGGTAAGGACAATGGGAACATTCTTCCGAACGGGACTACTGCTTCCGGTATTAATTCAATTCTGCAATCTTCTGGCCTGTGAGGCGGAAGGGGCTTGGGATGGATGTCTGAAAAAACATCCGAATATTCCTGATATGCTACAGGAATACAGTTCACACTCCTGATGGGTAATGTGCCATTTACTTGAATCTTCTCCGTTTCTTGGAACAGACAGGTATGGAAACAAAGATTAGAGCTGAATTCAACTGTATTAGTGCTCCAGTCGATACAAGGATTATGTCTCCTTAGCCAAGGGATTCCAATATCACTGGGAAGTGGGCCGCCCTTATAAGGTCAAACGCTATTCTTTCTCTTTGGGTGTTCATCCTGACCGTTAACTCATGAGTCTCTTGTTTGATAGGACCTGAAGACAGGGGGGTGCCATCTACACCTTCCACAGGTATTGGTAGATGCTTTCTTCTTTTCTGTATGGCGTGCTTCCTTGCCCACTCATCGTCCATGAAATTGCCAGCTGCACCGCAGTCTAGCATGGCCAGGCATTCCACCTTAAAGTCCCTTTTCCATTCTATTTCCATCTTGAGAATCATGAGCTGGTGTGAGGCTTCCACAGCTACGGGTGGTTTGGTAACACAAGGATTGGCCCTGCAGACCCCTTCCACGTCCCTGTTCATGGACGGGGTTGTTTGTTTTCCGACCTCCTAAGGGGCACCTCAGGACAATCCCACCAAAGATGCTTGTCGGATCCACAGTACAGGCACAGACTGAAGTATTTTTGTCATTTTCTCTCAACTGCCGTTAGAGGACCTCTGATAGTCCCGATCTGCATAGGTTCTTCCATTTGAGGTTTGCTCTTTTCTGATGAGGTCAGCATACAGGGAGAAGGAAGATGTGGAGTAAACAGCCTGGGTCGTCTTTTTTCTGCCCGACGTTCAGAGAGCTGGAATTTGATTTGTAGGGCTAGCAAAATCAGTTCTTGAAATGATGCAGGTCCTCCTTTATCTCATCCTGTAAACCTCTCCTAAATAAAGTCTGTCGGGCTGTGTCTGGCCATCCAGTCTCATGGGCAATCCTCTTAAAGTTGGTAACATAAGTCTGCACGTCAGATGTACCTTGTTTGGTGTCCAAGAGGTTCTCATAGGATGTAAATAACACTTCTGGCCTGTCAAATCTGGCTCAGAATTGTTGGATAAATGTTCCATAAACAGTAAGTGCTGGGTCTGAATTGGTAATCAACGGGGCTGCCCAGACCAGGGCATTGCCCAGTAAATTCGAGATAAGGAATCCTACCTTAGCCCGGTCTAATTCAAACATCTTTGGCCGAAAGGCAAAGTAAATCTGACAGGCGTCCAGAAAACTCTTTTAGTCTCTTGGGATTCCTGTCATATTTGCCGGATGGCAAGGATAATGGTGGGAGATCTCCCCGGTTTTCTTCTCTTTGTAGGAACTGTTGTCTCAATGCAGCATTGTCTGCTTTCAACACATTGTTCTCTGACTTTAAAGTCTGTAGTTCGACTGTAATGCCTTTTATGGCTTTAACAAGCTCTTGGTATTGTTCCAGGCTGACCATTTTATGGCTTTGCGAACTCTCAGGATTGCGTGATGAAAAACCCAATTACAAATCCTCTGACCCAGCATCCACTTCCTCCTCACCTGTCAGCGCTTCGTCGGATGATTCTTCAGAGGATAGCTCCCTCCTGGCTCTCCAAGCATGAGCCAGCTTTTTTGGGTGAGTCTTAGGATGAGCCCCGCCGGAGGCCACCCTGCCTACTAGCAGCCTGCTCGGCAGTGGGGCCTGCCCCACAAGCAGGGAAAAGCAAGGCTGAAAAACCCTGGGATGTTATACGGCTGCTGATCTTGAATGCAGGTAACGTCGTAGGGCAATAAGGAAGGATCCACCACTCCCAGAAAGCACTGATGACAATTCGACATGGGGAGTAACACCGCTGTTGATTGGTAGGGACTACAATACCCAGAAGGCACAGGAGTAATGGTACGGGTCAGCCAGGCAGGTGAAGAAGACTCAGCTGAGAGCAATAGACCCGCAGTAGGAGCACAGAGCAAGCGGGAAGGCTAAGGTCTCCGAGCGGACACGGAGTGGAAGAACGCTCCGAGAGAACGCGGAGCGGAGGAGCGAAAGAAAGGAAGCTGACAAAGGCAGAACGAGCTGCAAGGAAGGAAGGTGGGTGAAAATGAGCAAGCAAAAAGAGGAAAGCATAAAAGCAACAGGTAAGCAAGGGGTAGCAGAGCCACTAGAAACGTGGACAGAGAACACAGCGTGTAAACCCATGGAAGGAGGATTGCAACGCATCGTTGCTTCTGTGTGATGCGTATATGTACGCGACACAATGTGCGCGACTAGAAAGCTCTTTTGGTTCCACACGATTAGCCCTTCTTCCATTTCCACCATAGTTTCCACGGTCTGTGGATCATGACAAGTGTAACACCCTCTAGTGCTCACGTCCCTCTTGAGATAAGTCTGGCTGCTCTGCCACTGCTACCTCATAATGGTGTAGTACAGGCTTGTACCAAAGGTGAGATTGTGCTTACACCTGTAGTATTAATTGTGTGTAGTGTTCCCAAAGTGTACCACATGGAATTCTGCCTAACACTGGTGGCAAGTGGTGAGGATAAAGTATAGTTACATTTATAGTGCTGCTCTTATTTTTGTTCAAATAACCTTCACAAGGCTAAGCACCACTAGGAAAGCAATTGTATTATCATGCCTGATATGGATAACTACAGACAGGAGACCCTAGTTATTTTAACAGTTGATCAACTAAAGGAAATGTGTAAAACTAGGAACCTCACTGTAAAAGGCAAAAAGAATGAATTGATTGAAAAATTGTTGGAATGTCAAAGTCTAAGAAATAGGTCTGCTGTAACTACTTCTGATGAACATGTGGAAAATGATGATGAGGATGATAATGTTTCAGTGTCCAACTCAAATGTTATTGCTGAGTTAGATGAGACAGAAGAATTTTAAGATGTAGGCCCTACTGGCAAGCTCCTGGAGAAACTGGCCATTTCCCAGCTTAACCTCCATGCTGAAGCTGTTGATAGTCTCCATGACCATCAATCTGGCTTCAGAGCGGCCAGAAGCACGGAAACTGCTCTCCTGAACATCCGTGAGGACCTGCTCTTGAACCTCGACTCCAACACTCCGTGTGTTCTCATTCTGCTCGATCTCTCTTCTGCCTTTGACACTGTCAACCATGCCATCCTGCTCAACCGTCTCCATGATAACCTGGGTATCACTGGTCAGGCTCTGGCGTGGCTGACCTCTTTCCTTTCCAATCGACCCTCCCAGGTCCAACTTGGGTCCTTCCTCTCTGACATCTTTTTCTCCACCTGTGGCGTTCCCCAGGGATCTAATCTCTCTCCCTGGCTGTTCAACCAGTATCTGGCACTCCTTGCCCACCGCATCGCCGCCCTCTGCCCCAACTTTCAGTGCTATTCGGACGATACCCAGCTCATTTTCAGGCTACCCTCGGCCTCCTCCTCTCCCTCCCTCATCTCTGACTGTCTGTCTGCTATCCAGGAATGGTGTGCTGCCAATGACCTCTGCCTTAATGCTAGTAAGACTGAGATCCTACTCATCGGCACACCCACTCCCTCCTTCCCTGCAGCTCTCTGGCCGTCCTCTCTTGGCCCTCTTCCTGCTCCTACCTGCAAGGCAAAAAACCTCGGGGTCATCTTCGACTCCACATTCTCCTTCTCTCCTCATATATCTGATGTCTCTAAGAAGTCACATTACCAGCTGTACCTCCTCAGAGGTATTCTTCCCTTCCTCTCCTTCCCCCAGAAGCTCACTATCTCCCGAGCCCTGGTTCTCTCGAAGCTGGACTACTGTAACAGCCTCTATCTTAATCTGCCTGCCTCCACTCTCCGCCCTCTGCAACTCATCCAGAACAGAACTGCGAGACTTGTCCTTGGCCACAAGCCCAGGGACCGTATCTCTCCAGGACTGAAATCTCTACACTGGCTCCCAGTGGCTGCGAGGATTAAGTTCAAAACCCTCTGCATTGTCCGAAGGCCTTCTGGGGCCTGGGGCCTAAATACCTTCAACTCTCTCTTCCTAAATATCTTCCTTCCCGAGCCCTACGCTCATCCGTCTCCAACTCCCTCAGGGTGAGCCGCTTCTCGAAGCAACGAGCTGGGGGTAGATCTCTCTCCGCGGCAGGGGCCTCCCTCTGGAACAGCCTTCCTGCCTCCCTGAAACTTGAGGAGAACCATCTCCAGTTCCGGAAGCACCTCAAAACCTTCCTCTTCACTTCTGCTTTCTCTCTCCCTCTCCCCTGCTAAATTCTTCACCAAAACTGCACTGATTCTGCAACTGGGCCACTCTCACCGACCTCGGTCCTGGGACCAGTCACTCTTCACTTGCACTGCCTCCCTGGCAACCCCTGCACTGCGGGACTGTCTCTGTATCACTACAGCCCCCCCAGCACTTGTCTGCACTTACCTTGCACTTGCCAATAGCTGGCCCTATTTATTTATTATTTTATTTCTATTCTACTTATTTGTACTGCACTCCCCCCCCTTCCCCCTTCCCCTTGCACTTTTTCCCTTCCCCCTACCCCTGCACTTGCGCGGTCTGAATGACACCTAGCCTAGTAGGATTGTTGTCTGTCTTCCCCTTGTTCCCCCCTCCCTGCCTCGTCGCGCCTTGAAACACTTGTGTATAGGCGCGTTACAAATGCCATATCATATCATATCATATCATACTGTACGTCTACCAGCTCTTAGGCCCCAACCTTTAGCCGCACTGACCCTACCAGGTCCAGTACTGAGTCCAGAGTTTGTCCCTCTTGAGAAGATGAGACTTGAGTTAGAATTCAAAAGACTCCAAGCCAAAACTGAAAGTAAATATCAAGAACTTAAACTAAGGGAAATGGAATTACAACATGCTCTTGAAATGAAGAAATTGTCTCTTGAGAATGGTTCTCTCCCAGAGTCTTCTAGGTCTTCCAGTCCTAAGAGGCCTTGCATTCCCAAAGATGCAGTAAGTATGTATGAGGCTAAGCTTGATATTTTGGATTGGTTGTCTGCTTTTGAGTATAACTATGGGATTCGGGAAATTACAGGGATGATTCCTTGGCTTTTGTCTAGGCTACCCCAGATTGCAACTGATGATGTAATGGGGGTGGGGGAAAAAGACAGAATGGGGCATGAAAATGTGAAACTAGCTTTGATAGCTAGGTTTGGGAAAACTCCTTCCCAGTATTTTAAGAGGTTTAGAACCCTCAAAAAGCATGACGGTACCCCTTGGGCTACCTGGGTGTGTGAATGTTTGAAAAACGTAGATGGTTGGGTGAAGGGTTACAGAGTTAACACTTATGAAGATATGAGAAATCTGTTTATGTTGGAGTCTATCTATGATGTTTGCTCTCCTGAGAATTCTAATACCTCCAATCCAAAAGAGGGCCACACACATAACAAGGGTAAGCCACATTGGAAACCAAATCAGGCTAGTGTAACCCCTGGTGCTAAACCAGAGGGAGATCAGACCAAACCCCAATTCATCAAAACCTTTGGTAAGTGTTTTGCTTGTGGGTCAACTCACCATGTGAAATGGGATCCCAGATATAAGGGTAAGGGTAAACCTTCAGGGGTCCACACACACTGTCTCCTTGGCCTTCTCCAAGAGGAAGAAGTACAAATGGCAAGTGGAAACTTTCACCTACTGGCTGAGGAACCCATGAAAGTCTCAGCCAGTGTTTCTTTAGTGTCCCTGGGTCTGTGGGAACAACAGACCTTAGATGTCTATAATACCATCCCAGACAATACTAAAGAGTATTACAAAGACAGTGTTCTTGTGAATGGTCAGGAGACCCTGCCATCAGAGACAATGGGGCCAGCATTAATGTAGTGGATTATTCTTTTTTCAAGGTAGAGGATGTTGCTAAGGTACCCAAATACCGTACTAGGCTTGCGGGAGGCCCTATCCAAATGCTTCCACAGTTACCAGCTCTCATCCAGTGCAATGACTGTCAAAATACCTGTTCGTGTGCAGAGGGAAGTACCTGGGTGAGTCCTGTTGGGGAATGATTTAAAAACTCTTGGAGTTGTATCAAGCACCCCAGGTCTCCCAGCAAAAGGAAACAGGAGCAGTCAGGGAAGGCCAGAGAGAGTACCTCAAGAGGCTCTCATGGGGAAATTATCGAGGAAACTATAACCCCCAGTCCACAGGACTTACTGACTGCAATTTCTAAGAAAAAGGGGAAAAGGCAGAAACCTAAAACCTCAAGGAAGAAGCTAGCCAGCACTCCTGTACTACCAACAAGGACATCCCCGAGAGGACTGTCCGAAGTCCCACCTGTGACTCCTCCACCTGCTGAGGCCAATTGTGAGGAACCACCCAGAGTGGTTGAATCAGCTCCTAAGGAATCAGAGCTGGAAGAAGATCTTGCCCCTGTTGGAGATCTGGATCCTGCAGACCATCCTGAGCTGCAGTCTTTACTGGCAGAAGGTGGACCCTGTAGGACAGACTTCAGCAAAGGAGTTCCTACTCTTGAAGGTCTTCGCCAACAGGCAGCTTCCCAGCTGGAAGGGCAAGAGCCAGGGAAGCATAGGTTGTACTGGGAAGATGGCCTCTTCTACAGTGAACCGACTGCGTCTATCCCAGGGGACAACAGAAGACTTGTAGTGCCTCTGGAAAGCAGACACCAGTTCCTACAGTTAGCCCATGAGATTCCTTTGGCTGCTCACTTGAGTTTCAAGAAGACCAAGGACAGGCTTTCTCTGTATTTCTACTGGCCTAGGTTAGGGTCTGGTGTAGATAAATTCTGTAGGAGCTGTCACACTTGTCAGACATCTGGCAAGAGTGGAGCCAAGAATGTGGCACACTTGGTGCCCTTCCCAGTGGTGGGAGTCCTTTTTTGAGAGGTTAGGAATCGACATTGTTGGTCCCTTAGACCCTCCAACCTCTTCAGGCAACAGGCTTATCCTGGTTGTAGTAGACCATGCTACTAGGTATCCTGAAGATATACCTATGAGAACTGTTACAGCTCAGGCTGTTGCTAAGGCCCTACTTGGTATTTTTTACCAGGGTAGGTTTTCCTAAGGAAGTCATCTCTGACAGGGGATCAAATTTTATGTCCCACTACATGAAGGCCATGTGGAAGAACTGTGGAGTGACTTACACATTCTAAACTGCCTACCATTCACAGACAAATGGATTGGTAGGGAGGTTTAACAGGACAATGAAGAGCATGATAGGTGCTTTAGAAGAAAGCGGGACCTTCTGCTGCCATGCCTTCTATTTGCTTATAGAGAAGACCCTCACGAGGGAGTTGGATTTAGTCCCTTTGAGCTTCTCTATGCCCATCTATTTAGAGGTCCCTTGGCCCTAATTAACGAGGGGTTGGAGAGTGCTCCTTCCACCAAGCCAGTGAGTGTCACTGACTATGTGATAGGTCTCTGGAGGAGAATGTCACATGATGGCAGAAGCATCTGATAACTTAAAAGCAGGTCAGGCTCTGGTGAAGCATTGGCATGACCAAAAGGCCAACATGGTTGAGTTTACTCAAGACCAGCAAGGTCTAGTTATGCTACCTACAAGGCAGAGGACCTTACAGGACAAATGGATAGGACCCTTCAAGGTTGTGGGAAAACTTGGAGAGGTCAACTATCTTGTGGACTTAGGCAATCCTAAGGAGGCTCCCAGAGTCTTTCACACCAACCATCTAAAAGCTTATGTCTCAAGACCAGAGGTAGGAGCTTTGCTTCTAGCTTCAGCTCAAGAGGAGGAGGAGAGTGAACCCCTACCTGACCTACTCAAAGGACAGCCTTTAGATGAGAAGATAGAAGGAGTCAATCTCTCTTCTAATCTGACACTGGAACAACAGAAGGAGTGCAAGTTTCTGTTAAATCAGTTTGCCTCCCTGTTTTCACTATCACCAGGCTTGACGTCTTGGGGCCAGTATGATATTTTTACTGGTGACTGTTTACCTGTTAAAAGCAGAGGTTATAGGATGTCAGATCATGTAAGAACTCACATAAAGGAGGAGGTCAACAAGATGCTTGATCTCGGGGTAATAGAGCCATCTACCAGTCCATGGTCGAGTCCAGTTGTACTAGTGGCAAAGGCGGGATCCAAAGAGTTCAGATTCTGTGTGGACTATAGAGCTCTGAATGCAGTCACAACGACTGATGCCCATCCTTTACCAAGGACAGATGAACTGGTGGACAACTTTGGTTCAGCCAAGTACCTCAGTACATTTGATCTCACTTCAGGCTATTGGCAAATAGCACTGACAGACCATGTCAAGGAGAAAACTGCATTCTCCACCCCAGCAGGCCTCTACCAGTTTAAGGAAATGCCTTTTGGACTAAAGAATGCACCTGCAACATTCCAAAGGACGGTTAATCAAGTTCTCAATGGGATGGAGGACTTTGGCATGGCATACTTGGATGATATTGCAGTGTTCAGCCCTACTTGGAAAGAACATGTTGACCACTTAGGATATGTTTTGCAGGCTCTTGAGCAGACCCATCTGACCATAAAGCCGAGTAAGTGTCAAATTGGTCAGAGTAAAGTGGTCTACCTTGGACATGAGGTAGGAGGAGGTTAAATCAGGCCATTGTCTAGCAAGGTACAAGCTGTACAAAACTGGGCCACCCCTACTACTCAAACCCAAGTGAAAGCCTTCTTAGGCCTCACTGGTTACTATAGGAACTTCATAGAGAACTATGGGACCATGTGATCTCTTCACCCAAATTCCCCAAGAAGGTCAGGTGGAATGAGGAGTGCACTCAAGCATTTGAAGGAATGACGAAAGCCCTTTGTCAAGCTCCAGTTTTAAGAGCTCCTGACTACAACCAAACCTTCATCGTGCAAACAGATGCTTCCAATACAGGTATAGGTGCAGTTCTGAGTCTGCTGGATGAGAAAGGTAGGGAGCACCCCATTTGTTTCATCGGCAGGAAGCTGAAGGAACCTGAAACAAGGTGGGCAATCATTGAAAGAGAATGTTTTGATATTGTGTGGTCACTGAAGAAGTTTAGGCTATACTTGTATGGATCTACTTTTGTGATTCAGAATGACCACCATCCCTTGAGATGGTTGATGAAAATGAAAGGGGAAAATCCTAAACTATTGAGATGGTCAATCAGCCTGCAAGGGTTTGATTTTACCATTGAACACAGGTCTGGGTGTCACCACCAAAATGCTGATGGTCTCTCCAGGATGTTTGACCGACTGGAGTAAGGAGATTCATTCAGGAGTGGATTAAATCCTCCTGTCCCTAGTCTGGGGGGACAAGTGTTAGGGAGAATTCTCAAGAATGTGCTAATTTCCCTTACCTTTTAAGAACCCCAGCAACTTTGCTGGATTTCTAGGACTTTAATTTTCACCTGGAAAGAGTGTGAGCCTTTTTTCCCCACTCTTTCATGTATTTTGATGTGTATTTTACTTTTGTGTTGTTTGGATATGGAGTTTTAGACAACTCCATAGGCATCATCTTTGTCTTGTGTGTCACACAGCACCTTCAGTGCAGTGGCACAGGGATGTCTTTCAGGCTTCCCAAGGTTTAAATACCTTCTCTGGGACTGACTACTGTTTCACAGAGCATGTAAAGTTAAATTGACTTTACTAGTTTTTTTAAATGGCTAGACCCAGCACACACTGCCTTACAGCAGAGTGCTGGAGGGAATACCTAGTGTTCCCTATGCCTAGAAAACTCATGTAGCCCTCAAAAGCTACCCTGGCAGCAGTGGTAGTACCATGATTTCCCCGACCGCGACCCGTTTAAATGCTGCGGTAACTGAAATCCACCTGAGCCATGTTTTTCAAGATGGTGTATGAGCCTCCTATGTAAAAACAGGTTCTGATCGACTTTTTTGCCATTTCTTTTTGGAAAGGTGCTTCTAGTGTTTGTCTCTGCGCGCAAAATCAGGTTTGGTCCCTTTGTTTGTTGGCCTTTGGTGGGCTTCAGTGCTGAAGCCCCCCTTTGGCGCCTGAGTGTCTGGGGTGGGCAGGATGAGAGGGAAGTGCCCGAAACTCCCTGTGCTAGGAGACCTCAATGCACTCTGACGTGATTGGCTGGCTGACTGTCCGGCAAGGACCACCACCCTGCTGGGTGAGTGATAGCTAGGCTGGAATGAACGGGAGAAAACTGTTTAAAAGCAGGTCTCTGGGACTTGGAAGGCAGAGTCAACCAGTGGAACGAAAGAACCGAAGACGAGCTGAAGGAATACGACTGCTGTAACTCCTGGACTGTTGGTTTGCCCGGTGAAGCCCTGCTGCAGGTCCAAATTGCCCGAAACTCCCTCGACAGAGAAGCCCCTTCAAGGACGACTTCTTCCCATGAGCTGGTGGGAACAACCAACATGCAAGCCACCTAGAAACCATCTCCATACTGGTCGAATTTTCTTCAGAGTGCTGTTGAAAATCGGATAGCCAGTGAGAAGGATACCAGATTGTGGACTTTAAGGCACACCTTAAACCAACATTTTGCCAAGCTTCTGGCTTCTTCCCTGTACGGTGCAGGCACCTCCCGACGTCCACCATCTTGTCCCCACGACTGAGGCTCAGGAACAGCGAGATCTGCAGGAATTGCCAGGAACAACTGCCTCAGCTACAGCTTTTCTTCATCCAAAAGGTACTGTGCAAATGTGGTAGAGAAATCCTCTTTGCTCCGGTGAAAGTTTGTGAAACTTTCCCAACTTTGGAGTCTTGTTTTAACCTAAACTGACCGATAACTCTTTTTTGTGAAAACTACTTCCAAGAACATAGGCAAAGACTTAACCGTTTACTACCAGAACTGTGCTATCCTATCCAAGACACTGAACCATTGACTTTAGCCAAGGCCTATTGAATTGAATTGCCTCTTGTAGTGAACTGAAACTATTTGCCCTGCCTATGAAAGTAACTGTGTTTTGATTCGTATAACTTTTGTCTTTCTACCCCTTTTGAAAATGACTGAAGTGCCATTTTGCTCCCACTTCAGGGGAGCCTAACTTGTTCAGAAACTTATTGGTTTAGTACTGTAGTGTATTAAGATTGTGATATTGAGCAGCTCCTTACTAGTGGAATGTTTTCCAACTGACTGTGTAAATAAATGTATATTCTTTTACCAAGAAACCTTGAATAATGTTTGTTTGAATCACTGTGATTGCAAGTCCTTTGTGTAAAATCATGCACTGCTCATATCCCTCTTGAGATATGTCTGGCTGCTCAGCCACTGCTACCACATAACATAACTGTGTAGTACAGGCTTGTACCAAAGGTGAGATTGTGCTTACACCTATAGTCTTAATTGTGTGTAGTGTTCCCAATGGGTACTGCATGTAATTCTGCCTAACAGTCTAGAGAGATAGTATTTAATGAGATAAAGTTGAAGATAGTGTGATCCCTGGGCTCAGACAGCCTTGCAGATGATGCAGAGGGATTTGAATTTAATCTGTGCAGCAACCGGGAGCCAGTAAAGACTTTTTAGTGCAGGAGAGATGCGGTCCCTGGGCTTAAGGCCAAGGATAAGACTTGCTGCCCTATTCTGGATAAGCTGGAGGGGTCGCAGAGTTGAAGCTGGAAGATTCAGGCGGAGGCTGTTACAGTAGTCAAGTCTAGAGAGAACCACGGCTTGAGTCACATTGAGCCTCTGAGGGAAAGTGAGAAAAGGCAGATAGTTGGACTTCTTGACAATGTCCTGAGTTTGTGGGAGGAAGGAGAGTGAGGAGTCGAAGATGAGTCCAAGGTTTCTAGCTACAGGTAAAGGTGAAGGGGGAGAGCCCAAAGAGGAAGGACAGAGTCAGAGGAAAAGGAGGGAGCAGGGGTTCCAAATGGGAAGGATCTCAGTTTTACAGGCGTTGAGGCAGAGATCATTGGAGGCACACCAGGACTGGATGGCAGATAGGTAGTCAGGGAGGAAGGAGGGTGCAAAAGGGTCAGCAGGGAGTCTGAAGAAGAGTTGTGTGCCATCTGCGTAACACTGGAAGTTGGAGGAAAAAGAGGAGAGAAGACGTGTAAGGAGAGCAAGGTAGATGTTAAAGAGCCAGGGGGAGAGTATAGAGCCCTGGGGGACACCACAGGTGGAGATGGATGTAGGAGAGGAGAAGGGGCCAAGGAAGACTTGGGAAGAACGGTTAGTGAAGAAAGAGGATAGCCAATACAGTGCCCGTTCTGAGATACCAAGTGTTTCATGGGGCCTTTGTATGAGGATGGAATGGTTTACTGTGTCAAATGCAGATGGGAGAGAGAAGGATGAGGACAGCTGGGGAATTGGAGTCCAGAGATGTGAGCAGTTCTTCATGGGTGTTCAGAAGAGCAGTTTCCGTGCCTCTGTATGTTCAGAATGCAGATTGATGGTCGTGGAGGCCATCAACAAGTTCATTGTGAGAGTTGAGTTGGGGAAGGGGTTGATGGAGATAGGGAGATAGGTAGCAGGGCAGGTAGGAACAGGGGATGTTTGTTCCAGGAGTGGGTGTACAAGGGAGTGCTTGAGGAGGGAGGGGAAAGACCAGTGACAAAAGAGTGATAACGGACATCAGCGAAAGCAAGGGCAAGAGAGCAGTGTTATCCTTGATGGTCCTGGATGAGCAAGGTGAAGAGACCTTCATGGAGCGGACAGCTCTGGTAACGTCTTCACGTGTGACAGGAGAGAAAGAGGAGAAAAAGGAAGGAGGAGGAGGGGCGGGGTGGATGGGGTTGTGAGGGAGTGTAGAAAGTGACATCAGAATTTGTATTGTTAATCTTGTACTTCTTTTTTTAATATATATAAATGGGATGATTTAAAATGTTTAAGTGGTGTTGAGTTTCCTGTTAATCTAATGGTGTATAAGGTTTAAGATAAACCAAGGTACAATAGAAACAAAACAAAAGAAATAGTAACATCTTCTCTAATAGAAACATACACATTGTCATTGGTTGTTCAATAAAAAAAAGACATTCTTAGAGAACATATTACAAAACAATTCACTTAGTTTTCGCTGTAACCGTGGGCAAGCGTTGACCTCAGAGGACACATGTACATTTCCTGTGTCTAGAGCTGACTGAACCCTAAAAGATTGGCCACCGTTGGTTTCCACCCTGGATAAAGATGCAAGAATGTTTCCTGGGGTTGCTTTGGTTACACTTATTCTGAAGGCTTGAGTTCAGGGTGGAAGCTTTTATTCCGGAGAGGAAATGGTGTTAATGCATTAAAGCGACGTTAGCTTGGAATTATTTATGGTCAATTAAAGGAACTGACAGACAAGACATAATCTGCCCAGGATCACAGCAATTTTCAAGTGAGGAGGTCTGGCCACACACTGGCCAGTTGAGCCACTGACTGGAACGTGCTTGACACCTGCTGCACGATTACATTAGACCATCCTGAGCATGCGCATAACTGTGAGCGCGGGAGAGAGAGAGAGAGAGAGAGAGAGGATTGAGCATGCGTGCACATTACCTACCCAAAAAAGAACCGGCGCTAAGCATGCGCACAAATGATGATAATGATCAGAGCATGCACAGTTTTTTCCCGGCCACATCCAGCCGTGCTGACTGCACAGAGCATGCGCACGCTATTCACGCTGACATCCAGCCGTGCTGACTGCATGGAGCATGCGCACGCTATTCACGCTGACATCCAGCCGTGCTGACTGCATGGAGCATGCGCACGCTATTCACGCTGTGATCCAGCCGTGCTGACTGCATGGAGCATGCGCACGCTATTCACGCTGACATCCAGCCGTGCTGACTGCATGGAGCATGCGCACGCTATTCACGCTGACATCCAGCCGTGCTGACTGCATGGAGCATGCGCACGCTATTCACGCTGACATCCAGCCGTGCTGACTGCATGGAGCATGCGCACGCTATTCACGCTGTGATCCAGCCGTGCTGACTGCACGGAGCATGCGCACGCTATTCACGCTCACACTCACCCGTGATGTCTGCATGGAGCATGCGCACGCTATTGACGCTCACATCCAGCCGTGATGGCTGCAAGGAGCATGCGCACGCTATTCACGCTCACATCCAGCCGTGCTGACTGCACGGAGCATGCGCACGCTATTCACGCTCACACTCACCCGTGATGTCTGCATGGAGCATGCGCACGCTATTCACGCTCACATCCAGCCGTGCTGACTGCACGGAGCATGCGCACGCTATTCACACTCACACTCACTCGTGATGTCTGCATGGAGCATGCGCACGCTATTGACGCTCACATCCAGCCGTGCTGACTGCATGGAGCATGCGCACGCTATTCACGCTCACATCCAGCCGTGCTGACTGCACGGAGCATGCGCACGCTATTCACGCTGTCATCCAGCCGTGCTGACTGCACGGAGCATGCGCACGCTATTCACGCTCACACTCACTCGTGATGTCTGCATGGAGCATGCGCACGCTATTCACGCTGTCCTCCAGCCGGGCTGACTGCACGGAGCATGCGCACGCTATTCACGCTCACACTCACCCGTGATGTCTGCATGGAGCATGCGCACGCTATTGACGCTCACATCCAGCTGTGATGGCTGCAAGGAGCATGCGCACGCTATTCACGCTCACATCCAGCCGTGCTGACTGCACGGAGCATGCGCACGCTATTCACGCTCACATCCAGCCGTGCTGACTGCATGGAGCATGCACACGCTATTGACGCTCACATGCAGCCGTGAAGGCTGCAAGGAGCATGCGCATGCTATTCACGCTGACATCCAGCCGTGCTGACTGCATGGAGCATGCGCATGCTATTCACGCTGACATCCAGCCGTGCTGACTGCACGGAGCATGCGCACGCTATTCACGCTGTCATCCAGCCGTGCTGACTGCATGGAGCATGCGCACGCTATTCACGCTGACATCCAGCCGTGCTGACTGCACGGAGCATGCGCACGCTATTCACGCTCACACTCACTCGTGATGTCTGCATGGAGCATGCGCACGCTATTCACGCTGTGATCCAGCCGTGATGTCTGCATGGAGCATGCGCACGCTATTCACGCTGTGATCCAGCCGTGCTGACTGCACGGAGCATGCGCACGCTATTCACGCTCACACTCACCCGTGATGTCTGATGGAGCATGCGCACGCTATTGACGCTCACATCCAGCCGTGATGGCTGCAAGGAGCATGCGCACGCTATTCACGCTCACATCCAGCTGTGCTGACTGCACGGAGCATGCGCACGCTATTCACGCTGTGATCCAGCCGTGCTGACTGCACGGAGCATGCGCACGCTATTCACGCTCACACTCACCCGTGATGTCTGCATGGAGCATGCGCACGCTATTGACGCTCACATCCAGCCGTGATGTCTGCATGGAGCATGCGCACGCTATTCACGCTCACATCCAGCCGTGCTGACTGCATGGAGCATGCGCACGCTATTCACGCTCACATCCAGCCGTGCTGACTGCACGGAGCATGCGCACGCTATTCACGCTCACATCCAGCCGTGCTGAATGCATGGAGCATGCACACGCTATTGACGCTCACATGCAGCCGTGAAGGCTGCAAGGAGCATGCGCATGCTATTCACGCTGACATCCAGCCGTGCTGACTGCATGGAGCATGCGCATGCTATTCACGCTGACATCCAGCCGTGCTGACTGCACGGAGCATGCGCACGCTATTCACGCTGTCATCCAGCCGTGCTGACTGCATGGAGCATGCGCACGCTATTCACGCTGACATCCAGCCGTGCTGACTGCACGGAGCATGCGCACGCTATTCACGCTCACACTCACTCGTGATGTCTGCATGGAGCATGCGCACGCTATTCACGCTGTGATCCAGCCGTGATGTCTGCATGGAGCATGCGCACGCTATTCACGCTGTGATCCAGCCGTGCTGACTGCACGGAGCATGCGCACGCTATTCACGCTCACACTCACCCGTGATGTCTGCATGGAGCATGCGCACGCTATTGACGCTCACATCCAGCCGTGATGTCTGCATGGAGCATGCGCACTCTATTCACGCTCACATCCAGCCGTGCTGACTGCACGGAGCATGCGCACGCTATTCACGCTCACATCCAGCCGTGCTGACTGCATGGAGCATGCGCACGCTATTCACGCTCACATCCAGCCGTGCTGACTGCACGGAGCATGCGCACGCTATTCACGCTCACACTCACCCGTGATGTCTGCATGGAGCATGCGCACGCTATTGACGCTCACATCCAGCCGTGATGGCTGCAAGGAGCATGCGCACGCTATTCACGCTCACATCCAGCCGTGCTGACTGCACGGAGCATGCGCACGCTATTCACGCTCACACTCACCCGTGATGTCTGCATGGAGCATGCGCACGCTATTGACGCTCACATCCAGCCGTGATGGCTGCAAGGAGCATGCGCACGCTATTCACGCTCACATCCAGCCGTGCTGACTGCACGGAGCATGCGCACGCTATTCACGCTGTGATCCAGCCGTGCTGACTGCACGGAGCATGCGCACGCTATTCACGCTCACATCCAGCCGTGCTGACTGCATGGAGCATGCGCACGCTATTCACGCTCACATCCAGCCGTGCTGACTGCACGGAGCATGCGCACGCTATTCACGCTCACACTCACCCGTGATGTCTGCATGGAGCATGCGCACGCTATTGACGCTCACATCCAGCCGTGATGGCTGCAAGGAGCATGCGCACGCTATTCACGCTCACATCCAGCCGTGCTGACTGCACGGAGCATGCGCACGCTATTCACGCTCACACTCACCCGTGATGTCTGCATGGAGCATGCGCACGCTATTGACGCTCACATCCAGCCGTGATGTCTGCATGGAGCATGCGCACGCTATTCACGCTCACATCCAGCCGTGCTGACTGCATGGAGCATGCACACGCTATTCACGCTCACATCCAGCCGTGCTGACTGCATGGAGCATGCGCACGCTATTCACGCTCACATCCAGCCGTGCTGACTGCACGGAGCATGCGCACGCTATTCACGCTCACATCCAGCCGTGCTGACTGCACGGAGCATGCGCACGCTATTCACGCTCACATCCAGCCGTGCTGACTGCATGGAGCATGCGCACGCTATTCACGCTCACATCCAGCCGTGCTGACTGCACGGAGCATGCGCACGCTATTCACGCTCACACTCACTCGTGATGTCTGCATGGAGCATGCGCACGCTATTCACGCTCACATCCAGCCGTGCTGACTGCATGGAGCATGCGCACGCTATTCACGCTCACACTCACTCGTGATGTCTGCATGGAGCATGCGCACGCTATTCACGCTGTCATCCAGCCGTGCTGACTGCATGGAGCATGCGCACGCTATTGACGCTCACATCCAGCCGTGCTGACTGCATGGAGCATGCGCACGCTATTCATGCTGACATCCAGCCGTGCTGACTGCATGGAGCATGCGCACGCTATTCACGCTGTGATCCAGCCGTGCTGACTGCACGGAGCATGCGCACGCTATTCACGCTCACACTCACCCGTGATGTCTGCATGGAGCATGCGCATGCTATTGACGCTCACATCCAGCCGTGATGGCTGCAAGGAGCATGCGCACGCTATTCACGCTCACATCCAGCCGTGCTGACTGCACGGAGCATGCGCACGCTATTCACGCTCACACTCACCCGTGATGTCTGCATGGAGCATGCGCACGCTATTCACGCTCACATCCAGCCGTGCTGACTGCACGGAGCATGCGCACGCTATTCACGCTCACACTCACTCGTGATGTCTGCATGGAGCATGCGCACGCTATTGACGCTCACATCCAGCCGTGCTGACTGCATGGAGCATGCGCACGCTATTCACGCTCACATCCAGCCGTGCTGACTGCACGGAGCATGCGCACGCTATTCACGCTGTCATCCAACCGTGCTGACTGCACGGAGCATGCGCACGCTATTCACGCTCACACTCACTCGTGATGTCTGCATGGAGCATGCGCACGCTATTCACGCTGTCCTCCAGCCGTGCTGACTGCACGGAGCATGCGCACGCTATTCACGCTCACACTCACCCGTGATGTCTGCATGGAGCATGCGCACGCTATTGACGCTCACATCCAGCCGTGATGGCTGCAAGGAGCATGCGCACGCTATTCACGCTCACATCCAGCCGTGCTGACTGCACGGAGCATGCGCACGCTATTCACGCTGTGATCCAGCCATGCTGACTGCACGGAGCATGCACACGCTATTCACGCTCACACTCACCCGTGATGTCTGCATGGAGCATGCGCACGCTATTGACGCTCACATCCAGCCGTGCTGACTGCACGGAGCATGCGCACGCTATTCACGCTCACATCCAGCCGTGCTGACTGCATGGAGCATGCACACGCTATTGACGCTCACATGCAGCCGTGAAGGCTGCAAGGAGCATGCGCATGCTATTCACGCTGACATCCAGCCATGCTGACTGCATGGAGCATGCGCATGCTATTCACGCTGACATCCAGCCGTGCTGACTGCACGGAGCATGCGCACGCTATTCACGCTGTCATCCAGCCGTGCTGACTGCATGGAGCATGCGCACGCTATTCACGCTGACATCCAGCCGTGCTGACTGCACGGAGCATGCGCACGCTATTCACGCTCACACTCACTCGTGATGTCTGCATGGAGCATGCGCACGCTATTCACGCTGTGATCCAGCCGTGATGTCTGCATGGAGCATGCGCACGCTATTCACGCTGTGATCCAGCCGTGCTGACTGCACGGAGCATGCGCACGCTATTCACGCTCACACTCACCCGTGATGTCTGCATGGAGCATGCGCACGCTATTGACGCTCACATCCAGCCGTGATGGCTGCAAGGAGCATGCGCACGCTATTCACGCTCACATCCAGCCGTGCTGACTGCACGGAGCATGCGCACGCTATTCACGCTGTGATCCAGCCGTGCTGACTGCACGGAGCATGCGCACGCTATTCACGCTCACACTCACCCGTGATGTCTGCATGGAGCATGCGCACGCTATTGACGCTCACATCCAGCCGTGATGTCTGCATGGAGCATGCGCACGCTATTCACGCTCACATCCAGCTGTGCTGACTGCATGGAGCATGCGCACGCTATTCACGCTCACATCCAGCCGTGCTGACTGCACGGAGCATGCGCACGCTATTCACGCTCACATCCAGCCGTGCTGACTGCATGGAGCATGCACACGCTATTGACGCTCACATGCAGCCGTGAAGGCTGCAAGGAGCATGCGCATGCTATTCACGCTGACATCCAGCCGTGCTGACTGCATGGAGCATGCGCATGCTATTCACGCTGACATCCAGCCGTGCTGACTGCACGGAGCATGCGCACGCTATTCACGCTGTCATCCAGCCGTGCTGACTGCATGGAGCATGCGCACGCTATTCACGCTGACATCCAGCCGTGCTGACTGCATGGAGCATGCGCACGCTATTCACGCTCACACTCACTCGTGATGTCTGCATGGAGCATGCGCACGCTATTCACGCTGTGATCCAGCCGTGATGTCTGCATGGAGCATGCGCACGCTATTCACGCTGTGATCCAGCCGTGCTGACTGCACGGAGCATGCGCACGCTATTCACGCTCACACTCACCCGTGATGTCTGCATGGAGCATGCGCACGCTATTGACGCTCACATCCAGCCGTGATGTCTGCATGGAGCATGCGCACTCTATTCACGCTCACATCCAGCCGTGCTGACTGCACGGAGCATGCGCACGCTATTCACGCTCACATCCAGCCGTGCTGACTGCATGGAGCATGCGCACGCTATTCACGCTCACATCCAGCCGTGCTGACTGCACGGAGCATGCGCACGCTATTCACGCTCACACTCACCCGTGATGTCTGCATGGAGCATGCGCACGCTATTGACGCTCACATCCAGCCGTGATGGCTGCAAGGAGCATGCGCACGCTATTCACGCTCACATCCAGCCGTGCTGACTGCACGGAGCATGCGCACGCTATTCACGCTCACACTCACCCGTGATGTCTGCATGGAGCATGCGCACGCTATTGACGCTCACATCCAGCCGTGATGGCTGCAAGGAGCATGCGCACGCTATTCACGCTCACATCCAGCCGTGCTGACTGCACGGAGCATGCGCACGCTATTCACGCTGTGATCCAGCCGTGCTGACTGCACGGAGCATGCGCACGCTATTCACGCTCACACTCACCCGTGATGTCTGCATGGAGCATGCGCACGCTATTGACGCTCACATCCAGCCGTGATGTCTGCATGGAGCATGCGCACGCTATTCACGCTCACATCCAGCCGTGCTGACTGCATGGAGCATGCGCACGCTATTCACGCTCACATCCAGCCGTGCTGACTGCATGGAGCATGCGCACGCTATTCACGCTCACATCCAGCCGTGCTGACTGCACGGAGCATGCGCACGCTATTCACGCTCACATCCAGCCGTGCTGACTGCACGGAGCATGCGCACGCTATTCACGCTCACATCCAGCTGTGCTGACTGCATGGAGCATGCGCACGCTATTCACGCTCACATCCAGCCGTGCTGACTGCACGGAGCATGCGCACGCTATTCACGCTCACACTCACTCGTGATGTCTGCATGGAGCATGCGCACGCTATTCACGCTCACATCCAGCCGTGCTGACTGCATGGAGCATGCGCACGCTATTCACGCTCACACTCACTCGTGATGTCTGCATGGAGCATGCGCACGCTATTCACGCTGTCATCCAGCCGTGCTGACTGCATGGAGCATGCGCACGCTATTCACGCTCACATCCAGCCGTGCTGACTGCACGGAGCATGCGCACGCTATTCACGCTCACACTCACTCGTGATGTCTGCATGGAGCATGCGCACGCTATTCACGCTCACATCCAGCCGTGCTGACTGCATGGAGCATGCGCACGCTATTCACGCTCACACTCACTCGTGATGTCTGCATGGAGCATGCGCACGCTATTCACGCTGTGATCCAGCCGTGATGTCTGCATGGAGCATGCACACGCTCTTCACGCTCGCATAAAGGTACTGGCTGCTCCCCCTTATACAGTACAGTAACTTATTTAATATCCAAATGTTCTGAAAACTACTGGCTGAAAGCCATATTTAATGCATATGGCTAATACGTCTGTGTAGAACTACTGGTTACTAGATTACACAGCTTTGATGCATGACTAAGCTATTGCTGGAAGAGGCAGTCTCCAGAGATTAACTGCTGTCAAACAAAGTCTCTTTATTGTCACTTGCTCAGCTGCATAATCATTTCCTACTACATATTGCCAGAGGGTAGTGGAGAACACAGCATTGGCAGCAGGCTGAGGTGTGAGCGTGACTTGCCTACAAATGCCTGGTGAAAGGATAGGTTGTCTTCAATCAAACAAACAATACAGGAACGTCGCTTCCTCTGAGGTTATAAACTCACATCTCACTTTACGAGACTACACAGTTTCAGTTTTCTCTTCAGGCCACTCTTGCCTGACACCGTGTAGCGAAAGGCGATCACTCAATATATAATCATCCACCAGCTCAATTTCTCCACCGTGTTTGATACCCTAATCGCTATAATGGCTTCTTCCCAAAATGCTTCTACAGATTTATCTTCCATCAACAACTGTATGGCAAAGATACTTCAAGAACTCTCGTCCATCCATCCAAACATCCATCTCTGTTTTGGACACAAGAACCTTGGGTATTCAGGATGATTTGAATGCATTTAAAAGCAATATGAAAACTATCAACTCTAGATTAACAGAGGTGGAAGAGCGTGTCTCACTTACAGAAGAGAGAATGTAAGGTCTAGAACAAATGCACAGCAAAATTCACCACCTTGAAGTGGAAGTAGCGAACCTCGAAGACCTAAACAGGAGGGATAATATAAGAATATACAGGGTGACAGAAAATATCGAACTAAATGACCCCATTAAATTCCTCACTGATTGGCTTCCACAAATTTTAAATCTCACCTTCACGCCTCCCCCCGAATTTCAACGCGCTCACAGAATTAAACCTCGATTCACCTCACATAATAACTCGCCCAGGCCCTTAATTGCTTGTTTGTTACGACATCAACAAGCTTGACTAATTCTCCTGACGGCAAAGAAAATGTCACCTCTCACCTTTCAAGGAAACAAGATATTTATCTCCCCTGACTTTTCCAAATCCACACAAGATAAAAGAAGAGGATTCTTGGACCTAAGACCTGCACTGAATAAACTGGATATTAAATATGGTTTGCTTGAACCGGCAAGAATGCTGATTACTCCTCCAGGAGCCATTACGAAAGAATATTTGAACCCTAAAGATTTATATGATTTTGTGCAATCCCTGCAATCTTCCGAAATGGACACCATGCCCTGTGCATCGACTTCCAAAGATCATAATTATTCCAATCAACCTCCTCAACTGGCCCACAATCTACAGGTCTGAGAAAAAATCAAATCCGGTAAACTCTACTACTCCAGGAGTAGATCTGAAGTCAACCCCGAAAAACAAAGGGATAAATCCAGGTCTCTGATTAAACATACTGAGTTAGAAGTCGCTCCAACTTCATAAAGGTTTAATTCCCCCCTTCACTACTCCTGGTTTATTGTTGCTCAAATGTTGTTCTTATCTACTTATCAATAGTTAGCCCAATCTTGTCAGACATAAAGATTTAACTCTGTCCGCCTCATTAATGCAATGTGTGCCGTCTTGCTATCTTCTACGGCAGCTCCTAACAGATTCCTGTTTGGTTTGCATTTCAAATTCAGGATCACTCATTTCTTTATGTTCTCTTGTACGATTGTTACCATTTCTAGAATCAAATATTTGTTTGTTCTGGTTGTCACCTCTCCTCATGTGTTTTCCTTACCCTGCTCTCATCTGTATTATATCAAATATATCGTTATATCAGAGGGGCTAACTACCAATGTATACAAATGGACTCAAATCATTATCACTTTATTCTTTCTATTTCATTTTGTCATTGCTCTCTATATGTCCTTTTTCTTTATTTTGATTGTTTTATTATCACTGAATAACGCCTTAGAGCTATGAGTATTAAAGTCTTATCTTGGAATGTTAAAGGGCTTAATAACCCTATTAAAAGACAAAGGCCTCATTACAACTCAGGCGTTAAGGGTTAACGCCACCGTTAACCCTTAACGCCTGATTCTGATTTAGCAGGCGTTAAAATCCATGGCGCTAACCCGCCATGGTGCTAATTACGCCGCCGTAATTTACGGCGGCGTAATTAGCGCCTTCCCCACTCCCATTATGCCCTATCGGGCAAAAATGGGAATGGGGAAGGGAAAATGGGAAATGGGGATTTACCGCCCCACTCACCTTGGAATGGGGCGGTAAATCCGCCATCCATCATGGTGTAAATGTAGTTTACACCATGGTGGTAAAGTTGGTGCACTTAGCACCAAGGTTGTAATGACCTCCAAAGAATCCTTAGCCATCTAGGGAAAAGTAACCCTGACATTGCATGTATTCAGGAAATGCACCTAGATTTGATAGAAGAAAATAATAAATTGATTAAATCTTGGGTGAAGCGTGCCTTTTTTGCACCTGCAGTTGATAAGAAGGGTGGAGTTAGTATTCTCATACATAAAAAATGTCCTTTCAGTTAATCGATCAGCAACATGATTCCTTGGGACGATGGTCTATTATTGACTCCATTATCAACAAGGTAGCGGTCACAATTCTTAATATCTACGGCCCCAATAATCCTGACCCATCATTTTGGAGCTATTTAAAACACACTATTTTCAGCAAAAATTCTGATCGTCTCATTATTTGCAGAGATTGCAACCAAATTTGTGATTTTACCCTTGACCGTAAATCCCAATCCAAATTTATCAATACAAAATCGCGCAAACAATTCCTCAATTTTATAGAAGATCTTGCCCTTGTTGATACTTGGCGCTTCTGTCATCCAGAGGCGAAAGAATATACCTTTTTCTCCACTCCACCCAAATCGCTTTCAAAAATAGATCATATATTTATAAACTCCCCTCTTGCACCCAAAATTCTTCATTCTGAAATTGGTCCCATTATTATTTCTGATCATGCCCCTGTGTTTACTGTCCTGGAATGGGATCCCATGCCTTTCCATTCATCCAGATGGAGATTTAACTCATTTTTACTGAATGACCCAGATTCCCAGATTTTATCCAAAAAATGTATATCTTTATTACTGAATTCTTTACCCTTAATAAACCCCTTGATACATCTATACATAACAATCGGGACGCCTTTAAGGCCACATTGTGTGGATTCATTATACGCTACACATCCTTTAAGAAAAAACAAAATGAAAAGTTCTCCCAAGATCTTATTTGCTCCATCAAGTCATTAGAACAGGCATACTTCTATAATCCTACAGAGGGCTCCTTCAAATCCCTTCTTGCAAAATGTATAGAATTCAACAAATATAGTACAAATAAATCCTGCTCCTCTTTATTAAGATCCAAAGCTAAATTTTATGGCGGATCCAATAAATCGGCAAATTATTAGCCGCATATCGAAAAAGGAAAACGAAAAAAAATGTCATAACTTCGGTAGTTAACCAACAAAATATCAGAGTTTCTAATTCGCAACAAATTAATGATGCATTTTTTTTTAGTTTTACTCCCAACTTTACTCAACAGATCAAACAATTCTTAACGACAATATTCTTAAATATCTCAGCTCCAATAAAAAGATCAACGAACATCCAATAGACGTTTCATTCCTTGATAACCAAATTTCATTGCAAGAAATACATAAAGCTATTTTAGATCTTAAAATCGGTAAAGCACCTGGACCAGATGGTTTTCCTATAGAATTTTATCGTTCCTTTTCATCCCTGCTATCTCCTAAACTTCTCGGAACTCTACAATCATTTTCTTGCTTCAGGCTCTTCCACAAGCTCTTTTGGAGAAGCACTTCTGATTTTATTTCCCAAACCGGACAAAGACCCTTCTTTGGTTAAAAATCAGAGTACCATCTCACTAATTAATTCAGATTCCAAAATCTTAGCCAACATAATTGCCTGCCGTCTGGGCGGTATTATGCATAAACTAATTAACGTTAATCAAACAGGCTGGACGATGTTCTACTTTACTTATCAGATCCCAACTCTTCCCTCCCAGCACTTATGTCTACCATAGATCAATTTGCTTGCGTCTCTGGATATAGATTGAATTATGACAAATCTGAAATCTTGCCCCTTACAAATTCATGTACATTAGCAAACACACCTCTTTTTGGAATGAAATGGTGTACTTCATCTGTTAAATACCTAGGGATCCCTATCGCTAATAACCTCGAGTCGACCTTAAACCTAACCCAGAATATGATTATTGATAAAAATTAACTCATCCATTAATCACTGGTCTGCTTTGTTCCTCTCTTGGTGGGGCAGACTAGACTCTATTAAAATGACTCTTGGGCCCATTATTCTCTATTATCGCTCTATGATACCAGTACTACTCCCAAATTCTTTCTTTAAAAAAATAGACAAAATTTTAGTTCAATTCCTGTGGAAAGATAAATCTGCCAAAATTGCTCTCAATAAGTTGAAATCCAGTAAACCTTCCGGGGAGGGAATTTTCCAGACTTCCTTAAATACCAGAAATCCTTTTTATTAAGACAAATTACCTTATGTTTAACTTCTGAACCCCAATTTATCAACACCCCCTCATGGATTCTTTTGGAATCAAAACTCATCACTCCTTTGTCCTTTACTCACTTTCTCAAAACATCCTCATGGCCTGGAATCAAAAAACCTCCCCTTCTATACTCCTTCAAACAAGTATGGAATTCCTTAATTACAACATGTGATAATATCCAAGATATCTCCAGCACCTTCTTGTGGTTTAACCAAGCTTTTTCTCATAAACCCAAACTTGGCATTCTACATAAATCGTACTCAGCCGGAATTTTCCTAGACTCACATTTATTTAAGAATAATGCTCCTATACCATTCCAAGACCTCTGTACTCACTTCAATTTAAATGAATCAGATTTTAAAACCTATTCAAGTTTCACTAAACTTATTGCTAAAGCTACTCCTCTTTATACACATAAAATTCCCTCAAAATATTTAGAACTAATTTTGTACTCTCACTCCACCAAAGCATCCAAATTCTATTCCATTCTCAATCAGCCCACTGATGCTACCATCAAACTCTATACCCTGTGGGAATCTGATTGGAATTTACAAATCACTGAAGAAATGTGGACTAAGATATGGCTGCAATGCTTTTCCACTTCCGTTGCTGCAAATCTCACTCAATTGCACTATTTCATACTACATAGATCCTATCTGACACCACAAAGGGTTGTCAAAATGTCTAACGCCAGTCAAAGTGCATGCTGGTCCTGCCAACCTACTCCTGCAGATTTCATTCATTCAATCTTTAACTGTAATATTGTTTTTACATTTTGGAAATGCTTACAAAAAATGTTTTCATTTCAGGAACCTCTCACGTTATGTAATGTCATGATTGGAGCCGTAGCAAATCCCTATATGTCACATATCACTTCCTCTGATTTATTTAATGTTTTGATATATGTTGCCTTCCATCCCATTGTGACTAATTGGAAAAATGCTCAAAAATTGACTTAGGATTTATGGTGGAACTCTGTTTGCTCTTTTCACAGAATTGAACAAATGTATGCCTTATCAACAAAAACTCTGCCTAAGTTTCATAACTAATGGAACGCCTTTAATGATGACTTAACATAAAAAGCTCCTTTCATTGCATGCATTGCTCTTCCCTCTCCCTACTCTTCCCTTACCGTGTCGTGTCCGTCCTCCCCTGTTTGTCCCAAACCATGCTATGGTTTTACTTCATATTTCTATAAGGTTTATTATATTTAATATTGTATGTAGTTAACTACAGCATCATCAATTATCATATTTACTATGATGTATGTCACTTTTCATACAACTTGCTGTCATGTCTACTTAATTATTCTTAACTTTCAATAAAAATCAATTAACTTAAAAAAGGTACTGGCTGCACGGAGCATGCGCACATGAGGCAATACCACACGCACGCAGTGACAGATACTTTCGGCTTGACGCAGCCCCAGAGTGAGGTATTTGCCAACACTCTGCCTTTCCTGAATTCCTTTTCTATTTGACATGTGTCCTGTTTTCGGAGCATGCCAGGAGCCCTCTTCTGTATGATGGCAGACAGTGAGGGATGGGCATTAGGCGCTCTTGGTGGTGGGGCCCTTGGGGCCCCCAGATTTCATTAAACACTCTTACCTTAAACGCTGATGCAGCGCAGCAGTGATAAACAATGCATTCAGGATGTAAACAGCACTGCTACGGTAACATTTCAGGGACTAAAACCGGGAGAGGGGCTATCTTCAGAGACTGTGGGGGAGGGGCACCTAACTTCACACATTCTAATCAGACTATTCTGGTGCAGAGTTAATGTTACAAGCAGTTAACTCTTTGCAAATACCTCCCCTCTCGAGCTCTTCGCTCCTCTACCTCCAACTCCCTCAGGGTCAGTCGTTTTTCAAAGAAACGAGCTGGGGGTAGATCTTTGTCTTTGGCTGGGGCCTCCCTCTGGAACAACCTGCCTGCCACTCTGAAACTTGAGGAGAACCATGTCTGGTTCCTGAAACACCTCAAGACCTTCCTCTTTGCTTATGCCTTCGCCCACCCTCTCCCTTGCTGATCTGTTCTCTCTTGGCACCGTGCACCTGGCCTCCCTCTGTCTTCCGGGCCCAGTTACATGCTCACCGTGCCACCCTCCCTCACTGCCTCCTGGGCCTCTCCCTGCACTGGGGTCTGTATCTGTACCCATACAGCCCCCTCTTCTTTTCTGCCTACACTTATTCAGACCTACCCTGTCTGCTGCCTTAAACTCAGCACTTGTCATTTGCTGGCTGCACTACCAGTTTTATTATTTTACTATATTTATTTATCTTTGCACTTCTCCCTTCCATGCACTTTTCCCCTCCCCCACTCCCATGCACTTGCGCGTTCTCAATGTCACTAGGACTAGTAAGATCGTGGTTTTGTTCTCCCCTGCTCCCCTCCCTTGCCTTGTGGTGGTCTGAAACACCGGTGTATGAGCACAAAATAAATATCATATCATATCCTCTTTCATGTACATGTCATCATCCAACACTACCTCTGCTCGCACTAGAAGCACTGCTGCCCTGATCCTCTTTCATGTACATGTCATCATCCAACACTACCTCTGCTCGCACTAGAAGCACTACTGTACATGTAATCACCCGACACTACCTCTGCTCGCACTAGAAGCACCCCTGCCCTGATCCTCTTTCATGTACATGTCATCATCCAACACTACCTCTGCTCCCACCAGAAGCACTACTGTACATGTCATCATCCAACACTGCCTCTGCTCGCTCTAGAAGCACTACTGTACATGTAATCACCCGATAATACCTCTGCTCGCAATAGAAGCACTGCTGCCCTGATCCTCTTTCATGTACATGTCATCATCCAACACTACCTCTGCTCGCACTAGAAGCACTACTGTACATGTCATCATCCAACACTACCTCTGCTCGCACTAGAAGCACTACTGTACATGTCATCATCCAACACTACCTCTGCTCGCACTAGAAGCACTACTGCACATGTCATCATCCAACATTACTTCTGCTTGCACTGGAAGCACTACTGCCCTGATTCCCCTTTCATGTACATATCATCATCCAACACTACCTCTGCTCGCACTAGAAGCACTGCTGACCTGATTCCCCTTCATGTACACATTCCCCTTCATGTACATGTCATCATCCAACACTACCTCTGCTCGCACTAGAAGCACTACTGTACATGTCATCATCCAACACTACCTCTGCTCGCACTAGAAGCACTGCTGCCCTGATTCCCCTTCATGTACACATTCCCCTTCATGTACATGTCATCATCCAACACTAACTCTGCTCGCACTAGAAGCACTACTGTACATGTCATCATCCAACATTACTTCTGCTCGCACTGGAAGCACTACTGCCCTGATTCCCCTTTCATGTACATGTCATCATCCAACACTACCTCTGCTCGCACTAGAAGCACTGCTGCCCTGATCCTCTTTCATCTACATGTAGTCATCCAACACTACCTCTGCTCGCACTAGAAGCACTACTGTACATGTCATCATCCAACACTACCTCTGCTCGCAATAGAAGCACTACTGTACATGTCATCATCCAACATTACTTCTGCTCGCACTGGAAGCACTACTGCCCTGATTCCCCTTTCATGTACATGTCATCATCCAACACTACCTCTGCTCGCACTAGAAGTACTGCTGCCCTGATCCTCTTTCATGTACATGTAGTAATCCACCACTACCTCTGCTTGCACTAGAAGCACCGCTGCCCTGATTCCCCTTTCATGTACATGTCATCACCCAACACTACCTCTGCTCGCACTAGAAGCACTGCTGCCCTGATCCTCTTTCATGTACATGTAGTCATCCAACACTACCTCTGCTCGCACTAGAATCACTACTGTACATGTCATCATCCAACACTACCTCTGCTCGAACTAGGAGCACTACTGTACATGTCATCAGCCAACACTACCTCTGCTCGCACTGGAAGCACTACTGCCCTGATCTTCTTTCATGTACATGTCATCATCCAACACTACCTCTGCTCGCACTAGAAGTACTGCTGCCCTGATTCCCCTTCATGTACATGTCATCATCCAACACTACCTCTGCTCGCACTAGAAGTACTGCTGCCCTGATTCCCCTTCATGTACATGTCATCATCCAACACTACCTCTGCTCGCACTAGAAGTACTGCTGCCCTGATTCCCCTTCATGTACATGTCATCATCCAACACTACCTCTGCTCGCACTAGAAGTACTGCTGCCCGGACTCCCCTTTCATGTACATGTCATTATCCAACACTACCTCTGCTCGCACTAGAAGCACTGCTGCCCTGATCCTCTTTCATGTACATGTAATCATCCAACACTACCTCTGCTCACACAAGAAGTACTGCTGCCCTGATTCCCCTTCATGTACATGTCATCATCCAACACTACCTCTGCTCGCACTAGAAGCACTGCTGCCCTGATTCCCCTTTCATGTACATGTCATCATCCAACACTACCTCTGCTCGCACTAGAAGCACTGCTGCCCTGATCCTCTTTCATGTACATGTAATCATCCAACACTACCTCTGCTCGCACTAGAAGCACTACTGTACATGTCATCATCCAACACTACCTCTGCTCGAACTAGAAGCCCTACTGTACATGTCATCATCCAACACTACCTCTGCTCGCACTAGAGGCACTACTGTACATGTCATCATCCAACACTACCTCTGCTCGCACTAGAAGCACTACTGTACATGTCATCATTCAACACTACCTCTGCTCGCACTAGAAGCACTACTGCCCTGATTCACCTTCATGTACATGTCATCTTCCAACACTAACTCTGCTCGCACTAGAAGCACTGCTGCCCTGATTCCCCTTTCATGTACATGTCATCATCCAACACTACCTCTGCTCGCACTAGAAGCACTGCTGCCCTGATCCTCTTTCATGATGTACAGGTAATCATCCAACACTACCTCTGCTCGCACTAGAAGCACTACTGTACATGTCATCATCCAACACTACCTCTGCTCGCACTAGAAGCACTACTGTACATGTCATCATCCAACACTACCTCTGCTCCCACTAGAGGCACTACTGTACATGTCATCATCCAACACTACCTCTGCTCGCACTAGAAGCACTACTGTACATGTCATCATTCAACACTACCTCTACTCGCACTAGAAGCACTACTCTACATGTCATCATCCAACACTACCTCCGCTCGCACTAGAAGCACTACTGCCCTGATTCCCCTTTCATGTACATGTCATCATCCAAAACTACCTCTGCTCACACTAGAAGCACTGCTGCCCTGATCCTCTTTCATGTACATGTAATCATCCAAAACTACCTCTGCTGGCACTAGAAGCACTGCTGCCCTGATTCCCCTTCATGTATATGCCATCATCCAACACTACCTCTGCTCGCACTAGAAGCACCACTGCCCTCATTCCCCTTCATGTACATATTCCCCTTCATGTACATGTCATCATCCAACACTAACTCTGCTCGCACTAGAAGCACTACTGTACATGTCATCATCCAACCCTACCTCTCCTAGCACTAGAAGCACTACTGTACATGTCATCATCCAACACTACCTCTGCTCGCACTAGAAGCACTACTGCCCTGATTCCCCTTCATGTACATGTCATCATCCAACACTACCCCTGCTCGCACTAGAAGCACTACTGCACATGTCATCATCCAACACTAGCTCTGCTTGCACTAGAAGCACTACTGTACATGTCATCATCCAACACTACCCCTGCTCGCACTAGAAGCACTACTGTACATGTCATCATCCAACACTACCTCCGCTCGCACTAGAAGCACTACTGCCCTGATTCCCCTTTCATGTACATGTCATCATCCAACACTACCTCTGCCCGCACTAGAAGCACTACTCTACATGTCATCATCCAACACTACCTCTGCTTGCACTAGAAGCACTACTGGCCTGATTCCCCTTTCATGTACATGTCATCATTCAACACTACTTCTGCTCGCAATAGAAGCACTGCTGCCCTGATCCTCTCTCATGTACATGTCATCATCCAGCACTACCTCTGCGCACACTAGAAGCACTGCTGCCCTGATTCCCCTTCATGTACATATTCCCCTTCATGTACATGTCATCATCCAACACTACCTCTGCTCGCACTAGAAGCACTGCTGCCCTGATCCTCGTTCATTTACATGTAGTCATCCAACACTACCTCTGCTCGCACTACAAGCACTACTGTACATGTCATCATCCAACACTACCTCTGCTCGCACTAGAAGCACTGCTGCCCTGATTCCCCTTTCTGGTACATGTCATCATCCAACACTACCTCTGCTCGCACTGGAAGCACTGCTGCCCTGATCCTCTTTCATGTACATGTAATCATCCAACACTACCTCTGCTCACACTAGAAGCACTGCTGCCCTGATTCCCCTTCATGTACATATTCCCCTTCATGTACATGTCATCATCCAACACTACCTCTGCTCGCACTAGAAGCACTGCTGCCCAGATCCTCGTTCATGTACATGTAATCATCCAACACTACCTATGCTCGCACTAGAAGCACTGCTGTCCTGATTCCCCTTCATGTACATGCCATCATCCAACACTACCTCTGCTCGCACTAGAAGCACTACTGTACATGTCATCATCCAACAATACCTCTGCTCGCACTAGAAGCACTACTGTACATGTCATCATCCAACACTACCTCTGCTTGCACTAGAAGCACTACTGTACATGTCATCATCCAACACTACCTCTGCTCGCACTAGAAGCACTACTGCACATGTCATCATCCAACACTACCCCTGCTCGCACTAGAAGCACTACTGTACATGTCATCATCCAACACTACCTCTGCTCGCACTAGAAGCACTACTGTACATGTCATCATCCAACACTACCTCTGCTCGCACTAGAAGCACTACTGTACATGTCATCATCCAACACTACATCTGCTCGCACTAGAAGCACTACTGTACATGTCATCATCCAACACTACCTCTGCTCGCACTAGAAGCACTACTGTACATGTCATCATCCAACACTACCTCTGCTCGCACTAGAAGCACTAATGTACATGTCATCATCCAACACTACCTCTGCTCGCACTAGAAGCACTACTGTACATGTCATCATCCAACACTACCTCTGCTCGCACTAGAAGCACTACTGTACATGTAATCACCCGACACTACCTCTGCTCGCTCTAGAAGCACTACTGTACATGTAATCACCCGATAATACCTCTGCTCGCACTAGAAGCACTGCTGCCCTGATCCTCTTTCATGTACATGTCATCATCCAACACTACCTCTGCTCGCACTGGAAGCACTGCTGCCCAGATTCCCCTTCATGTACATATTCCCCTTCATGTACATGTCATCATCCAACACTACCTCTGCTCACACTAGAAGCACTGCTGCCCAGATCCTCGTTCATGTATATGTAATCATCCAACACTACCTCTGCTCGCACTAGAAGCACTGCTGTCCTGATTCCCCTTCATGTACATGCCATCATCCAACACTACCTCTGCTCGCACTAGAAGCACTACTGTACATGTCATCATCCAACACTACCTCTGCTCGCACTAGAAGCACTACTGTACATGTCATCATCCAACACTACCTCTGCTTGCACTAGAAGCACTACTGTACATGTCATCATCCAACACTACCTCTGCTCGCACTAGAAGCACTACTGTACATGTTATCATCCAACACTACCCCTGCTCGCACTAGAAGCACTACTGTACATGTCATCATCCAACACTACCTCTGCTCGCACTAGAAGCACTACTGTACATGTCATCATCCAACACTACCTCTGCTTGCACTAGAAGCACTACTGTACATGTCATCATCCAACACTACCTCTGCTCGTACTAGAAGCACTACTGTACATGTCATCATCCAACAATACCTCTGCTCGCACTAGAAGCACTACTGTACATGTCATCATCCAACACTACCTCTGCTCGCACTAGAAGCACTACTGTACATGTCATCATCCAACACTACCTCTGCTCGCACTAGAAGCACTACTGTGCATGTCATCATCCAACAGTACCTCTGCTCGCACTAGAAGCACTACTGTACATGTCATCATCCAACACTACCTCTGCTCGCACTAGAAGCACTACTGTACATGTATTCACCCGACACTACCTCTGCTCGCTCTAGAAGCACTACTGTACATGTAATCACCCGATAATACCTCTGCTCGCACTAGAAGCACTGCTGCCCTGATCCTCTTTCATGTACATGTCATCATCCAACACTACCTCTGCTCGCACTAGAAGCACTACTGTACATGTCATCATCCAACACTACCTCTGCTCGCACTAGAAGCACTACTGTACATGTAATCACCCGACACTAACCCTGCTCACACTAGAAGCACTACTGCCCTGATCCTCTTTCATGCAAATGTCATCATCCAGCACTACCTCTGCTCGCACTAGAAGCACTACTGTACATGTCATCATCCAACACTACCTCTGGTCGCACTAGAAGCACTACTGTACATGTAATCACCCAAAACTACCTCTGCTCGCACTAGAAGCACTGCTGCCCTGATCCTCTTTCATGTACGTGTCATCATCCAACACTACCTCTGCTCGCACTAGAAACACTACTGTACATGTAATCACCCGACACTACCTCTGCTCGCACTAGAAGCACTGCAGCCCTGATCCTCTTTCATGTACGTGTCATCATCCAACACTAGCTCTGCTCGCGCTAGAAGCACTACTGTACATGTAATCACCCGACACTACCTCTGCTTGCACTAGAAGCACTGCTGCCCTGATCCTCTTTCATGTACATGTCATCATCCAACACTACCTCTGCTCGCACTAGAAGCACTACTGTACATGTCATCATCCAACACTACCTCTGGTCGCACTAGAAGCACTACTGTACATGTAATCACCCGACACTACCTCTGCTCGCACTAGAAGCACTGCTGCCCTGATCCTCTTTCATGTATGTGTCATCATCCAACACTACCTCTGCTTGCACTAGAAGCACTACTGTACATGTAATCTCCCGACACTACCTCTGCTTGCACTAGAAGCACTGCTGCCCTGATCCTCTTTCATGTACATGTCATCATCCAACACTACCTCTGCTCGCACTAGAAGCACTACTGTACATGTCATCATCCAACACTACCTCTGCTCGCACTAAAAGCACTACTCTTCATGTAATCACCCGACACTACCTCTGCTCACACTAGAAGCACTACTGCCCTGATCCTCTTTCATGTACATGTCATCATCCAACACTACCTCTGCTCGCACTAGAAGCACTACTGTACATGTCATCATCCAACACTACCTCTGCTCGCACTAGAAGCACTACTGTACATGTAATCACTCGACACTACCTCTGCTCGCACTAGAAGCACTACTGTACATGTCATCATCCAACACTACCTCTGCTCGCACTAGAAGCACTACTGTACATGTAATCACCCGACACTACCTCTGCTCGCACTAGAAGCACTGCTGCCCTGATCCTCTTTCATGTACATGTCATCATCCAACACTACCTCTGCTCGCTCTAGAAGCACTACTGTACATGTAATCACCCGACACTACCTCTGCTCGCACTGGAAGCACTGCTGCCCTGATCCTCTTTCATGTACATGTCATCATCCAACACTACCTCTGCTCGCTCTAGAAGCACTACTGTACATGTAATCACCCGACACTACCTCTGCTCGCACTAGAAGCACTACTGTACATGTCATCATCCAACACTACCTCTGCTCGCACTAGAAGCACTACTGTACATGTCATCATCCAACACTACCTCTGCTCGCACTAGAAGCACTACTGTACATGTAATCACCCCACACTACCCCTGCTCGCACTAGAAGCACTTCTGTACATGTCATCATCCAACACTACCTCTGCTCGCACTAGAAGCACTACTGTACATGTCATCATCCAACACTACCTCTGCTCGCACTAGAAGCACTACTGTACATGTAATCATCCAACACTACCTCTGCTCGCACTAGAAGCACTGCTGTCCTGATTCCCCTTCATGTACATGCCATCATCCAACACTACCTCTGCTCGCACTAGAAGCACTACTGTACATGTCATCATCCAACACTACCTCTGCTCGCACTAGAAGCACTACTGTACATGTCATCATCCAACACTACCTCTGCTCGCACTAGAAGCACTACTGTACATGTCATCATCCAACACTACCTCTGCTCGCACTAGAAGCACTACTGTACATGTCATCATCCAACAGTACCTCTGCTCGCACTAGAAGCACTACTGTACATGTAATCACCCCACACTACCCCTGCTCGCACTAGAAGCACTTCTGTACATGTCATCATCCAACACTACCTCTGCTCGCACTAGAAGCACTACTGTACATGTCATCATCCAACACTACCTCTGCTCGCACTAGAAGCACTACTGTACATGTAATCATCCAACACTCCTCTGCTCGCACTAGAAGCACTGCTGTCCTGATTCCCCTTCATGTACATGCCATCATCCAACACTACCTCTGCTCGCACTAGAAGCACTACTGTACATGTCATCATCCAACACTACCTCTGCTCGCACTAGAAGCACTACTGTACATGTCATCATCCAACACTACCTCTGCTCGCACTAGAAGCACTACTGTACATGTCATCATCCAACACTACCTCTGCTCGCACTAGAAGCACTACTGTACATGTCATCATCCAACACTACCTCTGCTCGCACTAGAAGCACTACTGTACATGTCATCATCCAACACTACCCCTGCTCGCACTAGAAGCACTACTGTACATGTCATCATCCAACACTACCTCTGCTCGCACTAGAAGCACTACTGTACATGTAATCACCCCACACTACCCCTGCTCGCACTAGAAGCACTTATGTACATGTCATCATCCAACACTACCTCTGCTCGCACTAGAAGCACTACTGTACATGTCATCATCCAACACTACCTCTGCTCGCACTAGAAGAACTACTGTACATGTAATCATCCAACACTACCTCTGCTCGCACTAGAAGCACTGCTGTCCTGATTCCCCTTCATGTACATGCCATCATCCAACACTACCTCTGCTCGCACTAGAAGCACTACTGTACATGTCATCATCCAACACTACCGCTCGCACTAGAAGCACTACTGTACATGTCATCATCCAACACTACCCCTGCTCGCACTAGAAGCACTACTGTACATGTCATCATCCAACACTACCCCTGCTCGCACTAGAAGCACTACTGTACATGTCATCATCCAACACTACCTCTGCTCGCACTAGAAGCACTACTGTACATGTCATCATCCAACACTACCTCTGCTCGCACTAGAAGCACTACTGTACATGTCATCATCCAACACTACCTCTGCTCGCACTAGAAGCACTACTGTACATGTCATCATCCAACACTACCTCTGCTCGCACTAGAAGCACTACTGTACATGTCATCATCCAACACTACCTCTGCTCGCACTAGAAGCACTACTGTACATGTCATCATCCAACACTACCTCTGCTCGCACTAGAAGCACTACTGTACATGTCATCATCCAACACTACCTCTGCTCGCACTAGAAGCACTACTGTACATGTCATCATCCAACACTACCTCTGCTCGCACTAGAAGCACTACTGTACATGTCATCATCCAACACTACCTCTGCTCGCACTAGAAGCACTACTGTACATGTCATCATCCAACACTACCTCTGCTCGCACTAGAAGCACTACTGTACATGTCATCATCCAACACTACCCCTGCTCGCACTAGAAGCACTACTGTACATGTCATCATCCAACACTACCCCTGCTCGCACTAGAAGCACTACTGTACATGTCATCATCCAACACTACCTCTGCTCGCACTAGAAGCACTACTGTACATGTCATCATCCAACACTACCTCTGCTCGCACTAGAAGCACTACTGTACATGTCATCATCCAACACTACCTCTGCTCGCACTAGAAGCACTACTGTACATGTCATCATCCAACACTACCCCTGCTCGCACTAGAAGCACTACTGTACATGTCATCATCCAACACTACCCCTGCTCGCACTAGAAGCACTACTGTACATGTAATCACCCGATAATACCTCTGCTCGCACTAGAAGCACTGCTGCCCTGATCCTCTTTCATGTACATGTCATCATCCAACACTACCTCTGCTCGCACTAGAAGCACTGCTGTCCTGATTCCCCTTCATGTACATGCCATCATCCAACACTACCTCTGCTCGCACTAGAAGCACTACTGTACATGTCATCATCCAACACTACCTCTGCTCGCACTAGAAGCACTACTGTACATGTCATCATCCAACACTACCTCTGCTCGCACTAGAAGCACTACTGTACATGTCATCATCCAACACTACCTCTGCTCGCACTAGAAGCACTACTGTACATGTCATCATCCAAGACTACCTCTGCTCGCACTAGAAGCACTACTGTACATGTCATCATCCAACACTACCCCTGCTCGCACTAGAAGCACTACTGTACATGTCATCATCCAACACTACCTCTGCTCGCACTAGAAGCACTACTGTACATGTAATCACCCCACACTACCCCTGCTCGCACTAGAAGCACTTCTGTACATGTCATCATCCAACACTACCTCTGCTCGCACTAGAAGCACTACTGTACATGTCATCATCCAACACTACCTCTGCTCGCACTAGAAGCACTACTGTACATGTAATCATCCAACACTACCTCTGCTTGCACTAGAAGCACTGCTGTCCTGATTCCCCTTCATGTACATGCCATCATCCAACACTACCTCTGCTCGCACTAGAAGCACTACTGTACATGTCATCATCCAACACTACCTCTGCTCGCACTAGAAGCACTACTGTACATGTCATCATCCAACACTACCTCTGCTCGCACTAGAAGCACTACTGTACATGTCATCATCCAACACTACCTCTGCTCGCACTAGAAGCACTACTGTACATGTCATCATCCAACACTACCCCTGCTCGCACTAGAAGCACTACTGTACATGTCATCATCCAACACTACCTCTGCTCGCACTAGAAGCACTACTGTACATGTCATCATCCAACACTACCTCTGCTCGCACTAGAAGCACTACTGTACATGTCATCATCCAACACTACCTCTGCTCGCACTAGAAGCACTACTGTACATGTCATCATCCAACACTACCTCTGCTCGCACTAGAAGCACTACTGTACATGTCATCATCCAACACTACCTCTGCTCGCACTAGAAGCACTACTGTACATGTCATCATCCAACACTACCCCTGCTCGCACTAGAAGCACTACTGTACATGTCATCATCCAACACTACCTCTGCTCGCACTAGAAGCACTACTGTACATGTCACCATCCAACACTACCTCTGCTCGCACTAGAAGCACTACTGTACATGTCACCATCCAACACTACCTCTGCTCGCACTAGAAGCACTACTGTACATGTCATCATCCAACACTACCTCTGCTCGTACTAGAAGCACTACTGTACATGTCATCATCCAACACTACCTCTGCTCGCACTAGAAGCACTACTGTACATGTCATCATCCAACACTACCTCTGCTCGCACTAGAAGCACTACTGTACATGTCATCATCCAACACTACCCCTGCTCGCACTAGAAGCACTACTGTACATGTTATCATCCAACACTACCTCTGCTCGCACTAGAAGCACTACTGTACATGTAATCACCCGACACTACCTCTGCTCGCTCTAGAAGCACTACTGTACATGTAATCACCCGATAATACCTCTGCTCGCACTAGAAGCACTGCTGCCCTGATCCTCTTTCATGTACATGTCATCATCCAACACTACCTCTGCTCGCACTGGAAGCACTGCTGCCCAGATTCCCCTTCATGTACATATTCCCCTTCATGTACATGTCATCATCCAACACTACCTCTGCTCACACTAGAAGCACTGCTGCCCAGATCCTCGTTCATGTATATGTAATCATCCAACACTACCTCTGCTCGCACTAGAAGCACTGCTGTCCTGATTCCCCTTCATGTACATGCCATCATCCAACACTACCTCTGCTCGCACTAGAAGCACTACTGTACATGTCATCATCCAACACTACCTCTGCTCGCACTAGAAGCACTACTGTACATGTCATCATCCAACACTACCTCTGCTTGCACTAGAAGCACTACTGTACATGTCATCATCCAACACTACCTCTGCTCGCACTAGAAGCACTACTGTACATGTTATCATCCAACACTACCCCTGCTCGCACTAGAAGCACTACTGTACATGTCATCATCCAACACTACCTCTGCTCGCACTAGAAGCACTACTGTACATGTCATCATCCAACACTACCTCTGCTTGCACTAGAAGCACTACTGTACATGTCATCATCCAACACTACCTCTGCTCGTACTAGAAGCACTACTGTACATGTCATCATCCAACAATACCTCTGCTCGCACTAGAAGCACTACTGTACATGTCATCATCCAACACTACCTCTGCTCGCACTAGAAGCACTACTGTACATGTCATCATCCAACACTACCTCTGCTCGCACTAGAAGCACTACTGTGCATGTCATCATCCAACAGTACCTCTGCTCGCACTAGAAGCACTACTGTACATGTCATCATCCAACACTACCTCTGCTCGCACTAGAAGCACTACTGTACATGTATTCACCCGACACTACCTCTGCTCGCTCTAGAAGCACTACTGTACATGTAATCACCCGATAATACCTCTGCTCGCACTAGAAGCACTGCTGCCCTGATCCTCTTTCATGTACATGTCATCATCCAACACTACCTCTGCTCGCACTAGAAGCACTACTGTACATGTCATCATCCAACACTACCTCTGCTCGCACTAGAAGCACTACTGTACATGTAATCACCCGACACTAACCCTGCTCACACTAGAAGCACTACTGCCCTGATCCTCTTTCATGCAAATGTCATCATCCAGCACTACCTCTGCTCGCACTAGAAGCACTACTGTACATGTCATCATCCAACACTACCTCTGGTCGCACTAGAAGCACTACTGTACATGTAATCACCCAAAACTACCTCTGCTCGCACTAGAAGCACTGCTGCCCTGATCCTCTTTCATGTACGTGTCATCATCCAACACTACCTCTGCTCGCACTAGAAACACTACTGTACATGTAATCACCCGACACTACCTCTGCTCGCACTAGAAGCACTGCAGCCCTGATCCTCTTTCATGTACGTGTCATCATCCAACACTAGCTCTGCTCGCGCTAGAAGCACTACTGTACATGTAATCACCCGACACTACCTCTGCTTGCACTAGAAGCACTGCTGCCCTGATCCTCTTTCATGTACATGTCATCATCCAACACTACCTCTGCTCGCACTAGAAGCACTACTGTACATGTCATCATCCAACACTACCTCTGGTCGCACTAGAAGCACTACTGTACATGTAATCACCCGACACTACCTCTGCTCGCACTAGAAGCACTGCTGCCCTGATCCTCTTTCATGTATGTGTCATCATCCAACACTACCTCTGCTTGCACTAGAAGCACTACTGTACATGTAATCTCCCGACACTACCTCTGCTTGCACTAGAAGCACTGCTGCCCTGATCCTCTTTCATGTACATGTCATCATCCAACACTACCTCTGCTCGCACTAGAAGCACTACTGTACATGTCATCATCCAACACTACCTCTGCTCGCACTAAAAGCACTACTCTTCATGTAATCACCCGACACTACCTCTGCTCACACTAGAAGCACTACTGCCCTGATCCTCTTTCATGTACATGTCATCATCCAACACTACCTCTGCTCGCACTAGAAGCACTACTGTACATGTCATCATCCAACACTACCTCTGCTCGCACTAGAAGCACTACTGTACATGTAATCACTCGACACTACCTCTGCTCGCACTAGAAGCACTACTGTACATGTCATCATCCAACACTACCTCTGCTCGCACTAGAAGCACTACTGTACATGTAATCACCCGACACTACCTCTGCTCGCACTAGAAGCACTGCTGCCCTGATCCTCTTTCATGTACATGTCATCATCCAACACTACCTCTGCTCGCTCTAGAAGCACTACTGTACATGTAATCACCCGACACTACCTCTGCTCGCACTGGAAGCACTGCTGCCCTGATCCTCTTTCATGTACATGTCATCATCCAACACTACCTCTGCTCGCTCTAGAAGCACTACTGTACATGTAATCACCCGACACTACCTCTGCTCGCACTAGAAGCACTACTGTACATGTCATCATCCAACACTACCTCTGCTCGCACTAGAAGCACTACTGTACATGTCATCATCCAACACTACCTCTGCTCGCACTAGAAGCACTACTGTACATGTAATCACCCCACACTACCCCTGCTCGCACTAGAAGCACTTCTGTACATGTCATCATCCAACACTACCTCTGCTCGCACTAGAAGCACTACTGTACATGTCATCATCCAACACTACCTCTGCTCGCACTAGAAGCACTACTGTACATGTAATCATCCAACACTACCTCTGCTCGCACTAGAAGCACTGCTGTCCTGATTCCCCTTCATGTACATGCCATCATCCAACACTACCTCTGCTCGCACTAGAAGCACTACTGTACATGTCATCATCCAACACTACCTCTGCTCGCACTAGAAGCACTACTGTACATGTCATCATCCAACACTACCTCTGCTCGCACTAGAAGCACTACTGTACATGTCATCATCCAACACTACCTCTGCTCGCACTAGAAGCACTACTGTACATGTCATCATCCAACAGTACCTCTGCTCGCACTAGAAGCACTACTGTACATGTAATCACCCCACACTACCCCTGCTCGCACTAGAAGCACTTCTGTACATGTCATCATCCAACACTACCTCTGCTCGCACTAGAAGCACTACTGTACATGTCATCATCCAACACTACCTCTGCTCGCACTAGAAGCACTACTGTACATGTAATCATCCAACACTCCTCTGCTCGCACTAGAAGCACTGCTGTCCTGATTCCCCTTCATGTACATGCCATCATCCAACACTACCTCTGCTCGCACTAGAAGCACTACTGTACATGTCATCATCCAACACTACCTCTGCTCGCACTAGAAGCACTACTGTACATGTCATCATCCAACACTACCTCTGCTCGCACTAGAAGCACTACTGTACATGTCATCATCCAACACTACCTCTGCTCGCACTAGAAGCACTACTGTACATGTCATCATCCAACACTACCTCTGCTCGCACTAGAAGCACTACTGTACATGTCATCATCCAACACTACCCCTGCTCGCACTAGAAGCACTACTGTACATGTCATCATCCAACACTACCTCTGCTCGCACTAGAAGCACTACTGTACATGTAATCACCCCACACTACCCCTGCTCGCACTAGAAGCACTTATGTACATGTCATCATCCAACACTACCTCTGCTCGCACTAGAAGCACTACTGTACATGTCATCATCCAACACTACCTCTGCTCGCACTAGAAGAACTACTGTACATGTAATCATCCAACACTACCTCTGCTCGCACTAGAAGCACTGCTGTCCTGATTCCCCTTCATGTACATGCCATCATCCAACACTACCTCTGCTCGCACTAGAAGCACTACTGTACATGTCATCATCCAACACTACCGCTCGCACTAGAAGCACTACTGTACATGTCATCATCCAACACTACCCCTGCTCGCACTAGAAGCACTACTGTACATGTCATCATCCAACACTACCCCTGCTCGCACTAGAAGCACTACTGTACATGTCATCATCCAACACTACCTCTGCTCGCACTAGAAGCACTACTGTACATGTCATCATCCAACACTACCTCTGCTCGCACTAGAAGCACTACTGTACATGTCATCATCCAACACTACCTCTGCTCGCACTAGAAGCACTACTGTACATGTCATCATCCAACACTACCTCTGCTCGCACTAGAAGCACTACTGTACATGTCATCATCCAACACTACCTCTGCTCGCACTAGAAGCACTACTGTACATGTCATCATCCAACACTACCTCTGCTCGCACTAGAAGCACTACTGTACATGTCATCATCCAACACTACCTCTGCTCGCACTAGAAGCACTACTGTACATGTCATCATCCAACACTACCTCTGCTCGCACTAGAAGCACTACTGTACATGTCATCATCCAACACTACCTCTGCTCGCACTAGAAGCACTACTGTACATGTCATCATCCAACACTACCTCTGCTCGCACTAGAAGCACTACTGTACATGTCATCATCCAACACTACCCCTGCTCGCACTAGAAGCACTACTGTACATGTCATCATCCAACACTACCCCTGCTCGCACTAGAAGCACTACTGTACATGTCATCATCCAACACTACCTCTGCTCGCACTAGAAGCACTACTGTACATGTCATCATCCAACACTACCTCTGCTCGCACTAGAAGCACTACTGTACATGTCATCATCCAACACTACCTCTGCTCGCACTAGAAGCACTACTGTACATGTCATCATCCAACACTACCCCTGCTCGCACTAGAAGCACTACTGTACATGTCATCATCCAACACTACCCCTGCTCGCACTAGAAGCACTACTGTACATGTAATCACCCGATAATACCTCTGCTCGCACTAGAAGCACTGCTGCCCTGATCCTCTTTCATGTACATGTCATCATCCAACACTACCTCTGCTCGCACTAGAAGCACTGCTGTCCTGATTCCCCTTCATGTACATGCCATCATCCAACACTACCTCTGCTCGCACTAGAAGCACTACTGTACATGTCATCATCCAACACTACCTCTGCTCGCACTAGAAGCACTACTGTACATGTCATCATCCAACACTACCTCTGCTCGCACTAGAAGCACTACTGTACATGTCATCATCCAACACTACCTCTGCTCGCACTAGAAGCACTACTGTACATGTCATCATCCAAGACTACCTCTGCTCGCACTAGAAGCACTACTGTACATGTCATCATCCAACACTACCCCTGCTCGCACTAGAAGCACTACTGTACATGTCATCATCCAACACTACCTCTGCTCGCACTAGAAGCACTACTGTACATGTAATCACCCCACACTACCCCTGCTCGCACTAGAAGCACTTCTGTACATGTCATCATCCAACACTACCTCTGCTCGCACTAGAAGCACTACTGTACATGTCATCATCCAACACTACCTCTGCTCGCACTAGAAGCACTACTGTACATGTAATCATCCAACACTACCTCTGCTTGCACTAGAAGCACTGCTGTCCTGATTCCCCTTCATGTACATGCCATCATCCAACACTACCTCTGCTCGCACTAGAAGCACTACTGTACATGTCATCATCCAACACTACCTCTGCTCGCACTAGAAGCACTACTGTACATGTCATCATCCAACACTACCTCTGCTCGCACTAGAAGCACTACTGTACATGTCATCATCCAACACTACCTCTGCTCGCACTAGAAGCACTACTGTACATGTCATCATCCAACACTACCCCTGCTCGCACTAGAAGCACTACTGTACATGTCATCATCCAACACTACCTCTGCTCGCACTAGAAGCACTACTGTACATGTCATCATCCAACACTACCTCTGCTCGCACTAGAAGCACTACTGTACATGTCATCATCCAACACTACCTCTGCTCGCACTAGAAGCACTACTGTACATGTCATCATCCAACACTACCTCTGCTCGCACTAGAAGCACTACTGTACATGTCATCATCCAACACTACCTCTGCTCGCACTAGAAGCACTACTGTACATGTCATCATCCAACACTACCCCTGCTCGCACTAGAAGCACTACTGTACATGTCATCATCCAACACTACCTCTGCTCGCACTAGAAGCACTACTGTACATGTCACCATCCAACACTACCTCTGCTCGCACTAGAAGCACTACTGTACATGTCACCATCCAACACTACCTCTGCTCGCACTAGAAGCACTACTGTACATGTCATCATCCAACACTACCTCTGCTCGTACTAGAAGCACTACTGTACATGTCATCATCCAACACTACCTCTGCTCGCACTAGAAGCACTACTGTACATGTCATCATCCAACACTACCTCTGCTCGCACTAGAAGCACTACTGTACATGTCATCATCCAACACTACCCCTGCTCGCACTAGAAGCACTACTGTACATGTCATCATCCAACACTACCCCTGCTCGCACTAGAAGCACTACTGTACATGTCATCATCCAACACTACCTCTGCTCGCACTAGAAGCACTACTGTACATGTCATGATCCAACACTACCTCTGCTCGCACTAGAAGCACTACTGTACATGTCATCATCCAACACTACCTCTGCTCGCACTAGAAGCACTACTGTACATGTCATCATCCAACACTACCTCTGCTCGCACTAGAAGCACTACTGTACATGTCATCATCCAACAGTACCTCTGCTCGCACTAGAAGCACTACTGTACATGTCATCATCCAACACTACCTCTGCTCGCCCTAGAAGCACTACTGTACATGTAATCACCCGACACTACCTCTGCTCGCTCTAGAAGCACTACTGTACATGTAATCACCCGATAATACCTCTGCTCGCACTAGAAGCACTGCTGCCCTGATCCTCTTTCATGTACATGTCATCATCCAACACTACCTCTGCTCGCACTAGAAGCACTACTGTACATGTCATCATCCAACACTACCTCTGCTCGCACTAGAAGCACTACTGTACATGTAATCACCCGACACTAACCCTGCTCACACTAGAAGCACTACTGCCCTGATCCTCTTTCATGCACATGTCATCATCCAGCACTACCTCTGCTCGCACTAGAAGCACTACTGTACATGTCATCATCCAACACTACCTCTGGTCGCACTAGAAGCACTAGTGTACATGTAATCACCCAAAACTACCTCTGCTCGCACTAGAAGCACTGCTGCCCTGATCCTCTTTCATGTACGTGTCATCATCCAACACTACCTCTGCTCGCACTAGAAACACTACTGTACATGTAATCACCCGACACTACCTCTGCTCGCACTAGAAGCACTGCAGCCCTGATCCTCTTTCATGTACGTGTCATCATCCAACACTAGCTCTGCTCGCACTAGAAGAACTACTGTACATGTAATCACCCGACACTACCTCTGCTTGCACTAGAAGCACTGCTGCCCTGATCCTCTTTCATGTACATGTCATCATCCAACACTACCTCTGCTCGCACTAGAAGCACTACTGTACATGTCATCATCCAACACTACCTCTGGTTGCACTAGAAGCACTACTGTACATGTAATCACCCGACACTACCTCTGCTCGCACTAGAAGCACTGCTGCCCTGATCCTCTTTCATGCACGTGTCATCATCCAACACTACCTCTGCTTGCACTAGAAGCACTACTGTACATGTAATCTCCCGACACTACCTCTGCTTGCACTAGAAGCACTGCTGCCCTGATCCTCTTTCATGTACATGTCATCATCCAACACTACCTCTGCTCGCACTAGAAGCACTACTGTACATGTCATCACCCAACACTACCTCTGCTCGCACTAGAAGCACTACTCTTCATGTAATCACCCGACACTACCTCTGCTCACACTAGAAGCACTACTGCCCCGATCCTCTTTCATGTACCTGTCATCATCCAACACTACCTCTGCTCGCACTAGAAGCACTACTGTACATGTCATCATCCAACACTACCTCTGCTCGCACTAGAAGCACTACTGTACATGTAATCACTCCACACTACCTCTGCTCGCACTAGAAGCACTACTGTACATGTCATCATCCAACACTACCTCTGCTCGCACTAGAAGCACTACTGTACATGTAATCACCCGACACTACCTCTGCTCGCACTAGAAGCACTGCTGCCCTGATCCTCTTTCATGTACATGTCATCATCCAACACTACCTCTGCTCGCTCTAGAAGCACTACTGTACATGTAATCACCCGACACTACCTCTGCTCGCACTGGAAGCACTGCTGCCCTGATCCTCTTTCATGTACATGTCATCATCCAACACTACCTCTGCTCGCTCTAGAAGCACTACTGTACATGTAATCACCCGACACTACCTCTGCTCGCACTAGAAGCACTACTGTACATGTCATCATCCAACACTACCTCTGCTCGCACTAGAAGCACTACTGTACATGTAATCACCCGACACTACCTCTGCTCGCACTAGAAGCACTACTGTACATGTCATCATCCAACACTACCTCTGCTCGCACTAGAAGCACTACTGTACATGTAATCACCCCACACTACCCCTGCTCGCACTAGAAGCACTTCTGCCCTGATCCTCTTTCATGTACATGTCATCACCCGACACTACCTCTGCTCGCTCTAGAAGCACTACTGTACATGTAATCACCCGATAATACCTCTGCTCGCACTAGAAGCACTGCTGTCCTGATCCTCTTTCATGTACATGTCATCATCCAACACTACCTCTGCTCGGACTAGAAGCACTACTGTACATGTCATCATCCAACACTACCTCTGCTCGCACTAGAAGCACTACTGTACATGTAATCACCCAACACTAACCCTGCTCACACTAGAAGCACTACTGCCCTGATCCTCTTTCATGCACATGTCATCATCCAGCACTACCTCTGCTCGCACTAGAAGCACTACTGTACATGTCATCATCCAACACTACCTCTGGTCGCACTAGAAGCACTACTGTACATGTCATCATCCAACACTACCTCTGGTCGCACTAGAAGCACTACTGTACATGTAATCACCCGACACTACCTCTGCTCACACTAAAAGCACTACTGCCCTGATCCTCTTTCATGTACATGTCATCATCCGACACTACCTCTGCTCGCACTAGAAGCACTACTGTACATGTCATCATCCAACACTACCTCTGCTCGCACTAGAAGCACTACTGTACATGTAATCACTCGACACTACCTCTGCTCGCACTAGAAGCACTACTGTACATGTCATCATCCAACACTACCTCTGCTCGCACTAGAAGCACTACTGTACATGTAATCACCCGACACTACCTCTGCTCGCTCTAGAAGCACTACTGTAGATGTAATCACCCGATAATACCTCTGCTCGCACTAGAAGCACTGCTGCCCTGATCCTCTTTCATGTACATGTCATCATCCAACACTACCTCTGCTCGCACTGGAAGCACTGCTGCCCTGATCCTCTTTCATGTACATGTAATCATCCAACACTACCTCTGCTCACACTAGAAGCACTGCTGCCCAGATTCCCCTTCATGTACATATTCCCCTTCATGTACATGTCATCATCCAACACTACCTCTGCTCACACTAGAAGCACTGCTGCCCAGATCCTCGTTCATGTATATGTAATCATCCAACACTACCTCTGCTCGCACTAGAAGCACTGCTGTCCTGATTCCCCTTCATGTACATGCCATCATCCAACACTACCTCTGCTCGCACTAGAAGCACTACTGTACATGTCATCATCCAACACTACCTCTGCTCGCACTAGAAGCACTACTGTACATGTCATCATCCAACACTACCTCTGCTCGCACTAGAAGCACTACTGTACATGTCATCATCCAACACTACCTCTGCTCGCACTAGAAGCACTACTGTACATGTCATCATCCAACACTACCCCTGCTCGCACTAGAAGCACTACTGTACATGTCATCATCCAACACTACCTCTGCTCGCACTAGAAGCACTACTGTACATGTCATCATCCAACACTACCTCTGCTTGCACTAGAAGCACTACTGTACATGTCATCATCCAACACTACCTCTGCTCGTACTAGAAGCACTACTGTACATGTCATCATCCAACAATACCTCTGCTCGCACTAGAAGCACTACTGTACATGTCATCATCCAACACTACCTCTGCTCGCACTAGAAGCACTACTGTACATGTCATCATCCAACAGTACCTCTGCTCGCACTAGAAGCACTACTGTACATGTCATCATCCAACACTACCTCTGCTCGCACTAGAAGCACTACTGTACATGTATTCACCCGACACTACCTCTGCTCGCTCTAGAAGCACTACTGTACATGTAATCACCCGATAATACCTCTGCTCGCACTAGAAGCACTGCTGCCCTGATCCTCTTTCATGTACATGTCATCATCCAACACTACCTCTGCTCGCACTAGAAGCACTACTGTACATGTCATCATCCAACACTACCTCTGCTCGCACTAGAAGCACTACTGTACATGTAATCACCCGACACTAACCCTGCTCACACTAGAAGCACTACTGCCCTGATCCTCTTTCATGCAAATGTCATCATCCAGCACTACCTCTGCTCGCACTAGAAGCACTACTGTACATGTCATCATCCAACACTACCTCTGGTCGCACTAGAAGCACTACTGTACATGTAATCACCCAAAACTACCTCTGCTCGCACTAGAAGCACTGCTGCCCTGATCCTCTTTCATGTACGTGTCATCATCCAACACTACCTCTGCTCGCACTAGAAACACTACTGTACATGTAATCACCCGACACTACCTCTGCTCGCACTAGAAGCACTGCAGCCCTGATCCTCTTTCATGTACGTGTCATCATCCAACACTAGCTCTGCTCGCACTAGAAGCACTACTGTACATGTAATCACCCGACACTACCTCTGCTTGCACTAGAAGCACTGCTGCCCTGATCCTCTTTCATGTACATGTCATCATCCAACACTACCTCTGCTCGCACTAGAAGCACTACTGTACATGTCATCATCCAACACTACCTCTGGTCGCACTAGAAGCACTACTGTACATGTAATCACCCGACACTACCTCTGCTCGCACTAGAAGCACTGCTGCCCTGATCCTCTTTCATGTATGTGTCATCATCCAACACTACCTCTGCTTGCACTAGAAGCACTACTGTACATGTAATCTCCCGACACTACCTCTGCTTGCACTAGAAGCACTGCTGCCCTGATCCTCTTTCATGTACATGTCATCATCCAACACTACCTCTGCTCGCACTAGAAGCACTACTGTACATGTCATCATCCAACACTACCTCTGCTCGCACTAAAAGCACTACTCTTCATGTAATCACCCGACACTACCTCTGCTCACACTAGAAGCACTACTGCCCTGATCCTCTTTCATGTACATGTCATCATCCAACACTACCTCTGCTCGCACTAGAAGCACTACTGTACATGTCATCATCCAACACTACCTCTGCTCGCACTAGAAGCACTACTGTACATGTAATCACTCGACACTACCTCTGCTCGCACTAGAAGCACTACTGTACATGTCATCATCCAACACTACCTCTGCTCGCACTAGAAGCACTACTGTACATGTAATCACCCGACACTACCTCTGCTCGCACTAGAAGCACTGCTGCCCTGATCCTCTTTCATGTACATGTCATCATCCAACACTACCTCTGCTCGCTCTAGAAGCACTACTGTACATGTAATCACCCGACACTACCTCTGCTCGCACTGGAAGCACTGCTGCCCTGATCCTCTTTCATGTACATGTCATCATCCAACACTACCTCTGCTCGCTCTAGAAGCACTACTGTACATGTAATCACCCGACACTACCTCTGCTCGCACTAGAAGCACTACTGTACATGTCATCATCCAACACTACCTCTGCTCGCACTAGAAGCACTACTGTACATGTCATCATCCAACACTACCTCTGCTCGCACTAGAAGCACTACTGTACATGTAATCACCCCACACTACCCCTGCTCGCACTAGAAGCACTTCTGTACATGTCATCATCCAACACTACCTCTGCTCGCACTAGAAGCACTACTGTACATGTCATCATCCAACACTACCTCTGCTCGCACTAGAAGCACTACTGTACATGTAATCATCCAACACTACCTCTGCTCGCACTAGAAGCACTGCTGTCCTGATTCCCCTTCATGTACATGCCATAATCCAACACTACCTCTGCTCGCACTAGAAGCACTACTGTACATGTCATCATCCAACACTACCTCTGCTCGCACTAGAAGCACTACTGTACATGTCATCATCCAACACTACCTCTGCTCGCACTAGAAGCACTACTGTACATGTCATCATCCAACACTACCTCTGCTCGCACTAGAAGCACTACTGTACATGTCATCATCCAACAGTACCTCTGCTCGCACTAGAAGCACTACTGTACATGTAATCACCCCACACTACCCCTGCTCGCACTAGAAGCACTTCTGTACATGTCATCATCCAACACTACCTCTGCTCGCACTAGAAGCACTACTGTACATGTCATCATCCAACACTACCTCTGCTCGCACTAGAAGCACTACTGTACATGTAATCATCCAACACTACCTCTGCTCGCACTAGAAGCACTACTGTACATGTCATCATCCAACACTACCTCTGCTCGCGCTAGAAGCACTACTGTACATGTCATCATCCAACACTACCTCTGCTCGCGCTAGAAGCACTACTGTACATGTCATCATCCAACACTACCTCTGCTCGCGCTAGAAGCACTACTGTACATGTCATCATCCAACACTACCTCTGCTCGCGCTAGAAGCACTACTGTACATGTAATCACCCGACACTACCTCTGCTCGCACTAGAAGCACTACTGTACATGTCATCATCCAACACTACCTCTGCTCGCACTAGAAGCACTACTGTACATGTCATCATCCAACACTACCTCTGCTCGCACTAGAAGCACTACTGTACATGTAATCACCCCACACTACCCCTGCTCGCACTAGAAGCACTTCTGTACATGTCATCATCCAACACTACCTCTGCTCGCACTAGAAGCACTACTGTACATGTCATCATCCAACACTACCCCTGCTCGCGCTAGAAGCACTACTGTACATGTAATCATCCAACACTACCTCTGCTCGCACTAGAAGCACTGCTGTCCTGATTCCCCTTCATGTACATGCCATAATCCAACACTACCTCTGCTCGCACTAGAAGCACTACTGTACGTGTCATCATCCAACACTACCTCTGCTCGCACTAGAAGCACTACTGTACATGTCATCATCCAACACTACCTCTGCTCGCACTAGAAGCACTACTGTACATGTCATCATCCAACACTACCTCTGCTCGCACTAGAAGCACTACTGTACATGTCATCATCCAACAGTACCTCTGCTCGCACTAGAAGCACTACTGTACATGTAATCACCCCACACTACCCCTGCTCGCACTAGAAGCACTTCTGTACATGTCATCATCCAACACTACCTCTGCTCGCACTAGAAGCACTACTGTACATGTCATCATCCAACACTACCTCTGCTCGCACTAGAAGCACTACTGTACATGTAATCATCCAACACTACCTCTGCTCGCACTAGAAGCACTGCTGTCCTGATTCCCCTTCATGTACATGCCATCATCCAACACTACCTCTGCTCGCACTAGAAGCACTACTGTACATGTCATCATCCAACACTACCTCTGCTCGCACTAGAAGCACTACTGTACATGTCATCATCCAACACTACCTCTGCTCGCGCTAGAAGCACTACTGTACATGTCATCATCCAACACTACCTCTGCTCGCGCTAGAAGCACTACTGTACATGTCATCATCCAACACTACCTCTGCTCGCGCTAGAAGCACTACTGTACATGTCATCATCCAACACTACCTCTGCTCGCGCTAGAAGCACTACTGTACATGTCATCATCCAACACTACCTCTGCTCGCGCTAGAAGCACTACTGTACATGTCATCATCCAACACTACCCCTGCTCGCGCTAGAAGCACTACTGTACATGTCATCATCCAACACTACCTCTGCTCGCGCTAGAAGCACTACTGTACATGTCATCATCCAACACTACCTCTGCTCGCGCTAGAAGCACTACTGTACATGTCATCATCCAACACTACCTCTGCTCGCACTAGAAGCACTACTGTACATGTCATCATCCAACACTACCTCTGCTCGCACTAGAAGCACTACTGTACATGTCATCATCCAACACTACCTCTGCTCGCACTAGAAGCACTACTGTACATGTCATCATCCAACACTACCTCTGCTCGCACTAGAAGCACTACTGTACATGTCATCATCCAACACTACCTCTGCTCGCACTAGAAGCACTACTGTACATGTCATCATCCAACACTACCTCTGCTCGCACTAGAAGCACTACTGTACATGTCATCATCCAACACTACCTCTGCTCGCACTAGAAGCACTACTGTACATGTCATCATCCAACACTACCCCTGCTCGCACTAGAAGCACTACTGTACATGTCATCATCCAACACTACCTCTGCTCGCACTAGAAGCACTACTGTACATGTCATCATCCAACACTACCTCTGCTCGCACTAGAAGCACTACTGTACATGTCATCATCCAACACTACCTCTGCTCGCACTAGAAGCACTACTGTACATGTCATCATCCAACACTACCTCTGCTCGCACTAGAAGCACTACTGTACATGTCATCATCCAACACTACCTCTGCTCGCACTAGAAGCACTACTGTACATGTCATCATCCAACACTACCTCTGCTCGTACTAGAAGCACTACTGTACATGTCATCATCCAACAATACCTCTGCTCGCACTAGAAGCACTACTGTATATGTCATCATCCAACACTACCTCTGCTCGCACTAGAAGCACTACTGTACATGTAATCACCCGACACTACCTCTGCTCGCACTAGAAGCACTGCTGCCCTGATCCTCTTTCATGTACATGTCATCATCCAACACTACCTCTGCTTGCACTAGAAGCACTACTGTACATGTAATCTCCCGACACTACCTCTGCTTGCACTAGAAGCACTACTCTTCATGTAATCACCCGACACTACCTCTGCTCACACTAGAAGCACTACTGCCCTGATCCTCTTTCATGTACATGTCATCATCCAACACTACCTCTGCTCGCACTAGAAGCACTACTGTACATGTCATCATCCAACACTACCTCTGCTCGCACTAGAAGCACTACTGTACATGTAATCACTCGACACTACCTCTGCTCGCACTAGAAGCACTACTGTACATGTCATCATCCAACACTACCTCTGCTCGCACTAGAAGCACTGCTGCCCTGATCCTCTTTCATGTACATGTCATCATCCAACACTACCTCTGCTCGCACTGGAAGCACTGCTGCCCTGATCCTCTTTCATGTACATGTAATCATCCAACACTACCTCTGCTCACACTAGAAGCACTGCTGCCCAGATTCCCCTTCATGTACATATTCCCCTTCATGTACATGTCATCATCCAACACTACCTCTGCTCACACTAGAAGCACTGCTGCCCAGATCCTCGTTCATGTATATGTAATCATCCAACACTACCTCTGCTCGCACTAGAAGCACTGCTGTCCTGATTCCCCTTCATGTACATGCCATCATCCAACACTACCTCTGCTCGCACTAGAAGCACTACTGTACATGTCATCATCCAACACTACCTCTGCTCGCACTAGAAGCACTACTGTACATGTCATCATCCAACACTACCTCTGCTCGCACTAGAAGCACTACTGTACATGTCATCATCCAACACTACCTCTGCTCGCACTAGAAGCACTACTGTACATGTCATCATCCAACACTACCCCTGCTCGCACTAGAAGCACTACTGTACATGTCATCATCCAACACTACCTCTGCTCGCACTAGAAGCACTACTGTACATGTCATCATCCAACACTACCTCTGCTTGCACTAGAAGCACTACTGTACATGTCATCATCCAACACTACCTCTGCTCGTACTAGAAGCACTACTGTACATGTCATCATCCAACAATACCTCTGCTCGCACTAGAAGCACTACTGTACATGTCATCATCCAACACTACCTCTGCTCGCACTAGAAGCACTACTGTACATGTCATCATCCAACAGTACCTCTGCTCGCACTAGAAGCACTACTGTACATGTCATCATCCAACACTACCTCTGCTCGCACTAGAAGCACTACTGTACATGTATTCACCCGACACTACCTCTGCTCGCTCTAGAAGCACTACTGTACATGTAATCACCCGATAATACCTCTGCTCGCACTAGAAGCACTGCTGCCCTGATCCTCTTTCATGTACATGTCATCATCCAACACTACCTCTGCTCGCACTAGAAGCACTACTGTACATGTCATCATCCAACACTACCTCTGCTCGCACTAGAAGCACTACTGTACATGTAATCACCCGACACTAACCCTGCTCACACTAGAAGCACTACTGCCCTGATCCTCTTTCATGCAAATGTCATCATCCAGCACTACCTCTGCTCGCACTAGAAGCACTACTGTACATGTCATCATCCAACACTACCTCTGGTCGCACTAGAAGCACTACTGTACATGTAATCACCCAAAACTACCTCTGCTCGCACTAGAAGCACTGCTGCCCTGATCCTCTTTCATGTACGTGTCATCATCCAACACTACCTCTGCTCGCACTAGAAACACTACTGTACATGTAATCACCCGACACTACCTCTGCTCGCACTAGAAGCACTGCAGCCCTGATCCTCTTTCATGTACGTGTCATCATCCAACACTAGCTCTGCTCGCACTAGAAGCACTACTGTACATGTAATCACCCGACACTACCTCTGCTTGCACTAGAAGCACTGCTGCCCTGATCCTCTTTAATGTACATGTCATCATCCAACACTACCTCTGCTCGCACTAGAAGCACTACTGTACATGTCATCATCCAACACTACCTCTGGTCGCACTAGAAGCACTACTGTACATGTAATCACCCGACACTACCTCTGCTCGCACTAGAAGCACTGCTGCCCTGATCCTCTTTCATGTATGTGTCATCATCCAACACTACCTCTGCTTGCACTAGAAGCACTACTGTACATGTAATCTCCCGACACTACCTCTGCTTGCACTAGAAGCACTGCTGCCCTGATCCTCTTTCATGTACATGTCATCATCCAACACTACCTCTGCTCGCACTAGAAGCACTACTGTACATGTCATCATCCAACACTACCTCTGCTCGCACTAAAAGCACTACTCTTCATGTAATCACCCGACACTACCTCTGCTCACACTAGAAGCACTACTGCCCTGATCCTCTTTCATGTACATGTCATCATCCAACACTACCTCTGCTCGCACTAGAAGCACTACTGTACATGTCATCATCCAACACTACCTCTGCTCGCACTAGAAGCACTACTGTACATGTAATCACTCGACACTACCTCTGCTCGCACTAGAAGCACTACTGTACATGTCATCATCCAACACTACCTCTGCTCGCACTAGAAGCACTACTGTACATGTAATCACCCGACACTACCTCTGCTCGCACTAGAAGCACTGCTGCCCTGATCCTCTTTCATGTACATGTCATCATCCAACACTACCTCTGCTCGCTCTAGAAGCACTACTGTACATGTAATCACCCGACACTACCTCTGCTCGCACTGGAAGCACTGCTGCCCTGATCCTCTTTCATGTACATGTCATCATCCAACACTACCTCTGCTCGCTCTAGAAGCACTACTGTACATGTAATCACCCGACACTACCTCTGCTCGCACTAGAAGCACTACTGTACATGTCATCATCCAACACTACCTCTGCTCGCACTAGAAGTACTACTGTACATGTCATCATCCAACACTACCTCTGCTCGCACTAGAAGCACTACTGTACATGTAATCACCCCACACTACCCCTGCTCGCACTAGAAGCACTTCTGTACATGTCATCATCCAACACTACCTCTGCTCGCACTAGAAGCACTACTGTACATGTCATCATCCAACACTACCTCTGCTCGCACTAGAAGCACTACTGTACATGTAATCATCCAACACTACCTCTGCTCGCACTAGAAGCACTGCTGTCCTGATTCCCCTTCATGTACATGCCATAATCCAACACTACCTCTGCTCGCACTAGATGCACTACTGTACATGTCATCATCCAACACTACCTCTGCTCGCACTAGAAGCACTACTGTACATGTCATCATCCAACACTACCTCTGCTCGCACTAGAAGCACTACTGTACATGTCATCATCCAACACTACCTCTGCTCGCACTAGAAGCACTACTGTACATGTCATCATCCAACAGTACCTCTGCTCGCACTAGAAGCACTACTGTACATGTAATCACCCCACACTACCCCTGCTCGCACTAGAAGCACTTCTGTACATGTCATCATCCAACACTACCTCTGCTCGCACTAGAAGCACTACTGTACATGTCATCATCCAACACTACCTCTGCTCGCACTAGAAGCACTACTGTACATGTAATCATCCAACACTACCTCTGCTCGCACTAGAAGCACTACTGTACATGTCATCATCCAACACTACCTCTGCTCGCGCTAGAAGCACTACTGTACATGTCATCATCCAACACTACCTCTGCTCGCGCTAGAAGCACTACTGTACATGTCATCATCCAACACTACCTCTGCTCGCGCTAGAAGCACTACTGTACATGTCATCATCCAACACTACCTCTGCTCGCGCTAGAAGCACTACTGTACATGTAATCACCCGACACTACCTCTGCTCGCACTAGAAGCACTACTGTACATGTCATCATCCAACACTACCTCTGCTCGCACTAGAAGCACTACTGTACATGTCATCATCCAACACTACCTCTGCTCGCACTAGAAGCACTACTGTACATGTAATCACCCCACACTACCCCTGCTCGCACTAGAAGCACTTCTGTACATGTCATCATCCAACACTACCTCTGCTCGCACTAGAAGCACTACTGTACATGTCATCATCCAACACTACCCCTGCTCGCGCTAGAAGCACTACTGTACATGTAATCATCCAACACTACCTCTGCTCGCACTAGAAGCACTGCTGTCCTGATTCCCCTTCATGTACATGCCATAATCCAACACTACCTCTGCTCGCACTAGAAGCACTACTGTACATGTCATCATCCAACACTACCTCTGCTCGCACTAGAAGCACTACTGTACATGTCATCATCCAACACTACCTCTGCTCGCACTAGAAGCACTACTGTACATGTCATCATCCAACACTACCTCTGCTCGCACTAGAAGCACTACTGTACATGTCATCATCCAACAGTACCTCTGCTCGCACTAGAAGCACTACTGTACATGTAATCACCCCACACTACCCCTGCTCGCACTAGAAGCACTTCTGTACATGTCATCATCCAACACTACCTCTGCTCGCACTAGAAGCACTACTGTACATGTCATCATCCAACACTACCTCTGCTCGCACTAGAAGCACTACTGTACATGTAATCATCCAACACTACCTCTGCTCGCACTAGAAGCACTGCTGTCCTGATTCCCCTTCATGTACATGCCATCATCCAACACTACCTCTGCTCGCACTAGAAGCACTACTGTACATGTCATCATCCAACACTACCTCTGCTCGCGCTAGAAGCACTACTGTACATGTCATCATCCAACACTACCTCTGCTCGCGCTAGAAGCACTACTGTACATGTCATCATCCAACACTACCTCTGCTCGCGCTAGAAGCACTACTGTACATGTCATCATCCAACACTACCTCTGCTCGCGCTAGAAGCACTACTGTACATGTCATCATCCAACACTACCTCTGCTCGCGCTAGAAGCACTACTGTACATGTCATCATCCAACACTACCTCTGCTCGCGCTAGAAGCACTACTGTACATGTCATCATCCAACACTACCCCTGCTCGCGCTAGAAGCACTACTGTACATGTCATCATCCAACACTACCTCTGCTCGTGCTAGAAGCACTACTGTACATGTCATCATCCAACACTACCTCTGCTCGCGCTAGAAGCACTACTGTACATGTCATCATCCAACACTACCTCTGCTCGCGCTAGAAGCACTACTGTACATGTCATCATCCAACACTACCTCTGCTCGCACTAGAAGCACTACTGTACATGTCATCATCCAACACTACCTCTGCTCGCACTAGAAGCACTACTGTACATGTCATCATCCAACACTACCTCTGCTCGCACTAGAAGCACTACTGTACATGTCATCATCCAACACTACCTCTGCTCGCACTAGAAGCACTACTGTACATGTCATCATCCAACACTACCTCTGCTCGCACTAGAAGCACTACTGTACATGTCATCATCCAACACTACCTCTGCTCGCACTAGAAGCACTACTGTACATGTCATCATCCAACACTACCTCTGCTCGCACTAGAAGCACTACTGTACATGTCATCATCCAACACTACCTCTGCTCGCACTAGAAGCACTACTGTACATGTCATCATCCAACACTACCCCTGCTCGCACTAGAAGCACTACTGTACATGTCATCATCCAACACTACCTCTGCTCGCACTAGAAGCACTACTGTACATGTCATCATCCAACACTACCTCTGCTCGCACTAGAAGCACTACTGTACATGTCATCATCCAACACTACCTCTGCTCGCACTAGAAGCACTACTGTACATGTCATCATCCAACACTACCTCTGCTCGCACTAGAAGCACTACTGTACATGTCATCATCCAACACTACCTCTGCTCGCACTAGAAGCACTACTGTACATGTCATCATCCAACACTACCTCTGCTCGCACTAGAAGCACTACTGTACATGTCATCATCCAACACTACCTCTGCTCGCACTAGAAGCACTACTGTACATGTCATCATCCAACACTACCCCTGCTCGCACTAGAAGCACTACTGTACATGTCATCATCCAACACTACCTCTGCTCGCACTAGAAGCACTACTGTACATGTCATCATCCAACACTACCTCTGCTCGCACTAGAAGCACTACTGTACATGTTATCATCCAACACTACCTCTGCTCGCACTAGAAGCACTACTGTACATGTCATCATCCAACACTACCTCTGCTCGCACTAGAAGCACTACTGTACATGTCATCATCCAACACTACCTCTGCTCGCACTAGAAGCACTACTGTACATGTCATCATCCAACACTACCTCTGCTCGCACTAGAAGCACTACTGTACATGTCATCATCCAACACTACCTCTGCTCGCACTAGAAGCACTACTGTACATGTCATCATCCAACACTACCCCTGCTCGCACTAGAAGCACTACTGTACATGTCATCATCCAACACTACCCCTGCTCGCACTAGAAGCACTACTGTACATGTCATCATCCAACACTACCTCTGCTCGCACTAGAAGCACTACTGTACATGTCATCATCCAACACTACATCTGGTTGCACTAGAAGCACTACTGTACATGTCATCATCCAACACTACCTCTGCTCGCACTAGAAGCACTACTGTACATGTCATCATCCAACACTACCTCTGCTCGCACTAGAAGCACTACTGTACATGTCATCATCCAACACTACCTCTGCTCGCACTAGAAGCACTACTGTACATGTCATCATCCAACACTACCTCTGCTCGCACTAGAAGCACTACTGTACATGTCATCATCCAACAGTACCTCTGCTCGCACTAGAAGCACTACTGTACATGTCATCATCCGACACTACCTCTGCTCGCACTAGAAGCACTACTGTACATGTAATCACCCGACACTACCTCTGCTCGCTCTAGAAGCACTACTGTACATGTAATCACCCGATAATACCTCTGCTCGCACTAGAAGCACTGCTGCCCTGATCCTCTTTCATGTACATGTCATCATCCAACACTACCTCTGCTCGCACTAGAAGCACTACTGTACATGTCATCATCCAGCACTACCTCTGCTCGCACTAGAAGCACTACTGTACATGTCATCATCCAACGCTACCTCTGGTCGCACTAGAAGCACTACTGTACATGTAATCACCCAAAACTACCTCTGCTCGCACTAGAAGCACTGCTGCCCTGATCCTCTTTCATGTACGTGTCATCATCCAACACTACATCTGCTCGCACTAGAAACACTACTGTACATGTAATCACCCGACACTACCTCTGCTCGCACTAGAAGCACTGCAGCCCTGATCCTCTTTCATGTACGTGTCATCATCCAACACTAGCTCTGCTCGCACTAGAAGAACTACTGTACATGTAATCACCCGACACTACCTCTGCTTGCACTAGAAGCACTGCTGCCCTGATCCTCTTTCATGTACATGTCATCATCCAACACTACCTCTGGTTGCACTAGAAGCACTACTGTACATGTAATCACCCGACACTACCTCTGCTCGCACTAGAAGCACTGCTGCCCTGATCCTCTTTCATGTACGTGTCATCATCCAACACTACCTCTGCTTGCACTAGAAGCACTACTGTACATGTAATCTCCCGACACTACCTCTGCTTGCACTAGAAGCACTACTGTACATGTAATCACCCGACACTACCTCTGCTCGCACTAGAAGCACTGCAGCCCTGATCCTCTTTCATGTACGTGTCATCATCCAACACTAGCTCTGCTCGCACTAGAAGAACTACTGTACATGTAATCACCCGACACTACCTCTGCTTGCACTAGAAGCACTGCTGCCCTGATCCTCTTTCATGTACATGTCATCATCCAACACTACCTCTGGTTGCACTAGAAGCACTACTGTACATGTCATCATCCAACACTACCTCTGCTCGCACTAGAAGCACTACTGTACATGTCATCATCCAACACTACCTCTGCTCGCACTAGAAGCACTACTGTACATGTCATCATCCAACACTACCTCTGCTCGCACTAGAAGCACTACTGTACATGTCATCATCCAACACTACCCCTGCTCGCACTAGAAGCACTACTGTACATGTCATCATCCAACACTACCTCTGCTCGCACTAGAAGCACTACTGTACATGTAATCACCCCACACTACCCCTGCTCGCACTAGAAGCACTTCTGTACATGTCATCATCCAACACTACCTCTGCTCGCACTAGAAGCACTACTGTACATGTCATCATCCAACACTACCTCTGCTCGCACTAGAAGCACTACTGTACATGTAATCATCCAACACTACCTCTGCTCGCACTAGAAGCACTGCTGTCCTGATTCCCCTTCATGTACATGCCATCATCCAACACTACCTCTGCTCGCACTAGAAGCACTACTGTACATGTCATCATCCAACACTACCTCTGCTCGCACTAGAAGCACTACTGTACATGTCATCATCCAACACTACCTCTGCTCGCACTAGAAGCACTACTGTACATGTCATCATCCAACACTACCCCTGCTCGCGCTAGAAGCACTACTGTACATGTCATCATCCAACACTACCTCTGCTCGCGCTAGAAGCACTACTGTACATGTCATCATCCAACACTACCTCTGCTCGCACTAGAAGCACTACTGTACATGTCATCATCCAACACTACCTCTGCTCGCACTAGAAGCACTACTGTACATGTCATCATCCAACACTACCTCTGCTCGCACTAGAAGCACTACTGTACATGTCATCATCCAACACTACCTCTGCTCGCACTAGAAGCACTACTGTACATGTCATCATCCAACACTACCTCTGCTCGCACTAGAAGCACTACTGTACATGTCATCATCCAACACTACCCCTGCTCGCACTAGAAGCACTACTGTACATGTCATCATCCAACACTACCTCTGCTCGCACTAGAAGCACTACTGTACATGTCATCATCCAACACTACCTCTGCTCGCACTAGAAGCACTACTGTACATGTCATCATCCAACACTACCTCTGCTCGCACTAGAAGCACTACTGTACATGTCATCATCCAACACTACCTCTGCTCGCACTAGAAGCACTACTGTACATGTCAACATCCAACACTACCTCTGCTCGCACTAGAAGCACTACTGTACATGTCATCATCCAACACTACCCCTGCTCGCACTAGAAGCACTACTGTACATGTCATCATCCAACACTACCTCTGCTCGCACTAGAAGCACTACTGTACATGTAATCACCCGACACTACCTCTGCTCGCTCTAGAAGCACTACTGTACATGTAATCACCCGATAATACCTCTGCTCGCACTAGAAGCACTGCTGCCCTGATCCTCTTTCATGTACATGTCATCATCCAACACTACCTCTGCTCGCACTAGAAGCACTGCTGTCCTGATTCCCCTTCATGTACATGCCATCATCCAACACTACCTCTGCTCGCACTAGAAGCACTACTGTACATGTCATCATCCAACACTACCTCTGCTCGCACTAGAAGCACTACTGTACATGTCATCATCCAAAACTACCTCTGCTCGCACTAGAAGCACTACTGTACATGTCATCATCCAACACTACCTCTGCTCGCACTAGAAGCACTACTGTACATGTCATCATCCAACACTACCCCTGCTCGCACTAGAAGCACTACTGTACATGTCATCATCCAACACTACCTCTGCTCGCACTAGAAGCACTACTGTACATGTCATCATCCAACACTACCTCTGCTCGCACTAGAAGCACTACTGTACATGTCATCATCCAACACTACCTCTGCTCGCACTAGAAGCACTACTGTACATGTCATCATCCAACACTACCTCTGCTCGCACTAGAAGCACTACTGTACATGTCATCATCCAACACTACCTCTGCTCGCACTAGAAGCACTACTGTACATGTCATCATCCAACACTACCTCTGCTCGCACTAGAAGCACTACTGTACATGTCATCATCCAACACTACCTCTGCTCGCACTAGAAGCACTACTGTACATGTCATCATCCAACACTACCTCTGCTCGCACTAGAAGCACTACTGTACATGTCATCATCCAACACTACCCCTGCTCGCACTAGAAGCACTACTGTACATGTCATCATCCAACACTACCTCTGCTCGCACTAGAAGCACTACTGTACATGTCATCATCCAACACTACCTCTGCTCGCACTAGAAGCACTACTGTACATGTCATCATCCAACACTACCTCTGCTCGCACTAGAAGCACTACTGTACATGTCATCATCCAACACTACCTCTGCTCGCACTAGAAGCACTACTGTACATGTCATCATCCAACACTACCTCTGCTCGCACTAGAAGCACTACTGTACATGTCATCATCCAACACTACCTCTGCTTGCACTAGAAGCACTACTGTACATGTCATCATCCAACACTACCTCTGCTCGCACTAGAAGCACTACTGTACATGTCATCATCCAACACTACCCCTGCTCGCACTAGAAGCACTACTGTACATGTCATCATCCAACACTACCTCTGCTCGCACTAGAAGCACTACTGTACATGTCATCATCCAACACTACCTCTGGTTGCACTAGAAGCACTACTGTACATGTCATCATCCAACACTACCTCTGCTCGCACTAGAAGCACTACTGTACATGTCATCATCCAACACTACCTCTGCTCGCACTAGAAGCACTACTGTACATGTCATCATCCAACACTACCTCTGCTCGCACTAGAAGCACTACTGTACATGTCATCATCCAACACTACCTCTGCTCGCACTAGAAGCACTACTGTACATGTCATCATCCAACAGTACCTCTGCTCGCACTAGAAGCACTACTGTACATGTCATCATCCGACACTACCTCTGCTCGCACTAGAAGCACTACTGTACATGTAATCACCCGACACTACCTCTGCTCGCTCTAGAAGCACTACTGTACATGTAATCACCCGATAATACCTCTGCTCGCACTAGAAGCACTGCTGCCCTGATCCTCTTTCATGTACATGTCATCATCCAACACTACCTCTGCTCGCACTAGAAGCACTACTGTACATGTCATCATCCAACACTACCTCTGCTCGCACTAGAAGCACTACTGTACATGTAATCACCCGACACTAACCCTGCTCACACTAGAAGCACTACTGCCCTGATCCTCTTTCATGCACATGTCATCATCCAGCACTACCTCTGCTCGCACTAGAAGCACTACTGTACATGTCATCATCCAACACTACCTCTGGTCGCACTAGAAGCACTACTGTACATGTAATCACCCAAAACTACCTCTGCTCGCACTAGAAGCACTGCTGCCCTGATCCTCTTTCATGTACGTGTCATCATCCAACACTACCTCTGCTCGCACTAGAAACACTACTGTACATGTAATCACCCGACACTACCTCTGCTCGCACTAGAAGCACTGCAGCCCTGATCCTCTTTCATGTACGTGTCATCATCCAACACTAGCTCTGCTCGCACTAGAAGAACTACTGTACATGTAATCACCCGACACTACCTCTGCTTGCACTAGAAGCACTGCTGCCCTGATCCTCTTTCATGTACATGTCATCATCCAACACTACCTCTGGTTGCACTAGAAGCACTACTGTACATGTAATCACCCGACACTACCTCTGCTCGCACTAGAAGCACTGCTGCCCTGATCCTCTTTCATGTACATGTCATCATCCAACACTACCTCTGCTTGCACTAGAAGCACTACTGTACATGTAATCTCCCGACACTACCTCTGCTTGCACTAGAAGCACTACTCTTCATGTAATCACCCGACACTACCTCTGCTCACACTAGAAGCACTACTGCCCTGATCCTCTTTCATGTACATGTCATCATCCAACACTACCTCTGCTCGCACTAGAAGCACTACTGTACATGTCATCATCCAACACTACCTCTGCTCGCACTAGAAGCACTACTGTACATGTAATCACTCGACACTACCTCTGCTCGCACTAGAAGCACTACTGTACATGTCATCATCCAACACTACCTCTGCTCGCACTAGAAGCACTACTGTACATGTAATCACCCGACACTACCTCTGCTCGCACTAGAAGCACTGCTGCCCTGATCCTCTTTCATGTACATGTCATCATCCAACACTACCTCTGCTCGCTCTAGAAGCACTACTGTACATGTAATCACCCGACACTACCTCTGCTCGCACTGGAAGCACTGCTGCCCTGATCCTCTTTCATGTACATGTCATCATCCAACACTACCTCTGCTCGCTCTAGAAGCACTACTGTACATGTAATCACCCGACACTACCTCTGCTCGCACTAGAAGCACTACTGTACATGTCATCATCCAACACTACCTCTGCTCACACTAGAAGCACTACTGTACATGTAATCACCCGACACTACCTCTGCTCGCACTAGAAGCACTACTGTACATGTCATCATCCAACACTACCTCTGCTCGCACTAGAAGCACTACTGTACATGTAATCACCCCACACTACCCCTGCTCGCACTAGAAGCACTTCTGCCCTGATCCTCTTTCATGTACATGTCATCACCCGACACTACCTCTGCTCGCTCTAGAAGCACTACTGTACATGTAATCACCCAATAATACCTCTGCTCGCACTAGAAGCACTGCTGCCCTGATCCTCTTTCATGTACATGTCATCATCCAACACTACCTCTGCTCGGACTAGAAGCACTACTGTACATGTCATCATCCAACACTACCTCTGCTCGCACTAGAAGCACTACTGTACATGTAATCACCCAACACTAACCCTGCTCACACTAGAAGCACTACTGCCCTGATCCTCTTTCATGCACATGTCATCATCCAGCACTACCTCTGCTCGCACTAGAAGCACTACTGTACATGTCATCATCCAACACTACCTCTGGTCGCACTAGAAGCACTACTGTACATGTAATCACTCGACACTACCTCTGCTCGCACTAGAAGCACTACTGTACATGTCATCATCCAACACTACCTCTGCTCGCACTAGAAGCACTACTGTACATGTAATCACCCGACACTACCTCTGCTCGCACTAGAAGCACTGCTGCCCTGATCCTCTTTCATGTACATGTCATCATCCAACACTACCTATGCTCGCTCTAGAAGCACTACTGTACATGTAATCACCCGACACTACCTCTGCTCGCACTGGAAGCACTGCTGCCCTGATCCTCTTTCATGTACATGTCATCATCCAACACTACCTCTGCTCGCTCTAGAAGCACTACTGTACATGTAATCACCCGACACTACCTCTGCTCGCACTAGAAGCACTACTGTACATGTCATCATCCAACACTACCTCTGCTCGCACTAGAAGCACTACTGTACATGTAATCACCCGACACTACCTCTGCTCGCACTAGAAGCACTACTGTACATGTCATCATCCAACACTACCTCTGCTCGCACTAGAAGCACTACTGTACATGTCATCATCCAACACTACCTCTGCTCGCACTAGAAGCACTACTCTTCATGTAATCACCCGACACTACCTCTGCTCACACTAGAAGCACTACTGCCCGGATCCTCTTTCATGTACATGTCATCATCCAACACTACCTCTGCTCGCACTAGAAGCACTACTGTACATGTCATCATCCAACACTACCTCTGCTCGCACTAGAAGCACTACTGTACATGTAATCACTCGACACTACCTCTGCTCGCACTAGAAGCACTACTGTACATGTCATCATCCAACACTACCTCTGCTCGCACTAGAAGCACTACTGTACATGTAATCACCCGACAGTACCTCTGCTCGCACTAGAAGCACTGCTGCCCTGATCCTCTTTCATGTACATGTCATCATCCAACACTACCTCTGCTCGCTCTAGAAGCACTACTGTACATGTAATCACCGACACTACCTCTGCTCGCACTGGAAGCACTGCTGCCCTGATCCTCTTTCATGTACATGTCAACATCCAACACTACCTCTGCTCGCTCTAGAAGCACTACTGTACATGTAATCACCCGACACTTCCTCTGCTCACACTAGAAGCACTACTGTACATGTCATCATCCAACACTACCTCTGCTCGCACTAGAAGCACTACTGTACATGTCATCATCCAACACTACCTCTGCTCGCACTAGAAGCACTGCTGCCCTGATCCTCTTTCATGTACATGTCATCATCCAACACTACCTCTGCTCGGACTAGAAGCACTACTGTACATGTCATCATCCAACACTACCTCTGCTCGCACTAGAAGCACTACTGTACATGTAATCACCCAACACTAACCCTGCTCACACTAGAAGCACTACTGCCCTGATCCTCTTTCATGCACATGTCATCATCCAGCACTACCTCTGCTCGCACTAGAAGCACTACTGTACATGTCATCATCCAACACTACCTCTGGTCGCACTAGAAGCACTACTGTACATGTCATCATCCAACACTACCTCTGGTCGCACTAGAAGCACTACTGTACATGTAATCACCCGACACTACCTCTGCTCACACTAGAAGCACTACTGCCCTGATCCTCTTTCATGTACATGTCATCATCCAACACTACCTCTGCTCGCACTAGAAGCACTACTGTACATGTCATCATCCAACACTACCTCTGCTCGCACTAGAAGCACTACTGTACATGTAATCACTCGACACTACCTCTGCTCGCACTAGAAGCACTACTGTACATGTCATCATCCAACACTACCTCTGCTCGCACTAGAAGCACTACTGTACATGTAATCACCCGACACTACCTCTGCTCGCTCTAGAAGCACTACTGTACATGTCATCACCCGATAATACCTCTGCTCGCACTAGAAGCACTGCTGCCCTGATCCTCTTTCATGTACATGTCATCATCCAACACTACCTCTGCTCGCACTGGAAGCACTGCTGCCCTGATCCTCTTTCATGTACATGTAATCATCCAACACTACCTCTGCTCACACTAGAAGCACTGCTGCCCAGATTCCCCTTCATGTACATATTCCCTTCATGTACATGTCATCATCCAACACTACCTCTGCTCACACTAGAAGCACTGCTGCCCAGATCCTCGTTCATGTATATGTAATCATCCAACACTACCTCTGCTCGCACTAGAAGCACTGCTGTCCTGATTCCCATTCATGTACATGCCATCATCCAACACTACCTCTGCTCGCACTAGAAGCACTACTGTACATGTCATCATCCAACACTACCTCTGCTCGCACTAGAAGCACTACTGTACATGTCATCATCCAACACTACCTCTGCTTGCACTAGAAGCACTACTGTACATGTCATCATCCAACACTACCTCTGCTCGCACTAGAAGCACTACTGTACATGTCATCATCCAACACTACCCCTGCTCGCACTAGAAGCACTACTGTACATGTCATCATCCAACACTACCTCTGCTCGCACTAGAAGCACTACTGTACATGCCATCATCCAACACTACCTCTGCTTGCACTAGAAGCACTACTGTACATGTCATCATCCAACACTACCTCTGCTCGTACTAGAAGCACTACTGTACATGTCATCATCCAACAATACCTCTGCTCGCACTAGAAGCACTACTGTACATGTCATCATCCAACACTACCTCTGCTCGCACTAGAAGCACTACTGTACATGTCATCATCCAACACTACCTCTGCTCGCACTAGAAGCACTACTGTACATGTCATCATCCAACACTACCTCTGCTCGCACTAGAAGCACTACTGTACATGTAATCACCCGACACTAACCCTGCTCACACTAGAAGCACTACTGCCCTGATCCTCTTTCATGCACATGTCATCATCCAGCACTACCTCTGCTCGCACTAGAAGCACTACTGTACATGTCATCATCCAACACTACCTCTGCTCGCACTAGAAGCACTACTGTACATGTCATCATCCAACACTACCTCTGCTCGCACTAGAAGCACTACTGTACATGTCATCATCCAACACTACCTCTGCTCGCACTAGAAGCACTACTGTACATGTCATCATCCAACACTACCTCTGCTCGCACTAGAAGCACTACTGTACATGTCATCATCCAACACTACCTCTGCTCGCACTAGAAGCACTACTGTACATGTCATCATCCAACACTACCTCTGCTCGCACTAGAAGCACTACTGTACATGTCATCATCCAACACTACCCCTGCTCGCACTAGAAGCACTACTGTACATGTCATCATCCAACACTACCTCTGCTCGCACTAGAAGCACTACTGTACATGTCATCATCCAACACTACCTCTGCTCGCACTAGAAGCACTACTGTACATGTCATCATCCAACACTACCTCTGCTCGCACTAGAAGCACTACTGTACATGTCATCATCCAACACTACCTCTGCTCGCACTAGAAGCACTACTGTACATGTCATCATCCAACACTACCTCTGCTCGCACTAGAAGCACTACTGTACATGTCATCATCCAACACTACCTCTGCTCGCACTAGAAGCACTACTGTACATGTCATCATCCAACACTACCTCTGCTCGCACTAGAAGCACTACTGTACATGTCATCATCCAACACTACCCCTGCTCGCACTAGAATCACTACTGTACATGTCATCATCCAACACTACCTCTGCTCGCACTAGAAGCACTACTGTACATGTCATCATCCAACACTACCTCTGCTCGCACTAGAAGCACTACTGTACATGTCATCATCCAACACTACCTCTGCTCGCACTAGAAGCACTACTGTACATGTCATCATCCAACACTACCTCTGCTCGCACTAGAAGCACTACTGTACATGTCATCATCCAACACTACCTCTGCTCGCACTAGAAGCACTACTGTACATGTCATCATCCAACACTACCTCTGCTTGCACTAGAAGCACTACTGTACATGTCATCATCCAACACTACCTCTGCTCGCACTAGAAGCACTACTGTACATGTCATCATCCAACACTACCCCTGCTCGCACTAGAAGCACTACTGTACATGTCATCATCCAACACTACCTCTGCTCGCACTAGAAGCACTACTGTACATGTCATCATCCAACACTACATCTGGTTGCACTAGAAGCACTACTGTACATGTCATCATCCAACACTACCTCTGCTCGCACTAGAAGCACTACTGTACATGTCATCATCCAACACTACCTCTGCTCGCACTAGAAGCACTACTGTACATGTCATCATCCAACACTACCTCTGCTCGCACTAGAAGCACTACTGTACATGTCATCATCCAACACTACCTCTGCTCGCACTAGAAGCACTACTGTACATGTCATCATCCAACAGTACCTCTGCTCGCACTAGAAGCACTACTGTACATGTCATCATCCGACACTACCTCTGCTCGCACTAGAAGCACTACTGTACATGTAATCACCCGACACTACCTCTGCTCGCTCTAGAAGCACTACTGTACATGTAATCACCCGATAATACCTCTGCTCGCACTAGAAGCACTGCTGCCCTGATCCTCTTTCATGTACATGTCATCATCCAACACTACCTCTGCTCGCACTAGAAGCACTACTGTACATGTCATCATCCAACACTACCTCTGCTCGCACTAGAAGCACTACTGTACATGTAATCACCCGACACTAACCCTGCTCACACTAGAAGCACTACTGCCCTGATCCTCTTTCATGCACATGTCATCATCCAGCACTACCTCTGCTCGCACTAGAAGCACTACTGTACATGTCATCATCCAACGCTACCTCTGGTCGCACTAGAAGCACTACTGTACATGTAATCACCCAAAACTACCTCTGCTCGCACTAGAAGCACTGCTGCCCTGATCCTCTTTCATGTACGTGTCATCATCCAACACTACATCTGCTCGCACTAGAAACACTACTGTACATGTAATCACCCGACACTACCTCTGCTCGCACTAGAAGCACTGCAGCCCTGATCCTCTTTCATGTACGTGTCATCATCCAACACTAGCTCTGCTCGCACTAGAAGAACTACTGTACATGTAATCACCCGACACTACCTCTGCTTGCACTAGAAGCACTGCTGCCCTGATCCTCTTTCATGTACATGTCATCATCCAACACTACCTCTGGTTGCACTAGAAGCACTACTGTACATGTAATCACCCGACACTACCTCTGCTCGCACTAGAAGCACTGCAGCCCTGATCCTCTTTCATGTACGTGTCATCATCCAACACTAGCTCTGCTCGCACTAGAAGAACTACTGTACATGTAATCACCCGACACTACCTCTGCTTGCACTAGAAGCACTGCTGCCCTGATCCTCTTTCATGTACATGTCATCATCCAACACTACCTCTGGTTGCACTAGAAGCACTACTGTACATGTCATCATCCAACACTACCTCTGCTCGCACTAGAAGCACTACTGTACATGTCATCATCCAACACTACCTCTGCTCGCACTAGAAGCACTACTGTACATGTCATCATCCAACACTACCTCTGCTCGCACTAGAAGCACTACTGTACATGTCATCATCCAACACTACCCCTGCTCGCACTAGAAGCACTACTGTACATGTCATCATCCAACACTACCTCTGCTCGCACTAGAAGCACTACTGTACATGTAATCACCCCACACTACCCCTGCTCGCACTAGAAGCACTTCTGTACATGTCATCATCCAACACTACCTCTGCTCGCACTAGAAGCACTACTGTACATGTCATCATCCAACACTACCTCTGCTCGCACTAGAAGCACTACTGTACATGTAATCATCCAACACTACCTCTGCTCGCACTAGAAGCACTGCTGTCCTGATTCCCCTTCATGTACATGCCATCATCCAACACTACCTCTGCTCGCACTAGAAGCACTACTGTACATGTCATCATCCAACACTACCTCTGCTCGCACTAGAAGCACTACTGTACATGTCATCATCCAACACTACCTCTGCTCGCGCTAGAAGCACTACTGTACATGTCATCATCCAACACTACCTCTGCTCGCGCTAGAAGCACTACTGTACATGTCATCATCCAACACTACCCCTGCTCGCGCTAGAAGCACTACTGTACATGTCATCATCCAACACTACCTCTGCTCGCGCTAGAAGCACTACTGTACATGTCATCATCCAACACTACCTCTGCTCGCACTAGAAGCACTACTGTACATGTCATCATCCAACACTACCTCTGCTCGCACTAGAAGCACTACTGTACATGTCATCATCCAACACTACCTCTGCTCGCACTAGAAGCACTACTGTACATGTCATCATCCAACACTACCTCTGCTCGCACTAGAAGCACTACTGTACATGTCATCATCCAACACTACCTCTGCTCGCACTAGAAGCACTACTGTACATGTCATCATCCAACACTACCCCTGCTCGCACTAGAAGCACTACTGTACATGTCATCATCCAACACTACCTCTGCTCGCACTAGAAGCACTACTGTACATGTCATCATCCAACACTACCTCTGCTCGCACTAGAAGCACTACTGTACATGTCATCATCCAACACTACCTCTGCTCGCACTAGAAGCACTACTGTACATGTAATCACCCGACACTAACCCTGCTCACACTAGAAGCACTACTGCCCTGATCCTCTTTCATGCACATGTCATCATCCAGCACTACCTCTGCTCGCACTAGAAGCACTACTGTACATGTCATCATCCAACACTACCTCTGCTCGCACTAGAAGCACTACTGTACATGTCATCATCCAACACTACCTCTGCTCGCACTAGAAGCACTACTGTACATGTCATCATCCAACACTACCTCTGCTCGCACTAGAAGCACTACTGTACATGTCATCATCCAACACTACCTCTGCTCGCACTAGAAGCACTACTGTACATGTCATCATCCAACACTACCTCTGCTCGCACTAGAAGCACTACTGTACATGTCATCATCCAACACTACCTCTGCTCGCACTAGAAGCACTACTGTACATGTCATCATCCAACACTACCTCTGCTCGCACTAGAAGCACTACTGTACATGTCATCATCCAACACTACCCCTGCTCGCACTAGAAGCACTACTGTACATGTCATCATCCAACACTACCTCTGCTCGCACTAGAAGCACTACTGTACATGTCATCATCCAACACTACCTCTGCTCGCACTAGAAGCACTACTGTACATGTCATCATCCAACACTACCTCTGCTCGCACTAGAAGCACTACTGTACATGTCATCATCCAACACTACCTCTGCTCGCACTAGAAGCACTACTGTACATGTCATCATCCAACACTACCTCTGCTCGCACTAGAAGCACTACTGTACATGTCATCATCCAACACTACCTCTGCTCGCACTAGAAGCACTACTGTACATGTCATCATCCAACACTACCTCTGCTCGCACTAGAAGCACTACTGTACATGTCATCATCCAACACTACCCCTGCTCGCACTAGAAGCACTACTGTACATGTCATCATCCAACACTACCTCTGCTCGCACTAGAAGCACTACTGTACATGTCATCATCCAACACTACCTCTGCTCGCACTAGAAGCACTACTGTACATGTCATCATCCAACACTACCTCTGCTCGCACTAGAAGCACTACTGTACATGTCATCATCCAACACTACCTCTGCTCGCACTAGAAGCACTACTGTACATGTCATCATCCAACACTACCTCTGCTCGCACTAGAAGCACTACTGTACATGTCATCATCCAACACTACCTCTGCTTGCACTAGAAGCACTACTGTACATGTCATCATCCAACACTACCTCTGCTCGCACTAGAAGCACTACTGTACATGTCATCATCCAACACTACCCCTGCTCGCACTAGAAGCACTACTGTACATGTCATCATCCAACACTACCTCTGCTCGCACTAGAAGCACTACTGTACATGTCATCATCCAACACTACATCTGGTTGCACTAGAAGCACTACTGTACATGTCATCATCCAACACTACCTCTGCTCGCACTAGAAGCACTACTGTACATGTCATCATCCAACACTACCTCTGCTCGCACTAGAAGCACTACTGTACATGTCATCATCCAACACTACCTCTGCTCGCACTAGAAGCACTACTGTACATGTCATCATCCAACACTACCTCTGCTCGCACTAGAAGCACTACTGTACATGTCATCATCCAACAGTACCTCTGCTCGCACTAGAAGCACTACTGTACATGTCATCATCCGACACTACCTCTGCTCGCACTAGAAGCACTACTGTACATGTAATCACCCGACACTACCTCTGCTCGCTCTAGAAGCACTACTGTACATGTAATCACCCGATAATACCTCTGCTCGCACTAGAAGCACTGCTGCCCTGATCCTCTTTCATGTACATGTCATCATCCAACACTACCTCTGCTCGCACTAGAAGCACTACTGTACATGTCATCATCCAACACTACCTCTGCTCGCACTAGAAGCACTACTGTACATGTAATCACCCGACACTAACCCTGCTCACACTAGAAGCACTACTGCCCTGATCCTCTTTCATGCACATGTCATCATCCAGCACTACCTCTGCTCGCACTAGAAGCACTACTGTACATGTCATCATCCAACGCTACCTCTGGTCGCACTAGAAGCACTACTGTACATGTAATCACCCAAAACTACCTCTGCTCGCACTAGAAGCACTGCTGCCCTGATCCTCTTTCATGTACGTGTCATCATCCAACACTACATCTGCTCGCACTAGAAACACTACTGTACATGTAATCACCCGACACTACCTCTGCTCGCACTAGAAGCACTGCAGCCCTGATCCTCTTTCATGTACGTGTCATCATCCAACACTAGCTCTGCTCGCACTAGAAGAACTACTGTACATGTAATCACCCGACACTACCTCTGCTTGCACTAGAAGCACTGCTGCCCTGATCCTCTTTCATGTACATGTCATCATCCAACACTACCTCTGGTTGCACTAGAAGCACTACTGTACATGTAATCACCCGACACTACCTCTGCTCGCACTAGAAGCACTGCAGCCCTGATCCTCTTTCATGTACGTGTCATCATCCAACACTAGCTCTGCTCGCACTAGAAGAACTACTGTACATGTAATCACCCGACACTACCTCTGCTTGCACTAGAAGCACTGCTGCCCTGATCCTCTTTCATGTACATGTCATCATCCAACACTACCTCTGGTTGCACTAGAAGCACTACTGTACATGTCATCATCCAACACTACCTCTGCTCGCACTAGAAGCACTACTGTACATGTCATCATCCAACACTACCTCTGCTCGCACTAGAAGCACTACTGTACATGTCATCATCCAACACTACCTCTGCTCGCACTAGAAGCACTACTGTACATGTCATCATCCAACACTACCCCTGCTCGCACTAGAAGCACTACTGTACATGTCATCATCCAACACTACCTCTGCTCGCACTAGAAGCACTACTGTACATGTAATCACCCCACACTACCCCTGCTCGCACTAGAAGCACTTCTGTACATGTCATCATCCAACACTACCTCTGCTCGCACTAGAAGCACTACTGTACATGTCATCATCCAACACTACCTCTGCTCGCACTAGAAGCACTACTGTACATGTAATCATCCAACACTACCTCTGCTCGCACTAGAAGCACTGCTGTCCTGATTCCCCTTCATGTACATGCCATCATCCAACACTACCTCTGCTCGCACTAGAAGCACTACTGTACATGTCATCATCCAACACTACCTCTGCTCGCACTAGAAGCACTACTGTACATGTCATCATCCAACACTACCTCTGCTCGCACTAGAAGCACTACTGTACATGTCATCATCCAACACTACCTCTGCTCGCACTAGAAGCACTACTGTACATGTCATCATCCAACACTACCCCTGCTCGCGCTAGAAGCACTACTGTACATGTCATCATCCAACACTACCTCTGCTCGCGCTAGAAGCACTACTGTACATGTCATCATCCAACACTACCTCTGCTCGCACTAGAAGCACTACTGTACATGTCATCATCCAACACTACCTCTGCTCGCACTAGAAGCACTACTGTACATGTCATCATCCAACACTACCTCTGCTCGCACTAGAAGCACTACTGTACATGTCATCATCCAACACTACCTCTGCTCGCACTAGAAGCACTACTGTACATGTCATCATCCAACACTACCTCTGCTCGCACTAGAAGCACTACTGTACATGTCATCATCCAACACTACCCCTGCTCGCACTAGAAGCACTACTGTACATGTCATCATCCAACACTACCTCTGCTCGCACTAGAAGCACTACTGTACATGTCATCATCCAACACTACCTCTGCTCGCACTAGAAGCACTACTGTACATGTCATCATCCAACACTACCTCTGCTCGCACTAGAAGCACTACTGTACATGTCATCATCCAACACTACCTCTGCTCGCACTAGAAGCACTACTGTACATGTCATCATCCAACACTACCTCTGCTCGCACTAGAAGCACTACTGTACATGTCATCATCCAACACTACCCCTGCTCGCACTAGAAGCACTACTGTACATGTCATCATCCAACACTACCTCTGCTCGCACTAGAAGCACTACTGTACATGTAATCACCCGACACTACCTCTGCTCGCTCTAGAAGCACTACTGTACATGTAATCACCCGATAATACCTCTGCTCGCACTAGAAGCACTGCTGCCCTGATCCTCTTTCATGTACATGTCATCATCCAACACTACCTCTGCTCGCACTAGAAGCACTGCTGTCCTGATTCCCCTTCATGTACATGCCATCATCCAACACTACCTCTGCTCGCACTAGAAGCACTACTGTACATGTCATCATCCAACACTACCTCTGCTCGCACTAGAAGCACTACTGTACATGTCATCATCCAAAACTACCTCTGCTCGCACTAGAAGCACTACTGTACATGTCATCATCCAACACTACCTCTGCTCGCACTAGAAGCACTACTGTACATGTCATCATCCAACACTACCCCTGCTCGCACTAGAAGCACTACTGTACATGTCATCATCCAACACTACCTCTGCTCGCACTAGAAGCACTACTGTACATGTCATCATCCAACACTACCTCTGCTCGCACTAGAAGCACTACTGTACATGTCATCATCCAACACTACCTCTGCTCGCACTAGAAGCACTACTGTACATGTCATCATCCAACACTACCTCTGCTCGCACTAGAAGCACTACTGTACATGTCATCATCCAACACTACCTCTGCTCGCACTAGAAGCACTACTGTACATGTCATCATCCAACACTACCTCTGCTCGCACTAGAAGCACTACTGTACATGTCATCATCCAACACTACCTCTGCTCGCACTAGAAGCACTACTGTACATGTCATCATCCAACACTACCCCTGCTCGCACTAGAAGCACTACTGTACATGTCATCATCCAACACTACCTCTGCTCGCACTAGAAGCACTACTGTACATGTCATCATCCAACACTACCTCTGCTCGCACTAGAAGCACTACTGTACATGTCATCATCCAACACTACCTCTGCTCGCACTAGAAGCACTACTGTACATGTCATCATCCAACACTACCTCTGCTCGCACTAGAAGCACTACTGTACATGTCATCATCCAACACTACCTCTGCTCGCACTAGAAGCACTACTGTACATGTCATCATCCAACACTACCTCTGCTTGCACTAGAAGCACTACTGTACATGTCATCATCCAACACTACCTCTGCTCGCACTAGAAGCACTACTGTACATGTAATCACCCGACACTACCTCTGCTTGCACTAGAAGCACTGCTGCCCTGATCCTCTTTCATGTACATGTCATCATCCAACACTACCTCTGGTTGCACTAGAAGCACTACTGTACATGTAATCACCCGACACTACCTCTGCTCGCACTAGAAGCACTGCTGCCCTGATCCTCTTTCATGTACGTGTCATCATCCAACACTACCTCTGCTCGCACTAGAAGCACTGCTGCCCTGATCCTCTTTCATGTACGTGTCATCATCCAACACTACCTCTGCTCGCACTAGAAGCACTGCTGTCCTGATTCCCCTTCATGTACATGCCATCATCCAACACTACCTCTGCTCGCACTAGAAGCACTACTGTACATGTCATCATCCAACACTACCTCTGCTCGCACTAGAAGCACTACTGTACATGTCATCATCCAAAACTACCTCTGCTCGCACTAGAAGCACTACTGTACATGTCATCATCCAACACTACCTCTGCTCGCACTAGAAGCACTACTGTACATGTCATCATCCAACACTACCCCTGCTCGCACTAGAAGCACTACTGTACATGTCATCATCCAACACTACCTCTGCTCGCACTAGAAGCACTACTGTACATGTCATCATCCAACACTACCTCTGCTCGCACTAGAAGCACTACTGTACATGTCATCATCCAACACTACCTCTGCTCGCACTAGAAGCACTACTGTACATGTCATCATCCAACACTACCTCTGCTCGCACTAGAAGCACTACTGTACATGTCATCATCCAACACTACCTCTGCTCGCACTAGAAGCACTACTGTACATGTCATCATCCAACACTACCTCTGCTCGCACTAGAAGCACTACTGTACATGTCATCATCCAACACTACCTCTGCTCGCACTAGAAGCACTACTGTACATGTCATCATCCAACACTACCTCTGCTCGCACTAGAAGCACTACTGTACATGTCATCATCCAACACTACCCCTGCTCGCACTAGAAGCACTACTGTACATGTCATCATCCAACACTACCTCTGCTCGCACTAGAAGCACTACTGTACATGTCATCATCCAACACTACCTCTGCTCGCACTAGAAGCACTACTGTACATGTCATCATCCAACACTACCTCTGCTCGCACTAGAAGCACTACTGTACATGTCATCATCCAACACTACCTCTGCTCGCACTAGAAGCACTACTGTACATGTCATCATCCAACACTACCTCTGCTCGCACTAGAAGCACTACTGTACATGTCATCATCCAACACTACCTCTGCTTGCACTAGAAGCACTACTGTACATGTCATCATCCAACACTACCTCTGCTCGCACTAGAAGCACTACTGTACATGTAATCACCCGACACTACCTCTGCTTGCACTAGAAGCACTGCTGCCCTGATCCTCTTTCATGTACATGTCATCATCCAACACTACCTCTGGTTGCACTAGAAGCACTACTGTACATGTAATCACCCGACACTACCTCTGCTCGCACTAGAAGCACTGCTGCCCTGATCCTCTTTCATGTACGTGTCATCATCCAACACTACCTCTGCTCGCACTAGAAGCACTGCTGCCCTGATCCTCTTTCATGTACGTGTCATCATCCAACACTACCTCTGCTCGCACTAGAAGCACTGCAGCCCTGATCCTCTTTCATGTACGTGTCATCATCCAACACTAGCTCTGCTCGCACTAGAAGAACTACTGTACATGTAATCACCCGACACTACCTCTGCTTGCACTAGAAGCACTGCTGCCCTGATCCTCTTTCATGTACATGTCATCATCCAACACTACCTCTGGTTGCACTAGAAGCACTACTGTACATGTCATCATCCAACACTACCTCTGCTCGCACTAGAAGCACTACTGTACATGTCATCATCCAACACTACCTCTGCTCGCACTAGAAGCACTACTGTACATGTCATCATCCAACACTACCTCTGCTCGCACTAGAAGCACTACTGTACATGTCATCATCCAACACTACCCCTGCTCGCACTAGAAGCACTACTGTACATGTCATCATCCAACACTACCTCTGCTCGCACTAGAAGCACTACTGTACATGTAATCACCCCACACTACCCCTGCTCGCACTAGAAGCACTTCTGTACATGTCATCATCCAACACTACCTCTGCTCGCACTAGAAGCACTACTGTACATGTCATCATCCAACACTACCTCTGCTCGCACTAGAAGCACTACTGTACATGTAATCATCCAACACTACCTCTGCTCGCACTAGAAGCACTGCTGTCCTGATTCCCCTTCATGTACATGCCATCATCCAACACTACCTCTGCTCGCACTAGAAGCACTACTGTACATGTCATCATCCAACACTACCTCTGCTCGCACTAGAAGCACTACTGTACATGTCATCATCCAACACTACCTCTGCTCGCACTAGAAGCACTACTGTACATGTCATCATCCAACACTACCTCTGCTCGCACTAGAAGCACTACTGTACATGTCATCATCCAACACTACCCCTGCTCGCGCTAGAAGCACTACTGTACATGTCATCATCCAACACTACCTCTGCTCGCGCTAGAAGCACTACTGTACATGTCATCATCCAACACTACCTCTGCTCGCACTAGAAGCACTACTGTACATGTCATCATCCAACACTACCTCTGCTCGCACTAGAAGCACTACTGTACATGTCATCATCCAACACTACCTCTGCTCGCACTAGAAGCACTACTGTACATGTCATCATCCAACACTACCTCTGCTCGCACTAGAAGCACTACTGTACATGTCATCATCCAACACTACCTCTGCTCGCACTAGAAGCACTACTGTACATGTCATCATCCAACACTACCCCTGCTCGCACTAGAAGCACTACTGTACATGTCATCATCCAACACTACCTCTGCTCGCACTAGAAGCACTACTGTACATGTCATCATCCAACACTACCTCTGCTCGCACTAGAAGCACTACTGTACATGTCATCATCCAACACTACCTCTGCTCGCACTAGAAGCACTACTGTACATGTCATCATCCAACACTACCTCTGCTCGCACTAGAAGCACTACTGTACATGTCATCATCCAACACTACCTCTGCTCGCACTAGAAGCACTACTGTACATGTCATCATCCAACACTACCTCTGCTCGCACTAGAAGCACTACTGTACATGTCATCATCCAACACTACCTCTGCTCGCACTAGAAGCACTACTGTACATGTAATCACCCGACACTACCTCTGCTCGCTCTAGAAGCACTACTGTACATGTAATCACCCGATAATACCTCTGCTCGCACTAGAAGCACTGCTGCCCTGATCCTCTTTCATGTACATGTCATCATCCAACACTACCTCTGCTCGCACTAGAAGCACTGCTGTCCTGATTCCCCTTCATGTACATGCCATCATCCAACACTACCTCTGCTCGCACTAGAAGCACTACTGTACATGTCATCATCCAACACTACCTCTGCTCGCACTAGAAGCACTACTGTACATGTCATCATCCAAAACTACCTCTGCTCGCACTAGAAGCACTACTGTACATGTCATCATCCAACACTACCTCTGCTCGCACTAGAAGCACTACTGTACATGTCATCATCCAACACTACCCCTGCTCGCACTAGAAGCACTACTGTACATGTCATCATCCAACACTACCTCTGCTCGCACTAGAAGCACTACTGTACATGTCATCATCCAACACTACCTCTGCTCGCACTAGAAGCACTACTGTACATGTCATCATCCAACACTACCTCTGCTCGCACTAGAAGCACTACTGTACATGTCATCATCCAACACTACCTCTGCTCGCACTAGAAGCACTACTGTACATGTCATCATCCAACACTACCTCTGCTCGCACTAGAAGCACTACTGTACATGTCATCATCCAACACTACCTCTGCTCGCACTAGAAGCACTACTGTACATGTCATCATCCAACACTACCTCTGCTCGCACTAGAAGCACTACTGTACATGTCATCATCCAACACTACCTCTGCTCGCACTAGAAGCACTACTGTACATGTCATCATCCAACACTACCCCTGCTCGCACTAGAAGCACTACTGTACATGTCATCATCCAACACTACCTCTGCTCGCACTAGAAGCACTACTGTACATGTCATCATCCAACACTACCTCTGCTCGCACTAGAAGCACTACTGTACATGTCATCATCCAACACTACCTCTGCTCGCACTAGAAGCACTACTGTACATGTCATCATCCAACACTACCTCTGCTCGCACTAGAAGCACTACTGTACATGTCATCATCCAACACTACCTCTGCTCGCACTAGAAGCACTACTGTACATGTCATCATCCAACACTACCTCTGCTTGCACTAGAAGCACTACTGTACATGTCATCATCCAACACTACCTCTGCTCGCACTAGAAGCACTACTGTACATGTCATCATCCAACACTACCCCTGCTCGCACTAGAAGCACTACTGTACATGTCATCATCCAACACTACCTCTGCTCGCACTAGAAGCACTACTGTACATGTCATCATCCAACACTACCTCTGGTTGCACTAGAAGCACTACTGTACATGTCATCATCCAACACTACCTCTGCTCGCACTAGAAGCACTACTGTACATGTCATCATCCAACACTACCTCTGCTCGCACTAGAAGCACTACTGTACATGTCATCATCCAACACTACCTCTGCTCGCACTAGAAGCACTACTGTACATGTCATCATCCAACACTACCTCTGCTCGCACTAGAAGCACTACTGTACATGTCATCATCCAACAGTACCTCTGCTCGCACTAGAAGCACTACTGTACATGTCATCATCCGACACTACCTCTGCTCGCACTAGAAGCACTACTGTACATGTAATCACCCGACACTACCTCTGCTCGCTCTAGAAGCACTACTGTACATGTAATCACCCGATAATACCTCTGCTCGCACTAGAAGCACTGCTGCCCTGATCCTCTTTCATGTACATGTCATCATCCAACACTACCTCTGCTCGCACTAGAAGCACTACTGTACATGTCATCATCCAACACTACCTCTGCTCGCACTAGAAGCACTACTGTACATGTAATCACCCGACACTAACCCTGCTCACACTAGAAGCACTACTGCCCTGATCCTCTTTCATGCACATGTCATCATCCAGCACTACCTCTGCTCGCACTAGAAGCACTACTGTACATGTCATCATCCAACACTACCTCTGGTCGCACTAGAAGCACTACTGTACATGTAATCACCCAAAACTACCTCTGCTCGCACTAGAAGCACTGCTGCCCTGATCCTCTTTCATGTACGTGTCATCATCCAACACTACCTCTGCTCGCACTAGAAACACTACTGTACATGTAATCACCCGACACTACCTCTGCTCGCACTAGAAGCACTGCAGCCCTGATCCTCTTTCATGTACGTGTCATCATCCAACACTAGCTCTGCTCGCACTAGAAGAACTACTGTACATGTAATCACCCGACACTACCTCTGCTTGCACTAGAAGCACTGCTGCCCTGATCCTCTTTCATGTACATGTCATCATTCAACACTACCTCTGGTTGCACTAGAAGCACTACTGTACATGTAATCACCCGACACTACCTCTGCTCGCACTAGAAGCACTGCTGCCCTGATCCTCTTTCATGTACATGTCATCATCCAACACTACCTCTGCTTGCACTAGAAGCACTACTGTACATGTAATCTCCCGACACTACCTCTGCTTGCACTAGAAGCACTACTCTTCATGTAATCACCCGACACTACCTCTGCTCACACTAGAAGCACTACTGCCCTGATCCTCTTTCATGTACATGTCATCATCCAACACTACCTCTGCTCGCACTAGAAGCACTACTGTACATGTCATCATCCAACACTACCTCTGCTCGCACTAGAAGCACTACTGTACATGTAATCACTCGACACTACCTCTGCTCGCACTAGAAGCACTACTGTACATGTCATCATCCAACACTACCTCTGCTCGCACTAGAAGCACTACTGTACATGTAATCACCCGACACTACCTCTGCTCGCACTAGAAGCACTGCTGCCCTGATCCTCTTTCATGTACATGTCATCATCCAACACTACCTCTGCTCGCTCTAGAAGCACTACTGTACATGTAATCACCCGACACTACCTCTGCTCGCACTGGAAGCACTGCTGCCCTGATCCTCTTTCATGTACATGTCATCATCCAACACTACCTCTGCTCGCTCTAGAAGCACTACTGTACATGTAATCACCCGACACTACCTCTGCTCGCACTAGAAGCACTACTGTACATGTCATCATCCAACACTACCTCTGCTCGCACTAGAAGCACTACTGTACATGTAATCACCCGACACTACCTCTGCTCGCACTAGAAGCACTACTGTACATGTCATCATCCAACACTACCTCTGCTCGCACTAGAAGCACTACTGTACATGTAATCACCCCACACTACCCCTGCTCGCACTAGAAGCACTTCTGCCCTGATCCTCTTTCATGTACATGTCATCACCCGACACTACCTCTGCTCGCTCTAGAAGCACTACTGTACATGTAATCACCCAATAATACCTCTGCTCGCACTAGAAGCACTGCTGCCCTGATCCTCTTTCATGTACATGTCATCATCCAACACTACCTCTGCTCGGACTAGAAGCACTACTGTACATGTCATCATCCAACACTACCTCTGCTCGCACTAGAAGCACTACTGTACATGTAATCACCCAACACTAACCCTGCTCACACTAGAAGCACTACTGCCCTGATCCTCTTTCATGCACATGTCATCATCCAGCACTACCTCTGCTCGCACTAGAAGCACTACTGTACATGTCATCATCCAACACTACCTCTGGTCGCACTAGAAGCACTACTGTACATGTAATCACTCGACACTACCTCTGCTCGCACTAGAAGCACTACTGTACATGTCATCATCCAACACTACCTCTGCTCGCACTAGAAGCACTACTGTACATGTAATCACCCGACACTACCTCTGCTCGCACTAGAAGCACTGCTGCCCTGATCCTCTTTCATGTACATGTCATCATCCAACACTACCTATGCTCGCTCTAGAAGCACTACTGTACATGTAATCACCCGACACTACCTCTGCTCGCACTGGAAGCACTGCTGCCCTGATCCTCTTTCATGTACATGTCATCATCCAACACTACCTCTGCTCGCTCTAGAAGCACTACTGTACATGTAATCACCCGACACTACCTCTGCTCGCACTAGAAGCACTACTGTACATGTCATCATCCAACACTACCTCTGCTCGCACTAGAAGCACTACTGTACATGTAATCACCCGACACTACCTCTGCTCGCACTAGAAGCACTACTGTACATGTCATCATCCAACACTACCTCTGCTCGCACTAGAAGCACTACTGTACATGTCATCATCCAACACTACCTCTGCTCGCACTAGAAGCACTACTCTTCATGTAATCACCCGACACTACCTCTGCTCACACTAGAAGCACTACTGCCCGGATCCTCTTTCATGTACATGTCATCATCCAACACTACCTCTGCTCGCACTAGAAGCACTACTGTACATGTCATCATCCAACACTACCTCTGCTCGCACTAGAAGCACTACTGTACATGTAATCACTCGACACTACCTCTGCTCGCACTAGAAGCACTACTGTACATGTCATCATCCAACACTACCTCTGCTCGCACTAGAAGCACTACTGTACATGTAATCACCCGACAGTACCTCTGCTCGCACTAGAAGCACTGCTGCCCTGATCCTCTTTCATGTACATGTCATCATCCAACACTACCTCTGCTCGCTCTAGAAGCACTACTGTACATGTAATCACCGACACTACCTCTGCTCGCACTGGAAGCACTGCTGCCCTGATCCTCTTTCATGTACATGTCAACATCCAACACTACCTCTGCTCGCTCTAGAAGCACTACTGTACATGTAATCACCCGACACTTCCTCTGCTCACACTAGAAGCACTACTGTACATGTCATCATCCAACACTACCTCTGCTCGCACTAGAAGCACTACTGTACATGTCATCATCCAACACTACCTCTGCTCGCACTAGAAGCACTGCTGCCCTGATCCTCTTTCATGTACATGTCATCATCCAACACTACCTCTGCTCGGACTAGAAGCACTACTGTACATGTCATCATCCAACACTACCTCTGCTCGCACTAGAAGCACTACTGTACATGTAATCACCCAACACTAACCCTGCTCACACTAGAAGCACTACTGCCCTGATCCTCTTTCATGCACATGTCATCATCCAGCACTACCTCTGCTCGCACTAGAAGCACTACTGTACATGTCATCATCCAACACTACCTCTGGTCGCACTAGAAGCACTACTGTACATGTCATCATCCAACACTACCTCTGGTCGCACTAGAAGCACTACTGTACATGTAATCACCCGACACTACCTCTGCTCACACTAGAAGCACTACTGCCCTGATCCTCTTTCATGTACATGTCATCATCCAACACTACCTCTGCTCGCACTAGAAGCACTACTGTACATGTCATCATCCAACACTACCTCTGCTCGCACTAGAAGCACTACTGTACAGGTAATCACTCGACACTACCTCTGCTCGCACTAGAAGCACTACTGTACATGTCATCATCCAACACTACCTCTGCTCGCACTAGAAGCACTACTGTACATGTAATCACCCGACACTACCTCTGCTCGCTCTAGAAGCACTACTGTACATGTCATCACCCGATAATACCTCTGCTCGCACTAGAAGCACTGCTGCCCTGATCCTCTTTCATGTACATGTCATCATCCAACACTACCTCTGCTCGCACTGGAAGCACTGCTGCCCTGATCCTCTTTCATGTACATGTAATCATCCAACACTACCTCTGCTCACACTAGAAGCACTGCTGCCCAGATTCCCCTTCATGTACATATTCCCCTTCATGTACATGTCATCATCCAACACTACCTCTGCTCACACTAGAAGCACTGCTGCCCAGATCCTCGTTCATGTATATGTAATCATCCAACACTACCTCTGCTCGCACTAGAAGCACTGCTGTCCTGATTCCCATTCATGTACATGCCATCATCCAACACTACCTCTGCTCGCACTAGAAGCACTACTGTACATGTCATCATCCAACACTACCTCTGCTCGCACTAGAAGCACTACTGTACATGTCATCATCCAACACTACCTCTGCTTGCACTAGAAGCACTACTGTACATGTCATCATCCAACACTACCTCTGCTCGCACTAGAAGCACTACTGTACATGTCATCATCCAACACTACCCCTGCTCGCACTAGAAGAACTACTGTACATGTCATCATCCAACACTACCTCTGCTCGCACTAGAAGCACTACTGTACATGCCATCATCCAACACTACCTCTGCTTGCACTAGAAGCACTACTGTACATGTCATCATCCAACACTACCTCTGCTCGTACTAGAAGCACTACTGTACATGTCATCATCCAACAATACCTCTGCTCGCACTAGAAGCACTACTGTACATGTCATCATCCAACACTACCTCTGCTCGCACTAGAAGCACTACTGTACATGTCATCATCCAACACTACCTCTGCTCGCACTAGAAGCACTACTGTACATGTCATCATCCAACAGTACCTCTGCTCGCACTAGAAGCACTACTGTACATGTCATCATCCAACACTACCTCTGCTCGCACTAGAAGCACTACTGTACATGTATTCACCCGACACTACCTCTGCTCGCTCTAGAAGCACTACTGTACATGTAATCACCCGATAATACTTCTGCTCGCACTAGAAGCACTGCTGCCCTGATCCTCTTTCATGTACATGTCATCATCCAACACTACCTCTGCTCGCACTAGAAGCACTACTGTACAGGTCATCATCCAACACTACCTCTGCTCGCACTAGAAGCACTACTGTACATGTAATCACCCGACACTAACCCTGCTCACACTAGAAGCACTACTGCCCTGATCCTCTTTCATGCAAATGTCATCATCCAGCACTACCTCTGCTCGCACTAGAAGCACTACTGTACATGTCATCATCCAACACTACCTCTGGTCGCACTAGAAGCACTACTGTACATGTAATCACCCAAAACTACCTCTGCTCGCACTAGAAGCACTGCTGCCCTGATCCTCTTTCATGTACGTGTCATCATCCAACACTACCTCTGCTCGCACTAGAAACACTACTGTACATGTAATCACCCGACACTACCTCTGCTCGCACTAGAAGCACTGCAGCCCTGATCCTCTTTCATGTACGTGTCATCATCCAACACTAGCTCTGCTCGCACTAGAAGCACTACTGTACATGTAATCACCCGACACTACCTCTGCTTGCACTAGAAGCACTGCTGCCCTGATCCTCTTTCATGTACATGTCATCATCCAACACTACCTCTGCTCGCACTAGAAGCACTACTGTACATGTCATCATCCAACACTACCTCTGGTCGCACTAGAAGCACTACTGTACATGTAATCACCCGACACTACCTCTGCTCGCACTAGAAGCACTGCTGCCCTGATCCTCTTTCATGTATGTGTCATCATCCAACACTACCTCTGCTTGCACTAGAAGCACTACTGTACATGTAATCTCCCGACACTACCTCTGCTTGCACTAGAAGCACTGCTGCCCTGATCCTCTTTCATGTACATGTCATCATCCAACACTACCTCTGCTCGCACTAGAAGCACTACTGTACATGTCATCATCCAACACTACCTCTGCTCGCACTAAAAGCACTGCTCTTCATGTAATCACCCGACACTACCTCTGCTCACACTAGAAGCACTACTGCCCTGATCCTCTTTCATGTACATGTCATCATCCAACACTACCTCTGCTCGCACTAGAAGCACTACTGTACATGTCATCATCCAACACTACCTCTGCTCGCACTAGAAGCACTACTGTACATGTAATCACTCAACACTACCTCTGCTCGCACTAGAAGCACTACTGTACATGTCATCATCCAACACTACCTCTGCTCGCACTAGAAGCACTACTGTACATGTAATCACCCGACACTACCTCTGCTCGCACTAGAAGCACTGCTGCCCTGATCCTCTTTCATGTACATGTCATCATCCAACACTACCTCTGCTCGCTCTAGAAGCACTACTGTACATGTAATCACGCGACACTACCTCTGCTCGCACTGGAAGCACTGCTGCCCTGATCCTCTTTCATGTACATGTCATCATCCAACACTACCTCTGCTCGCTCTAGAAGCACTACTGTACATGTAATCACCCGACACTACCTCTGCTCGCACTAGAAGCACTACTGTACATGTCATCATCCAACACTACCTCTGCTCGCACTAGAAGCACTACTGTACATGTCATCATCCAACACTACCTCTGCTCGCACTAGAAGCACTACTATACATGTAATCACCCCACACTACCCCTGCTCGCACTAGAAGCACTTCTGTACATGTCATCATCCAACACTACCTCTGCTCGCACTAGAAGCACTACTGTACATGTCATCATCCAACACTACCTCTGCTCGCACTAGAAGCACTACTGTACATGTAATCATCCAACACTACCTCTGCTCGCACTAGAAGCACTGCTGTCCTGATTCCCCTTCATGTACATGCCATCATCCAACACTACCTCTGCTCGCACTAGAAGCACTACTGTACATGTCATCATCCAACACTACCTCTGCTCGCACTAGAAGCACTACTGTACATGTCATCATCCAACACTACCTCTGCTCGCACTAGAAGCACTACTGTACATGTCATCATCCAACACTACCTCTGCTCGCACTAGAAGCACTACTGTACATGTCATCATCCAACAGTACCTTTGCTCGCATTAGAAGCACTACTGTACATGTAATCACCCCACACTACCCCTGCTCGCACTAGAAGCACTTCTGTACATGTCATCATCCAACACTACCTCTGCTCGCACTAGAAGCACTACTGTACATGTCATCATCCAACACTACCTCTGCTCGCACTAGAAGCACTACTGTACATGTAATCATCCAACACTACCTCTGCTCGCACTAGAAGCACTGCTGTCCTGATTCCCCTTCATGTACATGCCATCATCCAACACTACCTCTGCTCGCACTAGAAGCACTACTGTACATGTCATCATCCAACACTACCTCTGCTCGCACTAGAAGCACTACTGTACATGTCATCATCCAACACTACCTCTGCTCGCACTAGAAGCACTACTGTACATGTCATCATCCAACACTACCTCTGCTCGCACTAGAAGCACTACTGTACATGTAATCATCCAACACTACCTCTGCTCGCACTAGAAGCACTGCTGTCCTGATTCCCCTTCATGTACATGCCATCATCCAACACTACCTCTGCTCGCACTAGAAGCACTACTGTACATGTCATCATCCAACACTACCTCTGCTCGCACTAGAAGCACTACTGTACATGTCATCATCCAACACTACCTCTGCTCGCACTAGAAGCACTACTGTACATGTCATCATCCAACACTACCTCTGCTCGCACTAGAAGCACTACTGTACATGTCATCATCCAACACTACCTCTGCTCGCACTAGAAGCACTACTGTACATGTCATCATCCAACACTACCCCTGCTCGCGCTAGAAGCACTACTGTACATGTCATCATCCAACACTACCTCTGCTCGCGCTAGAAGCACTACTGTACATGTCATCATCCAACACTACCTCTGCTCGCGCTAGAAGCACTACTGTACATGTCATCATCCAACACTACCTCTGCTCGCGCTAGAAGCACTACTGTACATGTCATCATCCAACACTACCTCTGCTCGCGCTAGAAGCACTACTGTACATGTCATCATCCAACACTACCTCTGCTCGCGCTAGAAGCACTACTGTACATGTCATCATCCAACACTACCTCTGCTCGCGCTAGAAGCACTACTGTACATGTCATCATCCAACACTACCACTGCTCGCGCTAGAAGCACTACTGTACATGTCATCATCCAACACTACCTCTGCTCGCGCTAGAAGCACTACTGTACATGTCATCATCCAACACTACCTCTGCTCGCGCTAGAAGCACTACTGTACATGTCATCATCCAACACTACCTCTGCTCGCACTAGAAGCACTACTGTACATGTCATCATCCAACACTACCCCTGCTCGCACTAGAAGCACTACTGTACATGTCATCATCCAACACTACCCCTGCTCGCACTAGAAGCACTACTGTACATGTCATCATCCAACACTACCTCTGCTCGCACTAGAAGCACTACTGTACATGTCATCATCCAACACTACCTCTGCTCGCACTAGAAGCACTACTGTACATGTCATCATCCAACACTACCTCTGCTCGCACTAGAAGCACTACTGTACATGTCATCATCCAACACTACCTCTGCTCGCACTAGAAGCACTACTGTACATGTCATCATCCAACACTACCCCTGCTCGCACTAGAAGCACTACTGTACATGTCATCATCCAACACTACCTCTGCTCGCACTAGAAGCACTACTGTACATGTAATCACCCTATAATACCTCTGCTCGCACTAGAAGCACTGCTGCCCTGATCCTCTTTCATGTACATGTCATCATCCAACACTACCTCTGCTCGCACTAGAAGCACTACTGTACATGTAATCATCCAACACTACCTCTGCTCGCACTAGAAGCACTGCTGTCCTGATCCTCTTTCATGTACATGTCATCATCCAACACTACCTCTGCTCGCACTAGAAGCACTACTGTACATGTCATCATCCAACACTACCTCTGCTCGCACTAGAAGCACTACTGTACATGTAATCACCCGACACTACCTCTGCTCGCACTAGAAGCACTACTGTACATGTCATCATCCAACACTACCTCTGGTCGCACTAGAAGCACTACTGTACATGTAATCACCCGATAATACCTCTGCTCGCACTAGAAGCACTGCTGCCCTGATCCTCTTTCATGTACATGTCATCATCCAACACTGCCTCTGCTCGCACTAGAAGCACTACTGTACATGTCATCATCCAACACTACCTCTGCTCGCACTAGAAGCACTACTGTACATGTAATCACCCGACACTAACCCTGCCCACACTAGAAGCACTACTGCCCTGATCCTCTTTCATGCACATGTCATCATCCAGCACTACCTCTGCTCGCACTAGAAGCACTACTGTACATGTCATCATCCAACACTACCTCTGGTCGCACTAGAAGCACTACTGTACATGTAATCACCCAAAACTACCTCTGCTCGCACTAGAAGCACTACTGTACATGTCATCATCCAACACTACCTCTGCTTGCACTAGAAGCACTACTGTACATGTCATCATCCAACACTACCTCTGCTCGCACTAGAAGCACTACTGTACATGTCATCATCCAACACTACCTCTGCTCGCACTAGAAGCACTACTGTACATGTCATCATCCAACACTACCTCTGCTCGCACTAGAAGCACTACTGTACATGTCATCATCCAACACTACCCCTGCTCGCACTAGAAGCACTACTGTACATGTCATCATCCAACACTACCTCTGCTCGCACTAGAAGCACTACTGTACATGTAATCACCCGACACTACCTCTGCTCGCTCTAGAAGCACTACTGTACATGTAATCACCCGATAATACCTCTGCTCGCACTAGAAGCACTGCTGCCCTGATCCTCTTTCATGTACATGTCATCATCCAACACTACCTCTGCTCGCACTAGAAGCACTACTGTACATGTCATCATCCAACACTACCTCTGCTCGCACTAGAAGCACTACTGTACATGTAATCACCCGACACTAACCCTGCTCACACTAGAAGCACTACTGCCCTGATCCTCTTTCATGCACATGTCATCATCCAGCACTACCTCTGCTCGCACTAGAAGCACTACTGTACATGCCATCATCCAACACTACCTCTGGTCGCACTAGAAGCACTACTGTACATGTAATCACCCAAAACTACCTCTGCTCGCACTAGAAGCACTACTGTACATGTCATCATCCAACACTACCCCTGCTCGCACTAGAAGCACTACTGTACATGTAATCACCCGACACTACCTCTGCTCGCTCTAGAAGCACTACTGTACATGTAATCACCCGATAATACCTTTGCTCGCACTAGAAGCACTGCTGCCCTGATCCTCTTTCATGTACATGTCATCATCCAACACTACCTCTGCTCGCACTAGAAGCACTGCTGTCCTGATTCCCCTTCATGTACATGCCATCATCCAACACTACCTCTGCTCGCACTAGAAGCACTACTGTACATGTCATCATCCAACACTACCTCTGCTCGCACTAGAAGCACTACTGTACATGTCATCATCCAACACTACCTCTGCTCGCACTAGAAGCACTACTGTACATGTCATCATCCAACACTACCTCTGCTCGCACTAGAAGCACTACTGTACATGTCATCATCCAACACTACCTCTGCTCGCACTAGAAGCACTACTGTACATGTCATCATCCAACACTACCCCTGCTCGCACTAGAAGCACTACTGTACATGTCATCATCCAACACTACCTCTGCTCGCACTAGAAGCACTACTGTACATGTAATCACCCCACACTACCCCTGCTCGCACTAGAAGCACTTCTGTACATGTCATCATCCAACACTACCTCTGCTCGCACTAGAAGCACTACTGTACATGTCATCATCCAACACTACCTCTGCTCGCACTAGAAGCACTACTGTACATGTAATCATCCAACACTACCTCTGCTCGCACTAGAAGCACTGCTGTCCTGATTCCCCTTCATGTACATGCCATCATCCAACACTACCTCTGCTCGCACTAGAAGCACTACTGTACATGTCATCATCCAACACTACCTCTGCTCGCACTAGAAGCACTACTGTACATGTCATCATCCAACACTACCTCTGCTCGCACTAGAAGCACTACTGTACATGTCATCATCCAACACTACCTCTGCTCGCACTAGAAGCACTACTGTACATGTCATCATCCAACACTACCTCTGCTCGCACTAGAAGCACTACTGTACATGTCATCATCCAACACTACCTCTGCTCGCACTAGAAGCACTACTGTACATGTCATCATCCAACACTACCCCTGCTCGCACTAGAAGCACTACTGTACATGTCATCATCCAACACTACCTCTGCTCGCACTAGTAGCACTACTGTACATGTCATCATCCAACACTACCTCTGCTTGCACTAGAAGCACTACTGTACATGTCATCATCCAACACTACCTCTGCTCGCACTAGAAGCACTACTGTACATGTCATCATCCAACACTACCTCTGCTCGCACTAGAAGCACTACTGTACATGTCATCATCCAACACTACCTCTGCTCGCACTAGAAGCACTACTGTACATGTCATCATCCAACACTACCTCTGCTTGCACTAGAAGCACTACTGTACATGTCATCATCCAACACTACCTCTGCTCGCACTAGAAGCACTACTGTACATGTCATCATCCAACACTACCCCTGCTCGCACTAGAAGCACTACTGTACATGTCATCATCCAACACTACCTCTGCTCGCACTAGAAGCACTACTGTACATGTCATCATCCAAAACTACCTCTGGTTGCACTAGAAGCACTACTGTACATGTCATCATCCAACACTACCTCTGCTCGCACTAGAAGCACTACTGTACATGTCATCATCCAACACTACCTCTGCTCGCACTAGAAGCACTACTGTACATGTCATCATCCAACACTACCTCTGCTCGCACTAGAAGCACTACTGTACATGTCATCATCCAACAGTACCTCTGCTCGCACTAGAAGCACTACTGTACATGTCATCATCCGACACTACCTCTGCTCGCACTAGAAGCACTACTGTACATGTAATCACCCGACACTACCTCTGCTCGCTCTAGAAGCACTACTGTACATGTAATCACCCGATAATACCTCTGCTCGCACTAGAAGCACTGCTGCCCTGATCCTCTTTCATGTACATGTCATCATCCAACACTACCTCTGCTCGCACTAGAAGCACTACTGTACATGTCATCATCCAACACTACCTCTGCTCGCACTAGAAGCACTACTGTACATGTAATCACCCGACACTAACCCTGCTCACACTAGAAGCACTACTGCCCTGATCCTCTTTCATGCACATGTCATCATCCAGCACTACCTCTGCTCGCACTAGAAGCACTACTGTACATGTCATCATCCAACACTACCTCTGGTCGCACTAGAAGCACTACTGTACATGTAATCACCCAAAACTACCTCTGCTCGCACTAGAAGCACTGCCGCCCTGATCCTCTTTCATGTACGTGTCATCATCCAACACTACCTCTGCTCGCACTAGAAGCACTACTGTACATGTCATCATCCAACACTACCTCTGGTTGCACTAGAAGCACTACTGTACATGTAATCACCCGACACTACCTCTGCTCGCACTAGAAGCACTGCTGCCCTGATCCTCTTTCATGTACGTGTCATCATCCAACACTACCTCTGCTTGCACTAGAAGCACTACTGTACATGTAATCTCCCGACACTACCTCTGCTTGCACTAGAAGCACTGCTGCCCTGATCCTCTTTCATGTACATGTCATCATCCAACACTACCTCTGCTCGCACTAGAAGCACTACTGTACATGTCATCACCCAACACTACCTCTGCTCGCACTAGAAGCACTACTCTTCATGTAATCACCCGACACTACCTCTGCTCACACTAGAAGCACTACTGCCCTGATCCTCTTTCATGTACATGTCATCATCCAACACTACCTCTGCTCGCACTAGAAGCACTACTGTACATGTCATCATCCAACACTACCTCTGCTCGCACTAGAAGCACTACTGTACATGTAATCACTCGACACTACCTCTGCTCGCACTAGAAGCACTACTGTACATGTCATCATCCAACACTACCTCTGCTCGCACTAGAAGCACTACTGTACATGTAATCACCCGACACTACCTCTGCTCGCACTAGAAGCACTGCTGCCCTGATCCTCTTTCATGTACATGTCATCATCCAACACTACCTCTGCTCGCTCTAGAAGCACTACTGTACATGTAATCACCCGACACTACCTCTGCTCGCACTGGAAGCACTGCTGCCCTGATCCTCTTTCATGTACATGTCATCATCCAACACTACCTCTGCTCGCTCTAGAAGCACTACTGCACATGTAATCACCCAACACTACCTCTGCTCGCACTAGAAGCACTACTGTACATGTCATCATCCAACACTACCTCTGCTCGCACTAGAAGCACTACTGTACATGTAATCACCCGACACTACCTCTGCTCGCACTAGAAGCACTACTGTACATGTCATCATCCAACACTACCTCTGCTCGCACTAGAAGCACTACTGTACATGTAATCACCCCACACTACCCCTGCTCGCACTAGAAGCACTTCTGCCCTGATCCTCTTTCATGTACATGTCATCACCCGACACTACCTCTGCTCGCTCTAGAAGCACTACTGTACATGTAATCACCCAATAATACCTCTGCTCGCACTAGAAGCACTGCTGCCCTGATCCTCTTTCATGTACATGTCATCATCCAACACTATCTCTGCTCGGACTAGAAGCACTACTGTACATGTCATCATCCAACACTACCTCTGCTCGCACTAGAAGCACTACTGTACATGTAATCACCCAACACTAACCCTGCTCACACTAGAAGCACTACTGCCCTGATCCTCTTTCATGCACATGTCATCATCCAGCACTACCTCTGCTCGCACTAGAAGCACTACTGTACATGTCATCATCCAACACTACCTCTGGTCGCACTAGAAGCACTACTGTACATGTCATCATCCAACACTACCTCTGGTCGCACTAGAAGCACTACTGTACATGTAATCACCCGACACTACCTCTGCTCACACTAGAAGCACTACTGCCCTGATCCTCTTTCATGTACATGTCATCATCCAACACTACCTCTGCTCGCACTAGAAGCACTACTGTACATGTCATCATCCAACACTACCTCTGCTCGCACTAGAAGCACTACTGTACATGTAATCACTCGACACTACCTCTGCTCGCACTAGAAGCACTACTGTACATGTCATCATCCAACACTACCTCTGCTCGCACTAGAAGCACTACTGTACATGTAATCACCCGACACTACCTCTGCTCGCACTAGAAGCACTGCTGCCCTGATCCTCTTTCATGTACATGTCATCATCCAACACTACCTATGCTCGCTCTAGAAGCACTACTGTACATGTAATCACCCGACACTACCTCTGCTCGCACTGGAAGCACTGCTGCCCTGATCCTCTTTCATGTACATGTCATCATCCAACACTACCTCTGCTCGCTCTAGAAGCACTACTGTACATGTAATCACCCGACACTACCTCTGCTCGCACTAGAAGCACTACTGTACATGTCATCATCCAACACTACCTCTGCTCGCACTAGAAGCACTACTGTACATGTAATCACCCGACACTACCTCTGCTCGCACTAGAAGCACTACTGTACATGTCATCATCCAACACTACCTCTGCTCGCACTAGAAGCACTACTGTACATGTCATCATCCAACACTACCTCTGCTCGCACTAGAAGCACTACTCTTCATGTAATCACCCGACACTACCTCTGCTCACACTAGAAGCACTACTGCCCTGATCCTCTTTCATGTACATGTCATCATCCAACACTACCTCTGCTCGCACTAGAAGCACTACTGTACATGTCATCATCCAACACTACCTCTGCTCGCACTAGAAGCACTACTGTACATGTAATCACTCGACACTACCTCTGCTCGCACTAGAAGCACTACTGTACATGTCATCATCCAACACTACCTCTGCTCGCACTAGAAGCACTACTGTACATGTAATCACCCGACAGTACCTCTGCTCGCACTAGAAGCACTGCTGCCCTGATCCTCTTTCATGTACATGTCATCATCCAACACTACCTCTGCTCGCTCTAGAAGCACTACTGTACATGTAATCACCCGACACTACCTCTGCTCGCACTGGAAGCACTGCTGCCCTGATCCTCTTTCATGTACATGTCAACATCCAACACTACCTCTGCTCGCTCTAGAAGCACTACTGTACATGTAATCACCCGACACTACCTCTGCTCGCACTAGAAGCACTACTGTACATGTCATCATCCAACACTACCTCTGCTCGCACTAGAAGCACTACTGTACATGTCATCATCCAACACTACCTCTGCTCGCACTAGAAGCACTGCTGCCCTGATCCTCTTTCATGTACATGTCATCATCCAACACTACCTCTGCTCGGACTAGAAGCACTACTGTACATGTCATCATCCAACACTACCTCTGCTCGCACTAGAAGCACTACTGTACATGTAATCACCCAACACTAACCCTGCTCACACTAGAAGCACTACTGCCCTGATCCTCTTTCATGCACATTTCATCATCCAGCACTACCTCTGCTCGCACTAGAAGCACTACTGTACATGTCATCATCCAACACTACCTCTGGTCGCACTAGAAGCACTACTGTACATGTCATCATCCAACACTACCTCTGGTCGCACTAGAAGCACTACTGTACATGTAATCACCCGACACTACCTCTGCTCACACTAGAAGCACTACTGTACATGTAATCACTCGACACTACCTCTGCTCGCACTAGAAGCACTACTGTACATGTCATCATCCAACACTACCTCTGCTCGCACTAGAAGCACTACTGTACATGTAATCACCCGACACTACCTCTGCTCGCTCTAGAAGCACTACTGTACATGTAATCACCCGATAATAGCTCTGCTCGCACTAGAAGCACTGCTGCCCTGATCCTCTTTCATGTACATGTCATCATCCAACACTACCTCTGCTCGCACTGGAAGCACTGCTGCCCTGATCCTCTTTCATGTACATGTAATCATCCAACACTACCTCTGCTCACACTAGAAGCACTGCTGCCCAGATTCCCCTTCATGTACATATTCCCCTTCATGTACATGTCATCATCCAACACTACCTCTGCTCACACTAGAAGCACTGCTGCCCAGATCCTCGTTCATGTATATGTAATCATCCAACACTACCTCTGCTCGCACTAGAAGCACTACTGTACATGTCATCATCCAACACTACCTCTGCTTGCACTAGAAGCACTACTGTACATGTCATCATCCAACACTACCTCTGCTCGCACTAGAAGCACTACTGTACATGGCATCATCCAACACTACCCCTGCTCGCACTAGAAGCACTACTGTACATGTCATCATCCAACACTACCTCTGCTCGCACTAGAAGCACTACTGTACATGTCATCATCCAACACTACCTCTGCTTGCACTAGAAGCACTACTGTACATGTCATCATCCAACACTACCTCTGCTCGTACTAGAAGCACTACTGTACATGTCATCATCCAACAATACCTCTGCTCGCACTAGAAGCACTACTGTACATGTCATCATCCAACACTACCTCTGCTCGCACTAGAAGCACTACTGTACATGTCATCATCCAACACTACCTCTGCTCGCACTAGAAGCACTACTGTACATGTCATCATCCAACACTACCTCTGCTCGCACTAGAAGCACTACTGTACATGTATTCACCCGACACTACCTCTGCTCGCTCTAGAAGCACTACTGTACATGTAATCACCCGATAATACCTCTGCTCGCACTAGAAGCACTGCTGCCCTGCTCCTCTTTCATGTACATGTCATCATCCAACACTACCTCTGCTCGCACTAGAAGCACTACTGACATGTCATCATCCAACACTACCTCTGCTCGCACTAGAAGCACTACTGTACATGTCATCATCCAACACTACCTCTGCTTGCACTAGAAGCACTACTGTACATGTCATCATCCAACACTACCTCTGCTCGTACTAGAAGCACTACTGTACATGTCATCATCCAACAATACCTCTGCTCGCACTAGAAGCACTACTGTACATGTCATCATCCAACACTACCTCTGCTCGCACTAGAAGCACTACTGTACATGTCATCATCCAACACTACCCCTGCTCGCACTAGAAGCACTACTGTACATGTCATCATCCAACACTACCTCTGCTCGCACTAGAAGCACTACTGTACATGTAATCACCCGACACTACCTCTGCTCGCTCTAGAAGCACTACTGTACATGTAATCACCCGATAATACCTCTGCTCGCACTAGAAGCACTGCTGCCCTGATCCTCTTTCATGTACATGTCATCATCCAACACTACCTCTGCTCGCACTAGAAGCACTACTGTACATGTCATCATCCAACACTACCTCTGCTCGCACTAGAAGCACTACTGTACATGTAATCACCCGACACTAACCCTGCTCACACTAGAAGCACTACTGCCCTGATCCTCTTTCATGCACATGTCATCATCCAGCACTACCTCTGCTCGCACTAGAAGCACTACTGTACATGCCATCATCCAACACTACCTCTGGTCGCACTAGAAGCACTACTGTACATGTAATCACCCAAAACTACCTCTGCTCGCACTAGAAGCACTACTGTACATGTCATCATCCAACACTACCCCTGCTCGCACTAGAAGCACTACTGTACATGTAATCACCCGACACTACCTCTGCTCGCTCTAGAAGCACTACTGTACATGTAATCACCCGATAATACCTTTGCTCGCACTAGAAGCACTGCTGCCCTGATCCTCTTTCATGTACATGTCATCATCCAACACTACCTCTGCTCGCACTAGAAGCACTGCTGTCCTGATTCCCCTTCATGTACATGCCATCATCCAACACTACCTCTGCTCGCACTAGAAGCACTACTGTACATGTCATCATCCAACACTACCTCTGCTCGCACTAGAAGCACTACTGTACATGTCATCATCCAACACTACCTCTGCTCGCACTAGAAGCACTACTGTACATGTCATCATCCAACACTACCTCTGCTCGCACTAGAAGCACTACTGTACATGTCATCATCCAACACTACCTCTGCTCGCACTAGAAGCACTACTGTACATGTCATCATCCAACACTACCCCTGCTCGCACTAGAAGCACTACTGTACATGTCATCATCCAACACTACCTCTGCTCGCACTAGAAGCACTACTGTACATGTAATCACCCCACACTACCCCTGCTCGCACTAGAAGCACTTCTGTACATGTCATCATCCAACACTACCTCTGCTCGCACTAGAAGCACTACTGTACATGTCATCATCCAACACTACCTCTGCTCGCACTAGAAGCACTACTGTACATGTAATCATCCAACACTACCTCTGCTCGCACTAGAAGCACTGCTGTCCTGATTCCCCTTCATGTACATGTCATCATCCAACACTACCTCTGCTCGCACTAGAAGCACTACTGTACATGTCATCATCCAACACTACCTCTGCTCGCACTAGAAGCACTACTGTACATGTCATCATCCAACACTACCTCTGCTCGCACTAGAAGCACTACTGTACATGTCATCATCCAACACTACCTCTGCTCGCACTAGAAGCACTACTGTACATGTCATCATCCAACACTACCTCTGCTCGCACTAGAAGCACTACTGTACATGTCATCATCCAACACTACCTCTGCTCGCACTAGAAGCACTACTGTACATGTCATCATCCAACACTACCCCTGCTCGCACTAGAAGCACTACTGTACATGTCATCATCCAACACTACCTCTGCTCGCACTAGTAGCACTACTGTACATGTCATCATCCAACACTACCTCTGCTTGCACTAGAAGCACTACTGTACATGTCATCATCCAACACTACCTCTGCTCGCACTAGAAGCACTACTGTACATGTCATCATCCAACACTACCTCTGCTCGCACTAGAAGCACTACTGTACATGTCATCATCCAACACTACCTCTGCTCGCACTAGAAGCACTACTGTACATGTCATCATCCAACACTACCTCTGCTTGCACTAGAAGCACTACTGTACATGTCATCATCCAACACTACCTCTGCTCGCACTAGAAGCACTACTGTACATGTCATCATCCAACACTACCCCTGCTCGCACTAGAAGCACTACTGTACATGTCATCATCCAACACTACCTCTGCTCGCACTAGAAGCACTACTGTACATGTCATCATCCAAAACTACCTCTGGTTGCACTAGAAGCACTACTGTACATGTCATCATCCAACACTACCTCTGCTCGCACTAGAAGCACTACTGTACATGTCATCATCCAACACTACCTCTGCTCGCACTAGAAGCACTACTGTACATGTCATCATCCAACACTACCTCTGCTCGCACTAGAAGCACTACTGTACATGTCATCATCCAACAGTACCTCTGCTCGCACTAGAAGCACTACTGTACATGTCATCATCCGACACTACCTCTGCTCGCACTAGAAGCACTACTGTACATGTAATCACCCGACACTACCTCTGCTCGCTCTAGAAGCACTACTGTACATGTAATCACCCGATAATACCTCTGCTCGCACTAGAAGCACTGCTGCCCTGATCCTCTTTCATGTACATGTCATCATCCAACACTACCTCTGCTCGCACTAGAAGCACTACTGTACATGTCATCATCCAACACTACCTCTGCTCGCACTAGAAGCACTACTGTACATGTAATCACCCGACACTAACCCTGCTCACACTAGAAGCACTACTGCCCTGATCCTCTTTCATGCACATGTCATCATCCAGCACTACCTCTGCTCGCACTAGAAGCACTACTGTACATGTCATCATCCAACACTACCTCTGGTCGCACTAGAAGCACTACTGTACATGTAATCACCCAAAACTACCTCTGCTCGCACTAGAAGCACTGCTGCCCTGATCCTCTTTCATGTACGTGTCATCATCCAACACTACCTCTGCTCGCACTAGAAGCACTACTGTACATGTCATCATCCAACACTACCTCTGGTTGCACTAGAAGCACTACTGTACATGTAATCACCCGACACTACCTCTGCTCGCACTAGAAGCACTGCTGCCCTGATCCTCTTTCATGTACGTGTCATCATCCAACACTACCTCTGCTTGCACTAGAAGCACTACTGTACATGTAATCTCCCGACACTACCTCTGCTTGCACTAGAAGCACTGCTGCCCTGATCCTCTTTCATGTACATGTCATCATCCAACACTACCTCTGCTCGCACTAGAAGCACTACTGTACATGTCATCACCCAACACTACCTCTGCTCGCACTAGAAGCACTACTCTTCATGTAATCACCCGACACTACCTCTGCTCACACTAGAAGCACTACTGCCCTGATCCTCTTTCATGTACATGTCATCATCCAACACTACCTCTGCTCGCACTAGAAGCACTACTGTACATGTCATCATCCAACACTACCTCTGCTCGCACTAGAAGCACTACTGTACATGTAATCACTCGACACTACCTCTGCTCGCACTAGAAGCACTACTGTACATGTCATCATCCAACACTACCTCTGCTCGCACTAGAAGCACTACTGTACATGTAATCACCCGACACTACCTCTGCTCGCACTAGAAGCACTGCTGCCCTGATCCTCTTTCATGTACATGTCATCATCCAACACTACCTCTGCTCGCTCTAGAAGCACTACTGTACATGTAATCACCCGACACTACCTCTGCTCGCACTGGAAGCACTGCTGCCCTGATCCTCTTTCATGTACATGTCATCATCCAACACTACCTCTGCTCGCTCTAGAAGCACTACTGCACATGTAATCACCCGACACTACCTCTGCTCGCACTAGAAGCACTACTGTACATGTCATCATCCAACACTACCTCTGCTCGCACTAGAAGCACTACTGTACATGTAATCACCCGACACTACCTCTGCTCGCACTAGAAGCACTACTGTACATGTCATCATCCAACACTACCTCTGCTCGCACTAGAAGCACTACTGTACATGTAATCACCCCACACTACCCCTGCTCGCACTAGAAGCACTTCTGCCCTGATCCTCTTTCATGTACATGTCATCACCCGACACTACCTCTGCTCGCTCTAGAAGCACTACTGTACATGTAATCACCCAATAATACCTCTGCTCGCACTAGAAGCACTGCTGCCCTGATCCTCTTTCATGTACATGTCATCATCCAACACTATCTCTGCTCGGACTAGAAGCACTACTGTACATGTCATCATCCAACACTACCTCTGCTCGCACTAGAAGCACTACTGTACATGTAATCACCCAACACTAACCCTGCTCACACTAGAAGCACTACTGCCCTGATCCTCTTTCATGCACATGTCATCATCCAGCACTACCTCTGCTCGCACTAGAAGCACTACTGTACATGTCATCATCCAACACTACCTCTGGTCGCACTAGAAGCACTACTGTACATGTCATCATCCAACACTACCTCTGGTCGCACTAGAAGCACTACTGTACATGTAATCACCCGACACTACCTCTGCTCACACTAGAAGCACTACTGCCCTGATCCTCTTTCATGTACATGTCATCATCCAACACTACCTCTGCTCGCACTAGAAGCACTACTGTACATGTCATCATCCAACACTACCTCTGCTCGCACTAGAAGCACTACTGTACATGTAATCACTCGACACTACCTCTGCTCGCACTAGAAGCACTACTGTACATGTCATCATCCAACACTACCTCTGCTCGCACTAGAAGCACTACTGTACATGTAATCACCCGACACTACCTCTGCTCGCACTAGAAGCACTGCTGCCCTGATCCTCTTTCATGTACATGTCATCATCCAACACTACCTATGCTCGCTCTAGAAGCACTACTGTACATGTAATCACCCGACACTACCTCTGCTCGCACTGGAAGCACTGCTGCCCTGATCCTCTTTCATGTACATGTCATCATCCAACACTACCTCTGCTCGCTCTAGAAGCACTACTGTACATGTAATCACCCGACACTACCTCTGCTCGCACTAGAAGCACTACTGTACATGTCATCATCCAACACTACCTCTGCTCGCACTAGAAGCACTACTGTACATGTAATCACCCGACACTACCTCTGCTCGCACTAGAAGCACTACTGTACATGTCATCATCCAACACTACCTCTGCTCGCACTAGAAGCACTACTGTACATGTCATCATCCAACACTACCTCTGCTCGCACTAGAAGCACTACTCTTCATGTAATCACCCGACACTACCTCTGCTCACACTAGAAGCACTACTGCCCTGATCCTCTTTCATGTACATGTCATCATCCAACACTACCTCTGCTCGCACTAGAAGCACTACTGTACATGTCATCATCCAACACTACCTCTGCTCGCACTAGAAGCACTACTGTACATGTAATCACTCGACACTACCTCTGCTCGCACTAGAAGCACTACTGTACATGTCATCATCCAACACTACCTCTGCTCGCACTAGAAGCACTACTGTACATGTAATCACCCGACAGTACCTCTGCTCGCACTAGAAGCACTGCTGCCCTGATCCTCTTTCATGTACATGTCATCATCCAACACTACCTCTGCTCGCTCTAGAAGCACTACTGTACATGTAATCACCCGACACTACCTCTGCTCGCACTGGAAGCACTGCTGCCCTGATCCTCTTTCATGTACATGTCAACATCCAACACTACCTCTGCTCGCTCTAGAAGCACTACTGTACATGTAATCACCCGACACTACCTCTGCTCGCACTAGAAGCACTACTGTACATGTCATCATCCAACACTACCTCTGCTCGCACTAGAAGCACTACTGTACATGTCATCATCCAACACTACCTCTGCTCGCACTAGAAGCACTGCTGCCCTGATCCTCTTTCATGTACATGTCATCATCCAACACTACCTCTGCTCGGACTAGAAGCACTACTGTACATGTCATCATCCAACACTACCTCTGCTCGCACTAGAAGCACTACTGTACATGTAATCACCCAACACTAACCCTGCTCACACTAGAAGCACTACTGCCCTGATCCTCTTTCATGCACATTTCATCATCCAGCACTACCTCTGCTCGCACTAGAAGCACTACTGTACATGTCATCATCCAACACTACCTCTGGTCGCACTAGAAGCACTACTGTACATGTCATCATCCAACACTACCTCTGGTCGCACTAGAAGCACTACTGTACATGTAATCACCCGACACTACCTCTGCTCACACTAGAAGCACTACTGTACATGTAATCACTCGACACTACCTCTGCTCGCACTAGAAGCACTACTGTACATGTCATCATCCAACACTACCTCTGCTCGCACTAGAAGCACTACTGTACATGTAATCACCCGACACTACCTCTGCTCGCTCTAGAAGCACTACTGTACATGTAATCACCCGATAATAGCTCTGCTCGCACTAGAAGCACTGCTGCCCTGATCCTCTTTCATGTACATGTCATCATCCAACACTACCTCTGCTCGCACTGGAAGCACTGCTGCCCTGATCCTCTTTCATGTACATGTAATCATCCAACACTACCTCTGCTCACACTAGAAGCACTGCTGCCCAGATTCCCCTTCATGTACATATTCCCCTTCATGTACATGTCATCATCCAACACTACCTCTGCTCACACTAGAAGCACTGCTGCCCAGATCCTCGTTCATGTATATGTAATCATCCAACACTACCTCTGCTCGCACTAGAAGCACTACTGTACATGTCATCATCCAACACTACCTCTGCTTGCACTAGAAGCACTACTGTACATGTCATCATCCAACACTACCTCTGCTCGCACTAGAAGCACTACTGTACATGGCATCATCCAACACTACCCCTGCTCGCACTAGAAGCACTACTGTACATGTCATCATCCAACACTACCTCTGCTCGCACTAGAAGCACTACTGTACATGTCATCATCCAACACTACCTCTGCTTGCACTAGAAGCACTACTGTACATGTCATCATCCAACACTACCTCTGCTCGTACTAGAAGCACTACTGTACATGTCATCATCCAACAATACCTCTGCTCGCACTAGAAGCACTACTGTACATGTCATCATCCAACACTACCTCTGCTCGCACTAGAAGCACTACTGTACATGTCATCATCCAACACTACCTCTGCTCGCACTAGAAGCACTACTGTACATGTCATCATCCAACACTACCTCTGCTCGCACTAGAAGCACTACTGTACATGTATTCACCCGACACTACCTCTGCTCGCTCTAGAAGCACTACTGTACATGTAATCACCCGATAATACCTCTGCTCGCACTAGAAGCACTGCTGCCCTGCTCCTCTTTCATGTACATGTCATCATCCAACACTACCTCTGCTCGCACTAGAAGCACTACTGTACATGTCATCATCCAACACTACCTCTGCTCGCACTAGAAGCACTACTGTACATGTAATCACCCGACACTAACCCTGCTCACACTAGAAGCACTACTGCCCTGATCCTCTTTCATGCAAATGTCATCATCCAGCACTACCTCTGCTCGCACTAGAAGCACTACTGTACATGTCATCATCCAACACTACCTCTGGTCGCACTAGAAGCACTACTGTACATGTAATCACCCAAAACTACCTCTGCTCGCACTAGAAGCACTGCTGCCCTGATCCTCTTTCATGTACGTGTCATCATCCAACACTACCTCTGCTCGCACTAGAAACACTACTGTACATGTAATCACCCGACACTACCTCTGCTCGCACTAGAAGCACTGCAGCCCTGATCCTCTTTCATGTACGTGTCATCATCCAACACTAGCTCTGCTCGCACTAGAAGCACTACTGTACATGTAATCACCCGACACTACCTCTGCTTGCACTAGAAGCACTGCTGCCCTGATCCTCTTTCATGTACATGTCATCATCCAACACTACCTCTGCTCGCACTAGAAGCACTACTGTACATGTCATCATCCAACACTACCTCTGGTCGCACTAGAAGCACTACTGTACATGTAATCACCTGACACTACCTCTGCTCGCACTAGAAGCACTGCTGCCCTGATCCTCTTTCATGTATGTGTCATCATCCAACACTACCTCTGCTTGCACTAGAAGCACTACTGTACATGTAATCTCCCGACACTACCTCTGCTTGCACTAGAAGCACTGCTGCCCTGATCCTCTTTCATGTACATGTCATCATCCAACACTACCTCTGCTCGCACTAGAAGCACTACTGTACATGTCATCATCCAACACTACCTCTGCTCGCACTAAAAGCACTACTCTTCATGTAATCACCCGACACTACCTCTGCTCACACTAGAAGCACTACTGCCCTGATCCTCTTTCATGTACATGTCATCATCCAACACTACCTCTGCTCGCACTAGAAGCACTACTGTACATGTCATCATCCAACACTACCTCTGCTCGCACTAGAAGCACTACTGTACATGTAATCACTCGACACTACCTCTGCTCGCACTAGAAGCACTACTGTACATGTCATCATCCAACACTACCTCTGCTCGCACTAGAAGCACTACTGTACATGTAATCACCCGACACTACCTCTGCTCGCACTAGAAGCACTGCTGCCCTGATCCTCTTTCATGTACATGTCATCATCCAACACTACCTCTGCTCGCTCTAGAAGCACTACTGTACATGTAATCACCCGACACTACCTCTGCTCGCACTGGAAGCACTGCTGCCCTGATCCTCTTTCATGTACATGTCATCATCCAACACTACCTCTGCTCGCTCTAGAAGCACTACTGTACATGTAATCACCCGACACTACCTCTGCTCGCACTAGAAGCACTACTGTACATGTCATCATCCAACACTACCTCTGCTCGCACTAGAAGCACTACTGTACATGTCATCATCCAACACTACCTCTGCTCGCACTAGAAGCACTACTGTACATGTAATCACCCCACACTACCCCTGCTCGCACTAGAAGCACTTCTGTACATGTCATCATCCAACACTACCTCTGCTCGCACTAGAAGCACTACTGTACATGTCATCATCCAACACTACCTCTGCTCGCACTAGAAGCACTACTGTACATGTAATCATCCAACACTACCTCTGCTCGCACTAGAAGCACTGCTGTCCTGATTCCCCTTCATGTACATGCCATCATCCAACACTACCTCTGCTCGCACTAGAAGCACTACTGTACATGTCATCATCCAACACTACCTCTGCTCGCACTAGAAGCACTACTGTACATGTCATCATCCAACACTACCTCTGCTCGCACTAGAAGCACTACTGTACATGTCATCATCCAACACTACCTCTGCTCGCACTAGAAGCACTACTGTACATGTCATCATCCAACAGTACCTCTGCTCGCACTAGAAGCACTACTGTACATGTAATCACCCCACACTACCCCTGCTCGCACTAGAAGCACTTCTGTACATGTCATCATCCAACACTACCTCTGCTCGCACTAGAAGCACTACTGTACATGTCATCATCCAACACTACCTCTGCTCGCACTAGAAGCACTACTGTACATGTAATCATCCAACACTACCTCTGCTCGCACTAGAAGCACTGCTGTCCTGATTCCCCTTCATGTACATGCCATCATCCAACACTACCTCTGCTCGCACTAGAAGCACTACTGTACATGTCATCATCCAACACTACCTCTGCTCGCACTAGAAGCACTACTGTACATGTCATCATCCAACACTACCTCTGCTCGCACTAGAAGCACTACTGTACATGTCATCATCCAACACTACCTCTGCTCGCACTAGAAGCACTACTGTACATGTCATCATCCAACACTACCTCTGCTCGCACTAGAAGCACTACTGTACATGTCATCATCCAACACTACCCCTGCTCGCACTAGAAGCACTACTGTACATGTCATCATCCAACACTACCTCTGCTCGCACTAGAAGCACTACTGTACATGTAATCACCCCACACTACCCCTGCTCGCACTAGAAGCACTTCTGTACATGTCATCATCCAACACTACCTCTGCTCGCACTAGAAGCACTACTGTACATGTCATCATCCAACACTACCTCTGCTCGCACTAGAAGCACTACTGTACATGTAATCATCCAACACTACCTCTGCTCGCACTAGAAGCACTGCTGTCCTGATTCCCCTTCATGTACATGCCATCATCCAACACTACCTCTGCTCGCACTAGAAGCACTACTGTACATGTCATCATCCAACACTACCTCTGCTCGCACTAGAAGCACTACTGTACATGTCATCATCCAACACTACCTCTGCTCGCACTAGAAGCACTACTGTACATGTCATCATCCAACACTACCTCTGCTCGCACTAGAAGCACTACTGTACATGTCATCATCCAACACTACCTCTGCTCGAACTAGAAGCACTACTGTACATGTAATCACCCCACACTACCCCTGCTCGCACTAGAAGCACTTCTGTACATGTCATCATCCAACACTACCTCTGCTCGCACTAGAAGCACTACTGTACATGTCATCATCCAACACTACCTCTGCTCGCACTAGAAGCACTACTGTACATGTAATCATCCAACACTACCTCTGCTCGCACTAGAAGCACTGCTGTCCTGATTCCCCTTCATGTACATGCCATCATCCAACACTACCTCTGCTCGCACTAGAAGCACTACTGTACATGTCATCATCCAACACTACCTTTGCTCGCACTAGAAGCACTACTGTACATGTCATCATCCAACACTACCTCTGCTCGCACTAGAAGCACTACTGTACATGTCATCATCCAAAACTACCTCTGCTCGCACTAGAAGCACTACTGTACATGTCATCATCCAACACTACCTCTGCTCGCACTAGAAGCACTACTGTACATGTCATCATCCAACACTACCCCTGCTCGCACTAGAAGCACTACTGTACATGTCATCATCCAACACTACCTCTGCTCGCACTAGAAGCACTACTGTACATGTCATCATCCAACACTACCTCTGCTCGCACTAGAAGCATTACTGTACATGTCATCATCCAACACTACCTCTGCTCGCACTAGAAGCACTACTGTACATGTCATCATCCAACACTACCTCTGCTCGCACTAGAAGCACTACTGTACATGTCATCATCCAACACTACCTCTGCTCGCACTAGAAGCACTACTGTACATGTCATCATCCAACACTACCTCTGCTCGCACTAGAAGCACTACTGTACATGTCATCATCCAACACTACCTCTGCTCGCACTAGAAACACTACTGTACATGTAATCACCCGACACTACCTCTGCTCGCACTAGAAGCACTGCAGCCCTGATCCTCTTTCATGTACGTGTCATCATCCAACACTAGCTCTGCTCGCACTAGAAGCACTACTGTACATGTAATCACCCGACACTACCTCTGCTTGCACTAGAAGCACTGCTGCCCTGATCCTCTTTCATGTACATGTCATCATCCAACACTACCTCTGCTCGCACTAGAAGCACTACTGTACATGTCATCATCCAACACTACCTCTGGTCGCACTAGAAGCACTACTGTACATGTAATCACCTGACACTACCTCTGCTCGCACTAGAAGCACTGCTGCCCTGATCCTCTTTCATGTATGTGTCATCATCCAACACTACCTCTGCTTGCACTAGAAGCACTACTGTACATGTAATCTCCCGACACTACCTCTGCTTGCACTAGAAGCACTGCTGCCCTGATCCTCTTTCATGTACATGTCATCATCCAACACTACCTCTGCTCGCACTAGAAGCACTACTGTACATGTCATCATCCAACACTACCTCTGCTCGCACTAAAAGCACTACTCTTCATGTAATCACCCGACACTACCTCTGCTCACACTAGAAGCACTACTGCCCTGATCCTCTCTCATGTACATGTCATCATCCAACACTACCTCTGCTCGCACTAGAAGCACTACTGTACATGTCATCATCCAACACTACCTCTGCTCGCACTAGAAGCACTACTGTACATGTAATCACTCGACACTACCTCTGCTCGCACTAGAAGCACTACTGTACATGTCATCATCCAACACTACCTCTGCTCGCACTAGAAGCACTACTGTACATGTAATCACCCGACACTACCTCTGCTCGCACTAGAAGCACTGCTGCCCTGATCCTCTTTCATGTACATGTCATCATCCAACACTACCTCTGCTCGCTCTAGAAGCACTACTGTACATGTAATCACCCGACACTACCTCTGCTCGCACTGGAAGCACTGCTGCCCTGATCCTCTTTCATGTACATGTCATCATCCAACACTACCTCTGCTCGCTCTAGAAGCACTACTGTACATGTAATCACCCGACACTACCTCTGCTCGCACTAGAAGCACTACTGTACATGTCATCATCCAACACTACCTCTGCTCGCACTAGAAGCACTACTGTACATGTCATCATCCAACACTACCTCTGCTCGCACTAGAAGCACTACTGTACATGTAATCACCCCACACTACCCCTGCTCGCACTAGAAGCACTTCTGTACATGTCATCATCCAACACTACCTCTGCTCGCACTAGAAGCACTACTGTACATGTCATCATCCAACACTACCTCTGCTCGCACTAGAAGCACTACTGTACATGTAATCATCCAACACTACCTCTGCTCGCACTAGAAGCACTGCTGTCCTGATTCCCCTTCATGTACATGCCATCATCCAACACTACCTCTGCTCGCACTAGAAGCACTACTGTACATGTCATCATCCAACACTACCTCTGCTCGCACTAGAAGCACTACTGTACATGTCATCATCCAACACTACCTCTGCTCGCACTAGAAGCACTACTGTACATGTCATCATCCAACACTACCTCTGCTCGCACTAGAAGCACTACTGTACATGTCATCATCCAACAGTACCTCTGCTCGCACTAGAAGCACTACTGTACATGTAATCACCCCACACTACCCCTGCTCGCACTAGAAGCACTTCTGTACATGTCATCATCCAACACTACCTCTGCTCGCACTAGAAGCACTACTGTACATGTCATCATCCAACACTACCTCTGCTCGCACTAGAAGCACTACTGTACATGTAATCATCCAACACTACCTCTGCTCGCACTAGAAGCACTGCTGTCCTGATTCCCCTTCATGTACATGCCATCATCCAACACTACCTCTGCTCGCACTAGAAGCACTACTGTACATGTCATCATCCAACACTACCTCTGCTCGCACTAGAAGCACTACTGTACATGTCATCATCCAACACTACCTCTGCTCGCACTAGAAGCACTACTGTACATGTCATCATCCAACACTACCTCTGCTCGCACTAGAAGCACTACTGTACATGTCATCATCCAACACTACCTCTGCTCGCACTAGAAGCACTACTGTACATGTCATCATCCAACACTACCCCTGCTCGCACTAGAAGCACTACTGTACATGTCATCATCCAACACTACCTCTGCTCGCACTAGAAGCACTACTGTACATGTAATCACCCCACACTACCCCTGCTCGCACTAGAAGCACTTCTGTACATGTCATCATCCAACACTACCTCTGCTCGCACTAGAAGCACTACTGTACATGTCATCATCCAACACTACCTCTGCTCGCACTAGAAGCACTACTGTACATGTAATCATCCAACACTACCTCTGCTCGCACTAGAAGCACTGCTGTCCTGATTCCCCTTCATGTACATGCCATCATCCAACACTACCTCTGCTCGCACTAGAAGCACTACTGTACATGTCATCATCCAACACTACCTCTGCTCGCACTAGAAGCACTACTGTACATGTCATCATCCAACACTACCTCTGCTCGCACTAGAAGCACTACTGTACATGTCATCATCCAACACTACCTCTGCTCGCACTAGAAGCACTACTGTACATGTCATCATCCAACACTACCTCTGCTCGAACTAGAAGCACTACTGTACATGTAATCACCCCACACTACCCCTGCTCGCACTAGAAGCACTTCTGTACATGTCATCATCCAACACTACCTCTGCTCGCACTAGAAGCACTACTGTACATGTCATCATCCAACACTACCTCTGCTCGCACTAGAAGCACTACTGTACATGTAATCATCCAACACTACCTCTGCTCGCACTAGAAGCACTGCTGTCCTGATTCCCCTTCATGTACATGCCATCATCCAACACTACCTCTGCTCGCACTAGAAGCACTACTGTACATGTCATCATCCAACACTACCTTTGCTCGCACTAGAAGCACTACTGTACATGTCATCATCCAACACTACCTCTGCTCGCACTAGAAGCACTACTGTACATGTCATCATCCAAAACTACCTCTGCTCGCACTAGAAGCACTACTGTACATGTCATCATCCAACACTACCTCTGCTCGCACTAGAAGCACTACTGTACATGTCATCATCCAACACTACCCCTGCTCGCACTAGAAGCACTACTGTACATGTCATCATCCAACACTACCTCTGCTCGCACTAGAAGCACTACTGTACATGTCATCATCCAACACTACCTCTGCTCGCACTAGAAGCATTACTGTACATGTCATCATCCAACACTACCTCTGCTCGCACTAGAAGCACTACTGTACATGTCATCATCCAACACTACCTCTGCTCGCACTAGAAGCACTACTGTACATGTCATCATCCAACACTACCTCTGCTCGCACTAGAAGCACTACTGTACATGTCATCATCCAACACTACCTCTGCTCGCACTAGAAGCACTACTGTACATGTCATCATCCAACACTACCTCTGCTCGCACTAGAAGCACTACTGTACATGTCATCATCCAACACTACCTCTGCTCGCACTAGAAGCACTACTGTACATGTCATCATCCAACACTACCCCTGCTCGCACTAGAAGCACTACTGTACATGTCATCATCCAACACTACCTCTGCTCGCACTAGAAGCACTACTGTACATGTCATCATCCAACACTACCTCTGCTCGCACTAGAAGCACTACTGTACATGTCATCATCCAACACTACCTCTGCTTGCACTAGAAGCACTACTGTACATGTCATCATCCAACACAACCTCTGCTCGCACTAGAAGCACTACTGTACATGTCATCATCCAACACTACCCCTGCTCGCACTAGAAGCACTACTGTACATGTCATCATCCAACACTACCTCTGCTCGCACTAGAAGCACTACTGTACATGTCATCATCCAACACTACCTCTGATTGCACTAGAAGCACTACTGTACATGTCATCATCCAACACTACCTCTGCTCGCACTAGAAGCACTACTGTACATGTCATCATCCAACACTACCTCTGCTCGCACTAGAAGCACTACTGTACATGTCATCATCCAACACTACCTCTGCTCGCACTAGAAGCACTACTGTACATGTCATCATCCAACACTACCTCTGCTCGCCCTAGAAGCACTACTGTACATGTCATCATCCAACAGTACCTCTGCTCGCACTAGAAGCACTACTGTACATGTCATCATCCGACACTACCTCTGCTCGCACTAGAAGCACTACTGTACATGTAATCACCCGACACTACCTCTGCTCGCTCTAGAAGCACTACTGTACATGTAATCACCCGATAATACCTCTGCTCGCACTAGAAGCACTGCTGCCCTGATCCTCTTTCATGTACATGTCATCATCCAACACTACCTCTGCTCGCACTAGAAGCACTACTGTACATGTCATCATCCAACACTACCTCTGCTCGCACTAGAAGCACTACTGTACATGTAATCACCCGACACTAACCCTGCTCACACTAGAAGCACTACTGCCCTGATCCTCTTTCATGCACATGTCATCATCCAGCACTACCTCTGCTCGCACTAGAAGCACTACTGTACATGTCATCATCCAACACTACCTCTGGTCGCACTAGAAGCACTACTGTACATGTAATCACCCAAAACTACCTCTGCTCGCACTAGAAGCACTGCTGCCCTGATCCTCTTTCATGTACGTGTCATCATCCAACACTACCTCTGCTTGCACTAGAAACACTACTGTACATGTAATCACCCGACACTACCTCTGCTCGCACTAGAAGCACTGCAGCCCTGATCCTCTTTCATGTACGTGTCATCATCCAACACTAGCTCTGCTCGCACTAGAAGAACTACTGTACATGTAATCACCCGACACTACCTCTGCTTGCACTAGAAGCACTGCTGCCCTGATCCTCTTTCATGTACATGTCATCATCCAACACTACCTCTGCTCGCACTAGAAGCACTACTGTACATGTCATCATCCAACACTACCTCTGGTTGCACTAGAAGCACTACTGTACATGTAATCACCCGACACTACCTCTGCTCGCACTAGAAGCACTGCTGCCCTGATCCTCTTTCATGTACGTGTCATCATCCAACACTACCTCTGCTTGCACTAGAAGCACTACTGTACATGTAATCTCCCGACACTACCTCTGCTTGCACTAGAAGCACTGCTGCCCTGATCCTCTTTCATGTACATGTCATCATCCAACACTACCTCTGCTCGCACTAGAAGCACTACTGTACATGTCATCACCCAACACTACCTCTGCTCGCACTAGAAGCACTACTCTTCATGTAATCACCCGACACTACCTCTGCTCACACTAGAAGCACTACTGCCCTGATCCTCTTTCATGTACATGTCATCATCCAACACTACCTCTGCTCGCACTAGAAGCACTACTGTACATGTCATCATCCAACACTACCTCTGCTCGCACTAGAAGCACTACTGTACATGTAATCACTCGACACTACCTCTGCTCGCACTAGAAGCACTACTGTACATGTCATCATCCAACACTACCTCTGCTCGCACTAGAAGCACTACTGTACATGTCATCATCCAACACTACCTCTGCTCGCACTAGAAGCACTACTGTACATGTAATCACCCCACACTACCCCTGCTCGCACTAGAAGCACTTCTGCCCTGATCCTCTTTCATGTACATGTCATCACCCGACACTACCTCTGCTCGCTCTAGAAGCACTACTGTACATGTAATCACCCAATAATACCTCTGCTCGCACTAGAAGCACTGCTGCCCTGATCCTCTTTCATGTACATGTCATCATCCAACACTATCTCTGCTCGGACTAGAAGCACTACTGTACATGTCATCATCCAACACTACCTCTGCTCGCACTAGAAGCACTACTGTACATGTAATCACCCAACACTAACCCTGCTCACACTAGAAGCACTACTGCCCTGATCCTCTTTCATGCACATGTCATCATCCAGCACTACCTCTGCTCGCACTAGAAGCACTACTGTACATGTCATCATCCAACACTACCTCTGGTCGCACTAGAAGCACTACTGTACATGTCATCATCCAACACTACCTCTGGTCGCACTATAAGCACTACTGTACATGTAATCACCCGACACTACCTCTGCTCACACTAGAAGCACTACTGCCCTGATCCTCTTTCATGTACATGTCATCATCCAACACGACCTCTGCTCGCACTAGAAGCACTACTGTACATGTCATTATCCAACACTACCTCTGCTCGCACTAGAAGCACTACTGTACATGTAATCACTCGACACTACCTCTGCTCGCACTAGAAGCACTACTGTACATGTCATCATCCAACACTACCTCTGCTCGCACTAGAAGCACTACTGTACATGTAATCACCCGACACTACCTCTGCTCGCACTAGAAGCACTGCTGCCCTGATCCTCTTTCATGTACATGTCATCATCCAACACTACCTATGCTCGCTCTAGAAGCACTACTGTACATGTAATCACCCGACACTACCTCTGCTCGCACTGGAAGCACTGCTGCCCTGATCCTCTTTCATGTACATGTCATCATCCAACACTACCTCTGCTCGCTCTAGAAGCACTACTGTACATGTAATCACCCGACACTACCTCTGCTCGCACTAGAAGCACTACTGTACATGTCATCATCCAACACTACCTCTGCTCGAACTAGAAGCACTACTGTACATGTAATCACCCGACACTACCTCTGCTCGCACTAGAAGCACTACTGTACATGTCATCATCCAACACTACCTCTGCTCGCACTAGAAGCACTACTGTACATGTCATCATCCAACACTACCTCTGCTCGCACTAGAAGCACTACTCTTCATGTAATCACCCGACACTACCTCTGCTCACACTAGAAGCACTACTGCCCTGATCCTCTTTCATGTACATGTCATCATCCAACACTACCTCTGCTCGCACTAGAAGCACTACTGTACATGTCATCATCCAACACTACCTCTGCTCGCACTAGAAGCACTACTGTACATGTAATCACTCGACACTACCTCTGCTCGCACTAGAAGCACTACTGTACATGTCATCATCCAACACTACCTCTGCTCGCACTAGAAGCACTACTGTACATGTAATCACCCGACAGTACCTCTGCTCGCACTAGAAGCACTGCTGCCCTGATCCTCTTTCATGTACATGTCATCATCCAACACTACCTCTGCTCGCTCTAGAAGCACTACTGTACATGTAATCACCCGACACTACCTCTGCTCGCACTGGAAGCACTGCTGCCCTGATCCTCTTTCATGTACATGTCAACATCCAACACTACCTCTGCTCGCTCTAGAAGCACTACTGTACATGTAATCACCCGACACTACCTCTGCTCGCACTAGAAGCACTACTGTACATGTCATCATCCAACACTACCTCTGCTCGCACTAGAAGCACTACTGTACATGTAATCACCCAACACTAACCCTGCTCACACTAGAAGCACTACTGCCCTGATCCTCTTTCATGCACATGTCATCATCCAGCACTACCTCTGCTCGCACTAGAAGCACTACTGTACATGTCATCATCCAACACTACCTCTGGTCGCACTAGAAGCACTACTGTACATGTCATCATCCAACACTACCTCTGGTCGCACTAGAAGCACTACTGTACATGTAATCACCCGACACTACCTCTGCTCACACTAGAAGCACTACTGCCCTGATCCTCTTTCATGTACATGTCATCATCCAACACTACCTCTGCTCGCACTAGAAGCACTACTGTACATGTCATCATCCAACACTACCTCTGCTCGCACTAGAAGCACTACTGTACATGTAATCACTCGACACTACCTCTGCTCGCACTAGAAGCACTACTGTACATGTCATCATCCAACACTACCTCTGCTCGCACTAGAAGCACTACTGTACATGTAATCACCCGACACTACCTCTGCTCGCTCTAGAAGCACTACTGTACATGTAATCACCCGATAATACCTCTGCTCTCACTAGAAGCACTGCTGCCCTGATCCTCTTTCATGTACATGTCATCATCCAACACTACCTCTGCTCGCACTGGAAGCACTGCTGCCCTGATCCTCTTTCATGTACATGTAATCATCCAACACTACCTCTGCTCACACTAGAAGCACTGCTGCCCAGATTCCCCTTCATGTACATATTCCCCTTCATGTACATGTCATCATCCAACACTACCTCTGCTCACACTAGAAGCACTGCTGCCCAGATCCTCGTTCATGTATATGTAATCATCCAACACTACCTCTGCTCGCACTAGAAGCACTGCTGTCCTGATTCCCCTTCATGTACATGCCATCATCCAACACTACCTCTGCTCGCACTAGAAGCACTACTGTACATGTCATCATCCAACACTACCTCTGCTCGCACTAGAAGCACTACTGTACATGTCATCATCCAACACTACCTCTGCTTGCACTAGAAGCACTACTGTACATGTCATCATCCAACACTACCTCTGCTCGCACTAGAAGCACTACTGTACATGGCATCATCCAACACTACCCCTGCTCGCACTAGAAGCACTACTGTACATGTCATCATCCAACACTACCTCTGCTTGCACTAGAAGCACTACTGTACATGTCATCATCCAACAATACCTCTGCTCGCACTAGAAGCACTACTGTACATGTCATCATCCAACACTACAACTGCTCGCACTAGAAGCACTACTGTACATGTCATCATCCAACACTACCTCTGCTCGCACTAGAAGCACTACTGTACATGTCATCATCCAACAGTACCTCTGCTCGCACTAGAAGCACTACTGTACATGTCATCATCCAACACTACCTCTGGTCGCACTAGAAGCACTACTGTACATGTCATCATCCAACACTACCTCTGGTCGCACTAGAAGCACTACTGTACATGTAATCACCCGACACTACCTCTGCTCACACTAGAAGCACTACTGCCCTGATCCTCTTTCATGTACATGTCATCATCCAACACTACCTCTGCTCGCACTAGAAGCACTACTGTACATGTCATCATCCAACACTACCTCTGCTCGCACTAGAAGCACTACTGTACATGTAATCACTCGACACTACCTCTGCTCGCACTAGAAGCACTACTGTACATGTCATCATCCAACACTACCTCTGCTCGCACTAGAAGCACTACTGTACATGTAATCACCCGACACTACCTCTGCTCGCTCTAGAAGCACTACTGTACATGTAATCACCCGATAATACCTCTGCTCTCACTAGAAGCACTGCTGCCCTGATCCTCTTTCATGTACATGTCATCATCCAACACTACCTCTGCTCGCACTGGAAGCACTGCTGCCCTGATCCTCTTTCATGTACATGTAATCATCCAACACTACCTCTGCTCACACTAGAAGCACTGCTGCCCAGATTCCCCTTCATGTACATATTCCCCTTCATGTACATGTCATCATCCAACACTACCTCTGCTCACACTAGAAGCACTGCTGCCCAGATCCTCGTTCATGTATATGTAATCATCCAACACTACCTCTGCTCGCACTAGAAGCACTGCTGTCCTGATTCCCCTTCATGTACATGCCATCATCCAACACTACCTCTGCTCGCACTAGAAGCACTACTGTACATGTCATCATCCAACACTACCTCTGCTCGCACTAGAAGCACTACTGTACATGTCATCATCCAACACTACCTCTGCTTGCACTAGAAGCACTACTGTACATGTCATCATCCAACACTACCTCTGCTCGCACTAGAAGCACTACTGTACATGGCATCATCCAACACTACCCCTGCTCGCACTAGAAGCACTACTGTACATGTCATCATCCAACACTACCTCTGCTTGCACTAGAAGCACTACTGTACATGTCATCATCCAACAATACCTCTGCTCGCACTAGAAGCACTACTGTACATGTCATCATCCAACACTACAACTGCTCGCACTAGAAGCACTACTGTACATGTCATCATCCAACACTACCTCTGCTCGCACTAGAAGCACTACTGTACATGTCATCATCCAACAGTACCTCTGCTCGCACTAGAAGCACTACTGTACATGTCATCATCCAACACTACCTCTGCTCGCACTAGAAGCACTACTGTACATGTATTCACCCGACACTACCTCTGCTCGCTCTAGAAGCACTACTGTACATGTAATCACCCGATAATACCTCTGCTCGCACTAGAAGCACTGCTGCCCTGATCCTCTTTCATGTACATATCATCATCCAACACTACCTCTGCTCGCACTAGAAGCACTACTGTACATGTAATCACCCGACACTAACCCTGCTCACACTAGAAGCACTACTGCCCTGATCCTCTTTCATGCAAATGTCATCATCCAGCACTACCTCTGCTCGCACTAGAAGCACTACTGTACATGTCATCATCCAACACTACCTCTGGTCGCACTAGAAGCACTACTGTACATGTAATCACCCAAAACTACCTCTGCTCGCACTAGAAGCACTGCTGCCCTGATCCTCTTTCATGTACGTGTCATCATCCAACACTACCTCTGCTCGCACTAGAAACACTACTGTACATGTAATCACCCGACACTACCTCTGCTCGCACTAGAAGCACTGCAGCCCTGATCCTCTTTCATGTACGTGTCATCATCCAACACTAGCTCTGCTCGCACTAGAAGCACTACTGTACATGTAATCACCCGACACTACCTCTGCTTGCACTAGAAGCACTGCTGCCCTGATCCTCTTTCATGTACATGTCATCATCCAACACTACCTCTGCTCGCACTAGAAGCACTACTGTACATGTCATCATCCAACACTACCTCTGGTCGCACTAGAAGCACTACTGTACATGTAATCACCCGACACTACCTCTGCTCGCACTAGAAGCACTGCTGCCCTGATCCTCTTTCATGTATGCGTCATCATCCAACACTACCTCTGCTTGCACTAGAAGCACTACTGTACATGTAATCACCCGACACTACCTCTGCTCGCACTAGAAGCACTACTGTACATGTCATCATCCAACACTACCTCTGCTCGCACTAGAAGCACTACTGTACATGTCATCATCCAACACTACCTCTGCTCGCACTAGAAGCACTGCTGCCCTGATCCTCTTTCATGTACATGTCATCATCCAACACTACCTCTGCTCGGACTAGAAGCACTACTGTACATGTCATCATCCAACACTACCTCTGCTCGCACTAGAAGCACTACTGTACATGTAATCACCCAACACTAACCCTGCTCACACTAGAAGCACTACTGCCCTGATCCTCTTTCATGCACATGTCATCATCCAACAGTACCTCTGCTCGCACTAGAAGCACTACTGTACATGTCATCATCCAACACTACCTCTGGTCGCACTAGAAGCACTACTGTACATGTCATCATCCAACACTACCTCTGGTCGCACTAGAAGCACTACTGTACATGTAATCACCCGACACTACCTCTGCTCACACTAGAAGCACTACTGCCCTGATCCTCTTTCATGTACATGTCATCATCCAACACTACCTCTGCTCGCACTAGAAGCACTACTGTACATGTCATCATCCAACACTACCTCTGCTCGCACTAGAAGCACTACTGTACATGTAATCACTCGACACTACCTCTGCTCGCACTAGAAGCACTACTGTACATGTCATCATCCAACACTACCTCTGCTCGCACTAGAAGCACTACTGTACATGTAATCACCCGACACTACCTCTGCTCGCTCTAGAAGCACTACTGTACATGTAATCACCCGATAATACCTCTGCTCTCACTAGAAGCACTGCTGCCCTGATCCTCTTTCATGTACATGTCATCATCCAACACTACCTCTGCTCGCACTGGAAGCACTGCTGCCCTGATCCTCTTTCATGTACATGTAATCATCCAACACTACCTCTGCTCACACTAGAAGCACTGCTGCCCAGATTCCCCTTCATGTACATATTCCCCTTCATGTACATGTCATCATCCAACACTACCTCTGCTCACACTAGAAGCACTGCTGCCCAGATCCTCGTTCATGTATATGTAATCATCCAACACTACCTCTGCTCGCACTAGAAGCACTGCTGTCCTGATTCCCCTTCATGTACATGCCATCATCCAACACTACCTCTGCTCGCACTAGAAGCACTACTGTACATGTCATCATCCAACACTACCTCTGCTCGCACTAGAAGCACTACTGTACATGTCATCATCCAACACTACCTCTGCTTGCACTAGAAGCACTACTGTACATGTCATCATCCAACACTACCTCTGCTCGCACTAGAAGCACTACTGTACATGGCATCATCCAACACTACCCCTGCTCGCACTAGAAGCACTACTGTACATGTCATCATCCAACACTACCTCTGCTTGCACTAGAAGCACTACTGTACATGTCATCATCCAACAATACCTCTGCTCGCACTAGAAGCACTACTGTACATGTCATCATCCAACACTACAACTGCTCGCACTAGAAGCACTACTGTACATGTCATCATCCAACACTACCTCTGCTCGCACTAGAAGCACTACTGTACATGTCATCATCCAACAGTACCTCTGCTCGCACTAGAAGCACTACTGTACATGTCATCATCCAACACTACCTCTGCTCGCACTAGAAGCACTACTGTACATGTATTCACCCGACACTACCTCTGCTCGCTCTAGAAGCACTACTGTACATGTAATCACCCGATAATACCTCTGCTCGCACTAGAAGCACTGCTGCCCTGATCCTCTTTCATGTACATATCATCATCCAACACTACCTCTGCTCGCACTAGAAGCACTACTGTACATGTAATCACCCGACACTAACCCTGCTCACACTAGAAGCACTACTGCCCTGATCCTCTTTCATGCAAATGTCATCATCCAGCACTACCTCTGCTCGCACTAGAAGCACTACTGTACATGTCATCATCCAACACTACCTCTGGTCGCACTAGAAGCACTACTGTACATGTAATCACCCAAAACTACCTCTGCTCGCACTAGAAGCACTGCTGCCCTGATCCTCTTTCATGTACGTGTCATCATCCAACACTACCTCTGCTCGCACTAGAAACACTACTGTACATGTAATCACCCGACACTACCTCTGCTCGCACTAGAAGCACTGCAGCCCTGATCCTCTTTCATGTACGTGTCATCATCCAACACTAGCTCTGCTCGCACTAGAAGCACTACTGTACATGTAATCACCCGACACTACCTCTGCTTGCACTAGAAGCACTGCTGCCCTGATCCTCTTTCATGTACATGTCATCATCCAACACTACCTCTGCTCGCACTAGAAGCACTACTGTACATGTCATCATCCAACACTACCTCTGGTCGCACTAGAAGCACTACTGTACATGTAATCACCCGACACTACCTCTGCTCGCACTAGAAGCACTGCTGCCCTGATCCTCTTTCATGTATGCGTCATCATCCAACACTACCTCTGCTTGCACTAGAAGCACTACTGTACATGTAATCTCCCGACACTACCTCTGCTTGCACTAGAAGCACTGCTGCCCTGATCCTCTTTCATGTACATGTCATCATCCAACACTACCTCTGCTCGCACTAGAAGCACTACTGTACATGTCATCATCCAACACTACCTCTGCTCGCACTAAAAGCACTACTCTTCATGTAATCACCCGACACTACCTCTGCTCACACTAGAAGCACTACTGCCCTGATCCTCTTTCATGTACATGTCATCATCCAACACTACCTCTGCTCGCACTAGAAGCACTACTGTACATGTCATCATCCAACACTACCTCTGCTCGCACTAGAAGCACTACTGTACATGTAATCACTCGACACTACCTCTGCTCGCACTAGAAGCACTACTGTACATGTCATCATCCAACACTACCTCTGCTCGCACTAGAAGCACTACTGTACATGTAATCACCCGACACTACCTCTGCTCGCACTAGAAGCACTGCTGCCCTGATCCTCTTTCATGTACATGTCATCATCCAACACTACCTCTGCTCGCTCTAGAAGCACTACTGTACATGTAATCACCCGACACTACCTCTGCTCGCACTGGAAGCACTGCTGCCCTGATCCTCTTTCATGTACATGTCATCATCCAACACTACCTCTGCTCGCTCTAGAAGCACTACTGTACATGTAATCACCCGACACTACCTCTGCTCGCACTAGAAGCACTACTGTACATGTCATCATCCAACACTACCTCTGCTCGCACTAGAAGCACTACTGTACATGTCATCATCCAACACTACCTCTGCTCGCACTAGAAGCACTACTGTACATGTAATCACCCCACACTACCCCTGCTCGCACTAGAAGCACTTCTGTACATGTCATCATCCAACACTACCTCTGCTCGCACTAGAAGCACTACTGTACATGTCATCATCCAACACTACCTCTGCTCGCACTAGAAGCACTACTGTACATGTAATCATCCAACACTACCTCTGCTCGCACTAGAAGCACTGCTGTCCTGATTCCCCTTCATGTACATGCCATCATCCAACACTACCTCTGCTCGCACTAGAAGCACTACTGTACATGTCATCATCCAACACTACCTCTGCTCGCACTAGAAGCACTACTGTACATGTCATCATCCAACACTACCTCTGCTCGCACTAGAAGCACTACTGTACATGTCATCATCCAACACTACCTCTGCTCGCACTAGAAGCACTACTGTACATGTCATCATCCAACAGTACCTCTGCTCGCACTAGAAGCACTACTGTACATGTAATCACCCCACACTACCCCTGCTCGCACTAGAAGCACTTCTGTACATGTCATCATCCAACACTACCTCTGCTCGCACTAGAAGCACTACTGTACATGTCATCATCCAACACTACCTCTGCTCGCACTAGAAGCACTACTGTACATGTAATCATCCAACACTACCTCTGCTCGCACTAGAAGCACTGCTGTCCTGATTCCCCTTCATGTACATGCCATCATCCAACACTACCTCTGCTCGCACTAGAAGCACTACTGTACATGTCATCATCCAACACTACCTCTGCTCGCACTAGAAGCACTACTGTACATGTCATCATCCAACACTACCTCTGCTCGCACTAGAAGCACTACTGTACATGTCATCATCCAACACTACCTCTGCTCACACTAGAAGCACTACTGTACATGTCATCATCCAACACTACCTCTGCTCGCACTAGAAGCACTACTGTACATGTCATCATCCAACACTACCCCTGCTCGCACTAGAAGCACTACTGTACATGTCATCATCCAACACTACCTCTGCTCGCACTAGAAGCACTACTGTACATGTAATCACCCCACACTACCCTTGCTCGCACTAGAAGCACTTCTGTACATGTCATCATCCAACACTACCTCTGCTCGCACTAGAAGCACTACTGTACATGTCATCATCCAACACTACCTCTGCTCGCACTAGAAGCACTACTGTACATGTAATCATCCAACACTACCTCTGCTCGCACTAGAAGCACTGCTGTCCTGATTCCCCTTCATGTACATGCCATCATCCAACACTACCTCTGCTCGCACTAGAAGCACTACTGTACATGTCATCATCCAACACTACCTCTGCTCGCACTAGAAGCACTACTGTACATGTCATCATCCAACACTACCTCTGCTCGCACTAGAAGCACTACTGTACATGTCATCATCCAACACTACCTCTGCTCGCACTAGAAGCACTACTGTACATGTCATCATCCAACACTACCTCTGCTCGCACTAGAAGCACTACTGTACATGTCATCATCCAACACTACCCCTGCTCGCACTAGAAGCACTACTGTACATGTCATCATCCAACACTACCTCTGCTCGCACTAGAAGCACTACTGTACATGTCATCATCCAACACTACCTCTGCTCGCGCTAGAAGCACTACTGTACATGTCATCATCCAACACTACCTCTGCTCGCGCTAGAAGCACTACTGTACATGTCATCATCCAACACTACCTCTGCTCGCGCTAGAAGCACTACTGTACATGTCATCATCCAACACTACCTCTGCTCGCGCTAGAAGCACTACTGTACATGTCATCATCCAACACTATCTCTGCTCGCGCTAGAAGCACTACTGTACATGTCATCATCCAACACTACCCCTGCTCGCGCTAGAAGCACTACTGTACATGTCATCATCCAACACTACCTCTGCTCGC